>NW_027362146.1:0-655000 GCF_039654945.1 Dendrobates tinctorius | reverse complement strand
TAACCACGATGTGTAGGGTCAGCACGTGACTCCCGTCCTTGTGTCCTAAATCTAGTCTTGTTTTTTCCCAGAGCACCTAAGTTGGGGTTTGAGCCTGTCATATCTACTTTATAGCTGATTGTAGTTAAGGCCTTGTCTCACATAATAAGATTGTTAGCGAGATCGCTGGAACATCACAGATTTTGTGCCACAGCGATCTCGCTACGTGTGACACATAGCGGCGACCACCCCCCCGCCTGATATCGCTGATTGTGCTCAAACATCCTGGACCATTTTTCGTTGTCGGCGTCCCACTGGCCAGCATACATCGCTGTGTTTGACGCCGACGAGCGACCTTGTTGGCGACGCAGAACTCAGGGACGCAGGCTGGAATCGTTTAGAATAGCTGGTGTGTGACAAGGTCCCAACGACCGCCAAGGTCGCTATACAGATCGCCGGATCGTTGCTGCGTCGCTGAATAGATCTGCCTCTTTGACAGCTTACTAGCGACCATGTAGCGACGCACCAGTGATCCTTACCAGGTCGTATCGTTCTCGGGATCGCTGGAGCGTCGCTAACTGTAACAGTACCCTTACAGTGCCTTGCGAAAGTATTTGGCCCCCTGGAACTTTTCAAGCTTTCCCCACATACTGTACACGCACAATATAATATAATATATATACATATATTATATACATACACACACATATGTATACATATATACATATATATATATACTTATATCTACATGCACGCACAATATATACACACACACTTTTGGTCTGTACTGTATCATGCTTCAAACATAAAGATACCAAATGTAAATTTCTGGTGAAGAATCAACAAGTGGGACACAATTGTGAAGTTGAACGAAATTTATTGGTTTATTTTTAATTCCTACTGAATAGACTGTCAGCTGCTTTTTTCTTGCCATAATACAAATTCTAACAGTCTATTCAGTAGGGCTATCAGCTGTGCATCCACCAGACTTCTGCACAACACAACTGATGGTCCCAACCCCATTTATAAGGCAAGAAATCCCACTTATTAAACCTGACAGGGCTGACCTGTGAAGTGAAAACCATTTCCGGTGACTACCTCTTGAAGCTCATCAAGAGAATGTCAAGAGTGTGCAAAGCAGAAATCAAAGCAAAAGGTGGCTACTGGGAAGAACCTAGAACATAAGACATACAGTATTTTCAGTTGTTTCACACTTTTTTGTTACTTATAAAATTCCACATGTTAATTCATAGTTTTGATAGTTTTGATGCCTTCAGAGTGAATCTACAATTTTCATAGTCATGAAAATAAAGAAAACTCTTTGAATGAGAAGGTGTGTCCAAACTTTTGGTCTGTACTGTGTGTGTATGTATATATATATATTATGCATAATCTGAGTGTATAGCCCTGCCCACTCCTCATAGCCACATTCACTATAATATCCCACATCGTCCCATCAGTCAGAGCCACCGGACTACTACCCCTAATATCCCATATCATCCCGTCAGCCAGAGCCACCGGACTACTACCACTAATATCTCACATCATCCCATAATCCCAAGCCACCGGACTACTACCCCTAATATCCCATATCATCCCGTCAGCCAGAGCCACCGGACTACTACCCCTAATATCCCACATCATCTCGTCAGCCAGAGCCACCGGACTACTACCCCTAATATCCCACATCATCCCGTCAGCCAGAGCCACCGGACTACTACCCCTAATATCCCACATCATCCCATCAGCCAGAGCCACCGGATTACTACCACTAATATCCCACAACATCCCGTCAGCCAGTGCCACCGGACTTCTACCCCTAATATCCCACATCATCCCGTCAGCCAGAGCCACCGGACTACTACCCCTAATATCCCATATCATCCCGTCAGCCAGAGCCACCGGACTACTACCACTAATATCTCACATCATCCCATAATCCCAAGCCACCGGACTACTACCCCTAATATCCCATATCATCCCATCAGCCAGAACCACCGGACTACTACCCCTAATATCCCACATCATCCCATCAGCCAGAGCCACCGGACTACTATCCCTAATATCCCACATCATCCCGTCAGCCAGAGCCACCGGACTACTATCCCTAATATCCCACATCATCCCGTCAGCCAGAGCCACCGGACTACTATCCCTAATATCCCACATCATCTCGTCAGCCAGAGCCACCGGACTACTACCCCTAATATCCCACATCATCTCGTCAGCCAGAGCCACCGGACTACTATCCCTAATATCCCACATCATCCCGTCAGCCAGAGCCACCGGACTACTACCCCTAATATCCCACATCATCTCGTCAGCCAGAGCCACCGGACTACTACCCCTAATATCCCACATCATCTCGTCAGCCAGAGCCACCGGACTACTATCCCTAATATCCCACATCATCCCGTCAGCCAGAGCCACCGGACTACTACCCCTAATATCCCACATCATCCCATCAGCCAGAGCCACCGGATTACTACCACTAATATCCCACAACATCCCGTCAGCCAGTGCCACCGGACTTCTACCCCTAATATCCCACATCATCCCGTCAGCCAGAGCCACCGGACTACTACCCCTAATATCCCATATCATCCCGTCAGCCAGAACCACCGGACTACTACCCCTAATATCCCACATCATCTCGTCAGCCAGAGCCACCGGACTACTACCCCTAATATCCCACATCATCCCGTCAGCCAGAGCCACCGGACTACTACCCCTAATATCCCACATCATCTCGTCAGCCAGAGCCACCGGACTACTACCCCTAATATCCCACATCATCTCGTCAGCCAGAGCCACCGGACTACTATCCCTAATATCCCACATCATCCCGTCAGCCAGAGCCACCGGACTACTACCCCTAATATCCCACATCATCCCATCAGCCAGAGCCACCGGATTACTACCACTAATATCCCACAACATCCCATCAGCCAGTGCCACCGGACTTCTACCCCTAATATCCCACATCATCCCGTCAGCCAGAGCCACCGGACTACTACCCCTAATATCCCATATCATCCCGTCAGCCAGAACCACCGGACTACTACCCCTAATATCCCACATCATCTCGTCAGCCAGAGCCACCGGACTACTACCCCTAATATCCCACATCATCCCGTCAGCCAGAGCCACCGGACTACTACCCCTAATATCCCACATCATCCCATCAGCCAGAGCCACCGGATTACTACCACTAATATCCCACAACATCCCGTCAGCCAGTGCCACCGGACTTCTACCCCTAATATCCCACATCATCCCGTCAGCCAGAGCCACCGGACTACTACCCCTAATATCCCACAACATCCCGTCAGCCAGTGCCACCGGACTACTACCCCTAATATCCCACATCATCTCGTCAGCCAGAGCCACCGGACTACTACCCCTAATATCCCACATCATCCCGTCAGCCAGAGCCACCGGACTACTACCCCTAATATCCCACATCATCCCATCAGCCAGAGCCACCGGACTACTACCACTAATATCCCACAACATCCCGTCAGCCAGTGCCACCGGACTACTACCACTAATATCCCACATCATCCCGTCAGCCAGAGCCACCGGACTACTACCACTAATATCCCACAACATCCCGTCAGCCAGAGCCACCGAACTTCTACCCCTAATATCCCACATCATCCCGTCAGCCAGAGCCACCGGACTACTACCCCTAATATCCCACATCATCCCATCAGCCAGAGCCACCGGACTACTACCCCTAATATCCCACATCATCCCATCAGCCAGAGCCACCGGACTACTACCCCTAATATCCCACATCATCCCATCAGCCAGAGCCACCGGACTACTACCACTAATATCCCACAACATCCCGTCAGCCAGTGCCACCGGACTTCTACCCCTAATATCCCACATCATCCCGTCAGCCAGAGCCACCGGACTACTACCCCTAATATCCCACAACATCCCGTCAGCCAGTGCCACCGGACTACTACCCCTAATATCCCACATCATCTCGTCAGCCAGAGCCACCGGACTACTACCCCTAATATCCCACATCATCCCGTCAGCCAGAGCCACCGGACTACTACCCCTAATATCCCACATCATCCCATCAGCCAGAGCCACCGGACTACTACCACTAATATCCCACAACATCCCGTCAGCCAGTGCCACCGGACTACTACCACTAATATCCCACATCATCCCGTCAGCCAGAGCCACTGGACTACTACCACTAATATCCCACAACATCCCGTCAGCCAGTGCCACCGGACTTCTACCCCTAATATCCCACATCATCCCGTCAGCCAGAGCCACCGGACTACTACCCCTAATATCCCACATCATCCCATCAGCCAGAGCCACCAGACTACTACCCCTAATATCCCACATCATCCCATCAGCCAGAGCCACCGGACTACTACCCCTAATATCCCACATCATCCCGTCAGCCAGAGCCACCGGACTACTACCCCTAATATCCCACATCATCCCATCAGCCAGAGCCACCGGACTACTACCCCTAATATCCCACATCATCCCGTCAGCCAGAGCCACCGCACTACTACCCCTAATATCCCACATCATCCCATCAGCCAGAGCCACCGGACTACTACCCCTAATATCCCACATCATCCCGTCAGCCAGAGCCACCGGACTACTACCCCTAATATCCCACATCATCCCGTCAGCCAGAGCCACCGGACTACTACCCCTAATATCCCACATCATCCCGTCAGCCAGAGCCACCGGACTACTACCCCTAATATCCCACATCATCCCATCAGCCAGAGCCACCGGACTACTACCCCTAATATCCCACATCATCCCGTCAGCCAGAGCCACCGGACTACTACCCCTAATATCCCACATCATCCCGTCAGCCAGAGCCACCGGACTACTACCCCTAATATCCCACATCATCCCGTCAGCCAGAGCCTCCGGACTACTACCCCTAATATCCCACATCATCCCATCAGCCAGAGCCACCGGACTACTACCCCTAATATCCCATATCATCCCGTCAGCCAGAGCCACCAGACAACTACCCCTAATATCCCACATCATCCCGTCAGCCAGAGCCACCGGACTCCTACCCCTAATATCCCACATCATCCCATCAGCCAGAGCCACCGGACTACTACCCCTAATATCCCACATTATCCCATCAGCCAGAGCCACCGGACTACTACCACTAATATCCCACATCATCCCATCAGCCAGAGCCACCGGACTACTACCCCTAATATCCCACATCATCCCGTCAGCCAGAGCCACCGGACTACTACCCCTAATATCCCACATCATCCCGTCAGCCAGAGCCACCGGACTACTACCCCTAATATCCCACATCATCCCATCAGCCAGAGCCACCGGACTACTACCACTAATATCCCACATCATCCCGTCAGCCAGAGCCACCGGACTACTACCCCTAATATCCAACATCATCCCGTCACAGCCACTGGACTACTACCACTAATATCCCACATCATCCCATCAGCCAGAGCCACCGGACTACTACCCCTAATATCCCACATCATCCCGTCAGCCAGAGCCACCGGACTACTACCACTAATATCCCACATCATCCCATCAGCCAGAGCCACCGGACTACTACCACTAATATCCCACATCATCCCATCAGCCAGAGCCACCGGACTACTACCCCTAATATCCCACATCATCCCGTCAGCCAGAGCCACCGGACTACCCCTAATATCCCACATCATCCCGTCAGCCAGAGCCACCGGACTACTACCCCTAATATCCCACATCATCCCGTCAGCCAGAGCCACCGGACTACTACCACTAATATCCCACATCATCCCGTCAGCCAGAGCCACCGGACTACTACCCCTAATATCCCATATCATCCCGTCAGCCAGAGCCACCGGACTACTACCCCTAATATCCCACATCATCCCGTCAGCCAGAGCCACCGGACTACTACCCCTAATATCCCACATCATCCCATAATCCCGAGCCACCGGACTACTACCACTAATATCCCACATCATCCCGTCAGCCAGAGCCACCGGACTACTACCCCTAATATCCCACATCATCCCATCAGCCAGAGCCACCGCACTACTACCCCTAATATCCCACATCATCCCGTCAGCCAGAGCCACCGGACTACTCCCCCTAATATCCCACATCATCCCATCAGCCAGAGCCACCGGACTACTACCCCTAATATCCCACATCATCCCATCAGTCAGAGCCACCAGACTACTACCCCTAATATCCCACAACATCCCATCAGTCAGAGCCACCAGACTACTACCACTAATATCCCACATCATCCCATCAGCCAGAGCCACCGGACTACTACCCCTAATATCCCACATCATCCCATCAGCCAGAGCCACCGGACTACTACCCCTAATATCCCACATCATCCCATCAGTCAGAGCCACCAGACTACTACCCCTAATATGCCACATCATCCAGTCAGCCAGAGCCACCGGACTACTACCCCTAATATCCCACATCATCCAGTCAGCCAGAGCCACCGGACTACTACCCCTAATATCCCATATCACCCAGTCAGCCAGAGCCACCGGACTACTACCCCTAATTTTACCCTTCGCCATGACAGCACCCACTGGAGAGAGGGATCCACCCCATAGGAACAGGAAACCTACAGAAAATAAAAGGGGAGGTCTGCCTCTCCTCCTCAGTTGGTTTCCTGTTCCTACGGCATCCACAGGAAGAATCTCCTACAAGAACACATACCTGGGCCAATGCATGTCGCCTGTGCGGGGTCTGTGGGAAAGGCAGGGGCTGTGGTCCAGATGCAGCGTTGGAGGAGTTTCCATTTGACGGCTCCCTCCTCATCTAGTGGATGGCACGATGGCTGGGTCTGGGGAGGGCCGCCCGGTCTCACTCGGGAGACGCGCCGTCGGCTGCATGAAGCTGCGGGAACACAGCTTCTTACGGGTTCCAATGGTGACCCGGGGATGGAGCTGGGCTTCACGGGCCCCGACCAGCATAGCAGTTGCGTGGGGGGCAGCATTCCGGTAAGGCCTGCATCCTGGATGCAGCCCGGTGCATGAAGCCGAGCTGGCACATGCGCTGACTGACACAGATTTTTCTGCCCCGGAAGTGAAAGTTGGACTTCCGGGGCACACAGGCTGAGGTACAGGTGGTAGGGGAAGTGCTGGTGGCGCATGCGCGATACACCGCAGCCGCTGACCCGGAACTGGATGGGGGACTTCTGGGTCATGGAAAACAAAGGAAAAAATAAAAGGGATGTGTATTATGTTCTATAAAAGCCCCCATGCCGACTACCCCCGCCACCGCATTGAACTATACCGGCATCATAGATGCCGGTACAGTTCATAGCAATGATGGATGATCATTCCCTGCTGTGACTCTGACACTTCATTGCGCACTCACTGTGTGCCAGGCAGAGCAGGATACCGGAGCAGTGCGGGCACGAGGAGTTGAGTGTTTTGGTTTTTTTAAATGTAACAGTGACTGTGGGGCCATTCTCGGGGGGGGAGGGAGAGCTGGTGCATACCATGGGGCAGTGCTGTATACCATTTGATGCTGTGTACCATTTGGTGCTGTATACCATGGTGTTGTGCTGTATACCATATGGGACTGTGCTGTATACCAGTGGGGGGCTGTGCTGTATACCAATGTGGGGCTGTGCTATATACCATGGTGCTGTGCTGTATACCATCTGGGGCTGTGCTGTATACCAATGGGGGCTGTGCTGTATACCATGTGGTGCAGTGCTGTATACCATGTGGGGCTGTACTATATACCATGTGGGGTTGTGCCATATACCATGTGGTGCTGTGCTATATACCACTTGGGGCTGTGTTATATACATTGTGGGGCTGTGTTATATACTTTGTGGCTGTGCTATATATTATGTGACTGTGTTATATACCATGATGGGTACATTATACATTATATCCTATGGGGGAGGCTGTGTTATATAATATAGGGGGATACATTATATTCTATGGGGAGGTGGGCTGTATTCTATTCTATTCGGGGCTACATTATATTCTATGGGGGGCTGTATTATATTATATTCTATTGGGGTGATCGCATCATACTCTGAGTGGGCTACATTATACTATATGAGGAGGCTACATTGTATTCTATGGGGGGCTGCATTATAGTCTATGTGGGGCTAGATTATATTGTATGGGGGCTCTATTATATTTTTTGAGGGGGCTACATTATATTCTATTGGGGCTGTATTATACTATATGAGGAGGGCTACACTGTATTCTATGGAGGGGCTACATTATACTATATTAGGGGCTGCCATATATTCTATGGAGCGGCTGCATTATACTATATTAGTGGGCTATATTATATTCTATGGGGAGTTACATTATATTCTTTGGGGTGGCTACATTATGCTCTAAGGGGTGGCTGCATTAAACTGTAAGAGTGGGGCTGCATTTTATTCTATGGGGGTTACATTATATTGTATGGCGGGGCTGCATTATACTCTTTGGGGTGGCTGCATTATGCTCTATGGGGTGGCTGCACTATGCTCTATGGTGTGGCTGCATTATACTGTATCAAGGACTATGGGGAATACATTATACTATATGAAGAACTATGGGGTGCATTATACTATGGGAAGTGAATTGTACTACATGGATGACTATGGCGGTGTATTATACTATATGGAGGACTATGGGGAGTATATTATACTATATGGAGGACTGTAGGGGGTGTATTATACTATATGGAGGACTATGGGGTACATTATATTATATGGAGGACTATGGGGTGTAAACTGTAGATGTGCTGCTGATAACATGATACTGTATGGGGACAGATTGATCCATTAGGGATTGTTCTGTCCCCATCATTCTTTCTCAGACGGTGGAAAGAGGCCGGGAAACAAGTGTTGAACGACTTCAATATTGTCGATCACACTCATTTAGCAGCCTTAACTCAGCACATGTAAATACAATCGAACTACTTCTGTGTGATGTGCAATATGTTAGCATTTGGGGCCCCATTTTAAACTTTGCCTAGGGTCCCACTTTGCCTAAAACCGGCCCTGCTCAAACACATGACATGATGCAGCATTACCGATCACAATCTCTGCCAGTGCCTCCAATATAAGATACACACACCGCGCTCTTATATGGCCTAATATGTCGTATGAGGCCTGTGTACCGACCGTACAGACCACACTATCATCCTCCTGTATGCCGTATATAGGCAGAGAGTGCAGTCTGTACAGTATCTAAGATGGCGACAGTCTGTATGTCTTATAGGGGGCCTAATAGGAGACGACAGTCTGTATGTCTCATAGGAGGCCGACAGTCTGTATGTCTTATAAGGGGCCTAATAGGAGGCCGACAGTCTCTATGTCTTATAGGAGTCCGACAGTCTGTATGTCTCCTAGGAGGCCTAATAAGAGGCCAACAGCCTGTATGTCATATACGAGGTCAATATTCCGTACATACCGCAATATCGGCATCCTATTTACTGTACATACCACACTTATGGAAAGTATCTATTATAGGAGACTGAGTCTGTATGTGATATAGGATGCCAAGAGTACAGTCTGTACGATATATAGGAGGCTGAGAGTGCGTTCTGTATGATATATAGGAGGCTGAGAGTGCGGTCTGTATGATATATAGGAGGCTGAGAGTGCGGTCTGTACAATAGAAAGGAGGCTGAGTGCGGTCTGTTCGATATATTGGAGGCTGAGAGTGCGGTCTGTACAATAGAAAGGAGGCTGAGTGCGGTCTGTTCGATATATTGGAGGCTGAGAGTGCGGTCTGTATGATATATTGGAGGCTGAGAGTGCGGTCTGTACAATATCTAAGATGGCGACAGTCTGTATGTCTTATAGGGGGCCTAATAGGAGACGACAGTCTGTATGTCTCATAGGAGGCCGATAGTCTGTATGTCTTATAAGGGGCCTAATAGGAGGCCGACAGTCTCTATGTCTTATAGGAGTCCGACAGTCTGTATGTCTCCTAGGAGGCCTAATAAGAGGCCAACAGCCTGTATGTCATATACGAGGTCAATATTCCGTACATACCGCAATATCGGCATCCTATTTACTGTACATACCACACTTATGGAAAGTATCTATTATAGGAGACTGAGTCTGTATGTGATATAGGATGCCAAGAGTACAGTCTGTATGATATATAGGAGGCTGAGAGTGCGGTCTGTACGATATATAGGAGGCTGAGAGTGCGGTCTGTATGATATATAGGAGGCTGAGAGTGCGGTCTGTACGATATATTGGAGGCTGAGAGTACAGTCTGTATGATATATAGGAGGCTGAGAGTGCGGTCTGTACAATAGAAAGGAGGCTGAGTGCGGTCTGTACGATATATAGGAGGCTGAGAGTGCGGTCTGTTCGATATATAGGAGGCTGAGAGTGCGGTCTGTTCGATATATAGGAGGCTGAGAGTGCGGTCTGTATGATATATTGGAGGCTGAGAGTGCGGTCTGTATGATATATTGGAGGCTGAGAGTGCGGTCTGTTCGATATATAGGAGGCTGAGAGTGCGGTCTGTACGATATATTGGAGGCTGAGAGTGCAGTCTGTATGATATATAGGAGGCTGAGAATGCGGTCTGTACGATATATTGGAGGCTGAGAGTGCGGTCTGTACGATATATAGGAGGCTGAGAGTGCGGTCTGTATGATATATTGGAGGCTGAGGGTGCGGTCTTTACGATATATAGGAGGCTGAGAGTGCGGTCTGTACGATATATAGGAGGCTGAGAGTGCGGTCTGTACGATATATTGGAGGCTGAGAGTGCGGTCTGTATGATATATAGGAGGCTGAGAGTGCGGTCTGTATGATATATTGGAGGCTGAGGGTGCGGTCTTTACGATATATAGGAGGCTGAGAGTGCGGTCTGTACGATATATAGGAGGCTGAGAGTGCGGTCTGTACGATATATTGGAGGCTGAGAGTGCGGTCTGTATGATATATAGGAGGCTGAGAGTGCGGTCTGTATGATATATTGGAGGCTGAGGGTGCGGTCTTTACGATATATAGGAGGCTGAGTGCGGTCTGTATGATATATTGGAGGCTGAGAGTGCGGTCTGTTCGATATATAGGAGGCTGAGAGTGCGGTCTGTACGATAGAAAGGAGGCTGAGTGCGGTCTGTACGATATATAGGAGGCTGAGAGTGCGGTCTGTACGATATATAGGAGGCTGAGAGTGCGGTCTGTACGATATATAGGAGGCTGAGAGTGCGGTCTGTACGATATATAGGAGGCTGAGAGTGCGGTCTGTACGATATATAGGAGGCTGAGAGTGCGGTCTGTACGATATATAGGAGGCTGAGAGTGCGGTCTGTACGATATATAGGAGGCTGAGAGTGCGGTCTGTACGATATATGGGAGGCTGAGAGTGCGGTCTTTATAATATATAGGAGGCTGAGAGTGCGGTCTGTACAATAGAAAGGAGGCTGAGTGCGGTATGTACGATATATTGGAGGCTGAGAGTGCGGTCTGTACGATATATAGGAGGCTGAGAGTGCGGTCTGTACGATATATTGGAGGCTGAGAGTGTGGTCTGTACGATATATAGGAGGCTGAGAATGCGGCCTGTACGATATATTGGAGGCTGAAAGTGCGGTCTGTACGATATATTGGAGGCTGAGAGTGCGGTCTTTACGATATATTGGAGGCTGAGAGTGCGGTCTGTATGATATATTGGAGGCTGAGAGTGCGGTCTGTACGATATATTGGAGGCTGAGAGTGCGGTCTGTACGATATATTGGAGGCTGAGAGTGCGGTCTGTACGATATATTGGAGGCTGAGAGTGCGGTCTGTATGATATATTGGAGGCTGAGAGTGCGGTCTGTATGATATATTGGAGGCTGAGGGTGCGGTCTTTACGATATATAGGAGGCTGAGAGTGCGGTCTGTATGATATATTGGAGGCTGAGAGTGCGGTCTGTACGATATATTGGAGGCTGAGAGTGCGATCTGTACGATATATTGGAGGCTGAGAGTGCGGTCTGTACGATATATTGGAGGCTGAGAGTGCGGTCTGTACGATATATAGGAGGCTGAGAGTGCGGTCTGTACGATATATTGGAGGCTGAGAGTGCGGTCTGTACGATATATAGGAGGCTGAGAGTGCGGTCTGTACGATATATGGGAGGCTGAGAGTGCGGTCTTTATAATATATAGGAGGCTGAGAGTGCGGTCTGTACAATAGAAAGGAGGCTGAGTGCGGTATGTACGATATATTGGAGGCTGAGAGTGCGGTCTGTACGATATATAGGAGGCTGAGAGTGCGGTCTGTACGATATATTGGAGGCTGAGAGTGTGGTCTGTACGATATATAGGAGGCTGAGAATGCGGCCTGTATGATATATTGGAGGCTGAGGGTGCGGTCTTTACGATATATAGGAGGCTGAGAGTGCGGTCTGTACGATATATTGGAGGCTGAGAGTGCGGTCTGTACGATATATTGGAGGCTGAGAGTGCGGTCTGTATGATATATTGGAGGCTGAGAGTGCGGTCTGTATGATATATTGGAGGCTGAGGGTGCGGTCTTTACGATATATAGGAGGCTGAGAGTGCGGTCTGTACGATATATTGGAGGCTGAGAGTGCGGTCTGTACGATATATTGGAGGCTGAGAGTGCGGTCTGTACGATATATTGGAGGCTGAGAGTGCGGTCTGTTCGATATATTGGAGGCTGAGAGTGCGGTCTGTACGATATATTGGAGGCTGAGAGTGCGGTCTGTACGATATATTGGAGGCTGAGAGTGCGGTCTGTACGATATATTGGAGGCTGAGAGTGCGGTCTGTACGATATATAGGAGGCTGAGAGTGCGGTCTGTACGATATATTGGAGGCTGAGAGTGCGGTCTGTATGATATATTGGAGGCTGAGGGTGCGGTCTTTACGATATATAGGAGGCTGAGAGTGCGGTCTGTATGATATATTGGAGGCTGAGAGTGCGGTCTGTACGATATATTGGAGGCTGAGAGTGCGGTCTGTACGATATATTGGAGGCTGAGAGTGCGGTCTGTACGATATATTGGAGGCTGAGAGTGCGGTCTGTATGATATATTGGAGGCTGAGAGTGCGGTCTGTATGATATATTGGAGGCTGAGGGTGCGGTCTTTACGATATATAGGAGGCTGAGAGTGCGGTCTGTATGATATATTGGAGGCTGAGAGTGCGGTCTGTATGATATATTGGAGGCTGAGAGTGCGGTCTGTATGATATATAGGAGGCTGAGAGTGCGGTCTGTTCGATATATAGGAGGCTGAGAGTGCGGTCTGTATGATATATAGGAGGCTGAGAGTGCGGTCTGTTCGATATATAGGAGGCTGAGAGTGCGGTCTGTATGATATATTGGAGGCTGAGAGTGTGGTCTGTATGATATATTGGAGGCTGAGAGTGCGGTCTGTATGATATATAGGAGGCTGAGAGTGCGGTCTGTTCGATATATAGGAGGCTGAGAGTGCGGTCTGTATGATATATTGGAGGCTGAGAGTGTGGTCTGTATGATATATTGGAGGCTGAGAGTGTGGTCTGTATGATATATAGGAGGCTGAGAGTGCGGTCTGTATGATATATAGGAGGCTGAGAGTGCGGTCTGTATGATATATTGGAGGCTGAGAGTGTGGTCTGTATGATATATTGGAGGCTGAGAGTGCGGTCTGTATGATATATAGGAGGCTGAGAGTGCGGAAAATGTTTTACAAAGAAATCAACATTTGTTACCCACCAGAGAACTCACACAGGGGAGAAGCCTTTTTCCTGTTCAGAATGTGGGAAATGTTTTGCAAAGAAATCAACTTTTGTTACCCACCAGAGAACTCATACAGGGGAGAAGCCTTTTTCCTGTTCAGAATGTGGGAAATATTTTGCACAGAAATCAACTTTTGTTACCCACCAGAGAACTCACACAGGGGAGAAACCTTTTTCATGTTCAGAATGTGGGAAATGTTTTAACAATAAATCCGATTGTGTTCATCACCAGAGAATTCACACTGGAGAAAAACCTTTTTCATGTTTAGAATGTGGGAAATGTTTTGCAAAGAAATCAACTTTTGTTACCCACCAGAGAACTCACACAGGGGAGAAGCTTTTTTCCTGTTCAGAATGTGGGAAATATTTTGCACAGAAATCAACTTTTGTTACCCACCAGAGAACTCACACAGGGGAGAAACCTTTTTCATGTTCAGAATGTGGAAAATGTTTTGCACATAAATCACAGTTTGTTACCCACCAAAGAAATCACACAGGGGAGAAGCCTTTTTCCTGTTCAGAATGTGGGAAATGTTTTGCACAGAAATCACAATTTGTTACCCACAGGAGAACTCACACAGGGGAGAAGCCTTTTTCATGTTCAGAATGTGGGAAATGTTTTAACAATAAATCAGATTGTGTTAATCACCAGAGAATCCACACAGGGGAGAAGCCTTTTTCTTGTTCAGAATGTGGGAAATGTTTTGCACGTAAATCACATTTTGTTATTCACCAAAGAACTCACACAGGGGAGAAGCCTTTTTCATGTTCAGAATGTGGGAAATGTTTTAACAATAAATCAGGTTGTGTTAAGCACCAGAGAACTCACACAGGGGAGAAGCCTTTTTTATGTTCAGAATGTGGGAAATGTTTTAAATGGAAAATAGATTTTGATCGCCATCAGAGAACTCACACAGAGGAGAAGCCTTTTTCCTGTTCAGAATGTGGGAAATATTTTAACCGGAAATCAGATTTGGTTAATCACCAAAGAACTCACACAGGGGAGAAGCCTTTTTCCTGTTCAGAATGTGGCAAATCTTTTAACTACAAAGGGAATCTTGATGAACACCAAAGAACCCACACAGGAGAGAAGCCTTTTTCATGTTCAGAATGTGGGAAACGTTTTACTCAGAAACCAAATCTTGTTAAACATCAGAGAATTCACACAGCAGAGAAGCCATATTCATGTTCAGAATGTGGGAAATATTTTAAATGGAAAATAAGTCTTGATAGCCATCAAAGAACCCACACAGGGGAGGAGCCTTTTTCCTGTTCAGAATGTGGGAAATGTTTTACTCATAATTCAAGTCTTGTTAAACATCAGATAATTCACACAGCAGAGAAGCCATATTCATGTTCAGTATGTGGGAAAGACTTTAAATGGAAAATAAGTCTTGATCGCCATCAGAGAATTCACACAGGGGAGAAGCCTTTTTCATGTTCAGAATGTGGCAAATGTTTTAACAATAAATCAAATTGTGTTAAGCACCAGAGAACTCACACAGAGGAGAAGCCTTTTTCCTGTTAATGTGGGAAATATTTTAACCACAAAGCGCTCCTTGATCGCCATCAGAGCAGGCACACAGAAGTGAAGCCTTTTTCATTTTCTTAATGTTGGAAATATTTTACTTGGAAATCATCTGTTAATAAACATCAGAGTCGTCACATAGGGGAGAAGACTTTTTTATATTCATAGTGTCGGAGTAGTTTTAACCCAAACTGAATCTTCTTAAATGGGTTGTCTCCTGTCATTCCTCATGTTTGCTGACATAAAACTAAACTTTATTAATTCCAAATGTAAAACTATACCCATAATTCACCCTCTGAAGGTTAGTCAGAAGGTGACTAATAGAAAAAAACATATACCCCACAGTTCAATATATCGGGTGAGGTGACGTATAAACACTCACTCTCCAAGCCTCTCATTTCTACGGGCTTCATCGTCCTCACCAAAGGCGACTCATCAGGAGACTATTTAATATTGACCTATATTCAAGCAAGACTAGACAAAAAAAACTAAAATCATGTATCATGTATCATGTTATTCGAAACAGTCAGAAAACTAGCCCCATATTGGCAGATCCCAGACCTCAAACTATTTACTTCGGAAGCTTATAAGCCACTCCAGTGTCAGGAATAGATAGTATGATTTTGAATTTACCAAATGGCGGCAATGAAACAAAGAGTGAAAAATATAAAGGGGTCTGAATACTTTCCATACCCACTGTATCAGTAAAAATAACTCATCTTTATTAGGTAAAGTATAAAAGAATTGCAGCATTTTCCGATACCCGTCGCGTCTCCATTTTTTATGATCTCGCATTGGGTGAGGGCTTATTTTTTACTTGCCGAGCTGATGTTTTTAATGGAGACCATTTTGATGCAGATACGATCTTGTGATCGGCCGTTATTGCATTTTAATGCAACGTTGCGGCAACCAAAAAAAGTAATTCTGGCGTTTTGACCTTTTTTCTCGTTACGCCATTTAGCGATCGGGTTAATTCTTTTTTATATTGATAGATCGGGCGATTCTGAATGCGGCTATAACAAGTATGTGTATGTTTGATTTTTTTATTGCTGTATTTTGAAAGAGGCGAAAGGGGGGTGATTTGAACTTTTATATTTTTTTAACATTTTTAAAAACTTTTTTTTACTTTTGGCATTGTGAAGACTTACAGCATTGTATCTTAATTAACCAGATGAATATTTTTTAGCAAACGAAGAATAATAGAATGTTATCTGTATGTTGGCTTTAAATGTAAGTGTTGATTTCTGGTTGGTCAAGAAAACAGATTTTTGTTTGTGTCAGCCGGTTGGAAGAATACTGATCTGCTCCATTGACCATTGCTGAACCATGGATACGTTTGGAGACAGGTTGTGATCCTCGGATCAACTGGCCTTGTACCTTGTATGGACTGTCAATTTCCTATGCTTGTCATTACCCCTGTGTGTGTGCACCACAGGTGGAGTTGCGACCCTGGAAGATCTGTAGTCACAGCTGCTATTATCCCGGCGGGTCAGTGGAGGGTGAGACTCTGTAATGTTCCCCCTCTTGGGTATTTTTCTGGGACTGTTCTATGTGTTAGCATACAAAGAGATAAACTGCACGGCAGGGAAATCACGGCCGCCACATGTGCTCGGTGCGATACTGCTCAGTGAGCCATGACGAGCTCATGTAACCGGACACTTCGGGTGCACACCAAGTAAAGAAAGTGTGGACCCGCAGAAGCACAAAATGGCCGTCATCACTCGCATACTCCATCTCCCTGAGGACATGCTGTGAACTGCTTGATCAATAAAGAACAGACTTTTTACACTGGTGAGTGCCACCTCATCTTTTCTTCGTGTTCTATGTGTTATCTGCCTGTTCTGTGGTACAATAAAGCATGGCCCACACTGTGTTACCCTCACCCTGTGTTGTCTGAGTAGCGTTTTGCCCAAGTTAAAAGGAGAGCGGGAGTTCGGCGGGACGATCCCTGGTCCGTGCGGTTTTGGCTAGTGGGTGGAGTTCATAGCATTCCGGCAGTGACAAGCATAGAGGTCTGCTGGAGACTTCTGGTTCTCATGCCAACCCATCGGTGACCCATGATCCTGTGACGGGGTCACTGTTGGGTGGATTTCCGGTGCACTTGCTGGAAGTGCGCATTAAATGCCGCTGTCAGAGGCTGTTAGGGGCAAATGGCAGCTGTTCAAAACAGCTGACATGTGCCGGAAAAGATGTGAGCTCACCGCCGGAGCCCAGATCAAAGGGAGGAAGTACATTTACACCCGAGGTCAGAAAGGGGTTAAAGGGGATTGTTTTTACAGAGACAGAAGTGGTAATCAATCATGTATACATACAAATAATTACAGAAATACTCAGCTTCTAATGGTAAATAGTATAGAGTTACCACAAGAAAATATAATTTGTGTAAATCAGGTGTAGATAAAAAATTCAGGCAAATGTCAAATGTTGTAGCTCCATCTAGTGGCCATGTGCAGAAGTGCCATCATAGAGTAACATGTATCCTAAGAGAGCGTCACTATCAAGGTGGGGATGAGATAAGTGCTCCGTATTTACTGAGTGTAAGATAAATCCATACATAGATATATGTAACCGGATTGTAGATCTATCACTGGATATCGGTGTATAAGGGGAATAGATCCTGTGCACTTATAGATGAAAACAAAAAGGGTGATGAACTTAATAAATTCAATACTTAATAGAGCACTATAATGAAATATAATAAAATAAAATCCAAGTTAGAACACCCCTCTGAAACTATGGATGGCAGACCATCCGGAGAGAGTGACTATACACACTGAATATGGGGGAAGAAAAACCGGCAAGGTGGCAGGTGAAAATAAATAAAATATATGCAACAAAGTGTGGTTATAATTAAAATACCCTTTATTAAAATATGGGTATACACATAAAACAATTAAAAGAAAGACATACCAGGCATGTACACGGTGTCATAATATAATATGTTATAGCATGAAGCTTGATATATAACCATGTAAAAATATAGAAACAGGCTCAATAATAAACAGGTAATAGTTGTATATTTCTATACAGACCCCAAAGATAAAAAGGTGATAAAAAAATGCAAAGAAAAAATATATAGTGAGGTATAAAATATATATGAATGTTGTGTATATAATAATATACAAATGAAGTGACACAACAATAGTCAATATAAAATAAAAATTGTGAAGACGCACATAATCTAACCAAAAGTGCGCAGAAGAAACCACACTGAATGTGTGGAAACCACAAAATGAAAATCAGGGGATGAACAACTATGTGCGTCTTCACATACAGAAGGCGCATTTATAGATGAATAGCTTATATAATGAGAGGACACAGAGCAAAGGGTATAAATAGTGAGAGAATAAAGAGCTGACAGCGCATTACATCCCTGGGATACAGAGAGGAGATATAAAGTGCAGCCAGTGCTATATGGGATATCCCAGGAATACAGCACAGCCCATATAGTGTAAAGGAGGAACCATCCTGACAAGAGATGGAGATTACAGATCCTACAGACGACATGCCGGGAGTGTACAGAGAAAGATGGCAGATTCACCACTATTCCCTCTTACGGGCGTTTCGCCCCGTCAGCTTCCTCAGAGGGTACAGATAAGTGTTTCCAACACACCAAGGTCCTGCACTAATCCAGGCAAGGGGGGTAACTCTGGGGTAAAGTGGGGGTGTTCCTAAAGGAATTGGGGCTGTTCCCCGGTCACATCTTCCCCAGTGAAGCAGGAGGTTCAGGATGAAAACCTGTTGGTAAGACCAAGATGAATAATGCTGCATAGAGCCATCTGGTAGCGACCAATCAGGTAAAGTGATAGTGAGGGGGGTCCGGAAACAAAACAATGCAGGTGAAAAGGGCCAAATGTGACCCCACCGAGTGACCAGTGAGAGTGCAACTGTGCAACGGGTAAGAAAAGAGAATAAACAGTGATATGGTAAAGATATAAAGAGAAAAGCAGCTTAATAACAGTGATGGTAATAAAATCTATGGGAAGTGTTTGTGGTGAAGTGTATACACTCCTAGAAATGTTTCCTCTACAATATAGAGATATAAATGATCAGTATTAGGACGTGTAACAAAGAGGAATCTGTTATTATATAGAGAGAATGTAATGAGCAATAAATGACGGGAATAATCGGGAATGAAATTGTTATTAATAATATAATGAGATCCCAGCACCTGACACTTCCCGGGATATATGGGCTTATATTAGAATCCCAATTACCAACTGGAAAGATAAAACAAAGGGAAAAGGGCGGAACAAAAAACAAGCCCCAAACACCTCATAACCCACAATGTAAGGGCAGAAAAATACCGGAAATATAAGTTTCTATTCACACTGCAATATTAGTCACCTGTGATCTGTGTCTCTCCCAGAGAGAAGTCATCACAGCGTCATTCCCCGTAATAACCGTATAGAGGAGGAAATGATGGCCGAGAGAGCGTCCATTGTTAGAATAGTGGGGAGACACAGATGGGATCCAATGCTCCTGACTGTCCGGATGTCTAGAGGATCGTCACCATAGGAGAGTAAAGTGCAGATCGGCGATCTTGTGACCGTTGTATTATGGGGAAATAAGAAACAAATAAGACACATTGAGGTCAGAGAAAACTGTTCTATGTAATAAAGAGTGTAGAGAACGAATTCCACCAAACCCCCTATAGGAAAGGGGAGAAGCGGAGAACTTCATCTACACCATTGGGATGTCAGGGATTTAATTGCCGGATCCATTTAGTTTCTAATTGTGACCAGTAGTGATGGGCGTATCCCCCGATGATCGGGATCGGTGGGTTCTCCCGAGTTTTTTTGTAAACTTTGAGCTTGGGGCCGGAGATGACGCGAACTTGCATCCGAACCCCGAGCTTGGACTTTACAGATATGGGATGAGGGGGGGCTGTAACACAAAGCATAAAATTAATAATAAACATTATAATTATAGTTACTGGTCCAGTGACGCGTCCTCCCGTCCCGCTGTCTCCCGTCCCATCTACTTCCGGGGCCGCTCATTAACTTCCGGATTATTCACTCCACTGCTCGGCAATTTTCAGCCGGCGTTGGCGGTGTTCATGCGGTTACATCAGGGTTCACCCCACGTCATGGCCCGACCCATGAACTGGGATGAACCCTGACATCACCACACGAACACTGCAGGAAAAAGCCAAAGACTGCCGAGGGCCGTGGATACCGCCGGAAGGTAATGCGCGGCCCCGGAAGCAGATGTGGCCGGGAGTCAGCGGGATGGGAGGACGCGTCGCTGGACAGGTAAGTATAATATTTATTATTAATTTTATGCTATTACAGGCCCTGGACCCAACTGTAACACGGGTTTCCCATGGAAATCCATGTTCAGGACCTTATGACCGAGCAGTATATGTTTGGTACAGGGTCGGAACTTTACAGTTCGGGATCGCCCATCGCTAGTGACCAGACCTTTTTCCAGTCGCCCCCTATTGGTAACCAGGAGCCTATTGATGGCAGAGACACGGAGGAAGCTGGAATCACAGGTATGTTTCTTTATAGTCAACTCCTCTAAATCAGAAGCCATGAACATAACGCTGACCTGACACAACTAATTTCTAACTTTCCCTGTAAGTGGCAGAAAGACGCAATTAACTCCTTCATGCTGCGGCCCATTTTTGTTTTTTTGTTTCCATTTTTCCTTCCCTTCTTCCCAGAGCCATAACTCTATCTCTCTGGCCACATAGACATATGAGGGCTTGATGTTTGCGGGGCGAGCTGTACTTTTCAATGACTCCCTTAATTTTACCACATAGTGTACTCAAAAACGAGGAAAAAATTCCAAGTGTGGTGAAATTCTGAAAAAAGCAATTCTGACATTGTTTTTTGTGAATTGTTTTTACGGTGTACATTTTGTGGTAAAACTGACCATGCAATATGAATCATAGAATCATAGAATCATAGAATCGTAGAGTTGGAAGGGACCTCCTGGGCCATCTGGTCCAACCCCCTGCTCAAAGCAGGATTCACTAAATCATCCCAGTCAGATGTCTGTCCAGCCTCTGTTTGAAGACTTCCATTGAAGGAGAACTCACCACTTCTCGTGGCAGCCTGTTCCACTCATTGATCACTCTAACTGTCAAAAAGTTTTTTCTAATATCTAATCTGTGTCTCCTCCCATTCAGTTTCATCCCATTGCTTCTAGTCTTTCCTTGTACAACTGAGAATAAAGATGATCTTTCTACAATATGACAGCCCTTTAGATATTAGTAGACAGCTATTAAGTCTCCTCTCAGACTTCTCTTTTGCAAACTAAACATTCCCAAATCCTGCAACCTTTCCTCATAAGACAGGGTTTGCAGACCGGTCACCATTCTCGTCGCTCTTTTCTGAACTTGCTCCAGTTTGTTGATGTCTTTTTTAAAATGTGGTGCCCAAAAGTGGACACAATATTCCAGATGAGGTCTGACCAAAGAGGAGTAGAGGGAAATAATGACTTCACGTGATCTAGACTGTATGCTTCTGTTAATACATCCTAGAATTACATTTGCCTCTTTTGCTGCTGCATCACACTGTTGACTCATATTCAGTCTGTGATCTATTAGTATACCCAAGTCTTTTTCACATGTGCTGTTGCTTAGCCCTATTCCTCCCATTCTATATATGCTTTTTTCATTTTTATTGCCCAGATGTAGTACTTTGCATTTTTCCCTGATAAAAACCATTCTGTTAGTTGCTGCCCACTTCTCCAGTTTATTTATATCTTTTTGAATCCTCTGTCTCTCTTCTCTAGTATTAGCTATCTGTCCTAGCTTTGTGTCATCAGCAAATTTAATCAGTTTACCCTCAATTCCTTCATCTAAATCGTTGATAAAGATGTTGAACAATACAGGGCCCAGGACAGAGCCCTGTGGTACCCCACTTGAGACATTCTTCCAACTGGATGTGCAGCCATTTACGACCACTATTGGGTCCGATCACTAAGCCAGTTATGAATCCACCTAACAGTTGCCTTGTCCATTCCATACCAAGTCATTTTTTTCAATAAGGATTGTATGAGATACTTTGTCAAATGCTTTGCTGAAGTCAAGATATACTATATCTACAGCATTTCCCTGATCCACCCAATCAGTGATTCTGTCATAGAAGGAAATTAAGTTAGTCTGACATGACTTATTAGTTACAAACCCATGCTGACTCTGTTTAATCATTTCATTCTTATCCAGGTACTTACATACATGTTGTTTAATAATTTATTGAAAGATCTTTCCTGGTATAGAAGTCAGACTCACCGGCCTAGAGTTGCCTGGGTCCACCTTCTTCCCTTTTTGAAGATAGGAACATTTGCTCTTCTCCAGTCTTCTGGGACTTCTCCTGTACTCCAAGAATTTTCAAATATTATGGAGAGGGGTTCAAAAATTTCTTCTGCTATCTCCTTCAGTACTCTATGGTGTAGTTCATCTTGACCTGGAGACTTGAATTCATTTAGGTTAGCTGTTTCCTCACTATCTTCCTGTTTATAGATATCCTGGATTCCTCTATTCCCTTAATAGGACAGTGAAAAACAGTTGATGTTACATTTCCTTTCTGAGAGAAAACGAATGCAAAATAGGAATTTAAAAGTTCGGCCTTCTCAACATCCTTTCTTACCATTTCATCATTTTCATCCGGTAAAAATCCTATAGCATCTTTGACTTTTCTTTTACTTTTGAGACATCCCCAAAATCTTTTATTATTGCTTTTGACATCTCTTGCAAGCCTCAATTCATTGTCAGCTTTAGATAATCTGATTTGTGCCCTGAAAGTTCTGCAGACAGCATTATATTCTTCTTTAGATATGCCTCCCTCTTTCCATTTTATAAACATTTCATTCTTCCTTTATAGCATGTGCTTAAGTTCTGTGTTCATCCATCCTGGCTTCCATAAATGCTTCCTATTCTTCCCTCTTTTTGAAATTGTTAACAATTGTGCTTTGAGAATTTCATTTTTCAAGATTTCCCATCCTTCCTGGACAGTTTTGTCCTTACGGATATCCAGCCAATGGATCCCTCCAATTCTCTTTCTGAATCCTTTAAAATCTGCCTTTCTGAAATCTAACCTTGACATCTGAGTCTTCACAGGTCTTCCTCATCTAGTTATCCAAAATTCTAAAATAGCATGGTCGCTACCTCCTAGGATCCCAGCCACTTTTACCTCCTCAACCATTTCCTCCCTGTTTATAAGGATTAGATCCAAGGTAGCAGTTCCCCTTGTTTTCTCCCCTACCTTTTGGAAGATAAAGTTGTCAGCAAGAGAGGATAAAAATTTCCTTGACCTGTTAGTTTTGCCTGAGAGAGATTTCCAACAAATGTCTGGATAGTTGAAATCTCCCATGACAACTATGTCATATTTTTGGAGAACTTGACCATTTGATGCATAAAGAGTTCATCCATGTCTTCAGCTTGCACAGGCGGCCTGTAGTAAATGCCTACAATGGTGTCCTTTCCATTGTTCTGTCCTTGTATTCTTACCCAAACAGTAAGTAAGTCCTTGTATTCTTACTCTCAACAGGGAATCCCCCATGACCGCCACTCTCCGTTTCTTCTTCACAACATTTTTCTTTCTCCATCCAGGAGGACTCTGAAGGCGTACAAGGTTGCTGTTTGTGGGCAAAGTCTTATCCTGATGTATTTCTTCATCATTCTCCTGCGTAAGAGCCTGGTACTGGTTCCTGAGCAGTATGGGCGCTGACTGCCTCCCGATCCTCCTGCTTCTATGGGTCACATGTCTCCATTCCTCTGTTTCTTCAGGTGCACTTTTAACTTCTCTTTCTGTAACATGAAGAGATAATTCTGCTCTGTCTAAGAACTCTTCACCTTCCTTAATGATCTTCAATGTAGCTATCCTCTCCTCGAGATTTTGCAACTTTTCCTCCGCCAGGGACACAAGCTTGCATTTGTGGCATGTGAAGTTTGGGTTTTCTACTGGTAAGTCTGTGAACATGTAGCAAGAAATGCAGCTCACCAAATGGCTCCTGGCCTCTTCCATATTGTTATTGTTAGAGATTTCAAAGCAATGAAAAATGAGCCAAAATTTACCGATTTCCTCCTTTCAGCTGCAACGGCCAAAATCCAGTGATCGTTGAGCTCGCGGAGACTCTTCACTTATGCTAAAATTTTGCCCGCTTTGCTTCCCTGACAGTAATATTTGGCATTACTTTTCCGTAGATTGTGCTCGTATTTGGGTTGGAGCAGTTGGTATAGTTCATATCTTAGTTTCTCTAATGTTTGGAGGATTGTGTTTGTGGGGCTACGTTTGTGTGACTCTTCTAGTGTGGCTATGTTTTGATTAATTTCCTCTATTTGGTGTAGTGTTGGTTTTTTATTCTGGGACGCTATTTTACCCCGGATGTCGGCCTTGTGGGCGCACCATACTGTAGATACGGACACATCGGGTGTGTTATTAATTGTGAAATATTCTAATAATGATTCCTGCAATTGGGGCCTAATTTTATGGGATGTGATTAGGTAGTTATTCACTCTCCATGGGGAATATGTCGGATAGTTGTATCCCTCTGTAATTTGACCGGAGACCGGGGCATGGTCCGACCAGGTTATGTTCCCTATCATGGCCTGTAATAACCATTTATCTGTGACCATTAGATCAGTTCTGGAGTCACCTCTATGGGAGTGTGAGTAGAAGGTGTAATCCCGCTCGGAGGCATGTAGTGCCCGCCAGACATCGTAGAGTTCTTCCTCTAGGAAGGTCTGAGAGAGTGATTGGGTGTTTTCTTTCTTCTGAGGGGTACCGATTTATCAATGTTAGGACAGGGGGTGATGGTAAAGTCCCCACAGACTAACAAGGCACCTTTTTTAACCTTTGCCACTACCGCCAGGGTACCTTTAAGAAATGAGATCTGCTTGGAGTTAGGGGCATAAATAGAGACAATTGTGTAGGTCTTGTTATTTATGGTGTAGACTAGGATGACATATCTGCCCTCGTCGTCCACTACGCTGGTGATTAGCTGGAAGGTGACGGTGTTCTTTATCGCGATTACTACTCCTCTTTTTTTGTCAATTGCATGGGAATGAAAGACATTTGGGAAATTTCTATTCTGCAATCTATGGGCGTCAGTGCTGTATAGGTGGGTGTCCTGAATGCACAATACATCTGCTTTTAGGGATTGGGCCTCTCTCCACAGAAGGGATCTTCTGAATGGACTATTCAGTCCCTTTACATTAATGCTAGAAATGTGAAGAACCATGTACAGATTACAGATACAATCTATGTGTCACCACTAGACAATTAGGAAAAATGGGGGACTAACAAAAAACAAACTTTAATTTTGTGAAAAAACTGTAACAGCTTCAAAAATAGAGTTTGGTTCTAAGTGAACCTCCTGGATATGCTCCGCTATCCAGTATATAGTGGGGGGTATTGGGGGCTGATATACTCCTCTATCCAGTATATAGTGGGGGCATTGGGGGCTGATATGCTCCTCTATCCAGTATATAGTGGGGGCATTGGGGGCTGATATGCTCCTCTATCCAGTATATAGTGGGGGGGTGAAGAGAAAGAAAAAACTCTCCTCTTGTGCCTCCGCAGACCATGGTGAAAAGTAGTCTTGTATTCTCTTCCCTTTTTCATGTCCACACCTTCATCAGGGTGGGCGGCATCTTCTTCAGCGGGGAGCTGGTATCCTCGTCCACCGACGCCAGCGACCACTTCTGCAGAAGAGGAAAGGCCTCTCGGGGGGGAAGTCAGGAGCTGCGTGGCTCCATTCTTGGTGACGATCACCGGGTAACCCCACTTGTACGTGATCCCGTTGTCCTGTAGGATCTTGGTGGCTGTGGAGAACTCCCGCCTTCTTTTCAGGGTCACGGTGGATAGGTCGGTGAACACCATGATGCACTTGAACCTCTGGGAGCTCCGGTCCACTCGCTGCAGCTTTGCTAATGGCTTCTTTAAAATGATAAAAATAAAGCCTGGCAATTACATCCCTGGGCGCAGAGGCGGGGGCACTTTTGGGTTTGGGGATCCTGTGCGCTCTATTATGAGGTCTCGCTGCTCCGCCTCAGGGACTAGTGCGGTAAAGAAATCTGTTAGGAACTCCTACAACGCACCCGCAGCAACGCTTTCTGGTATCCCATAAAGCGCAGATTGTTGCGCCTGGAGCGGTCCTCCAAATCCACCAGCTTTAGTTTTAGGGTGGTGATCTCCTCATCTGCCTCATAATGAGAGTCCACTAAGTCATTGTGGGCTGTGGTGAATTCCTCCAGCTTCTCCTCAGTACGGGCTGTTCTGTCCCCTATGTGCCCGATGTCTTTCTGTAGTGCAGTGAGGGCTGAGGTAATGTCACTATGTATAGCCTGCTTTAGATCTCCTAGCAGGGACTTCAGTGTGGCCTCAGTGATGGGGTGGAGGGGTGCCGTGTCAGGTGCATATACTTGCAATTTGTTGCTCTGCTTCTCCGGGCTCCTGGATGAAGAGCTGCCCGATCTATCCTGTGCCTGCTCCACTGCATTCATGCCCCTTGTGACGAACGGGAGACCCGCTGCCACCAAAGCGTGACGGACAGCGGACCCTGTTTCACCAATATGTCACAATCCCACCGCTGCCACCAATATGTGATGAACGGGAGACCCGCTGCCACCAAAGCGTGACGGACAGTGGACCCTGTGTCACCAATATGTCACAATCACACCACTGACACGGGTGTATCAGCGGACGGAGGGATGCGGCACACGGCTATCACAGGCACAGTGGGGGCTTATCTTAGTTATCCCACCACTGGCACCATGTGACAAAAATGCAGCAAGCTAACCTTGCTCTAACAATTTGCCGCAGGGGGGGTTTATTTTGGGTGCCCCACCACTGCTAACAACCTTCTAAGAACTGCGGGGATTTATGTATGTCCCACTTTCTCAGTTCCACTTTGGAACTCGCAGCTCTCCGGCGTCCCCTTACCCTCAGGTCAGTCAGGGAACTGCACCTAGGATAATTAGTCACCGGACGGGCTGCTTGTTGTGCACGGGCAATTAGGCTACCGCAGTAAGGGAATTATCAATGCTGTGGCCGCAGCCCCCCTTTAGCAATATAAGACCCTTCTATCCTGCCAACTAGCCTAATCAATCACACACACCACGCTGCCACCATCCACGGTTTATTTAATCAAAGAGTTAATTAAGAGGGTCCGCGGCAAGCCCCTTGAATTAGTAGCGATTATCTAAACAAGGCGTATAGATCGTTTCTAAGAGCATGAAGACAGACTGAATTATTATATCATTTATTCCCCAAAATGAGGGCAGTGATTATATAGATAAAAGTTGTTATAAAATTGAGATATAAAATATGTACAAGTATAAAACAAAAATGGATGAAAACAGAAAGTACACTCACGGTTGCTTATGACTCTTTAGGCATCCCATGTGGCTTGGGGGAGGGGCGGCAACCAAACATCTCAAGACATGGGGGTTAGGTCTGTTCAGCATCAAAACTCAGCTCCAAGTGGCATGGGATATGGTAGGGAATGCTTATAGACTAGGGTTTGTGACCTCATGAAAGGGGCGGTCTGGAGAGGACCACCCTCCCTCTCTTTAAGTTATGATTTGGCTACAAAACTTATGAGGATCATATCTTAGCGAGGGGAGCCTGCACAAACACATATATGGTATCATTGGTTGTAGCTCATAGAATAGAGTGAAACAACTCCAAGCATGCAATAATTACGACATTCCATTTGGGAGCAATCCATATCTCGGTTTCTGGAGGTCCGAGAACTTCACCAGAGGCACCGTAGCGAAGCTGGGTCCACTCAGATAACGGAAATATCACTATTATATCTCTGTCATGAGCAGAGTACGAGCTAGGCTTCTTTTAATATTTCCTATACGTGTAACCAGCCTTTGGTTTTAAACAAAGGACCATCTTTTCACTTAGCTAATTAACATTCCTAGCTCACAGGAAATGGACGGTTTCAGGTTTCATAGAGCTGTGCACATGAAGACACTGGTGTGTATGGGGGGAAGAGAAGGGGCGTTTGCAGCTACACAGCAGGCTGCAATGTCCTGATAAGAAAAGGGGAGACTTATAGAAGTTTCTAGAAACATCTTTACAGTACATTACTCCCCTCTCCGGTGAGGTCTGACCCAGTGTCAGGAGATCAGACCCCCCAGAGTGCTCCACACAGCCGCTGGCCGCATGGTGAATGCTGCGGTGGCCATCTTGGATTTTCTTGGGCGCTGGCACAAAGACCGGTATCCTGACCAGCGCTGCTCCCCTGCTCCTCATTGCATGCCCCATCAGTGCCCGGACCCCGTCTGAGGTCGTGGTGAGTGGAATTGCTGGTTTCCCTGACCGTTAGTTGCTGCTGGGGCATGCAGCTAGTGTTGCCTGCGCCCGCTCAGCTCCTCATCCAGACACGCCCCCTGTGTCCTCATTATATAAGCTATTCATTTATAAGTGCACAGTATCTATTCACCTTTTAAACTGATACCAAGTGATATATCTACAATCCGTTTACATATATCTATGTATGGATTTATCTTATACTCAATAAATACGGTGCACTTAATCTCATTTCCACCTTGATAGTGACGCTCTTTTAGGATACATTTTACTCTATGGTGGCACTTTTGCACATAGCCACTAGATGGAGCTACAACATTTGACATTTAAAAACATATGTGACATGCACAAGTGTGAACAAGTCGGTCAGACAGTGTTCACGCCACCCACTGGCTGAAACACAACAAGAAAACACAAAATGACAAATTTGCAAAAATACTCTGCAGTAAAAAATATCACAGTAATCAGCAAGTGCTGGATAACAAATACAGGGTATTTAGTCGATACATTTCTTGCAAAAAGTGTATAGCAAGCTGCTCCACCACGTCACGGTAACCCTTCATGGAGCAGTCCCTATCTAATGTATTTAAAACCTGAACATGTGAACAGTGTCTAAATGAACAGGATACAGACAGGCGCCCCCCAGTATGGGCTCGTGGTGCAAGGCAGCTCATTTATGTGCATGTTACACAAGAGAGGGGAGGGGTCTCCCAAACCATGCTAAGCAAGGAAAAATCGGATTAAAAACATATGTCACATGCACAAGTGTGAACAAGTCGGTCAGACAGTGCTCACGCCACCCACTGGCTGAAACACAACAAGAAAACACAAAATGACAAATTTTTTTGCAAAAAATGTATCGACTAAATACCCTGTATTTGTTATCCAGCACTTGCTGATTACTGTCATATTTTTTACTGCAGAGTATTTTTGCAAATTTGTCATTTTGTGTTTTCTTGTTGTGTTTCAGCCAGTGGGTGGCGTGAACACTGTCTGACCGACTTGTTCACACTTGTGCATGTCACATTTAATAGAATAATAGAATAATAGAATAATAGAATCGTAGAGTTGGAAGGGACCTCCTGGGCCATCTGGTCCAACCCCCTGCTCAAAGCAGGATTCGCTAAATCATCCCAGTTAGATGTCTGTCCAGCCTCTGTTTGAAGACTTCCATTGAAGGAGAACTCACCACTTCTCGTGGCAGCCTGTTCCACTCATTGATCACTCTAACTGTCAAAAAGTTTTTTCTAATATCTAATCTGTCTCCTCCCATTCAGCTTCATCCCATTGCTTCTAGTCTTTCCTTGTGCAAATGAGAATAAAGTTGATCCTTCTACAATGTGACAGCCCTTTAGATATTTGTAGACAGCTATTAAGTCTCCTCTCAGTCTTCTCTTTTGCAAACTAAACATTCCCAAATCCTGCAACCTTTCCTCATAAGACAGGGTTTGCAGACCGGTCACCATTCTGGTCGCTCTTTTCTGAACTTGCTCCAGTTTGTTGATGTCTTTTTTAAAATGTGGTGCCCAAAATTGGACACAATATTCCAGATGAGGTCTGACCAAAGAGGAGTAGAGGGAAATAATTACTTCACGTGATCTAGACTGTATGCTTCTGTTAATACATCCTAGAATTGCATTTGCCTTTTTTGCTGCTGCATCACACTGTTGACTCATATTCAGTCTGTGATCTATTAGTATACCCAAGTCTTTTTCACATGTGCTGTCACTTAGCCCTATTCCTCCCATTCTATATATGCTTTTTTCATTTTTATTGCCCAGATGTAGTACTTTGCATTTCTCCCTGTTAAAAACCATTCTGTTAGTTGCTGCCCACTTCTCCAGTTTATTTAAATCTTTTTGAATCCTCTCTCTCTCTTCTCTAGTATTAGCTATCCCTCCTAGCTTTGTGTCATCAGCAAATTTAATCAGTTTACCCTCAATTCCTTCATCTAAATCGTTGATAAAGATGTTGAACAATACAGGGCCCAGGGCAGAGCCCTGTGGTACCCCACTTGAGACATTCTTCCAACTGGATGTGCAGCCATTTATGACCACTCTTTGGGTCCGATCACTAAGCCAGTTATGAATCCACCTAACAGTTGCCTTGTCCATTCCATACTTAGTCATTTTTTCAATAAGGATTGTATGAGAGACTTTGTCAAATGCTTTGCTGAAGTCAAGATATACTATATCTACAGCATTTCCTTGATCCACCCAATCAGTAATACCATCATAGAAGGAAATTAAGTTAGTCTGACATGACTTATTAGTTACAAACCCATGCTGACTCTGTTTAATCACTTCATTCTTATCCAGGTATTGACATACATGTTGTTTAATAATTTGTTCAAAGATCTTTCCTGGTATAGAAGTCAGACTCACCGGCTTATAGTTGCCTGGGTCCACCTTCTTCCCCTTTTTGAAGATAGGAACAACATTTGCTCTTCTCCAGTCTTCTGGCACTTCTCCTGTTCTCCAAGAATTTTCAAAGATTATGGAGAGGGGTTCAAAAATTTCTTCTGCTATCTCCTTCAGTACTCTGGGGTGTAATTCATCTGGACCTGGAGACTTGAATACATTTAGGTTAGCTAAGTGTTTCCTCACTATCTTTCTGTTTATAGATATCCTGGATTCTTCTATTCCCTTAATAGGACAGTGAATAACAGTTGATGTTACATTTCCTTTCTGACAGAAAACAGATGCAAAATAGGAATTTAAAAATTCAGCCTTCTCAACATCCTGTCTTACCATTTCATCATTTTCATCCTGTAAAAATCCTATAGCATCTTTGACTTTTCTTTTACTTTTGACATATCCCCAAAATCCTTTATTATTGCTTTTGACATCTCTTGCAAGCCTCAATTCATTTTCAGCTTTAGATAATCTGATTTGTGCCTTGCAGGTTCTGCAGACAGCATTATATTCTTCTTTAGATATGCCTCCTTCTTTCCATTTTATAAACATTTTTTGCTTCCTTTTTAGCATGTGCTTAAGTTCTGTGTTCATCCATCCTGGTTTCCTTAAATGCTTCCTATTCTTCCCTCTTTTCGGAATTGTTAACAACTGTGCTTTGAGAATTTCATTTTTCAAGATTTCCCATCCTTCCTGGACATTTTTGTCTTTAAGGATATCCAGCCATTGGATCCCTCCAATTCTCTTTCTGAATCCCTTAAAATCTGCCTTTCTGAAATCTAACCTTGACGTCTGAGTCTTCACAGGTCTTCCGCCTCTAGTTATCCAAAATTCTAAAATAGCATGGTCGCTACCTCCTAGGGTCCCAGCCACTTTTACCTCCTCAACCATTTCCTCCCTGTTTATAAGGATTAGATCCAAGGTAGCAGTTCCCCTTGTTTTCTCCTTTACCTTTTGGAAGATAAAGTTGTCAGCAAGAGAGGATAAGAATTTCCTTGACCTGTTAGTTTTGCCTGAGAGAGATTCCCAACAAATGTCTGGATAGTTGAAATCTCCCATGACAACTATGTCAAATTTTTTGGAGAACTTGGCCATTTGATGCATAAAGAGTTCATCCATATCTTCAGCTTGCACAGGCGGCCTGTAGTAAATGCCTACAATGGTGTCCTTTCCATTGTTCTGTCCTTGTATTCTTACCCAAACAGTTTCCACAGAACTCCCAGTCTCTGAAGCTTCAATCTCTGTGCAGATATACGCATTTCTAGCATACAATGCGACACCTCCTCCTCGTTTATCAAGTCTGTTTCTTGCAAATAAGTTGTATCCTTCTAGTCTTGTATTCCAATCATGTGTATTGTCCCACCAAGTTTCAGTGATTCCAATGACATCATATTTCTTTTCCTGTGTTAGTAGTTCCAATTCTCCTTGTTTGTTGCCCATGCTTTGTGCATTAGTATAGAAACATTTTAGTTTGTGATTGATTTCTCTTTCTCCAATATTTTTTTTAATTAGATTCTTTCGTCTTTGTTCTTCCTTTCCACTTCTAATAGCAGAGTTCTCAGTAGCATTTGTCAGGTGTATGGCTTTTTCTGGTCTTTTGCTTCCCTTCCCATGTTGTTCTAGTTTAAAGCTCTCCTTACAAGTGTAGCAAGGCGACTTCCAAATACCTGCTTTCCAGTCTTCGTAAGGTGCACCCCATCTCTAGCAAGTAGTCCATCGTATAAGTAGTTCACTCCGTGATCCAGAAATCCAAATCGTTGCTGACGGCACCATCGATGTAGCCAGTTGTTCACCTGCAGAATCTTATTCCACCTCCTTGTTCCATGGCCATCCACTGGGAGGATGGAAGAGAAGACCACCTGCGCTCCCAGTTCTTTCACTTTCTTGCCTAAGTCTTCAAAGTCTCTGCAGATGGTTTCCAGGTCGTTTCTTGCGGTGTCATTTGTCCCCACATGTAGTAGCAGGAATGGGTAGTCATCTGTAGGTCTGAAGAGTCCTGATATCCTGTCAGACACATCTTTAATTTTTGCACCTGGAAGACAGCACATTTCTCTTGAAGTTATATCCGGTCTGCAGATAGCGGCCTCTGTTCCTCTCAACAGGGAATCCCCCATGACCACCACTCTCCGTTTCTTCTTCACAACATTTTTCTTTCTCCATCCAGGAGGACTCTGAAGGCGTACAAGGTTGCTGTTTGTTGGCAAAGTCTTATCCTGATGTATTTCTTCATCGTTTTCCTGCGTGAGAGCCTGGTACTGGTTTCTGAGCAGTATGGGTGCTGACTGCCTCCTGATCCTCCTGCTTCTCTGGGTCACATGTCTCCATTCCTCTGTTTCTTCAGGTGCACTTTGAATTTCTTCTCTTTCTGTAACATGAAGAGATAATTCTGCTCTGTCCAAGAACTCTTCACCTTCCTTAATGATCTTCAACGTAGCTAACCTCTCTTCGAGATTTTGCAACTTTTCCTCCAACAGGGTCACAAGCTTGCATTTGTGGCATGTGAAGTTTGGCTTTTCCACTGGTAAATCTGTGAACATGTAGCAAGAAATGCAGCTCACCAAATGGCTCCTGGCCTGTTCCATCTTGAGATTTCTTAAAAAGATGAAAGATGAGCCAAAATATGCAAATGATCTCCTCAAGACTCTTCCCCTGGTTTCTCTGATTTCCTCTTTTCAGCTGCAACGGCCAAAACCCAGTGATCGTTGAGCTCGCGGAGACTCTTCACTTATCCCAGAAGGCACTGGGAATATGCAAATGATCTCCTCAAGACTCTTCCCCTGGTTTCTCCGATTTCCTCTTTTCAGCTGCAACGGCCAAAACCCAGTGATCGTTGAGCTCGCGGAGACTCTTCACTTATCCCAGAAGGCACTGGGAATATGCAAATGATCTCCTCAAGACTCTTCCCCTGGTTTCTCCGATTTCCTCTTTTCAGCTGCAACGGCCAAAACCCAGTGATCGTTGAGCTCGCGGAGACTCTTCACTTATCCCAGAAGGCACTGGGAATATGCAAATGATCTCCTCAAGACTCTTCCCCTGGTTTGTTTTCTATTCGTTTCTTCCTTGCTTAGCATGGTTTGGAAGACCCCACCCCTCTCGTGTGACATGCACATAAATGAGCTGCCTTGCACCATGAGCCCATACTGGGGGGCGCCTGTCTGTATCCTGTTCATTTAGACACTGTTAACATGTTCAGGTTTTAAATACATTAGATAGGGACTGCTCCGTGAAGGGTTACCATGACGTGGTGGAGCAGCTTGCTATACACTTTTTGCAAAAAATGTATCGACTAAATACCCTGTATTTGTTATCCAGCACTTGTTGATTACTGTCATATTTTTTACTGCAGAGTATTTTTGCAAATTTGTCATTTTGTATTTTCTTGTTGTGTTTCAGCCAGTGGGTGGCGTGAACACTGTCTGACCGACTTGTTGACACTTGTGCATGTCACATATGTTTTTAATCTGTTTTCTCCTTGCTTAGCATGATTTGGGAGACCCCACCCCTCTCTTGTGTGACATGCACATAAATGAGCTGCCTTGCACCACGAGCCCATACTGGGGGGTGCCTGTCTGTATCCTGTTCATTTAGACACTGTTAACATGTTCAGGTTTTAAATACATTAGATAGGTACTGCTCCATGAAGGGTTACCGTGACGTGGTGGAGCAGCTTGCTATACACTTTTTGCAAAAAATGTATTGACTAAATACCCTGTATTTGTTATCCAACACTTGCTGATTACTGTCATATTTTTTACTGCAGAGTATTTTTGCAAATTTGTCTTTTTGTGTTTTCTTGTTGTGTTTCTACATTTGACATTTGGGTGAATTTGTATATCTACACATGGTTTACACAAACTATATTTTCTTGTCTTAACTCTATACTATTTAACATTATAAGTTGTATACATGATTGATTACCACTTCTTTCTCTGTAAAGACAATCCCCTTTAACCCCTTTCCGACATCAGGCGTAAATGTACTTCCTCTCTTTGATGTGGGCTCCGGCAGTGAGCTTACATCTTTTCCGGTACGTCAGCTGTCTTGAACAGTTGCCATTTGCCCCTAACAGCCTCTGACAGCAGCATTTAATGCGCACTTCCAGCAAGCGCGCCGGAAATCCGCCCATCGGTGACCCCGTCACATTATCATAGGTCACGGATGGGTTGGCATGACAACCAGAGGTTTCCAGCAGACCTCTATGCTTGTCACTGCCGGAATGCTATGAGCACTGCCCGCTAGCCAAAACCACATGAACTAGGGATCATCCTGCCGAACTCCAGCTCTCCTATTAGCATGGGCAAAATGCTACTCAGACAACACAGGGTGAGGGTAAAACAGTGTGGCAATGCTTTATTGTACCACAAAACAGGCAGATAACACAAAGAACAGTTTCAGAAAAATACCCAAGATGGGGCACATTACAGAGTCTCACCCTTCCATGGACCCGCCAGGAAAATAGCTTCTGTGACTTCAGATCTTCCAGGGTCACTACCCCATTTGTGGCACGCACACAGAGAGGAGGTAACGACAAGCGTAGGAAGATGACAGTCCATACAAGGCCAGCTGAACCGAGGATCATAACTTGGCTTCATATTCCAGGGTCGGATACTCCACCTGTGGCATGCACACAGAGAGGAGGTAACAACAAGTGTAGGAAGATGACAGTCCATTGAGTCCATACAAGGTACAAGGCCGGTTGATCCAAAGATCACAATCTGGCATCTGCAAACGTATCCATGGTTCAGTGATGGTCAATGGAGCAGATCAGTATTCTTCCAACCGAGACTGAAAACCCCTAGGTTGTTTCCTATAGAATGATAGATCCATGTCCCTTGTGATGATGTTGTGGCTGCTGTCCTGTCTCTTGTCCTTAGGATGAATAGATGTCTTGGCAGAATCTCTCTGGCTATTTCTCTCTCTCAGTCTCTTTATACAGAGGCATGTAACCTATTTTTAGACTTAACAAGTGTCCCTCATTCAGTATTTACATAAAGGGTAAGAATGGAGGTGAGATTATTATAGCATTACTTGATTATTTAAACTATTTGCATAGTTTTTCCCTCTCTGCTTTAGAAGTCAACAAACTGGCTCCATAACACAATGCATAATTAGCATATCAGCAAACATCACCAGTGATCAAGGATAAGCGCACAATAAAAGTCAATATTCCAGGCTTACACAAACAAAAGTCTATTTTCTTGACCAACCAGAAATCAACACTTAAATTTAAAGCCAACATACAGATAACATTCTATTATTCTTCGTTTGCTAAAAAATAGTCATCAGGTTAATTAAGATACAATGCTGTATGACTTCACAATGCCAAAAGTAAAAAAAGAAATGTTTTTAAAAATATAAAAAATAATAAAAGTACAAATTATCCCCTTTCGCCCCTTTCAAAATAAAATAAAAAATCAAACATACACTTATTTGTTATAGCGGCGTTCAGAATCGCCTGATCTATCAATATAAAAAATAATTAACTCGATCGCTAAATGGCGTAACGAGAAAAAAGGTCAAAACGCCAGAATTACTTTTTTTTGGTCGCTACAACATTGCATTGAAATGCAATAAAGGATGACCAAAAGATCCTATCTGCACCAAAATGGTATTCATTAAAATCATCAGCTCGGCACACAAAAAATAAGTCTTCACCCAACCCGAGATCATAAAAAATGGAGACGTGACGGGTATCAGAAAATGGTGCAATTCTTTTATACTTAACCTAATAAAGAGGAGTTATTTTTACTGATACAGTGGATATGGAAAGTATTCAGACCCCTTTAAATTTTTCACTCTTTGTTTCATTGCAGCCATTTGGTAAATTCAAATTCATACCATCTATTCCTGACACTGGAGCGGCTTATAAACTTCAGAAGTATATAGTTTGAGGTGTGGGATCTGCCAATATGGGGCTAGTTTTCTGACTGTTTCGAATAACATGATACATGATTTTAGTTTTTTTCTTTTTTCGTTTAGTCTCGCTTGAATATAGGTCAATGTTAAATAGTCTCCTGATGAGTCGCCTTTGGTGAGGACGATGAAACCCGTAGAAATGAGAGGCTTGGAGAGTGAGTGTGTAAACATCACCTCACCCTATATACTGAGACGTGGGGTACATGTTTTTTCTATTAGTCACTTTCCAACTAACCTTCAGGGGGTGAATTATGGGTATAGTTTTACATTTGCAATTAATAAGGTTTAGTTTTTTCCTTTCGTCAGCAAACATGAGGAATGACAAGAGACAACCCATTTAAGAAGGTGGAATTTTGGTTAAAACTATTCCAACACTATGAACATAAAAAAGGCTTCTCCCCTGTGTGACATCTCTGATGTTTATTAACAGTTGATTTCCAAGTAAAATATTTCCCACATTAAGAAAATGAAAATGGCTTCTCCTCTGTGTGACTGCTCTGATGGCGTTCAAGATGCGCTTTCTGGTTAAAATATTTCCCACATTCTGAACTGGAAGAAGGCTTCTCCCCTGTGTGAGTTCTCTGGTGGGTAAGAAAATGTGATTTCTGTGCAAAATATTTCCCACATTTTAAACATGAAAAAGGCTTCTCTCCTGTGTGAGTTCTCTGGTGCTTAACACAATTTGATTTAGTGTTAAAACATTTCCCACATTCTGAACATGAAAAAGGTTTCTCCCCTGTGTGGATTCTCTGGTGCTTAACACAATCTGATTTATTGTTAAAACATTTCCCACATTCTGAACATGAAAAAGGCTTCTCTCCTGTGTGAATTCTCTGGTGCATAACACAATCTGATTTATTCCTAAAACATTTCCCACATTCTAAACATGAAAAAGGCTTCTCCCCTGTGTGAGTTCTCTGGTGCATGACACAATCTGATTTATTCCTAAAACATTTCCCACATTCTGAACATGAAAAAGGCTTCTCCCCTGTGTGAGTTCTCTTGTGGGAAAGAAAACTTGATTTCTGTCCAAAACATTTCCCACATTCTGAACATGAAAAAGGCTTCTCTCCTGTGTGGATTCTCTGGTGCTTAACACAATCTGATTTCGTGTTAAAACATTTCCCACATTCTGAACATGAAAATGGCTTCTGCCCTGTGTGAGTTCTCTGGTGCTTAACACAATCTGATTTATTGTTAAAACATTTCCCACATTCTGAACAGGAAAAAGGCTTTTCCCCCGTGTGATTTCTCTGGTGTCTAACAAAATGTGATTTCTGTGCAAAATATTTCCCACATTCTGAACAGTAAAAAGGCTTCTCCCCTGTGTGAATTCTCTGGTGTCTAACAAAATGTGATTTCTGTGCAAAATTTTTCCCACATTCTGAACAGTAAAAAGGTTTCACTCCTGTGTGAATTCTCTGGTGAGTAACAAAATGTGATTTCCATGTAAAACATTTCCCACATTCTGAACATGAAAATGACTTCTTTGCTTTAGGAGCAGTTTGGTTTTTATTGCCTCTTTTGTGACTTTGATTTTCCTTAGTAGTCAGTAATGAATCAGAAGATGGGACCTGTTTCATAGGATCAGATGACAGATCTTTGCTGTGAATGGATGATGGTATATCTGGAGTAATAGCATTCACTTCAGTTGTATCTTGTAGGATCTCAAGATCATCAGATTTAAAAGTTGAAGATGTCAGCTGTCCCTCTGATCTCCTGTTATAGTCATCTGCGAGATAAAAAAACTATTATTTTTTAATAAAATATCCTTGAGTTTTATATTTTTGAGCATTTCTACTTAAACTGTCCATAAAAATGGCAAGCTATGTAAAAGCTTTAATTATTTACCAAGACAATGACAGTTCACAGTCTAATAGAAAACCTTGTTGGATGAACCAGTAGTGTGCGGTGTTCAACTGTTGGTTCATTCTGCCTCCCAAATATCGAATAAAAAGAAACCAATCAATGTTATGTAGGCGAAAATAATACCAATTCTCATCTCACAAAAACAAGTCCCCACTCAGGTCCATCATCTATCAATGGAAAAACAGAGATTCCCGCACTATTAGTGGCTCAAAGGCTGTTGAAAAGCAACAAGGTTTCCATAAACCAATCCGGCAAAATCCGCTCTCACTTCGGAGTCTTGCAGTGTGCGCAAACAACATTTAGGATCCCTGTATTTAGCAATATTATAGTGAGAAGAACCCACTTAATTTGCGGTGTCTCCTGGAGCACAATCTGGGCACTATGTGCTGGGTAATAAAATGGCAAATGTGTAATCTTCACTCTCCAACATCCACTGTGTGTTAATTTCCGGAAAGTGGCTGTGGAGTCACAATATTCACTCCTCCTAAGGATTATAACCCTCAGTGAATTAATTTATAAAATGGAATCACTTTATGGGGATTTCGACTATTCTGGTTTTCTGTCATTTAGTTATATTAGGGCTTCTGCATATGGTGTGTCCAATCTCATCTGGGATCTGTTCCTGCTGTCCAGCTGGAGTAATCTGCTCCCTACTTCAGCCAATTGGAAAGTACCACACCCTACTAAAGCGCAAAGCACATGGCCGGAATCTGCCAGATACAGCGCTGTTCTCCTCTGGTTCAGTCCTCTGTGCTCAGCTTGCGGCTTGTGTATTTGTTTCTTGCTGTGACCGTGGCCCGTTTACTGACTACTCTTGTGTCTTCTGATTCTGTATTCTGTCCTTCTGGTTCTGACCCAGCTACCTGACCATTCTTCTTGCCATCTAATACCACAGAATAGCAGGTAACACCATGGTCCAAGCCTAGGGGTCCCTGTGTAAGTCCAGATTCCATGTAATGGTGTTAAAGGGCGATGAGCAAGGCAATCCTTGGGATATGGAAAGCAGAGAAGATAGAGCAAAGCATGGTCATGGTGGACATCTTTTCAGCTGCCAGGTGACCACGAACAGTGCTCCCAATACATTGTGTCTGCAAACTATTCCAGCTAGATCTGCATTCACATAGCTAAATGGCGCTCCTTCCCTTCTGAACACTGCCATGTGCCCAGACAGTAGAGTACAACCGTATATAGAGTATAGTGCGAAGCTGGAAAATAATTTGTAAGATCCATTTGTTTTCTATTATCCTTTGTGAAGAATTCCAAACTTACCACCACATAAAGTGACACACGTCAGATATTAATAATGGGGCCTGATTAGGAACTACTGAAATGATCAAACTCCACAGTCTCCATCAGTAATAAATGAGTAACTAGTGGTGAAACCTCTCTGGTGTAATTAGAGTATGGGGCTCGGTGACGTCACAATCTATACTATCCTAAGCTCCAATATTTTCTGTCAGATGAGTTTCAAGAAGAAATATTAGTCATTTAAAGAGAACTGTGTATAAGGCCGGTTTCACACGTCCTGATATTTCCGGTACCGGAGATGTCCGTGTGTGTAATACTTGTGGCACACGTGTGACAACTATGTCAGCATCCGTACCACATGGACGGCCGTCAGGGAAGAAGCGCTACATTAATCGCTGTTCCCCGGTGGCGGGTGCTGAAGACGCTCTCATCATTCTCCTCTGCTCTGCCGGCAGGGAGAATGATGAGAGTTATATTAAAGTGAGAATGATGATAGTAGGTGCGGGCGTTTGGGACTATTACTCCCATCAACCTACACCTGCTGCTGCCAAGAACAGTGACAGCAGGAGCGGATGATTGGAGTATTCCTCACCCACTGCCTGCGTTATAACTAAATAAATGAATGAAAAAAACGGTGTGGGTTCCCCTGTATTTTCTATAACCAGTCTGGCAAAACTCACAACTGGGGGCTGCAACCCTCATCTGTCAGCTTCAGCAAGGCTGGTTATCAAGAATAGAGGGGTCCTCACACTGTTTTTTTAATTATATAAAGAAATAATTTAAATACATGGCATGGAGTCCCCCCATTTTTGACAACCAGCCTTGCTAAAGCTGACAGTTGGGGGCTGGTATTCTCAGGCTTGTAAAGGGCCATGGATATTGACCCCCCAGCATAAAAATAACAGCCTGCAGCTGCCCAGAAAAGGCACATCTATTAGAGGCGCCAATGCGGGTGCTTTGCCCGGCTCTTCCCACTTGCCCTGCGTTTTGTTTTATTTCTAATAAAAGACTTTATTCTGGCTGCATCTTTATTTATCATATAATTATAGGATTAGTTATGGATAGGTGTCTTACTTTGATACCTGGCGATGAAATCTTTATTTGTAGCTTTCCGTTAGTGAGACTCTCGTGCTCTGGGGCCGGGCTGTTGTGGCCTGTGGGCGGGGCTTTATGTGGTCTGATTACATATTTATCTGTACTGGGTTATGACAGGTCGCTGATCCCTCACTGACCTGCCCCCCATTATTACATAATGCATATAATAGCATTGATATTATTGGTGATAATGCCTATAATATTGTGGCTATTGTGAGGCTTAGAAAAAAATTACATCCAGTAAAATGTCACCAGCGGCGCCTGCACAGTAGCCTCTGTCTCTTACTTATAGATGCTACTGTGCAGGCGTCGCCATCACCGGTGACATTTTGCTGGATGTAATTTTTTTCTAAGCCTCACAATAGCCACAATATTATAGGCATTATCACCAATAATACCAACACTATTATATGCATTATGTAATAATGGGGGCAGGTCAGTGAGGGATCAGCGACCTGTCATAAGCCAATACAGAGGAATATGTAATCAGAGCACCACATAAAGCCCCGCCCACAGCCCCGCCCCAGAGCACGAGAATCTCATTAACTGAAAACTACAAATACAGATTAAACAACAACCACAAGACGGATTTCATCACCAGGTATCATTGTAATCAGTATAACGGTGCTGACCTGACAGTGTCTGTAGGTTACTGAGCACAATCCTGCTGACAGGGGCACTTTAAATTTAGCTCTTAGGCATTTGGAAGAGGCAATGGAGAGATTTTTTGAAGATCATCAGGGAGTTACTGACTCACATTAGGCAGGAAGGCCGATCCCACCACAATCAAACCATCATACAGAATGAACAGGTTAAAAAAAGACAGAATAAAAAAATATGTTACATCCCCAACAACAACGTATGTACGAGAGGAGAACACTAAACTGGAGTTGCCCTCATTTATGGTGGACCATTGGAGCCACTATGGATCCTGAGCAGAAGAGCAGAGAACGTATTTGTTCTCCCCATTTCAGGAGAGATTGTGCAGTAATCTGAATTCCTTAGGATGGAAAACATAATGGAATTCATGACGTTTAGTAAATCTATGAAACCAGGGCTGGAGTCAACACATCTCCTGCAGGCGGGAATAACTGTATATTACAGCCCTCAGCCACGCACAGCTTAGAGATCTATCATGGCACAGGTGTAATGTTTGTCCTGTAGATTATCACAATCCTCCTTGAAATTACTGTATATTTTGGACCATAAGACGCACCTAGGTTTTAGAGGAAATAAGGAAAAAAAATTGAACCAAAAAATGTGGTCAATTCTGTACTTAATATCCCCTATCCTGGTATATATGGCCCCCTCATCCTCATTCTGAAACACATGGCCCCCTCATCCCTACCCTGGTATGCATGGCCCTCTCCTCCCCATTCTGATACACATGGCCCCCTCATAATAATAATAATAATAATAATAATGATAAATTTTATTTCTATAGCGCCGACATATTCCACAGCACTTTACATTTCAGAGGGGATTTGTACAGACAATAGACATTACAGCATAACAATAATCACATAGATCATAACAGATACCAAGAGGAATGAGGGCCCTGCTCGCAAGCTTACAATCTATGAGGAAAAAAAGGGGAGACACGAAAGGTGGGTGGTAACAATTGCCCTGATTGTATGGACCAGCCATAATGTTAAGTGTGTAACAGTACAGACACAGAGGGCTAATGGATGCATAAAGCATGTGGGAACATGATGAGGGGAACCTGGTTATGGTAAAAAACTTTTGGCTGTGCCACATAGGGATAGATTAGGTTAATGTGTTGAGGCGGTAGGCCAGTCTGAATAATTGCGTTTTCAGGGCACGCTTAAAATTGTGGCCTCATCCCCCCCTCATCCCTATCCTGGTATGCATGGCCACCTCATCCTTATCCTGGTATGCATGGCCCCATCCCTACCCTGGTATGCAGGGTCCCTATCTCATCCTAGTATGGATGGTCTCATCTCTATCCTGGTATGCATGGTCCCATCCCTATCCTGGTATTCAGGGCCCCATCTCGTCCTGGTATGCATGGCCCCATCTCGTCCTGGTATGCAGGGCCCCATCTCATCCTGGTATGCAGGGCCCCATCCTTATAAGTGGCCCCCATCCACATTCCTATCCTGGTATGCATGGCCCCAACAGAAAACATAAGAAAAACCAAACCATTACACTTACCTACCCGACGCTCCCTTGCAGCATCCTGCTCCGGTGCCAGCAACTGCTTTATGCTTGTAAGCAGCACTGATAACAGTGAGTATTCACAAATATTCATTTCTCTTAAGTAGCGACACACGTGACCGCAGGTAGCAGCAGGAAGCCGGTGGCTGACACTGCGCGCTACTGAAGAGCAAAGAATACTCACTGCCCTTTGCGTGCACAGTCCTGGCAGCTGTGCTCTGCTTGGGAGCAGCACATGACGTTCCTGCCATGCACTGCTTACAAGCATATAGCAGTTGCTGGCACCGGAGCAGGACGCTGCGAGGGAGCGCGGGGTAGGTAAGTGTAATGGTTTGTTTTTAATGTTTTCTGAAGGGGCCATGCATACCAGGATAGGGATGGGGATGGTGGTGTGGGCCAATTATAAGGATGGGGCCATGCATACCAGGACCGGGGTTGGGGGCCAGTCATATCAAGATACTATTATTAAAGAGAAATGAATATTCATTGCCCTCCAAGCCCATTGGCGTGGAATGCAGTGAATATTCATTTCTCTTTAGCAGCAAGAACAGGAGTTAGCCGCAGCCACCTGCTCCAGCCTCCTGTGACCCGCTGCTCCGCCGATGCCGTTCCCCCACCTCAGCCAGAGCCGGTACATCTGGACTATAAGACACCCCCCATTTTCCTCCACATTTTTGAAGGAAAAAAGTGTGTCTTATAGTCCGAAAAATATGGTAGTTTTAACACAAATTGAAAAGTCAGGAAAAAGGGAAACTCTGCTGTTATTGTACAGAAATTCACACTTGGCCTCACTGCACATTTACTGTTGTCGCTCATAAAAGGGAAGTTTGGCCCGAAAGACTGGACCTGGTCTTGTAGGGACCATGAGACATTCAGCAGCACAGAAGGGAGAGAAGATTTATCCGATAAGATCTCAGGGATCTAGGAAGCCAACAGCATCATTACCCTCCGCTTTCTCTTACAGGCCCAGCATAATATTTTTCTTCAAGTGATTTTCTAACTTTTCAGCACATTCTACGTACGCTGTCATTTGGCTTTATAGTTACAGATCTGGGCAGGTAACGGTCAGTGTCTTCTAATCCCAGAGGGGTAGGTGGATCCTCCATGTCATAAGGTCTATAGAAAAGGGCTTTCAATGCCCAAAGTCATTTGAACAGTTTTAGGTGTAGGAGAATGTTGTGGTCTAGAGGCAAAATGGTGATCATGGTAATACGGCCGGACTACACCACCGATAAAGCATCCACAGCCGGTGACTGAGAGGAATCTGTGACTTCTCTGCATTCAGTGGTTACTACTCACCTGGGTAGTCATACGTGGGAATCTCCTCTTTACACCACTCATCATCTCTCACATATGTCTCTGTAGTATTAATATGGGTCAGATCTTCACCCTGAAACAAATATTGTAAAAGTCACCGACAGATGGAGAAGTCCCATCTATGATCAGCTCTAATCCTGCCATCTCCACCGCTCTCATTACACAAGTATAAAACATATAATACTGGTGGATAAAACAAGACTGAGCACAAGACCTTCACAGCCGTCTACACATCATAGGGGAGATCTCCTGACACCTTCTCTCCATCTACCTGATGATCCTGAGGAGCCCTGGGATCTTCTGGGTTACAGTCCTGTGGAAGAAGAGGATGGGGACATCTCTCTGGTGTTGTCCTCTTACTGGATAGATCTGGAGGAAACACATACAGGGACTGAATTCATTCTCTACATACAGATAATTATAGGCCGTGTGTATTTAGTCCTGTCTATTACCTGGTGATGTGAGGGGCTGGGGAACCTCCATTATGACGTTCTTGTACAGATCTTTGTGTGCTTCTAAATACTCCCACTCCTCCATGGAGAGATAAACAGCGACATCCTGACACCTTATAGGAACCTGACACATACAATGATACCGTCATCCCCTCGATCCCTTCATAGTGTTACTGTATAATGTCCCAGCATTCCCAGCAATGTCACCTCTCCAGTCAGCAGCTCAATCATCTTGTAGATGAGTTCTAGGATCTTCTGGTCATTGATGTCCTCATGGATCAGGGGGTGAGGTGGAGGCCCTGTGATTGGGATCAGGGGTCTTCCCCATCCCTCAGACACAGGGTCCTGACAGCGATCACTAGAGGTCTTCTTCACCACTGTGTAATCCTGGTTATGGAGAGACACATTAATAAATCTCACTACAGACATTTCCAGAGTCCTCACCTCTCCAGTTCTGTCCATCTGTTATTCCCATAGATAAGAATGATGTAATGTGACGTCATCAGAATCTCTCACCTCTCCAGTGAGACGGAAGAGGATCTCTAGGGTGAGGTGTAACATCCTCTCCGCCATCTTGTCTCTGTCCATATCCATCCCTGATGGGTAAATCAGGAATATTCTCTTTTGCAGAAGATCTTCCCTGAGAGGATCCGATATTGTAGAGAACTGAATGAGAAGAAGATGATGCGATGTAACACTGTGTTTGAGAGCGGGCCCACCTGGAGCTACTGTCAGGGCTGGCGTTTGTACTTCACATGTATCAGAGTGCAGGGAGTGAGTCATGTGACCGCTCTTCAGTCTGTGGAGGAGAGGGGGAAGGAAGGTCACTCACCCAATCCAGGATGAGCGCGCTCTCCTTCAAAGCTCCCTGATGCAGAGAAGTCATCAGCCCCAAACGCCTGGACGCAGCGGGGCTTGCTCTGCCTCTGACTGTGAGCTGAGCTCACTGTCTGCACTCTTCTGCTTCTGTCTGGAAGGAGCCTGACAGCCAAGGAGGCTAGGAGCAGCACCGAGGACCAGGGACACACTGGACACAGCATGAGGACTGATGAGTATCTTGGCACATGTCATTTACTATTTGATATGTCTAATCTGTTGGTCGAATATATACATACAGATATATAAAGCAATGAAGGTTCTTAAAGGGTTTGTTCACTACTTTAAATTAAACCCCCAATGTATCCCCCTGGCGCCCCTAATGAATTTTTGTAAATACCTCATGTTGCCTATACAGCCTGTGAGCGTCGCTATCGCTGGCCGCTCACAGGCAGCACATGACCCCTGGCTGCAGCCGGCTCTTGCTTCCGCTGACGTCCTGACAAGTGCTGGCAGCAGCCAGGGGTCCATCTTCCTCCTTCCGCGCTGTCTGCCAGGCTGTGGGCAGGGATATCCCCCCGCGTCACACCCAGCATCTACCAAGCGCCCATTCATTGAGAAAGCGCGCAGTGGATGCTGGGTGTGACCCCGGGGGTAACCCCGCCCACAACCCAGCAGCCACTGCGGGGACCCAGCGCTGAGTCACGCCTCACTTGTGACGTCAGCGCTGGGTTAGGTGCTGCCTGTGAGCGGCCAGCGATAACACCGCTCACAGGCAGTATAGGCAACATGAGGTATTTACAACATTCATTAGGGGCCCCGGGGGGGATACATTGGGGGTTAATTTAAAGTAGTGAACAACCCCTTTAAACTTTTATGTCTTGTTTATCCTGCAAGCTGGACAGACACTAAGGGTATGTGCACACGTTGCTTATTCCATTGTGGATTTTTCTGCACGGACTCTGCAGAATCCGCAGGTAAAGCGTCCTGTGTTTTACCTGTGGGTTTCCTGCGGGTTTAGTGTGGATTTGCTCTGAGTTTTTACACTGCGGATTCCTATAATGGAATAGGTGTAAAAACGCTGTGGAATCCGCACAAAGAATTGACATGCTGTGGAAAATAAACCGCTGTGCTTCCGCGCTGAATTTCCCGCAGCATGTGCACAGCGGTTTTTGTTGCTCACTATGGGCCTGATTCACCGTCTCTCCTGCCTTGATTGACATGGCTGACGTCTCCTGTGTCATCCACTGTCTGTCCAGCTCTCGCACCTGCACAGGAGGGAACAGGAGCTGCGCAGCAAAACAGACTGGATGACATAGGAGGCGTCAGCCACGTCAGTAAAGGCAGGAGGATGGCAATTGTGGGGTCAGAGGAGGCGCTGAGCAGGGACCATAGACACTCATCCGACTGGACGCTGCCGATTAGCTTACGAGAAGGAGAATGATTATTTTCTTAAGTTTGCGAGCGGCTGGAATCTTGCAGGATGGCTTTTTAAATGTGGCTAAAAGGCGGTGGCTACAGGTCTTACAGATTAAAGGGAGCCTTTCAGCATGCTGTCCCCATATAAGGTCCGGCCAGCATCGCCCTCACATACAGTGTTCTAGAATGCTCTCTATATGTCCCCAATCCTCTATGCAAGGCACAAAAAAGAGCTTTTATTATACTCACAGACGGCGCGGTCTGGGCGTCTCTAGTCTTGATCCGGTGCCTACCCTCTTCTTGTGATCGCTGTCCTGCTTCGTGTGGAGGATGCGTCCTACATCATGCATTCAGTGTCCTCTAGCGCACTCCTGTGCAGGCGCACTTATCTTTGCCCTACTGAAGTCAGAGCACAGTATTGTAGTGCGCATGCGCCGGCTTTACTTCCAGGTCATCAGCGCCCTTTAGCCTTTCCCAGCACATACGCACTACAGTACTTAGCTCTGCTTTCAGCAGCCCAGAGAAAAGTGCGCCTGCACAGGAGCACAATGGGTGACACTGTGTGGATGACTAAGGACGTGTCATCCAGATGATGCAGTTAAGGAGAATGGCGATCTTAAGTCAAGACCAGCTATGCCTTGGTGAGCGCCCTTGGTGAGTATAATGAGAGGTCATTTTTATGCCTTGCAGAGGCGATTGGGAAGCATTACACTATAGAGTCTGCCTATGGGGAAGCATTACACTATAGAGGCTGCCTATGGGGATGCATTACACTATAGAGGCTGCCTATGGGGATGCATTACACTATAGAGGCTGCCTATGGGGGTGCATTGTACTATATAGTCTTCCTATGGGGGTGCATTACACTATAGAGGCTGCCTATGGGGATGCATTACACTATAGAGGCTGCCTATGTGGATGCATTACGCTATAGAGGCTGCCTATGGGGATGCATTACACTATAGAGGCTGCCTATGGGGATGCATTACACTATAGAGGCTGCCTATGGGGATGCATTACACTATAGAGGCTGCCTATGGGGATGCATTACACTATAGAGGCTGCCTATGGGGATGCATTACACTATAGAGGCTGCCTATGGGGGTGCATTATACTATATAGTCTTCCTATGGGGGTGCATTACACTATAGAGGCTGCCTATGGGGATGCATTACACTATAGAGGCTGCCTATGGGGATGCATTACGCTATAGAGGCTGCCTATGGGGAAGCATTACACTATAGAGGCTGCCAATGGGGATGCATTACACTATAGAGGCTGCCTATGGGGATGCATTACACTATAGAGGCTGCCTATGGGGATGCATTACACTATAGAGGCTGCCTATGGGGATGCATTACACTATAGAGTCTGCCTATGGGGAAGCATTACACTATAGAGGCTGCCTATGGGGATGCATTACACTATAGAGGCTGCCTATGGGGATGCATTACACTATAGAGGCTGCCTATGGGGGTGCATTGTACTATATAGTCTTCCTATGGGGGTGCATTACACTATAGAGGCTGCCTATGGGGATGCATTACACTATAGAGGCTGCCTATGTGGATGCATTACGCTATAGAGGCTGCCTATGGGGATGCATTACACTATAGAGGCTGCCTATGGGGATGCATTACACTATAGAGGCTGCCTATGGGGATGCATTACACTATAGAGTCTGCCTATGGGGATGCATTACACTATAGAGGCTGCCTATGGGGATGCATTACACTATAGAGGCTGCCTATGGGGGTGCATTATACTATATAGTCTTCCTATGGGGGTGCATTACACTATAGAGGCTGCCTATGGGGATGCATTACACTATAGAGGCTGCCTATGGGGATGCATTACGCTATAGAGGCTGCCTATGGGGAAGCATTACACTATAGAGGCTGCCAATGGGGATGCATTACACTATAGAGGCTGCCTATGGGGATGCATTACACTATAGAGGCTGCCTATGGGGATGCATTACACTATAGAGGCTGCCTATGGGGATGCATTACACTATAGAGTCTGCCTATGGGGAAGCATTACACTATAGAGGCTGCCTATGGGGATGCATTACACTATAGAGGCTGCCTATGGGGATGCATTACACTATAGAGGCTGCCTATGGGGGTGCATTATACTATATAGTCTTCCTATGGGGGTGCATTACACTATAGAGGCTGCCTATGGGGATGCATTACACTATTGAGGCTGCCTATGGGGATGCATTACGCTATAGAGGCTGCCTATGGGGAAGCATTACACTATAGAGGCTGCCTATGGGGATGCATTACACTATAGAGGCTGCCTATGGGGATGCATTACACTGTAGAGGCTGCCTATGGGGATGCATTACACTATAGAGGCTGCCTATGGGGATGCATTACACTATAGAGGCTGCCTATGGGGATGCATTACACTATAGAGGCTGCCTATGGGGGTGCATTATACTATATAGTCTTCCTATGGGGGTGCATTACACTATAGAGGCTGCCTATGGGGATGCATTACACTATAGAGGCTGCCTATGGGGATGCATTACGCTATAGAGGCTGCCTATGGGGAAGCATTACACTATAGAGGCTGCCTATGGGGATGCATTACACTATAGAGGCTGCCTATGGGGATGCATTACACTATAGAGGCTGCCTATGGGGATGCATTACACTATAGAGGCTGCCTATGGGGATGCATTACACTATAGAGTCTGCCTATGGGGAAGCATTACACTATAGAGGCTGCCTATGGGGATGCATTACACTATAGAGGCTGCCTATGGGGATGCATTACACTATAGAGGCTGCCTATGGGGTTGCATTATACTATATAGTCTTCCTATGGGGGTGCATTACACTATAGAGGCTGCCTATGGGGATGCATTACACTATAGAGGCTGCCTATGGGGATGCATTACGCTATAGAGGCTGCCTATGGGGAAGCATTACACTATAGAGGCTGCCTATGGGGATGCATTACACTATAGAGTCTGCCTATGGGGAAGCATTACACTATAGAGGCTGCCTAGGGGGAAGCATTACACTATAGAGTCTGCCTATGGGGAAGCATTACACAATAGAGGCTGCCTATGGGGATGCATTACACTATAGAGGCTGCCTATGGGGATGCATTACACTATAGAGGCTGCCTATGGGGGTGCATTATACTATATAGTCTTCCTATGGGGGTGCATTACACTATAGAGGCTGCCTATGGGGATGCATTACACTATAGAGGCTGCCTATGGGGATGCATTACACTATAGAGGCTGCCTATGGGGATGCAATACACTATAGAGGCTGCCTATGGGGATGCATTACACTATAGAGGCTGCCTATGGGGATGCATTACACTATAGAGGCTGCCTATGGGGATGCATTACACTATAGAGGCTGCCTATGGGGATGCATTACGCTATAGAGGCTGCCTATGGGGAAGCATTACACTATAGAGGCTGCCTATGGGGATGCATTACACTATAGAGTCTGCCTATGGGGAAGCATTACACTATAGAGGCTGCCTATGGGGAAGCATTACACTATAGAGTCTGCCTATGGGGAAGCATTACACTATAGAGGCTGCCTATGGGGATGCATTACACTATAGAGGCTGCCTATGGGGATGCATTACACTATAGAGGCTGCCTATGGGGGTGCATTATACTATATAGTCTTCCTATGGGGATGCATTACACTATAGAGGCTGCCTATGGGGATGCATTACACTATAGAGGCTGCCTATGGGGATGCATTACGCTATAGAGGCTGCCTATGGGGAAGCATTACACTATAGAGGCTGCCTATGGGGATGCATTACACTATAGAGGCTGCTTATGGGGATGCATTACACTATAGAGGCTGCCTATGGGGATGCATTACACTATAGAGGCTGCCTATGGGGATGCATTACACTATAGAGGCTGCCTATGGGGGTGCATTATACTATAGAGGCTGCCTATGTGGATGCATTACACTATAGAGGCTGCCTATGGGGGTGCATTACACTATAGAGGCTGCCTATGGGGAGTGCATTACGCTATAGAGGCTGCCTATGTGGATGCATTACGCTATAGAGGCTGCCTATGGGGGTGCATTACACTATAGAGGCTGCCTATGGGGAGTGCATTACGCTATAGAAGCTGCCTATGGGGAGTGCATTACGCTATAGAGTCTGCCTATGGGGGTGCATTATACTATAGAGGCTGCCTATGGGGGTGCATTACACTATAGAGGCTGCCTATGGGGAGTGCATTACTCTATAGAGGCTGCCTATGTGGATGCATTACATTATAGAGTCTGCCTATGGGGATACATTATACTATATAGTCTGCCTATGGGGATGCATTACACTATAGAGGCTGCCTATGGGGATGCATTACACTATAGACTCTGCCTATGGGGAGTGCATTATATTATATAGAGAGGTGTGACAGGGAGAGGCGGTGGCATGACAGGGGCAGATGGCGGCAGCATGACAAAGAAAAGGGGTGCGGGGAGGAATCTGAGGTACCGGCCATGGTAAAGTGCCCGAGTCAGCTGGTTGTGGGGCAGAACGCTGCTTACAGGGGCATAATGGGGGCATTACACTGTGTGGGGCCAAGAAAGGGGCCCTGTACTATGGGAACACTCCGTCTCCTCACTGCCTGTCCTCCATAGTGGGGTCGTATGTATCTATTACAGGAAACAGCACAGAAACGTGATGATTCTTATAAAGAGTCTCAGTGCAGAAGGGGTTAATGTCCCCCGCGCTCAGTAATGGGGGGAATCTCCACATACCTCCACCTGCAGAGCCGCACTCCACATATATGGCTGCTCTGTGCACAGGACCTGTGATGAGGTCACAGGAGGGGAGGAGTCAGGGGTCACATGATCTCCGGAGTGCAGACCTCCATGGAGCCTTCTCCTCAGTCAGTGACATTCCCGCCATTATTTGCCCCTCACTACTGGCACAATTACCCCGCGCCGCCTTCTCTACACAGTGTTATGTGTGGAATGTAACGTGTGATTTCTCTCGAGGGAAATAGACCCCACACAGGAGGGAATTCTCACCAGTTACCGGCCGTCTACTATATGGCGGCATATGATTGTGCTATCGACTCCACACCAGGAGCTAAAATGCCCAAATCTCAGTTATTTCCCCCCTTCCAGAGTCTGGCTGAGGCCGGGGTCACACATAATGTATAAAAAATCGGTCGGTGTTTCAGGGCCGAGAATCACAGAAATGTTCCCTGATCAGTGATCCGTGTGTCCTCCGTGTGCAGAGCGAGGATGCGATCTCCTCACAAGTGTCCGTGTGGAGAGATTTTACTGCAGAATGGACATTTGACGGATCCATGGCCTGAAATATTATAGGTCTTTATAGTTCATACAGATATAGATGGCAGAATCGCCGATAATTCTGTAAAATCATTACAGAACCCGACAGGATAGGAGACATAGTTCACATACAATAAACCATTGCAGAACCATTAGATTTATAGATGTCAGTGACTAATAGTGTCAGTACTATGTGTACTATGGCTAGAGGAGCGCTAGCGTGAGGGCAAAGGACACTGCTTCCGAGACACGGGAAGCCTGCCCCTCTAGACCCATTACCCCGGAACCGCTACTGCGGAGCCAGGGAAGGTTCCCCCTGGAACGCTGTGCCCTGTTAACCGTCACAGGGCGCAGCACACATTAGACTGCCGCTCTGAGCATGTACTGCCTCTGCACTTACAGTCGCCACTAACCAGCCTGAGCTTGGTGCTGGAAAGCACACTATCTGTGCACGGCGCCGTACAGACGGACACTGCTACACAAGCGGTACTGTGATGCCTGTGCTGACTGGCACTAACGGATGAGAGAGCTGAATGCACTGCGGCATTAGGCAGTACCAGTACTAGGTGCTGACTCTAACTCTGTGACCCTAACTCATACACAACCGAGGGAGGGGAGTCATAATGAGTCATTCACCTGTCTCATACAGCCATCATCACACACACCACTATAACAATAAGAATTAATCTCTATCAAACCACATAGCGGGGCGGCCATGTGAGGCTTTTATAGCCACGACCTTCCGGGACCTTCCTGATGGTCGAATCAGAGCAGGAGCTGGACCTAAGCATGTGACCTCCAATCTTCAATGAGAGATCGTCCCACAGGCATTCTCAGTGGAACGAAAGGAGGACTTAGTCCCTGGAGTAGCTCGCTGCTGACCAGCATGCATTGCTATAGCTGGACCAGAGGTGGCAGCAGCAACCAAACCCACAGTGCTAATCTGAGCAGGGCACTGGGATTGACGACCCTGGTGAGCAGCCTCCTCTGTGGTAGGAGAGTAATGGGAGACCGCAGAAGGCAAGGCTCAGGATTCCTCCTATGCAGCAGCAGGAACCTGATGCCTAACATTACCGCCCCCTCCTCCCTGAGCCTCGCTATGTTCAAATGCCACAATGAGATGGGGAGCGCGGATGTTCTCCACTGGCTCCCAGGTTCGATCATCTGGGCCATGACCCTTCCAGTCCACCAGATAAAACTTTTTTCCAAGTACCACCCTGCATCCCACGATGGCATTAACCTCAAACTCGTCCGAGGACAAGTCTGATGTCCCGGCAGATGACTCGGAGAACCGGGACATGTGGACAGGCTTAATAAGGGACACGTGGAAGGTGTCAGTGATAGCCAAGTGTGGCGGAAGGGCCAGACGGTCGACCACAGGGTTGATCTGCTCAAGGACCTTGAAAGGGCCAATGTAGCAAGGTGCGAACTTAGTGGACTCGACCCGCAGCCTGATGTTATGGGCAGAGAGCCACACTAAGTCACCAGGAGCAAAGGTCGGAGCAGCATGCCGGTGCATGTCAGCGGAGACCCACATTTTCTCCTTGGAGGCCTGGAGGGCATCCTGAGCGGAATCAAAAAAAATTTCACGAGCCTCCACCACCCAGTCTGCCACCCTGGAATTGGTGGACAACACGGGCATAGGGACAGGGACGCGCGGAAGCTGGCCATAATTAAGGAGGAATGGGGTCTAGCCGGTGGAATCGGCCACAGCATTGTTCAAAGCAAACTCCGCCCATGGTAGCAGGGATGCCCAGTCATCTTGCCTGGCCGAGATAAAATTTCATAGGTATGTGACCATGGTCTGGTTGGCTCTCTCTACCAACCCGTTCGTCTCGGGATGATAGGCCGAAGAGAGATTTAGCTCAAAGCTGAGCAGACTACAGAGTTCTCCCCAGAATCGAGACGCAAACTGGGGACCCCGGTCACTGACTATCTTGTCTGGCATTCCATGCAAACGAAAGACAAGTTTAACAACGCTGCCAGGTCTTGTGCAGAAGGTAGCCGCGAGAGTGGCACCAGGTGCACCATCTTGGAGAAATCATAGAATCGTAGAGTTGGAAGGGACCTCCTGGGCCATCTGGTCCAACCCCCTGCTCAAAGCAGGATTCACTAAATCATGCCAGACAGATGTCTGTCCAGCCTGTTTGAAGACTTCTATTGAAAGAGAACTCATCACCTCTCGTGGCAGCTTGTTCCACTCATTGATCACTCTAACTGTCAAAAAGTTTTTTTCTAATATCTAATCTGTGTCATCCCATTGCTTCTAGTCTTTCCTTGTGCAAATGAGAATAAAGATGATCCTTCTACAATGTGACAGCCCTTGAAATATTTGTAGACAGCTATTAAGTCTCCTCTCATTCTTCTCTTCTTCAAGCTAAACATACCCAAATCCTGCAACCTTTCCTCATAAGACAGGGTTTGCAGACCGGTCACCATTCTGGTCGCTCTTTTCTGAACTTGCTCCAGTTTGTTGATGTCTTTTTTAAAATGTGGCGCCCAAAACTGGACACAGTATTCCAGATGAGGTCTGGCCAAAGAGGAGTCGAGGGCAATAATGACTTCACGTGATCTAGACTGTATGCTTCTGTTAATACATCCTAGAATTGCGTTTGCCTTTTTTGCTGCTGCATCACACTGTTGACTTATATTCAGTCTGTGATCTATTAGTATACCCAAGTCTTTTTCACATGTGCTGTTGCTTAGCCCTATTCCTCCCATTCTGTATATGCTTTTTTATTTTAATTGCCGAGATGTAGTACTTTGCATTTTTCCCTGTTAAAAACCATTCCATTAGTTGCTGCCCACTGCTCCAGTTTATTTATACCTTTTTGAATCCTTTCACTTTCTTCTCTAGTATTAGCTATCCCTCCTAGCTTTGTGTCATCAGCAAATGTAATCAGTTTACCCTCAATTCCTTCATCTAAATCGTTGAAAAAGATGTTGAACAATACAGGTCCCAGGACAGAGCCCTGTGGTACCCCCCCTTGAGACATTCTTCCAACTGGATGTGCATCCATTTACGACCACACTTTGGGTCCAATCACTAAGCCAGTTATGAATCCACCTAATAGTTGCCTTGTCCATTCCATACCAAGTCATTTTTTCAATAAGGATTGTGTGAGATACTTTGTCAAATGCTTTGCTGAAGTCAAGATATACTATATCTACAGCATTTCCCTGATCCACCCAATCAGTGATTCTGTTATAGAAGGAAATTAAGTTAGTCTGACATGACTTGTTAGTTACAAACCCATGCTGACTCTGTTTAATCACTTCATTCTTATCCAGGTACTTACATACATGTTTTTTAATAATTTGTTCAAAGATCTTTCCTGGTATAGAAGTCAGACTCACCGGCCTATAGTTGCTTGGGTCCACCTTCTTCCCCTTTTTGAAGATAGGAGCATTTGCTCTTCTCCAGTCTTCTGGGACTTCTCCTGTACTCCAAGAATTTTCAAATACTATGGAGAGGGGTTCAAAAATTTCTTCTACTATCTCCTTCAGTACTCTGGGGTGTAGTTCATCTGGACCTGGAGACTTGAATTCATTTAGGTTAGCTAAGTGTTTCCTCACTATCTTTCTGTTTATAGATATCCTGGATTCCTCTATTCCCTTAATAGGACAGTGAAGAACAGTTGATGTTACATTTCCTTTCTGAGAGAAAACAGATGCAAAATAGGAATTTAAAAGTTCGGCCTTCTCATCATCCTTTCTTACCATTTCATCATTTTCATCCGGTAAAAATCCTATAGCATCTTTGACTTTTCTTTTACTTTTGACATATCCCCAAAATTCTTTATTATTGCTTTTGATGTCTCTTGCAAGCCTCAATTCATTGTCAGCTTTAGCTAATCTGATTTGTGCCCTGCAGGTTCTGCAGACAGCATTATATTCTTCTTTAGATATGCCTCCCTCTTTCCATTTTATAAACATTTCATTCTTCCTTTTTAGCATGTGCTTAAGTTCTGTGTTCATCCATCCTGGTTTCCTTAAATGTTTCTCCTATTCTTCCCTCTTTTCGGAATTGTTAACAATTGTGCTTTGAGAATTTCATTTTTCAAGATTTCCCATCCTTCCTGGGCATTTTTGTCCTTAAGGATATCCAGCCATTGGATCCCTCCAATTCTCTTTCTGAATCCCTTAAAATCTGCTTTTCTGAAATCTAACCTTGACGTCTTCCTCCTCTAGTTATCCAAAATTCTAAAATAGCACGGTCGCTACCTCCTAGGGTCCCAGCCACTTTTAGCTCCTCAACCATTTCCTCCCTGTTTATAAGGATTAGATCCAAGGTAGCAGTTCCCCTTGTTTTCTCCCTTACCTTTTGGAAGATAAAGTTGTCAGCAAGAGAGGATAAGAATTTCCTTGACCTGTTAGTTTTGCCTGAGAGAGATTCCCAACAAATGTCTGGATAGTTGAAATCTCCCATGAAAACTATGTCATATTTTTGGAGAACTTGGCCATTTGATGCATAAAGAGTTCATCCATATCTTCAGCTTGCACAGGCGGCCTGTAGTAAATGCCTACAATGGTGTCCTTTCCATTGTTCTGTCCTTGTATTCTTACCCAAACAGTAAGTAAGTCCTTGTATTCTTACTCTCAACAGGGAATCCCCCATGACCACCACTCTCCGTTTCTTCTTCACAACATTTTTCTTTCTCCATCTAGGAGGATTCTGAAGGAGTACAAGGTTGCTGTTTGTGGGAAAAGTCTCATCCTGATGTATTTCTTCATCATTCTCCTGCGTAAGAGCCTGGTACTGGTTCCTGAGCAGTATGGGTGCTGACTGCCTCCTGATCCTCCTGCTTCTCTGGGTCATATGTCTACATTCCTCTGTTTCTTCAGGTGCACTTCGAATTTCTTCTCTTTCTGTAACATGAAGAGATAATTCTGCTCTGTCTAAGAACTCTTCACCTTTCTTAATGATCTTCAATGTAGCTAACCTCTCTTCGAGATTTTGCAACTTTTCCTCCAACAGGGACACAAGCTTGCATTTGTGGCATGTGAAGTTTGGCTTTTCCACTGGTAAGTCTGTGAACATGTAGCAAGAAATGCAGCTCACCAAATGGCTCCTGGCCTCTTCCATATTGTTAGTGTTAAAGAGATTTCAAAGCAATGAAAAATTAGCCAAAATTTACCGATTTCCTCTTTTCAGCTGCAACGGCCAAAATCCAGTGATCGTTGAGCTCGCGGAGACTCTTCACTTATCCCAGAAGGCACTGGGAATATGCAAATTCTCTCCTCAGGACTCTTCCCCTGGTTTGCTAATTTCCTCTTTTCAGCTGCAACGGACAAAATCCAGTGATCGTTGAGCTCGCGGAGACTATTCACTTATGCTAAAATTTTGCCCGTTTGTTTCCCTGCCAGTAATATTTGGCTTTACTATTCCGTAGATTGTGCTCGTATTTGGGTTGGAGCAGTTGGTATAGTTCATACCTTAGTTTCTGTAATGTTTGGAGGATTGTGTTTGTGGGGCTACGTTTGTGTGCCTCTTCTAGTGCGCTATGTTTTGATTAATTTTCTCTATTTGGTGTAGTGTCGCTTTTTTATTCTGGGACGCTATTTTACCCTGGATGTCGGCCTTGTGGGCGCACCATACTGTAGATACGGACACATCAGGTGTGTTATTAATTGTGAAATATTCTGATAATGCTTCCTGCAATTGGGGCCTAATTTTATGGGATGTGATTCAGTAGTTATTTACTCTCCATAGGGAATATGTCAGATAGTTGTATCCCTCTGTAATTTAACAGGAGACTGGGGCGTGGTCCGACCAGGTTATGTTCCCTATCGTGGCCTTTTGGATGTCCTGTAATAACCATTTATCTTTGACCATTAGGTCAATTCTGGAGTCACCTCTATGGGAGTGTGAATAGAAGGTGTAATCCCGCTCGGAGGTGATGGTAAAGTCCCCGCAGACTAACAGGGCGCCTTTTTTAACCTTTGCTACTACCACCAGGGTACCTTTAAGAAATGAAATCTGCTTGGAGTTAGGGGCATAAATAGAGACAATTGTGTAGGTCTTGTTATTTATAGTGCAGACTAGGATGACGTATCTGCCCTTGTCGTCCACTACGCTGGTGATTAGCTGGAAGGTGACGGTGTTCTATATCGCGATTACTACTCCTCTTTTTTTGTCAATTGCAGGGGAATGAAAGACATTTGGGAAATTTCTATTCTGCAGTCTGGGGGCGTCAGTGCTATTTAGGTGGGTTTCCTGAATGCACAATACATCTGGTTTTAGGGATTTGGCCTCTTTCCATAGAAGGGATCTTCTGAATGGACTATTCTGTCCCTTTACATTAATGCTAGAAATGTGAAGAACCATGTACAGATTACAGATACAATCTATGTGTCACCACTAGACAATTAGGAAAAAATGGGGGAATAACAAAAAGCAAATTTTAATTTTGTGAAAAAACTGTAACAGCTTCAAAAATAGAGTTTGGTTCTAAGTGAACCTCCTGGAGATGCTCCTCTATCCAGTATATAGTGGGGGCATTGGAGGCTGATATGCTCCTCTATCCAGTATATAGTGGGGGCATTGGGGGCTGATATGCTTCTCTATCCAGTATATAGTGGGGGCATTGGGGGCTGATATGCTCCTCTATCCAGTATATAGTGGGGGGGTGAAGAGAAACAAAAAAACCTCTCCTCTCGTGCCTCCGCAGGCCATGGTGAAAAATAGTCTTGTATTCTCTTCTTTTGTTCATGTCCACTCCTTCATCAGGGTGGGTGGCATCTTCTTCAGCGGGGAGCTGGTATCCTCGTCCACCGTCGTCAGCGACCACTTCTGCAGAAGAGGCATGGCCTCTCAGGGGGAAGTCAGGACCTGTGTGACCCCATTCTTGGTGAAGATCACCGGGTAGCCCCACTTGTGCGTGATCCCGTTGTCCTGTAGGATCTTGGTGGCTGTGGAGAACTTCCGCCTTCTGTTCAGGGTCACGGCGGATAGGTCAGTGAACACCATGATGTTCTTGAACCTCTGGGAGCTCCGGTCCACCCGCTGCAGCTTTGCTAATGGCTTCTTTAAAATGATAAAAATAAAGCCTGGCAATTACATCCCTGAGCACAGAGGCGGGGGCACTTTTAGGTTTTGGAGATCCTGTGCGCTCTATTATGAGGTCTCGCTGCTCCGCCTCAGGAACTAGTGCGGTAAAGAAATCTGTTAGGAACTCCTACAACGCGTCCGCAGCAACACTTTCTGGTATCCCCCTAAAGCGCAGATTGTTGCGCCTGGAGCGGTCCTCCAAATCCACCAGCTTTAGTTTTAGGGTGGTGGTCTCCTCATCTGCCTCATAATCAGAGTCCACTAAATGGTTGTGGGCTGTGGTGAATTCCTCCAGCTTCTCCTCAATATGGGCTGTTCTATCCCTTATGTGCCCAATGTCTTTCTGTAGTGCAGTGAGGGCTGAGGTAATGTCACTATCTATAGCCTGCTTTAGATCTCCTAACAGGGACTTCAGTGTGGCCTCAGTGATGGAGGTGGAGGGGTGCCCTGTATCAGGTGCACATACTTGCAATTTGTTGCTCTGCTTCTCCGGGCTCCTGGATGAAGAGCTGCCCAATCTCTCCTGTGCCTGCTCCACTGCACTCATGCCCCTCTCCGGTGAGGTCTGATCCAGTGTCAGGAGATCAGACACCCCCAGAGCGCTCCACACAGCCGCTGGCTGCATGGTGAATGCTGCGGTGGCCATCTTGGATTTTCTCGGGCGCTGGCACAAAGACCGGTATCCTGACCAGCGCTGCTCCCCTGCTCCTCGTTGCCTGCCCCATCAGTGCCCGGACCCCGTCTGAGGTCGTGGTGAGTGGAATTGCGGGTTTCCCTGACCGTTAGTTGCTGCTGGGGCATGCAGCTAGCGTTCCCTGTGCCCGCTCAGCTCCTCATCCAGACACGCCCCCGTGTCCTCATTATATAAGCTATTCATTTATAAGTGCACAGTATCTATTCACCTTATAAACTGATACCAAGTGATATATCTACAATCCGTTTACATATATCTATGCATGGATTTATCTTATACTCAATAAATACGGTGCACTTATCTCATCCCCACCTTGATAGTGATGCTCTCTTAGGATACATTTTACTCTATGGTGGCACTTTTGCACATAGCCACTAGATGGAGCTACAACATTTGACATTTAAAAACACATGTGACATGCACAAGTTTGAACAAGTCGATCAGACAGTGTTCATGCCACCCACTGGCTGAAACACAACAAGAAAACACAAAATGACAAATTTGCAAAAATACTCTGCAGTGAAAAATATGACAGTAATCAGCAAGTGCTGTATAACAAATACAGGGTATTCAGTCGATACATTTTTTGTAAAAAGTGTATAGCAAGCTGCTCCACCACGTCACGGTAACCCTTCACGGAGCAGTCCCTATCTAATGTATTTAAAACCTGAACATGTGAAGTGTCTAAATGAACAGGATACAGACAGGCGCCCCCCAGTATGGGCTCGTGGTGCAAGGCAGCTCATTTATGTGCATGTCACACAAGAGAGGGGTGGGGTCTCCCAAACCATGCTAAGCAAGGAAAAAACGGATTAAAACATATGTGACATGCACAAGTGTGAACAAGTCGGTCAGACAGTGTTCACGCCACCCACTAACTGAAACACAACAAGAAAAAACAAAATGACAATTTTTTTTGCAAAAAATGTAACGACTAAATACCCTGTATTTGTTATCCAGCACTTGCTGATTACTGTCATATTTTTTACTGCAGAGTATTTTTGCAAATTTGTCATTTTGTGTTTTCTTGTTGTGTTACAGCCAGTGGGTGGCGTGAACACTGTCTGACCGACTTGTTCACACTTGTGCATGTCACATATGTTTTTAATCCGTTTTTTCCTTGCTTAGCATGGTTTGGGAAACCCCACCCCTCTCTTGTGTGACATGCACATAAATGAGCTGCCTTGCACCACGAGCCCATACTGGGGGGCGCCTGTCTGTATCCTGTTCATTTAGACACTGTTCACATGTTCAGGTTTTAAATACATTAGATAGGGACTGCTCCATGAAGGGTTACCGTGATGTGGTGGAGCAGCTTGCTATACACTTTTTGCAAAAAATGTATCGACTAAATACCCTGTATTTGTTATCCAGCACTTGCTGATTACTGTCATATTTTTTACTGCAGAGTATTTTTGCAAATTTGTCATTTTGTGTTTTCTTGTTGTGTTTCAGCCAGTGGGTGGCGTGAACACTGTCTGACCGACTTGTTCACACTTGTGCATGTCACATATGTTTTTAATCCATTTTTTCCTTGCTTAGCATGGTTTGGGAGACCCCACCCCTCTCTTGTGTGACATGCACATGAGTTGCCTTGCACCACGAGCTCATACTGGGGGGCGCCTGTCTGTATCCTGTTCATTTAGACACTGTTCACATGTTCAGGTTTTAAATACATTAGATAGGGACTGCTCCGTGAAGGGTTACCGTGATGTGGTGGAGCAGCTTGCTATACACTTTTTGCAATAAATGTATTGACTAAATACCCTGTATTTGTTATCCAGCACTTGCTGATTACTGTCATTTTTTTTACTGCAGAGTATTTTTGCAAATTTGTCATTGTGTGTTTTCTTGTTCTGTTTCAACATTTGACTGAATTTTTATATCTACACATGGTTTACACAAATTATATTTTCTTGTCTTAACTCTATACTATTTAACATTATAAGCTGTATACATGATTGATTACCACGTCTTTCTCTGTAAAAACAATCCCCTTTAACCCCTTTCCGACATCAGGCGTAAATGTACTTCCTCTCTTTGATGTGGGCTCAGGCGGTGAGCTTACATCTTTTCCGGCACATCAGCCGTTTTGAACAGTTGCCATTTGCCCCTAACAGCATCTGGCAGCAGCATTTAATGCGCACTTCCAGCAAGCACACCGGAAATCCATCCCATTGGTGACCCCGTCACATTACCATAGGTCACGGATGGGTGGGCATGACAAAAAGAGGTTTCCAGCAGACCTCTATGCTTGTCACTGCCGGAATGCTATGCGCACCATCCGGTAGCCAAAACCACATGAACCAGGGATCATCCTGCCGAACTCCCGCTCTCCTATTAGCATGGGCAAAACGCTACTCAGACAACACAGGGTGAGGGTAAACAGTATGGCAATGCTTTATTGTACCACAAAACAGGCAGATAGAACAGTGTCAGAAAAATACCCAAGATGGGGCACATTACAGAGTCTCACCCTTCCATTGACCCGCCAGGAAAATAGCTTCTGTGACTTCAGATCTTCCAGGGTCACTACCCCATTTGTGGCACGCACACAGAGAGGAGGTAATGACAAGCGTAGGAAGATGACAGTCCATACAAGGCCAGCTGAACCGAGGATCACAACTTGGCTTCATATTCCAGGGTCGGTTACTCCACCTGTGGCCCGCACACAGAGAGGAGGTAACAACAAGTGTAGGAAGATGACAGTCCATTGAGTCCATACAAGGTACAAGGCCAGTTGATCCAAAGATCACAATCTGGCTTCTGCAAACGTATCCATGGTTCAGTGATGGTCAATGGAGCAGATCTGTATTCTTCCAACCGAGGCTGAAAACCCCTAGGATGTTTCCTATAGAATGATAGATCCATGTCCCTTGTGACGATGTTGTGGCTGCTGTCCTGTCTCTTGTCCTTTGGATGAATAGATGTCTTGGCAGAATCTCTCTGGCTATTTCTCTCTCTCAGTCTCTTTATACAGAGGCATGTAACCTATTTTTAGACTTAACAAGTGTCCCTCATTCAGTATTTACATAAAGGGTAAGAATGGAGATGAGATTATTATAGCATTACTTGATTATTTAAACTATTTGCATAGTTTTTCCCTCTCTGTTTAGAAGTCAACAAACTGGCTCCATAACACAATGCATAATTAGCATATCAGCAAACATCACCAGTGATCAAGGATAAGCGCACAATAAAAGTCAATATTACCGGCTTATACAAAAGTCTGTTTTCTTGACCAACCAGAAATCAACACTTAAATTTAAAGCCAACATACAGATAACATTCTATTATTCTTTGTTCGTTTGCTAAAAAATAGTCATCTGGTTAATTAAGATACAATGCTGTATGTCTTCACAATGCCAAAAGTAAAAAAAGAAATGTTTTTAAAAATATATAAAAAAAAAAGTTCAAATTACCCCTTTTCAAAATAAAACAATAAAAAATCAACCATACACATATTTGTTATAGCGGCATTTAGAATCGCCCGATCTATCACTATAAAAAAGAATTAACCCGATCGCTAAATGGCGTAACGAGAAAAAAAGTAAAAACCCCAGAATTACTTTTTTTTTGGTCGCCACAACATTGCATTGAAATGCAATAAAGGATGATCAAAAGATCGTATCTGCACCAAAATGTTATTCATTAAAATCATCCGCTCGGCACACAAAAAATAATCCCTCACCCAACCCAAGATCATGAAAAATGGAGACGCGACGGGTATCGGAAAATAGTGCAATTCTTTTTTACTTTACCTAATAAAGAGGAGTTATTTTTACTGATACAGTGTGTACGGAAAGTATTCAGACCCCTTTAAATTTTTCACTCTTTGTTTCATTGCAGCCATTTGGTAAATTCAAATTCATACTATCTATTCCTGACACGGGAGGGGCTTATAAACTTACAAAGTATATAGTTTGAGGTCTGGGATCTGCCAATATGGGGCTAATTTTCTGACTGTTTCGGATAATACATGATTTTAGTTTTTTTTTTTCCGTTTAGTCTCGCTTGAATATAGATCAACATTAAATAGTCTCCTGATGAGTCGTCTTTGGAGAGGACAATGAAACCCGTAGAAATGAGAGGCTTGGAGAGTGAGTGTGTATACGTCACCTCACCCTATATACTGAGATGTGGGGTATATGTTTTTTCTATTAGTCACTTTCCAACTAACCTTCAGGGGGTGAATTATGGGTATAGTTTTACATTTGCAACTAATAAAGTTTAGTTTTTTCCTTTCTTCAGCAAACATGAGGAATGACAAGAGACAAACCATTTAAGAAGATGCAATTTTGGTTAAAACTATTCCAACACTATGAACATATAAAAGTATACTCCGCTATGTGACGTCTCTGATGTTTATTAACAGTTGATTTCCAAGTAAAATATTTCCCACATTAAGAAAATGAAAATGGCTTCTCCTCTGTGTGACTGCTCTGATGGCGTTCAAGAAGCGTTTTCTGGTTAAAATATTACCCACATTCTGAACTGGAAGAAGGCTTCTCCCCTGTGTGAGTTCTCTGGTGGGTAAGAAAACGTGATTTCTGTGCAAAATATTTCCCACATTTTAAACATGAAAACGGCTTCTCTCCTGTGTGAGTTCTCTGGTGCTTAACACAATGTGATTTAGTGTTAAAACATTTCCCACATTCTGAACATGAAAAAGGCTTCTCCCCTGTGTGGATTCTCTGGTGCTTAACACAATCTGATTTATTGTTAAAACATTTCCCACATTCTGAACAGGGAAAAGGCTTCTCCCCTGTGTGAGTTCTCTGGTGGACAACAAAATGTGCTTTCTGTGCAAAACATTTCCCACATTCTGAACAAGAAAAGAGTTTCTCCCCTGTGTGAATTCTTTGATGGGTAACAAAATGTGATTTATGTGCAAAATATTTCCCACATTTTAAACATGAAAACGGCTTCTCTCCTGTGTGAGTTCTCTGGTGCTTAACACAATGTGATTTAGTATCAAAACATTTCCCACATTCTGAACATGAAAAAGGTTTCTCCCCTGTGTGGATTCTCTGGTGCTTAACACAATCTGATTTAGTGTTAAAACATTTACCACATTCTGAACAGGGAAAAGGCTTCTCTCCTGTGTGAATTCTCTGGTGGACAACAAGATGTGCTTTCTGTGCAAAATATTTCCCACATTCTGAACAAGAAAAGGGTTTCTCCCCTGTGTGAATTCTTTGATGGGTAACAAAATCTGATTTATGTGCAAAATATTTCCCACATTCTGAACATGAAAAAGACTTCTCCCCTGTGTGAGTTCTCTGGTGCATAACACAATCTGATTTATTCCTAAAACATTTCCCACATTCTGAACATGAAAAAGGCTTCTCCCCTGTGTGAGTTCTCTTGTGGGAAAGAAAATGTGATTTGTGTCCAAAACATTTCCCACATTCTAAACATGAAAATGGCTTCTCTCCTGTGTGGATTCTCTGGTGCTTAACACATTCTGATTTAGTGTTAAAACATTTTCCACATTCTGAACAAGAAAAAGGCTTCTCCCCTGTGTGGATTCTCTGGTGCTTAGCACAATCTGATTTAGTGTTAAAACATTTCCCACATTCTGAACAGGAAAAAGGCTTCTCCCCTGTGTGGATTCTCTGGTGCTTAACACAATCTGATTTATTGTTAAAACATTTCCCACATTCTGAACAGGAAAAAGGCTTCTCCCCTGTGTGAGTTCTCTGGTGTCTAACAAAATGTGATTTCTGTGCAAAACATTTCCCACATTCTGAACAGTAAAAAGGCTTCTCCCCTGTGTGAGTCCTCTGGTGCCTAACAAAATGTGATTTCTGTGCAAAATATTTCCCACATTCTGAACATGAAAATGACTTCTTTGCTTTAGGAGCAGTTTGTTTTTTATTGCCTCTTTTGTGACTTTGATTTTCCTTAGTAATCGGTAATGAATCAGAAGATGGGACCTGTTTCATAGGATCAGATGGCAGATCTTTGCTGTGAATGGATGATGGTATATCTGGAGTCACTTCAGTTGTATCTTGTAGGATCTCAAGATCATCTGATTTAAAAATTGAAGATGTCATCCGTCCCTCTGATCTCCTGGTACAGTCATCTGCTAAGATAAAAAAAAATATTTTTTAATAAAATATCCTTGAGTTTTATATTTTTGAATGTTTCTACTTAAACTCTCCATAAAAATGGCAAGCTATGTAAAAGCTTTAATTATTTCCCAAGACAATGACAGTTCACAGTCTAATAGAAAACCTTGTTGGATGAACCAGTAGTGTGCGGTGTTCAACTGTTTGTTCATTCTGCCTTCCAAATATCAAATAAAAAGAAACCAATCAATGTTATGTAGGTGAAAATAATACCAATTCTCATCTCACAAAAAACAAGTCCCCACTCAGGTCCATCATCTGTCAATGGAAAAACAGAGGTTCCCACACTATTAGTGGCTCAAAGGCTGTTGAAAAGCAACAAGGTTTCTATAAACCAATCCAGCAAAATCCGCTCTCACTTCGGAGTCTTGCAGTGTGCACAAACAACATTTAGGATCCCTGTATTTAGCAATATTATAGTGAGAAGAACCCACTTAATTTGTGGTGTGTGTCTCCTGGAGCACAATCTGGGCACTATGTGCTGGGTAATAAAATGGCAAATGTGTAATTTTCACTCTCCAACATCCACTGCGTGTTAATTCCCAGAAAGTGGCTGTGGAGTCAAAATATTCACTCCTCCTAAGGATTATAACCCTCAGTGAATTAATTTATAATATGGAATCACTTTATGGAGATTTTGACTATTTTGCTTTTCTGTCATTTAGTTATATTAGGGCTTCTGCATATGGTGTGTCCAATCTCATCTGGGATCTGTTCCTGCTGTCCAGCTGGAGTAATCTGCTCCCTACTTCAGCCAATTGGAAAGTACCACACCCTACTAAAGCGCAAAGCACATGGCCGGAATCTGCCAGATACAGCGCTGTTCTCCTCTGGTTCAGTCCTCTGTGCTCAGCTTGCGGCTTGTGTATTTGTTTCCTGCTGTGACCGTGGCCCGTTTACTGACTACTCTTGTGTCTTCTGATTCTGTATTCTGTCCTTCTGGTTCTGACCCAGCTACCTGACTATTCTTCTTGGCATCTAACACCACAGAATAGCAGGTAACACCATGGTCCAAGCCTAGGGGTCCCAGTGTAAGTCCAGATTCATGTATGGGTGTTAAAGTGTGATGAGCAAGGCAATCCTTGGGATATGGAGAGCAGAGAAGATAGAGCCAAGCATGTTCATGGTGGACATCTTTTGAGCTGCCAGGTGACCATGAACAGTGCTCCGAATACATTGTGTCTGCAAACTATTCAGCTAGATCTGCATTCAAATAGCTAAATGGCGCTCCTTCCCTTCTGAACACTGCCATGTGCCCAGACAGTAGTGTACAACCGTATGTAGGGTATAGTGCGAAGCTGGAAATAATTTGTAAGATCCATTTGTTTTCTATTATCCTCTGTGAATAATTTACCACCACATAAAGTGACACACGTCAGATATTAATAATGGGGCCTGATTAAGAACACAAAACTGGCTGCAGGAAGAGGTTAAATCAGAGGATTTTGGACACTACTGTAATCAAACACTGTGACTATAGACAATAACATCTACTGAAATGATCAAACTCCACAGTCTCCATCAGTAATAAATGAGCAGCTAGTGGTGAAACCTCTCTGGGGTAATTAGCGTATGGGGCTCGGTGACGTCACAATCTAAACTATCGTAAGGGCCAATATTTTCTGTCAGATGAGTTTCAAGAAGAAATATTAGTCATTTAAAGAGAACTGTGTATAAGGCCGGTGTCACACGTCCTGATATTTCCGGTACCGGAGATGTCCATGTGTGTAATACTCGTGGCACACGCGTGACAACTATGTCAGCATCCGTACCACATGGACAGCCGGCAGGGAAGAAGCGCTACATTAATCGCTGTTCCCCGGTGGCGGGTGCTGAAGATGCTCTCATCATTCTCCTCTGCTCTGCCGGCAGGGAGATTGATGAGAGCTATATTAAAGTGAGAATGATGATAGTAGGTGCGGGCATTTGGGACTATTACTCCCATCAACCTACACCTGCTGCTGCCAAGAACAGTGACAGCAGGAGTGGATGATGGGAGTATTCCTCACTGCCTGCGCTATAACTAAAAAAATGAATGAAGAAAAACGGTGTGGATTCCCCTGTATTTTCTATAACCAGTCTGGGAAAACTCACAACTGGGGGCTGCAACCCTCATCTGTCAGCTTCAGCAAGGCTGGTTATCAAGAATAGAGGGGTCCTCACACTGTTTTTTTAATTATATAAAGAAATAATTTAAAAACATGGCATGGAGTCCCCCCCATTTTTGACAACCAGCCTTGCTAAAGCTGACAGTTGGGGGCTGGTATTCTCAGGCTTGTAAAGGGCGATGGATATTGACCCCCCAGCATAAAAATAGCAAGCAGCCTGCAGCTGCCCAGAAAAGGCACATCTATTAGAGGCGCCAATTCTGGTGCTTTGCCCGGCTCTTCCCACTTGCCCTGCGTTTTGTTTTATTTCTAATAAAAGACTTTATTCTGGCTGCATCTTTATTTATCATATAACTATAGGATTAGTTATGGATAGGTGTCTTACTTTGATACCTGGTGATTAAATCTTTATTTGTAGCTTTCCGTTAATGAGATTCTCGTGCTCTGGGGTGGGACTGTGGGCGGGGCTTTAAGAGGTGTGCTGATTACATATTCATCTGTATTGGCTTTTGACAGGTCGCTGATCCCTCACTGACCTGCCCCCCATTATTACATAATGCATATAATAGTGTTGATATTATTGGTGATAATGCCTATAATATTGTGGCTATTGTGAGGCTTAGAAAAAAATTACATCCAGTAAAATGACTCCAGCGGCGCCTGTCCAGTAGCCTCTATCTCTTACTTATAGATGCTACTGTGCAGGCGCCGCCATCGCCGGTGACATTTTTCTGGATGTAATTTTTTTCTAAGCCTCACAATAGCCACAATATTATAGGCATTATCACCAATAATATCAATGCTATTATATGCATTATGTAATAATGGGGGGCAGGTCAGTGAGGGATCAGCGACCTGTCATAAGCCAATACAGATGAATATGTAATCAGACCACATAAAGCCCCGCCCACAGCCCCACCCACAGTCCCGCCCCAGAGCACGAGAATCTCATTAACTGAAAACTACAAATACAGATTAAACATCAACCACGGTATCATTGTAATCAGTATAACGGCGCAGACCTGACAGTGTCTGTAGGTTACTGAGCACAATCCTGCTGACAGGTTCCCTTTAAATTTAGATCTTAGACATTTGGAAGAGGCGATGGAGAGATTTTTTTCAAGACTATCAGGGAGTTACAGACTCACATTAGGCAGGAAGGCCGATCCCACCACAATCAAACTATCATACAGAAGGAATAGGTAAAAAAAAAGACAGAATAAAAAAATATGTTACATCCCCAACAACAACGTATGTACGAGGGGAGAACACTAAACTGGAGCTGCCCTCATTTATGGTGAACCATTGGAGCCACTATGAGTCCTGACCGGAAGAGTAGAGAAAGTATTAGCGCCCCCATTTCAGGAGAGATTGTGCAGTAATCTGAATTCCTTAGGATGGAAAACATAATGGAATTCATGACGTGGAGTGAATCCATGACACCAGGGCTGGAGCCAACACTTCTCCTGCAGGCAGGAATAAATGTATATTACAGCTATCAGCCACGCACAGCTTAGAGATCTATCATGGCACAGGTGTAATGTTTGTCCTGTAGTTTATCACAATCCTCCTTGAAATTACTGTATTTTTTGGACCATAAGACGCACCTAGGTTTTAAAGGAAATTAGGAAAAAAAATTGAACAAAAAAATGTGGTCAATTCTGTACTTAATATCCCCTATCCTGGTATATATGGCCCCCTCATCCCTATCCTGGTATGCAGGGCCCCCTCCTCCCCATTCTGATACACATGGCCCCCTCATCCCTATCCTGGTATGCATGGCCACCTCATCCTTATCCTGGTATGCATGGCCACCTCATCCTTATCCTGGTATGCATGGCCCCATCCCTACCCTGGTATGGAGGGTCCCCATCTCATCCTAGTATGGATGGTCCCATCCCTATCCTGGTATGCATGGTCCCATCCCTATCCTGGTATTCAGGGCCCCCATCTCGTCCTGGTATGCAGGGCCCCCATCTCATCCTGGTATGCAGGGCCCCCATCTCATCCTGGTATGCAGGGCCCCATCTCATCCTGGTATGCAGGGCCCCATCTCATCCTGGTATGCATGGCCCCAACTCGTCCTGGTATGCATGGCCCCATCTCGTCCTGGTATGCAGGGCCCCATCTCGTCCTGGTATGCAGGGCCCCATCTCGTCCTGGTATGCAGGGCCCCATCTCGTCCTGGTATGCAGAGCCCCATCTCGTCCTGGTATGCAGGGGTCCATCCTTATAAGTGGCCCCCACCCACATTCCTATCCTGGTATGCATGGCCCCAACAGAAGATATAAAAAAAAACCAATGCATTACACTTACCTTCCCGGCGCTCCCTTGCAGCGTCCTGCTCCGGTGCCAGCAACTGCTTTAAGCTTGTAAGCAGCGCTGATAATAGTGAGTATTCACAAATATTCATTTCTCTTAAGTAGCGGCACACGTGACCGCAGGTAGCAGCGGGAAGCCGGTGGCTGACACTGCACGCTGCTGAAGAGCAATGAATACTCAATGCCCTTTGCGTGCACAGGCCTGGCAGCTGTGCTTTGCTTGTGAGCAGCACATGACGTCCCTGCCATGCGCTGCTTACAAGCATATAGCAGTTGCTGGCACTGGAGCAGGACGCTGTGAGGGAGCGTGGGGTAGGTAAGTGTAATGGTTTGTTTTTTAATGTTTTCTGAAGGGGCCATGCATACAAGGATAGGAATGGGGATGGTGGTGTGGGCCAATTATAAGGATGGGGCCATGCATACCAGGACCGGGGTTGGAGGCTAATTATATCAAGATACTATTATTAAAGAGAAATGAATATTCATTGCCCTCAAAGCCCATGGGAGTGGAATGCGGTGAATATTCATTTCTCTTTAGCAGCAGGAACAGGAGTTAGCAGCAGCCACCAGCTACAGCCTCGTGTAACCCGCTGCTCCGCCGATGCCATTCCCCCACCTCCCCACCACAGCCAGAGCCAAGACGCACCCCCCATTTTCCTCCACATTTTTGAAGGTAAAAAGTGCGTCTTATAGTCCGAAAAATACGATAGTTTTAACACAAATTGAAAAGTCAGGATAAAGGGAAACTCTGTTATTGTACAGAAATTCACACTTGGCCTCACTGCACATTTACTGGTGTCGCTCATAAAAGGGAAGATTGGCCAGAAAGACTGGACCTGGTCTTGTAGGGACCATGAGACATTCAGCAGCACAGAAGGGAGAGAAGATTCATCCGATAAGATCTCAGGGACCTAGGAAGCCAACAGCATCATTACCCTCCGCTTTCTCTTACAGGCCCAGCATAAGATTTTTCTTCAAGTGATTTTCTATCTTGTCAGCACATTCTACGTACGCTGTCATTTGACTTCCAGGGAGTAGGTGGATCTACCAGGTTGTAAGTTCTATAGAAAAGGGCTTTCAATGCCCAAAGTCATTTGAACAGTTTTGGGTGGAGAAAAATGTTGTGGTCTAGAGGCAAAATGGTGATCATGGTAATACGGCCGGACTACACCACCGATAAAGTAGCCACAGCCGGTGACTGAGAGGAATCTGTGACTTCTCTGCATTCAGTGGTTACTACTCACCTGGGTAGTCATATGTGGGAATCTCCTCTTTACACCACTCATCACCCCTCACAAATGTCTCTGTAGTATTAATATGGGTCAGATCTTCACCCTGAAACAAATATTGTAAGAGTCACAGACAGATGGAGAAGTCCCATCTATGATCAGCTCTAATCCTGCCATCTCCACCGTTCTCATTACACAAGTATAAAACATATAATACTGGTGGATAAAACAAGACTGAGCACAAGACCTTCACAGCCGTCTACACATCATAGGGGAGATCTCCTGACACCTTCTCTCCATCTACCTGATGATCCTGAGGAGCACTGGGATCTTCTTGTTTACAGTCCTGTGGAAGAAGAGGACGGGGACATCTCTCTGGTGTTGTCCTCTTACTTGGTAGATCTGGAGGAAACACATACAGGGACTGAATTCATTCTCTACATACAGATAATTATAGGCCGTGTGTATTTAGTCCTGTCTATTACCTGGAGACGTGAGGGGCTGGGGAACCTCCATTATGACGTTCTTGTAGAGATCTCTGTGTCCTTCTAAATACTCCCACTCCTCCATGGAGAAATAGACAGCGACATCCTGACACCTTATAGGAACCTGACACATACAATGATACCGTCATCCCCCCGATCCCTTCATAGTGTTACTGTATAATGTCCCAGCATTCCCAGCAGTGTCACCTCTCCAGTCAGCAACTCAGTCATCTTGTAGATGAGTTCTAGGATCTTCTGGTCATTGATGTCCTCATGGATCAGGGTGTGAGGTGGAGGCCCCATGATTGGGCTCAGGGGTCTTCCCCATCCCTCAGACACAGGGTCCTGACAGCGATCACTAGAGGTCTTCTTCACCACTGTGTAATCCTGGTTATGGAGAGACACATTAATAAATCTCACTCCAGACATTTCCAGAGTCCTCACCTCTCCAGTTCTGTCCATCTGTTATTCCCATAGATAAGAATGATGTAATGTGACGTCATCAGAATCTCTCACCTCTCCAGTGAGACGGAAGAGGATCTCTAGGGTGAGGTGTAACATCCTCTCCATCATCTTGTCTCTGTCCATATCCATTCTTGATGGGGAAATCAGGAAAATTCTCTTCTGTAGAAGATCTTCACTGAGAGGATCCGATATTGTAGAGACCTGAATGAGAAGAAGATGATCCGATGTAACATCATAAGAATCCTGTGTAATAATACAATTACTGGAGATAATAAGGGAAACATATGAGGAGATTTATTATCTTACAGGGTTTAGTTTTCTTCCCTGACATCTACTAATAAAACCTATATATTTAGGCCACAGACAACAAGCAGTTTCCTCCTCGGAGTCGGCAGCTGAACACGTTCCTCATAGACTCATCTTCCATAACGCTAATTCTCGTCTCATTACCGACACTGGAATCGGCATTAGCAATACTGCAGGAGATATTCATTACACGCGACATGAGAAATAACTCCTTCATGATGAGGACGACATCTTCATCTTCTACTGCGGCTCTAGAGACAGATTTGGCCAGAGTCGGTCACTGCCTCCATCCCCACCGGCCGTCTATATGAAGGTTTCCCGTCTTCCCCGCACTGGAATCTTCTCTCACGTTAGATCTCAGCTCTGAGTCACACACAGAAGTTTGAGGCTTTTAGAAAAGGTTTTTTGTTTCCACAAACACAACGGACAGAAATGATCTGATCCCAAAGTCTCCATGTACAGTGATTTATGGGGATTATTTCTGGCCTTAGGCTTTCCTATATTACAAGATGGATGTGAAGACTTTTCTGCCCAATGATGATATAAGTATGAGCCCCCCAGAGGTGGAGGGGGTAACATGGGGCCACTTGTGGGGTCTCTGCTGTTCTGGTGTCAGAGCTCTTCACACGTCACACGGCGTCCGCCGTCTATCCCAGCCACAATGGCGCCCCTTCCCTCCCGAGCCTGTGGGGTATCGGCACTCAGGAGACACGGCGCACTGTGCGGCCTCAGCGCTCCTGTCACCTTTAGGACAATGATACATTGGGGGGAAAGTCACATTTCTGTGAGGAAAACAGTAAAATTGTCATTTTCTCCTTCCACATTGCTGAAATTCCTGTCACACTGTCCGAATTCAGAGATTGTCCTGTCAGAAAGGAGAACACAGGGAGCGAAAGGGTTAATAGGACTCACAGGAGGAACCGCCCAGAAAGCGGAAGGTCCAGGAGTGTCTGCCACATATATGACTGCTCTGTGCACAGGACCTGTGATGAGGTCACAGGAGGGGAGGAGTCAGGGGTCACATGATCAGGGGCCTCAGTGTGTGCAGGACTCTACTGTGCTGGTTGTCATGGTGCTGGATGAGGGGAAGTTTCTGTGTGGGGTCAGGAGGGGTTTACAGGGTGGATGTAGCAGAGCCGTGTGTGTACGAGGTGTACGGAGCGCAGCCGCGTGTGTACGAGGTGTACGGAGCGGAGCCGTGTGTGTATGAGGTGTACGGAGCGGAGCCGCGTGTGTATGAGGTGTACGGAGCGGAGCCGCGTGTGTATGAGGTGTACGGAGCGGAGCCGCGTGTGTATGAGGTGTACGGAGCGGAGCCGTGTGTACGAGGTGTACGGAGCGGAGCCGTGTGTGTACGAGGTGTACGGAGCGGAGCCGTGTGTGTACGAGGTGTACGGAGCGGAGCCGTGTGTGTACGAGGTGTACGGAGCGGAGCCGTGTGTGTATGAGGTGTACGGAGCGGAGCCGTGTGTGTACGAGGTGTACGGAGCGGAGCCGTGTGTGTATGAGGTGTACGGAGCGGAGCCGCGTGTGTATGAGGTGTACGGAGCGGAGCCGTGTGTGTACGAGGTGTACGGAGCGGAGCCGTGTGTGTACGAGGTGTACGGAGCGGAGCCGTGTGTGTATGAGGTGTACGGAGCGGAGCCGCGTGTGTATGAGGTGTACGGAGCGGAGCCGCGTGTGTACGAGGTGTACGGAGCGGAGCCGCGTGTGTATGAGGTGTACGGAGCGGAGCCGTGTGTACGAGGTGTACGGAGCGGAGCCGTGTGTGTACGAGGTGTACGGAGCGGAGCCGTGTGTGTACGAGGTGTACGGAGCGGAGCCGTGTGTGTACGAGGTGTACGGAGCAGAGCCGTGTGTGTACGAGGTGTACGGAGCAGAGCCGTGTGTGTACGAGGTGTACGGAGCAGAGCCGTGTGTGTACGAGGTGTACGGAGCGGAGCCGTGTGTGTACGAGGTGTATGGAGCGAAGCCGTGTGTGTACGAGGTGTACGGAGCGGAGCCCTGTGTGTACGAGGTGTACGGAGCGGAGCCGTGTGTGTACGAGGTGTATGGAGCGGAGCCGTGTGTGTACGAGGTATACGGAGCGGAGCCACGTGTGTACGAGGTGTATGGAGCGGAGCCGTGTGTGGCATGGCATATACATGGCATATACATGGCATGGAATTAACATTCATCTTCTCTCTTCACACAGGTAATCAACTGAGCCACCCTGCATGTATTTACTCCATTCACTGCCAGCAAGCAGCCTGAATGATACAACTTCCCACCTCTGCTGCCTCTATTTCTCTGCTGTAATATATCCAAATGGTACAACTCCATACTTCTGCTGCTTGACCATTTTGCTGCATATTTAAATGTGCTTGCTAAAGCTTTGGTATAATTCATTTGTTGCACTGTATGTAATACTTACTGCTTTAGATCTGTGACTGGGGCCTTTCTAGATCTTATCAGGTGGAAGGTGCTATAGCATTTTGCCACATCTTGGTCTAGTGCCTTTGATCATCTAACCATCCCCTGGTGTGCTGGCCCCAGCTGCCAAATTATACCCAACCATCTCCCACAATCCCTCTCTCCTGACCCTGTAGTGTGGCCTATATATGTAGTAGTTGCTAAGGGGAAGCACGCAGTGTGGGGTACAGCACGCAAGCATCCCATAAGCAAAGCATCACAGAAGATAAGCATCCAGCAAAACGGCAGTTATACATGGCAGTTAGGGCAGGAGTCAGGTAACCCACACCTTGCCTTCCCCTTTAACCATGTGCTTTATTTTTATCCTCCTGTGTTCCCTTGCCATCCACATTCATCACCCTATCCCCCCTCCATCACGACTCATACACATCAGCCCCTCTATACTTCCTTCTCCCATGTACAGCTCCCACACACTCCTCACCTTCCTGAGAAACCTCAGCCCATCTTGCCCAAACACATCGCATAAAAAAACTACTTACAATTCCAACAACTATTGGCTCTTTATCTTCCTTCTCCTACTGATTTCAGGGGACATCTCCCCCAACCCTGGTCCACCATCCCCCAACCTCGACCCCTACCCTACCTCATATCGAAACCACAATAATCTGATTAACATTACTTGCACTCCCTCATCTCAATCTTTTAATTGTGCCCTCTGGAATCCACGGTCTGCTTGTAACAAGCTTCCTTTCCTACACAACTACTTTCTGAACAACTCTCTTAATCTGTTGGCCCTCACTGAAACCTGGATTCAGGATTCTGACACTGTCTCTCCTGCTGCCATTTCCTACGGTGGCTTACAATTCTCTCACTCCCCGAGACCCACAAACAGACCTGGTGGTGGAGTTGGCATACTCCTGTCCCCACAATGCACTTTCCAGGTCATCCCCCCAGTCCCATCACTCTTATTCCCTTCTTTTGAGGTCCACACCATCAGGCTCTTCCGTCCCCTCTCCCTCAGGGTAGCGGTCATATACCGGCCCCCAGGCTCACCCACCCTCTTCCTTGACCACTTTTCAGCCTGGCTGCCACACTTCATGTCCTCAGAACTACCAACCCTCATCCTGGGAGACTTCAACATCCCCATTAACAGCCCTAATTCCACATCTGCATCCCAGCTTCTATCACTAACCACCTCTCTAGGCCTCTCACAGCTTTCAACCTCTGAGACACATAAGGACGGTAACACCCTTGATCTGGTCTTCTGCCGGCTCTGTTCAATCTCCCACCTAAACAACTCACCGCTTCCACTCTCTGACCACAACATTCTCTCCTTCACGCTCACAAATCCTCGCCCACCCCAGCTCATTCCTACCTACCACACAGTCAGAAATATACAAGCTATTAACCCTCAGACACTTTCAGATTCCCTACACTCATCTCTGTCCCCAATCTCCTCTCTTTCCTGTCCTAATCTGGCTGTTCATCACTACAATGACACCCTTAGAAGCACCCTTGACCAAGTAGCTCCCCTCACCCTCAGAACCTCCAAACACAGAGTAAAAGAGCCCTGGCTCACATCGCAAACTCAACTTCTCCAGCGATGCTCCAGGAGTGCTGAACGCCTATGGAGAAAAACCCGCACACCAGAAGACTTCATCCACTTCAAATTTATGTTAAGAACCTATAACGCTGCCCTTCACCTTGCCAAACAGACCTACTTCACCACCCTGATCTCCTCACTAGCCAACAACCCCAAGAAACTTTTTGACACTTTTCACTCCCTCCTCAGGCCAAAAGCACAAGCCCCTATCACAGACATTTGTGCTGATGACCTGGCCTCCCACTTTACAGAAAAAATAGATAATATCCGTCAAGAAATCTGCTCCCAACCACCAAGTGCTGTGACTCCCATCCCTTCCTACATCTCCCCTGGCTCACTCTCCACATTTGATCCCATAACAGAAGAAGAAGTCTCCAGACTCCTCTCTTCTTCTCGTCCGACTACATGCACTACCGACCCCATTCCCTCACATCTCCTCCAGTCTCTCTCTCCAGTCGTCACAACCCACCTAACTACAATCTTTAATCTCTCCCTCTCCTCGGGCATTTTCCCATCCTCCTTCAAACACGCCATCGTTACTCCACTACTAAAGAAACCTGCTCTCGACCCATCCTGCACAAACAACTACAGACCAGTCTCCAATCTCCCCTTCATCTCTAAACTTTTGGAACGCCTAGTTTACTCCCGCCTTACCCGTTACCTCTCCATTCACTCCCTTCTAGACCCTTCACAGTCCGGCTTCCGCCCCCTACATTCGACTGAAACTGCACTCATCAAAGTGACCAATGACCTTCTGACAGCAAAACGTAACGGTGACCACTCTGCTCATTCTTCTTGACCTATCTGCAGCTTTCGATACTGTTGACCACCATCTCCTACTCTCTAGGCTCCAGTCACTAGGCATTAAGGACACTGCACTCTCCTGGTTCTCTTCCTATCTCTCTGACCGCTCCTTCAGTGTTTTGTTCTCTGGCTCCATGTCATCTCCTCTTCCTCTTGCTGTCGGGGTACCTCAGGTTTCAGTCCTTGGCCCCCTTCTTTTCTCTCTCTACACGGCCCCAATTGGACAGACCATCAGCAGATTTGGCTTTCAGTACCATCTTTATGCTGATGACACACAACTATACACGTCTTCCCCCGACCTTACCCCCGCTGTACTACAGAACGCCAGTGACTGTCTGTCCGCAGTCTCCAATATCATGTCCGCTCTCTATCTGAAACTCAACCTCTCCAAAACTGAACTTCTTCTGCTCCCGCCGTCTACTAACCTCCCTAAATCTGACATTTCCTTCTCCGTGGGTGGTACCACAATAACACCCCGGCAGTAGGTGTGCTGTCTGGGTGTTATGTTTGACACCAATCTCTCCTTTACATCCCATATACAATCCCTTGCCCGCTCCTGCCGCTTACACCTAAAGAACATCTCTAGAATCCGCCCTTTTCTCACTATGGAAACAACAAAAACCCTCACTGTTGCATTGATCCACTCTCGCCTGGATTACTGCAACGCTCTATTAATTGGCCTCCCCGTCACTCGACTATCCCCTCTCCAGTCCATACTCAATGCAGCAGCCAGGATCGTCCATCTGGGTAATCGGTACTCGGACGCGTCCGCTCTTCGCCAGTCCTTACATTGGCTGCCCATTCATTATAGGATCCAATTCAAAGTACTTGTTCTCACCCACAAAGCTCTCCACAGTGCGGCACCCCCTTACATCTCTTCTCTCATTTCTGTCTATCGGCCTAGCCGATCGCTGCGCTCTGCAAACGACTTTCGACTAACCTCTGCACTAATCCATACCTCCCACTCCCGACTCCAAGACTTCTCCCGTGCTGCTCCTATCCTCTGGAATGCTCTACCCCAAGAAATCAGGACTATCCACAATTTGCATAGTTTTAGGCGCTCCCTCAAAACACACCTGTTCAGAGCGGCCTATCACATTCACTAATCAAAGTCATTCTCTGTGTAAGTGTGCATGCGTAGCCCATTCACTATCTCCATCCATCCTTCACTCCTGCAAGATGGCTGGACCTTCATTGTAAATACACCATTGTAAATACACACCTGTACTCTGTATCTCCCTCACCTCATTGTAGATTGTAAGCTCTCACGAGCAGGGTCGTCTTATTTCGTCTTATTTTGCTTTAATTATTGTATTGTTAGCGTTGTTACTTATGACTTGTGTTTTGAAACTGTTAAACTGTAAAGCGCTGCGGAATATGTTGGCGCTATATAAATAAAGATTATTATTATTATTATTATTATTATTACGGAGCGGAGCGTGTGTGTACGAGGTGTACGGAGCGGAGCCGTGTGTGTACGAGGTGTACGGAGCGGAGCGTGTGTGTACGAGGTGGAAGGAGCGGAGCCGTGTGTGTACAAGGTGGAAGGAGCGGAGCCGTGTGTGTACGAGGTGGAAGGAGCGGAGCCGTGTCTATGAGGTGTATGGAGCGGAGCCGTGTGTGTACGAGGTGTATGGAGCAGAGCCGTGTCTACGAGGTGTACGGAGCGGAGCCGCGTGTGTACGGGGTGTACGGAGCGGAGCCGCGTGTGTACGGGGTGTATGGAGCGGAGCCGTGTCTACGAGGTGTATGGAGCAGAGCCATGTCTACGAGGTGTACGGAGCGGAGCCGTGTGTGTACGAGGTGTACGGAGCGGAGCCGCGTGTGTACGAGGTGTACGGAGCGGAGCCACGTGTGTACGAGGTGTACGGAGCGGAGCCATGTGTGTACGAGGTGTACGGAGCGGAGCCGTGTGTGTACGAGGTGTACGGAGCGGTGCCGTGTGTGTACGGGGTGTACAGAGCGGAGCCGTGTGTGTACAAGATGTACGGAGTGGAGCAATGTCTGTACAAGGTGTACGGAGCAGAGCCACGTGTGTTCGAGGTGTACGGAGCGGAGCCGCGTGTGTACAAGGTGTACGGAGCGAAGCCGTGTGTGTACGGAGCAGAGCCCTGTGTGTATGAGGTGTACGGAGCAGAGCCGCGTGTGTACAGGGTGTACGGAGCGAAGCCGTATGTGTACGGAGCGTAGCCGTGTGTGTACGAGGTGTACAGAGCGGAGCCGTGTGTGTACGAGGTGTACGGAGCGAAGCCGTGTGTGTACGGAGCAGAGACGTGTGTGTACGAGGTGTACGGAGCGGTGCCGTGTGTGTACGAGGTGTACGGAGCGGTGCCATGTGTGTACGAGGTGTACGGAGCAGAGCCGTGTGTGTACGAGGTGTACGGAGCGGAGCCGTGTGTGTACGGGGTGTACAGAGCGGAGCCGTGTGTGTACGAGATGTACGGAGTGGAGCAATGTCTGTACAAGGTGTACGGAGCAGAGCCACCTGTGTTCGAGGTGTACGGAGCGGAGCCGCGTGTGTACAAGGTGTACGGAGCGAAGCCGTGTGTGTACGGAGCAGAGCCCTGTGTGTACGAGGTGTACGGAGCAGAGCCGCGTGTGTACAGGGTGTACGGAGCGAAGCCGTATGTGTACGGAGCGTAGCCGTGTGTGTACGAGGTGTACGGAGCGGAGCCGTGTGTACGAGGTGTACGGAGCGGAGCCGTGTGTGAATGAGGTGTACGGAGCAGAGCCGTGTGTGTACGAGGTGTACGGAGCAGAGCCGTGTGTGTACGAGGTGTGCGGAGCAAAGCAGTGTTTATGAGGACCCCTCTGTAGTTTGTATACCCCCAGCTTCAGTCGCAGACCCCTGTGTACACTGTATACACCCATATACCCCCAGCTTTGGTTGCAGACCCCTGTTTATGCTGTATACACCCGTATACCCCCAGCTTAGGTCACAGACCCCGCATCTCTCACACTGTAGAACTGATGTAGGACACCAGGGGCGTATCCAGGGGGGCAGCCGGGGCATTTACCCCAGGCACAGCCAACAGGGGGCGCCATCGGGCTGCCTGATGCGGCGGTCCAAAGAGGAGATTCCCCGTTGGCAGCATTCTGACGCCCCCACACTCAGATTCTCCCGTTCTCTGAGCCGGCTGTCAAACTGACAGCTGGAGCAGAGAAAGTGCTGCGCATCTGTGTACTAGTACATACAGTGTCTGACTCACTTGGAGAGGTGTAAGCGTCGCTGTGCCACCACTGCCAGCGGTGCCTCACCGCCGCCGGCACTTCCGCATGCGCCAGCAACGTGATCAGGTCACATGATCACGCTGCTGACGTCACACACCGGATCTTCAGAGGCGAAGACTCGGGCAGTGAGGCAGCGTTGCGGTTGGTGCGGTAAGTGCTCCAGACAGGTAATGGAGCTGAAGACACCAGCAACTGTGCAAGGGAAGATTGGGGGATGGCTGCAGAGTCTCATAGAATGGATAGGGAGAGAGCAGGGAGAGTAAATTTACCGAGGACAGTGTGTGAGGACTCGGAGCAAGGCCAGGGTGTAGACATATTCATGTGGTGTGGTGAAGAAAGATGAGGAACATATGGAGGGAGGAGGGGGAAACCTGAGGACATTATGGGGGTTACTGTGGGGAAGGGGGTTAATGAGGGGGGAAGGGGGTTAATGAGGTGGGAAGGGGTTTAATGAGTGGGGGGGTTAATGTGGGGAAGGGGGTTAATGAGTGGGGATGGGGGTTAATGAGTTGGGATGGGAATTAATGTGTGGGGGGTTAATGTGTGGATGGGGGTTAATGAGTGGGGATGGGGTTAATGGGTGGGGGGGTTAATGAGTTGGGATGGGAGTTAATGTGTGTGTGGGTGGTTAATGAGTGGGGATGGGGGTTAATGTGTGGGGGTTAATGAGTGGGGATGGGGGTTAGTGTGTGTGGGGGTTAATGAGTGGGGATGGGGGTTAATGTTTGGGGGGTTAATGAGTGGGGATGGGGGTTAATGTGTGGGGGGATTTGGAATGGGGGTACATAATGTGTTGGGGTATTTGGGAGTAGGAACGGGGGGTTATTGAGTGGGGATGGGGTGTTATTTAATGTGGGGGATTTGGAGTGGGGATGGGGGGGTGTTATTTAATGTGTGGGGGGATTTGGAGTGGGGATGGGAGGTTATTTAATGTGTGTGGGGATTTGGAGTGGGGATGGGGGTTATTTAATGTGTGGGGGGATTTGGAGTGGGGATGGGGGTTATTTAATGTGTGGGGGGATTTGCAGTGGGGATGGGGGGTTATTTAATGTGTGTGGGGATTTGGAGTGGGGATGGGGGTTATTTAATGTGTGTGAGGGACTTGGAGTGGGTATGGGGGATTTAATGCGTGGGGGGATTTGGAGTGGGGATGGGGGTCCTCTTAGTGTGTTGGGGATTGGGGATGGGGGGATTTAATGTGTGTGTGGAGATTTGAGGACACAAAATGACAGTGTATGTATGAGGAAACAGTATGGGGGATGGGTGCAGACACTATGGGGAGCAAACTGGTTAATGTATGTGGATACAGTATGGGGAGTGAGGGTGATGGGATGTGTGCAGACACAGTATGGGGAGTCAGGGGTATGTGTGAGCAGACAGTATAGAGAGTGAGGGGGTAAATATATGAGGAGACAGTATGGTGAACAGGTGGGATATTAGAGGAGACAGTATGAGGAGGGAGGGGAATAGTGTGAGGCGACAGTATATTGCAGACATTTTTATTCAGGAGCATTATAATGACACTTCTATCTTTATGTAGAGATTTGCTGCAGAAGACCGGAGAAGATGGACGTCTGCAGAGACGGCTGTGGATGAGAAAACTCATCATGGGGTCTGGACAAGAAGAAAAGAAGAACAAGTCCAGAGACGACGTCATCTATAAGGTACCTGGATGTGAATGTTATTTGTGACACTGACTTATTCTCATGTTTTTATTACACATGTTGAATCAACCAATATCCCAAACAGAAATACAGCAATTAGAGGGATGAAAAATAATAAGTCCCCCGGCCCCGACGGTCTAACGAGCGAGTACTTCAAAATATTCCAAGATATGACATCAATTTTCCAAAATGTTATCCTTGTTTAACTCCCCGAAAAAGATCAATTGATGGCGCATCGTATCCATTGACTGACACCTGAGTATAAGCGTTTGCATGGAGGTAGTGAACATATTGTAAGAACTTCGGACTGAGATTTCCCCTATCCAGGACTTCATATAGAAGAGGCCATGACACTTTGTCAAAGGCCTTTTCGGCATCGAGACTCATCAGCATTGCAGGTGGCCTCAATACATCTTGAGCCAGGACCGTGGCTGTGACTGCCATGCGAATATTTGCCACACTGCTCTGTCCCTGACTAAATCCTGTTTGAGCCTCACATAGGAGGCCAGGTAGCAGTATCTGCAGTCACTTCACCAGGATCCTCGCCAAGAGTTTATAGTCGTGGTTGAGGAGTGAGAGTTGGCGATAAGACTGTGGCAATAGTGCGTCTCCTTAAGAAAAATCACATCTGGTCGGAATCACTTTAGGCGTATTAGAACTGTTTTGCATTTAAGGGTGGTGTTAAGGCCCGCCACGTTCCATGGCAAGAACAATGTGTGGTGAGGTGTAAATGGTAAAAACACATTTGAAAGGTTAACTCACCAAAACCCTGACTAATGCACTAGCAGGATGCAGCAGACCTCCACTGATAAAGGCTGGGGCAGCACAGGTGCAAACCACTGATGAGAACAGCCAGTAACCCAATATGGTCTGGCTGCCTAGTGGAAAAAAATGCACACAAATAGGGATTGCATAGGACAGTAGTCACACAGATAAGTGTGGTGCAAAGTGTCTGAACAGCCTATTAATGACACCCATAGTATTAGCAGGCAGGCTGCTCAGCACTATATATATGCATCACACAGAAAAAACCAAGCCAACATGAAGAGGTCTAGCTGCATCCTGCAAAAATGATAAAAAGTGCAAAAAGATAAAAAGATATGGGGTATTAGTTACTATTATGGCCAAAGTAGATTAGCTCACAACCCAATTTCAAGGGTCCCCAGATATTGTGAGTCCCTAACACTAAATCTGAACAGCGCACATAAGGAAAAAATTCCCCAAAATTTTTCCACTAGGCAGCCAGACCATATTGGGTTACTAGCTGTTCTCATCAGTGGTTTGCACCTGTGCTGCCCCAGCCTTTATCAGTGGAGGTCTGCTGCATCCTGCTAGTGCATTAGTCAGGGTTTTTGTGAGTTAACCTTTCAAATGTGTTTTTACCATTTACACCTCACCACACATTGTTCTTGCCATGGAACGTGGCGGGCCTTAACACCACCCTTAAATGCAAAACAGTTCTAATACGCCTAAAGTGATTCCGACCAGATGTGATTTTTCTTCAGGAGACGTGTTTTTTTGGGTGTCAGAATATGATGTGTGGGATATACTTATCCTGGGTCCCAGGGCGAGGTCAGTGCGGTGTATAGTAGTACGGTGTGTCCTTCCCATTCGGTCCCAGGAAGCCGCAGGCATGAACAGGTATTAAAGGTGGGTCCCGTATCCATTGGTGTCTGATCTAAGAAGGGGGAAACACAAGAGGATAGAGGTAACAGAGAACAATAAAAAATAAACATAGCTAACTTTACAAATCGGTGGTGGGAGCTCGCCGGGAATATACCAGGAGAGCCGTGCCACCACCAAAGAGAACACTCTACAACAGAAACAACAGTCCTCCTAGAGTGAGAAATAACATATAGAGCAGGTTTCATACATCATCCCACTGTGACGTCTCCATGGCGTTGGAATCTACTGTATGCCATTGTAGGGAGATGGGCCGGGCCAGTAACATTCCTAATAATACATCCGGTACTACCCCCCCATGGCCAGCTAGGGTTAGTAAATGTTCCAATGACATTTCCCAGTGAATGCATTTGTATTGGTTGAAAGCAATGTTAAAGTTGAAAAACGCATAAAAAACGCTGCGTCTGAACATAACCCAAGTGGTGGAGGAAGATTTTGGTCTGGGGTTAATTATTTTGCCTTATATAAAAGTCATTAACCTGGAAAGGATGCACCTTAACATATTTCCCAGCAAAATCCGTTTTGGTTTCGTTTTTGTACGTTTATTGGTGAACCTGTAAAAATGGCAAGAAACTCTGACAACATTGTTTACAACTGTGACCTAGGAGTCAGGAATGCTTCCAGGGGCGATCCCCATGATGTTCCCATGTCATTTGAGCAGTGTTTCTATCATTTTCAGATGTTTTTAGACCTTAAAAGGACCCCCGGGGGATCGTGGTAAAAATGCTCGGGTCTCCCATAGACTTACATTGGGCTCGTTGTTCTGTCCGAGTACCCGAGTATTCCAATTTGCTCGACCCGAGCAATGAGCACCCGAGCATTTTAGTGCTCGCCCATCACTAGCCATAACCAATGTGGACATGTCCAGTTCAATAATGTTGCAATGCTTACCCATAGTAAGGGAGGATAAGATAAACCTACCACGCTCCCCCGACGCACGTTTAGTGTATCAGCTTTCTCAAGAGGAATTGCCATTGGAGTCCTGTCCCATTAGCTATTTATATGATAATCTCATCTGCCAATTACAGTGGAGCATGGTTACTCTTGTCCACGTCATTATGATTTGCTTCTACCCACCACCATCATAGCGGCATGAATGTCGGGTAAATCAAACCCAGTGACACCATAGACACGCATGAGTCACATAACAGATGACCTGACAGTGCAGAAAGGAACAGGAGCGCAGGGTGCAGGCGCACATTGGCGGCCATTTTTAAGAATTCAGCTGGAAACAGCCATGTATAAGGACAATGTTCTGGTATAAAAGGCATGGAATCGCATCGTAAGGAAAACCAGACTTGAAGGAATGGGGAGGGAACAGAAAGAAAGCTGTTACCAGGCGCCAACAATAGGATATATGTAAATAAAATTGTACAAAGTGCTGAGTGCCAGAGTCGGTGAATAAAAGTTATTAATGTGCACATACATTATGGTAAGGACTTGTGGAAATATGGAAATATTAGAGATAATATGTAAATGAACAAATACTGACACTGTGTGAAAGGGTCAGGACAAAGGGAGAAATAATGAGAAGAAAAAATTAAAGTATGTGAAAATGAATGAAAAATAAGAATAAAATAAAAAGTGAAAATACAAGTACAAGTGAGTGTACGAAGATGAGATACAGTAGATCTGTCAGTTACTGAGCTCAATTCCCTCAATATCCATGGGTGAGGGGGGCGTGGCCTGGACATGGAGCCGGCAAGACACACACTGTAGGAGCTCCTCAGTAACGGCTGCAAACGCCACCACCCACCAGCTATCAAGAGCGAGCACCGGGGTCAGATGAGAGGGAAAGCGGGCCTCCGGTCACAGACGCCTGCCAGAGGGACTCCCAGCCGTGGGGGGCAAGGTATTGTGCCATACCTGACTGAGGCCCAGCGTCCTCCCAGGCCTGTAATGGCGTCCGGGACACGTGCTGCTGCGACCCGGCTGTCACAGCCTGAGCGTTCTCCTGCTTCCCCCGCCCGCTCTGCACAGCAGCCCGATGAAAGGCTGCAGACTGACCCGGCATTGCAGGCTCCTGGATGGATGGCTCCTGGGGAAAACACCGGAGACCGGCCTGTGGTGACTGATGGGGGAGGGGTGAGCAGTGGGAATCTGGCTGCAGGGCGTGCTTCTCCCCCTGGGGCTTCACAGAGCAGAGGATCTCCTGCCTCTCTTCCTGGCTGCTCCAACTCACCAGGTACCCTGCGGTCGTCCCCTGCCCCACAGCACTCAATTACCCCGGCAGCTGGCTCAGGAGGGGCTATGGAGCAGAGCTTGCTTGCCCTCCCCTGCCATGGAGGGGAGAACACAGCTACTACCTTGCAACACTATGGGGAAGACCAAGGCTCAGAAATGTCAGCTTTAAGGCTTCAAATAAATGCTATGCCAACCAAAATGGATATGGAGGGATACATTGCCCGCCTGGAGGCTGTGTGTAAAACTGAAATTCGCTCCTTGAAGGAGGATATGTCATCACTAACTAACTCCGTGCGGGCCCTTGAATCGTCCACCCAGGATTTATACTCTCAGCAAAGCTCACAACAACAGCTTATAGATCAGCAGGCTCAACAGATCCATCCACTGGCGTAGCGTGGGGGGGGCGGGGGGGGCGGTCCGCCCCAGGCGGCATGTGTGTGGGGGCGGCGCGGCAGCAGCAATTCCACCCTGCAGTGCAGTGCAGCGGCGGGCAGGGAGCGATGCGATCACGGCAGCTCCGCTGCCTGCAAGAGTGAATAGCAGGAGCGGAGCGGCAATGGTCCGTCCTGCTTCCTGCCCGGAGGCCGCGCTTCCTGTTTCACACAGAGGAGCGCCGCTGAGTGACGTCATCATTCAGCGGCCGCTGCTGTGTGAGGGAGGAAGCGCGGGCGATGCTGCGGACAGGTGAGAGGAGAGAGGTGGTGTCTTGTGTGTATGTATGTATGTATGTCTGTGTGTGTGTGTGTGTCTGTGTGTATGATGGAGCAGGCAATGATGGGAGTGATGGTCTAGAAGGCAATGATGGGGTGATGGAGCAGACAATGATGGGGTGATGGAGCAGGCAATGATGGGGTGATGGAGCAGGCAATGATGGGGTGATGGAGCAGACAATGATGGGGTGATGGAGCAGGCAATGATGGGGTGATGGAGCTGGCAATGATGGGGTGATGGAGCAGGCAGTGATGGAGCAGGCAATGATGGGGGTGATGGAGCAGGCAATGATGGGGTGATGGAGCAGGCAATGATGGGGTGATGGAGCAGGCAATGATGGGGTGATGGAGCAGGCAATGAGGGGAGTGATGGAGCAGACAATGATGGGGTGATGGAGCAGGCAATTATGGGGTGATGGAGCAGACAATGATGGGGGTGATGGAGCAGGCAGTGATGGGGTGATGGAGCAGGCAATGAGGGGAGTGATGGGGGTGATGGAGCAGGCAGTGATGGGGTGATGGAGCAGGCAATGATGGGGTGATGAAGCAGGCAATGAGGGGAGTGATGGGGGTGATGGAGCAGGCAATGATGGGGGTGATGGAGCAGGCAATGATGGGGTGATGGAGCAGGCAATGAGGGGAGTGATGGGGGTGATGGAGCAGGCAGTGATGGGGTGATGGAGAAGGCAGTGATAGGGTGATGGAGCAGGCAATGATGGGGGTGATGGAGCAGGCAATGATGGGGTGATGGAGCAGGCAATGAGGGGAGTGATGGGGGTGATGGAGCAGGCAATGATGGGGGTGATGGAGCAGACAATTATGGGAGTGATGGAGCAGGCAGTGATGGGGTGATGGAGCAGACAATGATGGGAGTGATGGGGTGATGAAGCAGGCAGTGATGGGGTGATGGAGAAGGCAGTGATGGGGTGATGGAGCAGGCAATGATGGGGGTGATGAAGCAGGCAATGATGGGGTGATGGAGCAGACAATGATGGGAGTGATGGGGTGATGGAGCAGGCAATGATGGGAGTGATGGGGAGAAGGCACAGTGATGGGGTGATGGAGAAGGCAGTGATGGGGAGAAGACAATGATGGGGTGATGGTCGAGAGGGCAATGATGGGGTGGTGGGTGAGAATGCAATGATGGTGGTGGTGGAAAGGGCAATAAATGGGGGTGGTGGAGGAGGAGGAAATGATGGAGGTGGTGGAATGGGCAATGATTGGAGTGGTGGGAGAGAAAGCAAAGATAGTGGTGGAGAAGAAAATGATGGAGGTGGGGGAGAGGACAATAATGGGATGCGAGGGGAGGAGGACAATGAGGGGTGTGGGGGATTGGGATGGGAGGAAGGGGGACTTATAATGGCCTTAGGAACAGGGGGAGGTGGAGGAAGACATTATCGTTTATTATGTCTAACACAGTCCCTTAGTATATAGTGTACTCACTAATTCTGTATAACACCATCCTTAGTTACATAGTTTCCTCTTTTATTATGTATAACACCGCCCCTTATTACCTACCATCCTCTCTAGTTATATATGGTGCCGTCCCTTATTATATAGCTTCCTCTGCTGTTATGTATAGTGCTGTCTCTTACATAGTGTATTTTTGTTATTTTTGTTATTCACAGCGCCCTCTTTTATTACATGGTCCCCTCTCTTGTTAGATATAAAATGACTGCTGATCGAGGAGCCGGTGACCAGACGACCAGTCCATCAGCTCCTCCATTAGAAAGGAAGCTTTCCCATGCTCCATCAGCCATCATTGCATTATACAGCTAACAAGACAGGACGGTATGTAATAAAAAACAGGGCTCTATATAATCCAATATGTAAGGGACAGAACTGTACATAACAAGAGAAGGCACTGTGTATGGGACAGCAATATACATAATAAAGGAGACTATGTAATATATACCTGTATGTGTGTGTGTGGCTATATAATATCAATAATCTATCTATCTATATATATATATACACACACACACGTAGCTTTGACGCCATAAAAGGAGGGGGGCCCGGACACATTTCTTGCACAGGGACCCCAAGCTGTCAGTGTCCGCCCCCTGTCCGCCAAAATAATTTGTACTTTCTGGTTTTTTTTCTGTCACATTATTAAAAATTATTATTAAAAAAAGCCATTAGGTCTTCATCCAGCATCATCAAGCTAATACATACATATATATAGAGAACTGCAAGAAGTTGAAAGTCTAGAAATTTAGAAATAATAGCAGAGTTAGTAGCAGACTAAAAATTAGATCTTTGAGTGTAGTGTGGGCTCTTCAGATGCTTCCGAATTATCAACGACCAAAGGGGCGGCAAATTTTTCGACCGCCCCGGGCGCCACAAACAGTTGCTACGCCACTGGATCCATCTCTTGTTTGACATGATTGAAGATGCTGAAAACCGCAACAGGCGAAATAATGTGCGCATTCGTGGTTTGCCGGAGTCAGTCGGGCCTCAGGATTTGACCTCTACACTGCAGAGGATGTTTAACTCCTTGTTGGAACGTCCCCTTGAAACACGCATTGAGATGGACAGAGCACACCGTGCACTGGGGCCTAGAAACCCGGACCCAGAGAAGCCAAGGGACATTATTTGCAGGGTACACTTCTTCCAGGTCAAGGAGAATATTATGAGAAAAGCAAGAGATAAAGGTACCCTGGATTTTAAAGGAACTCCCATACATCTTCTAGCGGATCTTTCCCGATCAACACTTGCAAAAAGGAGAGCCCTGAGACCCCTGCTGGAGGTTCTACGTAACAACAATATTGCTTATTCCTGGGGCTATCCTTTTCAACTACAAGTCAGGAAAGGTCCCAACCTGATCATCTTGAGGTCTCCGGCTGACCTGCCAGATTTTCTTTCGGCTCTGGATCTCCCTGGGATAAAATTGCTAGACTGGCCGTATACTACACCTCTACCCCAGAGAATGGTCCGTCGTGGAGGTCCCTTCCCACCTGATCAACACCGTACTCAGCGACCAAGATCCCAGAAGTCGCCGAGATCCTCATCGGCGAAGACCTGAACTCTCGGGAATACTGGGTTATACATGTAGTTTGAAGGAGGAATGAGGGCTGTTATGGCCTACTCTGATGCCTAACCAATATTGCCCTTTGTCCGTTTTTTTTTTTTTTTTTTTCTCTCTCCCCCTCCTCTCCTTTCCTCTCCCCCCTCCCCCCCCCCTTCTCCCCTGGGCATCACTAATTCTAATAGTGTTGGGATTCTCTGCCTCCCCTCCCAGCATGCTTCAATGCTGGGTTGGGACGCCTGAACCCCCATGGGTATCTATGCTTCTCCTAAAAGTCTCACGAGTTGTGAGCCAGGAGACGGGAGTTTATCTCTCCTGCTGCATTTCTCACCTTCTTGCTGTGATTAATTTTATTGAACTTGAGCTGTTAGCTGTTATATATGTTACTTTCATTTTGGTTGGGTGACTGACCATCTGTGGTTTCCTTTTCTTCTGCCCCTTTTCGGTATTAACTAGTTAGGTGGTGTGGCAGCCGTCCTTCAGGCGACATAGTTCCAGTCACCTCCCACATTAGGGTGTGTTCCTAGAACACTAGTTTTGAGTATTTTCTCAGTTTAATTGCCTTCTGAGCTAGGACTCAGGAGGCTAAGTAAAGACAGGTCTTGATACTAGTCTTTATTATTCTGGTTTCTTTTTCCGTTCTACCACTTTCTCTGCTTTCTTTCCTTTAATCTCAGTTTCTTTCTTCTCCTCCCCATCTCCCTACTCTTCTCTCGGGTGCCCAGAAGATAGGGCTTCTAAGATGGTGAACCTCAACCTATGTTCGCTAAATGTTAGAGGATTTAATGTACCAGAGAAGAGATCCAAGATCCTCTATAACATGCATAAAAAAAGAATCCATATTCTACTGCTTCAGGAGACTCATTTTAAAACGGACCACACCCCCACATTTAAGCATAGGTATTATAATTCCTGGTTTCATAGTACCAATTCAGTTGCAAAATCCAAGGGAGTTAGCATTGCTCTACATAAATCTCTCCCAGCCCAGGTCTTAGCAGTTAAGTCCGACCCAGAGGGGCGATTTATTCTTATCAAACTTAAGATCTGTACCAAATTATTTACCATTGCCAATTTCTATCTCCCCAACCAGGACCCGGCCAGGACTTGCCAAAAGTACCTGAACACCCTCTCTGACTTCGCTGAAGGCTCCTTGATTCTTGGAGGAGATTTCAATCTTATCCTTGATCGAGCTGTTGACTCCTCCTCGGGTAGGTCCTCTGTTCCTGCGGTTAAACTGCGGGGTCTTAGGAGTAAATTACTGGACTTGAGGCTTATTGACATCTGGCGTACCCTACACCCTAAAACACGGGACTACACTTTCTATTCTCCTGTCCATGATATGTACAGTAGAATAGACCTTTTTTTCATTAGCCACCACCTACTCTCACATGACCCGGCCTGTACTATAGACCCTATGGTGTGGTCCGATCATGCTTCAGTGTCACTTTCTTTCCTCTTGACAGACTTGCGCCCTGGGGAGTGGGTTTGGTCATTGAACCCACACTTATTAAAAGATCAGATATGTCAGTCAGCCATCAGGAAGACCATCACGGACTTCTTCGAATTTCACGCCAATGACCCAACGCCCTTACCGCTCCAATGGGAGGCCTTGAAGGGGATGATCCGGGGGACTTTTATTCAACAGGGAACCAGACTCAAGAGGGATAGAGCTTGCAAAATAGATAGTTTACTGACTTCCATCCAACACCTAGAACAGGCCCATAAACGGACCCATGACCCTCAGATTTTAACAGACTTGCTCAAGGCTAGACTAGATCTGGGGTCCCTCTTGGATGCAGCGTCTGCCCGTCACCGAGACAGAGGTAGGAGATTTATGTACGAATTCTCTAACAAGCCAGGCAGAGCTCTGGCTAGGTTTCTTAATCCTCGCCTACCCTCTACATTTATCCCCACCATTAAATCACCATCTGGCCATTCAGCATATAAACCTCATGAAATTGCAGATGTATTCCGAGACTATTATGATGGGTTGTACAACCTAGGTGGCCCAGTGGCGGACATGTCCCCAACAAATTTCCAAACGAAAGTGGACGAGTATGTTGATGGTACCCCTCTCCCCCCACTGAATCATGTGGACTCTCTCATGCTAGATGACCCTTTTAGCGAACAGGAGGTCACTGAGGTTATTAGGGGTCTAGCCAATGGTAGGAGTCCTGGTCCGGATGGCTTCCTGGCCAATTTCTATAAGCAATTCGCCTTGGAACTGACGCCCTTCCTGACCAGGACCTTTAACGCTATATCCTCAGCTTGCCCCTTTGCCGTGCAAACTCTTGCGGCTACCATAACGGTGATTCCCAAGCCTGGGAAGGACCCATCGCTATGCTCCAACTACCGCCCTATCTCTCTTATAGGGGTAGATGTCAAGATCTTCGCCAAACTAATAGCTAACCGGTTGTCCCCGCTGTTGCCTGCCTCAATCCATACTGACCAAACAGGGTTTGTCCGGGGTAGAGAGGCGCGCGATAACACTATTAAAACTCTACTTTTGACCTCCCACATGTACAGACAAGGTACTCCAGCCTGCCTTCTATCGATCGATGCCGAGAAGGCATTTGATCGTCTTAACTGGACCTTCCTACACTCATCCCTCAGACAGCTGGGAATCGGTCAAACTATGTTGGAGAGAATCTCTGCCCTGTATCATAAGCCCTCAGCACGAGTTCGAGCCAATAATACTCTATCTTCTCCCCTGCAAATATCTAATGGCACTAGACAGGGGTGCCCTCTTTCACCCCTTCTATATGTGATAGCCATGGAGCATTTAGCTATATCCCTTCGAAACTCCCCCGATATAAAGGGCTTTGATGTAGGTCAGAATTCTTATAAACTTGCCTTATACGCTGATGACCTCCTTCTATATCTAACAAACCCTGAAATCGCCTTTCCAGTTCTCATCCAGGAATTTCAACGCTTTGGCATGGTTTCTAACTTCAAAGTAAACTACTCAAAGACAGAGGCCCTTAATATTACTCTTCCTACCACACAAGTCAATAGACTAAAATCCGCCTTCCCATTTAGGTGGGAGACCCAATCTATCAAGTATCTTGGGATATTTGTTTCGGCCAATCCGGATGAGTTGTTTAAGGCTAATTACTCCCCACTACTTACTAGAACTCTTGCAGATCTTAATAGATATAACCGGGGCCGACTTTCCTGGTTTGGCCGGATCAATGCCCTCAAGATGGACATACTCCCGAGGTTCCTTTATTTATTCCAAACAGTCCCGGTAAAAGTTGCCAAACAGTATTTTAGACAGCTCCAGAGGGCGTGTAGCAGATTTGTCTGGGGGACGGGGAGACCGCGGATTCGTTACGCCACACTGGTGAGACCCAAATCCAGGGGAGGCGCTGGTTTACCTGACTTCGAAAAATATTACCAGAGTGTCCTCCTTACGAGGGTCTTAGATTGGAGATTTAACGATCTCAATAAACAATGGGTGGGCGTTGAGTCCCATCTCTCCCCGTTCCCTTTGGCACAGCTCCTATGGGCCCCCCTTCAACAGAGACCGGCGGTCTCGGGGTTTCAACCTCTGACTCAGGCGCTCATGCTTTTCTGGGACAGACATCTGGAGACATTAAACTTATCCCACAGACCGGGGAGTATGAGCTCACTTTTTAATAATTTAGACTTTCCCCCTGCGTTGAAAAGATCTACCTTTTTATGTTGGGACTCCGCAGACGGAGCTACACTGGGACAGGTGGCTAGGAAATTATCTGGAACGGCGTCTTTTGGGGCTTTGCAGGAGTCATGCCCGGAGAGGAGATTATCCTGGCTGGAATATACTCAATTGACCACATTTCTAAAAAAGAAATTCCCGGGAAACGCTCTATTATCCAAACCTACACACTTTGAGACCCTAATTTCATTAAAAGCCGTGCCGCAGCATGCCATCGCATTGATCTACAACCTCTTGTGTACAGCCCAGTATAAAGGTGCCCCAACGTATTTGGAGGCCTGGCAAAGAGAGCTCCAGATTACGTTGTCGGAACAAGATCATCTCAAAATCTTTACACTCTCTCATAAAATGTCCATTTCTTGTAGTGCACAGGAGAAAAATTTTAAAATTCTTACACGCTGGTACAGATGCCCTGACGTACTGCATAAGATCTTCCCCACAGTACCAGATACCTGCTGGAGATGCGGAGTCGAAATTGGTACTATGAAACATATATGGTGGGATTGCTCCTTGATAAGGTCATTCTGGGATTCAATTTTTGAAGTGTACTTTCAACTGTCGGGTATTCGAGTAATCCCCACTCCTCAAATAGCCTTACTGTCCCTAATTCCTGGATCTCTCTCTGTGACCAAAAGAGGTATCTTGCGTTTTTTTCTCATCGCTGCTCGTATGATTATTCCAAGACATTGGAAGACAACTACCACCCCCTCTATGAGGGAATTTCTGGAGGAGATAAATAGATTGGAGCGTATGGAATCCCTGATGGCAGATGACAGTGACAAATGGGATGCACATGCTAGCACGTGGACTTCCTGGCTCATTTTCCGAGAGACTCCGGAATATTCGTCTTGGCACAGATAAGGGACTATACTGTGGTCGTTTATCCCCCAGGTGCCTTTAACAGATATTTGTAATCTTTATGAAGATTCGGATATTTGTGCGTATGAGCTCTCTGGATGCCCGACTTACTCCTATCTATCTATCTATTCCCCCCCCCCCTCATACCCTCTTCTCTTTCCTATACCTATCTCTTTCTTCCCTCTTTTCTCTTTCTGATCTTCACTCAGTCTTTATAGTTAAAATAGTTTCTATAATACTATTTTGAGAAGTCGTACCATGACACGGTATAATCTGAATTGATTTGCTTTCTCTGTTTTTTCTGTTTTCTTTTATTATTTTACCATTCCTATCTTGGTAAAAGTATTCACAATACAGTGCTATTTGCCTGATCCACATGTTTGAATTAACTTTAACTGATGTACATTTACATTTTATATGTGATATGAGCAATACTTTGTTCACTTTGCCTTAAACTTAATAAAATTATTTACTGAAAATATCCATGGGTGAATGCCATCTGGGCCGGGGGATTTGCCACTGTTCAGTTTGCTCAGACGCTGGCGACCTTCTCTTGTGTTACACTAGCTACAGTAGGGTTTAGTATAACAGCAGTCCAATATGACTAACCCGATTAATCCCTGTTTTTGGTGTAAATTAAATTACGTGTCACACAATTTACCAGTTGGTGCAGTAGATTCTAAGAAAACCCCCAGACTCCGCATTCGTGATCTGCGGGTTTTTGAGTCTGTGTATTAGAATGATGATCACAATAGTAGCTGTGTGGAGATCACTCAGTGAGGGCAATCATTCTGTGAAGAGACAGGTGGGAATCCGGTGGCCCTTATCTAAGGGTAAGGCCAGGACATGTTGTACATGCATTTCTCCTTGAAACCCTGAGAAATATGGGTCGCTCGAGACATTGTTCAGAAGAACAGAGTACTTTGATTAAAAAGTTGATTGCAGAAGATAAAACTTATAAAGAAGAGGAGACAATGATTGGCTGTTCAGCTAAAATGATCTCCAATGCTTTACCATGGAAAGCCAAACCAGAGAGACATGGAAGAAATTGGAAGACGACCATTCAAATGGATGGAAGAATAGCCAGAATGGCAAAGGCTCAGCCAATGATCAGCTCCAGGATGATCACAGACAGTCTCACGTTACCTGTGAGGACTGTGACAGAAGACGCCTGTGTGAAGCTAATCTCTTACCAAGAAGTCCCCGCAAAATTCCACTGTTAATAAAACACATGTACGGAAGCGGATACAATTTGCCAAAGAAAACATCAACTGGCCTAAAGAGAAATGGAGAAACATTTCATGGACTGATGAAAGTGGAATTGTTCTTTTTGGATCCAAGGGCCGCAGACAGGTCGTCAGACATCTCCAAACTCTGCATTCTAGCCTCGGTACACTCTGAAGACAGTGACGCATGGTGGTGCAGGCATCATGATATGGGCATGTGTCTCTTACTATGGTGCCGGACCTATTTACCGCACACCAGGGATCAAGGACCAGTTTGTATATATTACAATACTTGAAGAGGTCACGTTGCCTAACGCTGAAGAGGATATGTCCTTGAAATGAGTTTCACCAAGACAACGACCCTAAACACCCCAGTAAACGAGCAAAATCTTGGATCCCATCCAACAAAATTGAGGTTATGGAGAGGCCAGCCCTAATCCCGGACCTCAGTCCGATAGAACACTTGTGGGGCGACATCAAAAATGCCGTTCCTGAGGCAAAGCCAACAAATGCCAAAAAATTGTGTGGGATGTAGTCCGAGCATCCTGGGCTGGAATAACAGCTGACAAGGGCCAGAAGTTGGTTTACTCTATGTAACATAGATGTGAAGCCGGTCTAAAAATCTGTGGGTAACAGCTAGTGATGAGCAAATTTGTTTGAAAAATGATTGCAAAACAGAAATTCGACACAAATATGGTGCATTCGGATTTGTGATTAGAAACCTGAGCAAAATGTAAAAAAAATCAAGAAAAATCGGAAACATTCGGTACAAAGTGCAGGAAAATATTTGTGTTGCCACAAAAATATTTTCAGCACTTTAGTAACGATAATGGTGGTGTATCATGAGTGTTTGGCACATGTTTGATGAGGGGAGGGGTGTGCAGAGCTCAGAGGCGTGGCGCTCTTGTAAGCACAACAGTCAGCCAATCAGGGTGCAGGAAACACAATGTCCTGACACTACGGCTTGTGTCATTGGCTGCTGAAATCACATGTCGCTCTCCATATAAATAGCGGACATCTTGTTTTAGCACCATTTGTACATTGTAACAGCGCAGAGAGGCTGCTCCTGACGCTGCCACTGTTTACAGCAAGATTTCAGCTATTTAGTTAGGCCGTTGTATATCAGACAGATCGTGTAGCTAGATAGTGTCCAGTGCGGCTGTTACATTTACCTTCCCGCATTTCTTTTTTGGACATTACTGAGGTCCACAGACAAAACCAGCCGGTCACGGCTTCTATTGTCATCCATGCACGAGTATTGCATTCTAATTCACATGTAGCTAGTGATAAAATATTAAACAGCCTGCTGTATCCCACCTTGTCATTCAGTGCTGTGGTGATAAAAAACCTAAGGCACATATAAAAAAGATTTTTAATTGCAAAAAGTTTGACAGCCCCGCACACATACACACAGCCACACAGACCACTGCACACATACACACAGCCCCACAGACCACTGCACACAGATACAGCCCCACAGACCACTGCACACAGATACAGCCCCACAGACCACTGCACTCAGATACAGCCCCACAGACCACTGCACACAGATACAGCCCCACAGACCACTGCACACAGATACAGCCCCACAGACCACTGCACACAGATACAGCCCCACAGACCACTGCACACAGATACAGCCCCACAGACCACTGCACACAGATACAGTCCCACAGATCACTGCACACAGATACAGCCCCACAGACCACTGCACACAGATACAGCCCCACAGACCACTGCACACAGATACATCCCCACAGACCACTGCACACAGATACAGCCCCACAGACCACTGCACACAGATACAGTCCCACAGATCACTGCACACAGATACAGCCCCACAGACCACTGCACACAGATACAGCCCCACAGACCACTGCACACAGATACAGCCCCACAGACCACTGCACACAGATACAGCCCCACAGACCACCGCACACAGATACAGCCCCACAGACCACCGCACACAGATACAGCCCCACAGACCACTGCACACAGATACAGCCCCACAGACCACTGCACACAGATACAGCCCCACAGACCGCTGCACTCAGATACAGCCCCACAGACCACTGCACACATAAACACAGCCCCACAGACCACTGCACACAGATACAGCCCCACAGACCACTGCACACAGATACAGCCCCACAGACCACTGCACACAGATACAGCCCCACAGACCACTGCACACAGATACAGCCCCACAGACCACTGCACTCAGCTACAGCCCCACAGACCACTGCACACAGATACAGCCCCACAGACCACTGCACACAGATACAGCCCCACAGACCACTGCACACAGATACAGCCCCACATACCACTGCACACAGATACAGCCCCACAGATCACTGCACACAGATACAGCCCCACAGATCACTGCACACAGATACAGCCCCACAGACCACTGCACACAGATACAGCCCCACAGACCACTGCACACAGATACAGCCCCACAGACCACTGCACACAGATACAGCCCCACAGACCACCTCCGTTACACACATTCTCTGCCCATTAGACTTACATTGGACTCGCTACGAGTACCTGAGTATTAGGAGTTACTCACTAATCCCTATCCCTGACCTGTGTGAATACCTCTCTAAGGCTGATGTCTGCATTCCTGGGTGAATGTGGACACCTCTGTCAGCAATGCCTGCATTTATGGGTAAGTAGGGACCTGCTGTAATTAAAATCACCACCTGGTGGAGGGCGGAGTGCTCGGTCAGTAAGCTAATATACGAGACAAAAAAACTGACTGGCACATCCAGACTAGTGGGAATAGGTGCATACCAAGAGGAGCAACCCCAATATACAATATACAAAGAAAGGTTGCACTCTATCATGCTAAAGCATGTCAATGTGGAATATGTGAAATTTGACATATTCCACATTGACATGCTTTAGCATGATAGAGTGCAACCTTTCTTTGTATACTTTGCCTGCTCCAGTCACGCAAGTTGTGTGCTCATTTCTGCCATTCGCACCCCTCTCATCGACTTGCATTGATACACGGTGGAATTCCACCCTGCACATGTTGCGGCGACTGTGGCAGCAGCAACAAGCCCTGATGCAGTATGTCATGTCGTATAGCCAGGGCCAACATAGTATGCACATGGCGCATGTCACATTTACAGAGTGCACACAGATTAAGGACCTCTGCACCCTTCTGCACAGTTTTGAAATGGCTACTAAGATGGTTATCACTGATGCCGCCATCATCAGCATCACTATTCTGGTCATCTATATGCTGGAGAAGACTTTGAATAGCCAGCGGGAAGAGATGGTGGTCCCAGAAGAAGAGGAGGAAGCAGAGGAGGAAGCAGAAGGGATAATATTGTCTTTAAGTTCAAGACTGTCGCCACACAGGTGGGTGCCAAGGGAGGGTGGATTACTGTGATCGATGAAGGCTGGTGATAACAGACAAGCTGTTATTGAAGGGGAAAGATCCAAGGAACAAATGGAGGAGAAAGAGGTGATGGGCGAGTAACTGTCAGATGAAGAGGATGATCCTCCCCTCTCTGTTATTCGTGGTTGGAGGGATGGGACGGAGGAAACGAGCCTCATTGTTACCCAGCCACCAACACAGCATGGGCTTGGACCTCATGGTAGAGCCCGACATATGAGCGCCTTCTTGCTGCACTATCTGCAACATAATCCCCGTATAGTTATGATTAGGAATAATGCTGACTGCTGGGTTGCCACTTTATTAGATCCACGTTATAAAACCAAATTTTGCCAGATGATTCCCACCCTAGAAAGGGAACAGCGAATGCTGGAGTATCAAAACACGCTTTTACACAACCTTAAGAGAGCTTTTCCCCAAGACAGCAGTGAAGCACACCGTTCACATCGCAGCTGTAGACTTCCAACCTCCGGACCGTCAATTCTTCAACGCCAAAACATTAGCAGCAGCAGCAGTGAAATTAGAAGAAGCAATTTCTGTGAGTCCTTTGACACTTTTTTAGGCCAACGCATGACGTGGGTTACTTGCTTACGTATTTTACCCAAAATATTAACTAATACCTCTCATATTTTTTATATGTGCCTTTTGCACTTTATTTTTCAGGGTGCAGTTGGGCCCATTCGGTCTTGTAAACTGTGGTGTCTGTTCACATTGGATGCAGTTGGATGGCGCTAGGCAGCCCGCCTGATCTAATAGTATGGGTGTAACTAATAGGCTGTTAGCCTGGATGCTGTGCATTCCCATTGTGTGAACAGCGCCGCATACAAGTCTTCATTGTGCATTAATATACCAAGTAACCGCCCCTCCATACACTGGTAGGTTGTGAGCGGTTGTCTCATCGGTATTCTTGCACCTGTGTTGCCGCCATCCTAACTATATGGGCCCACTCACCCTGACAGTGCATTTGTTTGGAGGTCTGGGCAGGTCGGCATCTCTGCTTTTTGCTGTTTTTGAACATTTGACATTTGCCTGAATTTTTATATCTGCACATGATTTACACAAATTATATTTTCTTGTGGTAACTCTATACTATTTAACACTAGAAGCTGTGTATTTCTGTAATTATTTGTATGTATACATGATTGATTACCACTTCTGTCTCTGTAAAAACAATCCCCTTTAACCCCTTTCTGACATCGGGTGTAAATGTACGCTGATGTCGGACTCCCTCCTTTTGATGTGGGCTCCGGCGCTGAGCCCACATCTTTTCTCGCACATGATGGGCCAGAAACCCCGCACGTCAGTGACCCTGTCACATGATCGCGGGTCACCGATGGGTTGGTATGACAACCAGAAGTCTCCAGCCGACCTCTATGGTTGTCACTGCCGGATCCTATGAGCGCTGCCCAGTGGTTGGCGCTCATAGCAAGTGAGCAACTCTGCTACATGCAGGTGATCTGATCATTGCTTGTATGTAGCAGAGCTAATCGGGTTATAGCAGTTTTTAACCTCCCATTGAGACTATTGAAGCATGCCTGTGGAGACATGGGGTGGTCAGCGCGCACCCTGGTCTGCTGGCTGAAACCAAATGGATCAGGGATCATTCCACCGAACGCCGGCTCTCCCTTTAACATGGGCATAATGCTACTCAGACAACACACAGTGAGGGTAAAACAGTGTGGCAATGCTTTATTGAACCACAAAACAGGCAGATAACACATAGAACAGTCCCAGCAAAATACCCAACAGAGTGCACATTACAGAGTCTCATCCTTCCGCTGACTCGCTCCCAGGGTCGCTACCCCACCTGTGGCACGCACAGAGAGGAGGTAACGACAAGCGTAGGAAGATGACAATGCATTCAGTCATAGAATCATAGAATCGTAGAGTTGGAAGGGGCCTCCTGGGCCATCTGGTCCAAGCCCCTGCTCAAAGCAGGATTCGCTATATCGTCCGAGTCAGATGTCTGTTCAGCCTCTGTTTGAAGACTTCCATTGAAGGAGAACTCACCACTTCTCATGGCAGCCTGTTCCACTCATTGATCACTCTAACTGTCATAAAGTTTTTTCTAATATCTAATCTGTGTCTCCTCCCATTAAGTTTCATCCCATTGCTTCTAGTCTTTCCTTGTGCAAATGAGAATAAAGTTGATCCTTCTACAATGTGACAGCCCTTTAGATATTTGTAGACAGCTATTAAGTCTCCTCTCAGTCTTCTCTTTTGCAAACTAAACATTCCCAAATCCTGCAACCTTTCCTCATAAGACAGGTTTTGCAGACCGGTCACCATTCTGGTCGCTCTTTTCTGAACTTGCTCCAGTTTGTTGATGTCTGTTTTAAAATGTGGTGCCCAAAACTGGACACAATATTCCAGATGAGGTCTGACCAAAGAGGAGTAGAGGGCAATAATGACTTCACGTGATCTAGACTGTATGCTTCTGTTAATACATCCTAGAATTGCATTTGCCTTTTTTGCTGCTGCATCACACTGTAGACTCATATTCAGTCTGTGATCTATTAGTATACCCAAGTCTTTTTCACATGTGCTGTTGCTTAGCCCTATTCCTCCCATTCTGTATACGCTTTTTTCATTTTTATTGCCCAGATGTAGTACTTTGCATTTCTCCCTGTTAAAAACCATTCTGTTAGTTGCTGCCCACTTCTCCAGTTTATTTATATCTTTTTGAATCCTCTCTCTCTCTTCTCTAGTATTAGCTATCCCTCCTAGCTTTGTGTCATCAGCAAATTTAATCAGTTTACCCTCAATTCCTTCATCTAAATCGTTGATAAAGATGTTAAACAATACAGGGCCCAGGACAGAGCCCTGTGGTACCCCACTTGAGACATTCTTCCAACTGGATGTGCAGCCACTTACAACCACCAAGGTAAAAGGCCAGTTGATCCGAGGATCACAACCTGGCTTCTCCAAACGTATCCATGGTTCAACGATAGTCAATGGAGCAGATCTGTATTCTTCCAACCGAGGCTGAAAACCCCTAGGTTGTTTCCTACCGAATGATAGATCTGAGTCCCTCGTGATGTAAAAACTATACGAAGTATATAGTTTTAAGTCTGGGGTCTGCCGATATGTGGCTAGTTTTCTGTTTCAGATAACATGATTTTAAATTTTTTTTGTCCAGTCTCGCTTGAATATACGTCAATGTTAAATAGTCACCTGATGACGCCTTTGGTGAGGACAATGAAAGCAGTAGAAATAAGAGGCTTGGAGAGTGAGTGTGTTTACATCACCTCATCCTATATACTGAATTGTGGGGTATATGTTTTTTTTCTATTAGTCACCTTCTGACTAACCTTCAGGGGGTGAATTAAGGGTATAGTTTTCCATTTGGAATTAATAAAGTTTAGTTTTATCCTTTTTTCAGCAAACATGAGGAATGACAAGAGACAACCCATTTAAGAAAATTTAATTTTGGTTAAAACTATTCCAACATTATGAACATAAAAAAGGCTTCTCCCCTATGTGACGTTTCTGATGTTTATTAACAGCTGATTTCCAAGTAAAATATTGACTACATTAAGAAAATGAAAAAGGCTTCTCCCCTGTGTAACTGCTCTGATGTCTAACAAGAAGCGCTTTCCATTCAAAATATTTCCCACATTCTGAACAGGAAAAAGGCTTCTCCCCTGTGTAAGTTCTCTGTTGAGGTGGCTCAGTGTTAGTCCCTGGGTTCAACTCCTATCAAGGACAACATCTGCAAGGAGTTTGTATGTTCTCCCCATGTTTGCTTGGGTTTCGTCCCACATTCCAAAGACATACTGTTAGGGAATTTAATTTGTGAGCCCCATTGGGGACAGTGATGATAATGTGTGCAAACTGTAAAGGGCTGTGGAATAGGTTAGCGCTATATAAAAAGAAAGATTATTATTAGTAGTAAGATTCCATTTCTATTAATACATTTCCCACATTATGAACAGGAAAAATGGCTTCTCTGATGTGATCAAGATTTATTTTCCATTAAACATAAAGGAAGTTTCTCCCCTCTGTGAGTTATTTGGTGTGGAACAAGACTCCCTTTCTGGTTAAAAATTGTTCAACATTCTGAACATGAAAAAGGCTTCTCCCCTGGTGAGTTCTCTGGTGCCTAACACAATCTGATTTAGTGCAAAAACATTTCCCACATTCTGAACATGAAAAAGGCTTCTCCCCTGTGTGAGTTTTATGGTGATTAACCAAATCTGATTTCTGGTTAAAACATTTCCCACATTCTGAACAGGAAAAAGGCTTCTCCCTTGTGTGAGTTTTATGGTGATTAACCAATTGTGATTTCCAGTTAAAACATTTCCCACATTCTGAACAGGAAAAAGGCTTCTCCCCTGTGTGAGTTCTCTGGTGTCTAACAAAATGTGATTTAAGTGCAAAACATTTCCCACATTCTGAACAGGAAAAAGGCTTCTCCCCTGTGTGAGTTCTATGGTGATTAACCAAATCTGATTTCTGGATAAAACATTTCCCACATTCTGAACAGGAAAAAGGCTTCTCCCCTGTGTGAGTTCTATGGTGAGTAATCAGATCTGATTTCTGGTTAAAACATTTCCCACATTCTGAACAGGAAAAAGGCTTCTCCCCTGTGTGAGTTCTCTGGTGTCTAACAAAATGTGATTTAAGTGCAAAACATTTCCCACATTCTGAACAGGAAAAAAGCTTCTCCCCTGTGTGAGTTCTATGGTGATTAACCAAATCTGATTTCTGGATAAAACATTTCCCACATTCTGAACAGGAAAAAGGCTTCTCCCCTGTGTGAGTTCTATGGTGATTAATCAGATCTGATTTCCGGTTAAAACATTTTCCACATTCTGAACAGGAAAAAGGCTTCTCCCCTGTGTGAGTTCTCTGATGAGTAACAAAATGTGATTTCTGTATAAAACATTTCCCACATTCTGAACAGGAAAAAGGCTTCTCCCCTGTGTGAGTTCTATGGTGATTAACCAAATCTGATTTCAGCGTAAAACATTTCCCACATTCTGAACAGGAAAAAGGCTTCTCCCCTGTGTGAGTTCTATGGTGATTAACCAAATTTGATTTCAGTGTAAAACATTTCCCACATTCTGAACAGGAAAAAGGCTTCTCCCCTGTGTGAGTTCTATGGTGATTAACCAAATCTGATTTCCATGTAAAACATTTCCCACATTCTGAACATGAGAATGACTTTTTTGCTTTAGGAGCGGTTTGTTTTTTAATGCCTCTTTTGTGACATTGCTTTCCCTTATTACTCAGTAATGAATCAGAATATGGGACCTGTTTCATAGGATCAGATGACAGATCTTTGCTGTGAATGGATGATGATATATCTGGAGTAACAGCATTCACTTCAGTTGTATCTTGTAGGAGCTCAAGATCATCAGATTTAAAAATTGAAGATGTCAACTGTCCCTCTGATCTCCTGGTACAGTCATCTGCTAAGATAAAAAACAATTATTTATTAATAAAATATCCTTTAGTTTCATATTTTTGAACATTTCTACTTAAACTGTCCATAAAAATGGCAAGCTATGTAAAAAAACTTTAATTATTTACCAAGACAATGACTGTTCACAGTCTAATAGAAAACCTTGTTGGATGAACCAGTAGTGTGTGGTGTTCAACTGTTTGTATTCGATAATTGGGAGGCAGAATGAACAAAGAAACGAATCAATGTTATGTAGACGAAAATAATACCAATTCTCATCTCACAAAAAACAAGTCCCCACTCAGGTCCATCATCTGTCAATGGGAAAAACAGAGGTTCCCACACTATTAGTGGCTCAAAGGCTGTTGAAAAGCAACAAGGTTTCTATAAACCAATCCAGAAAAATCCGCTCTCACTTCGGAGTCTTGCAGTGTGCGCAAACAACATCTAGGATCCCTGTAATTAGCAATATTATAGTGAGAAGAATCCACTTAATTTGCAGTGTGTGTCTCCTGGAGCACAATCTGGGCACTATGTGCTGGGTAAGAAAATGGCAAATGTGTAATTTTCACTCCAACATCCACTGCATGTTAATTTCCGGAAAGTTGCTGTAGAGTCAAAATATTCACTCCTCCTACACACGTGGTCAAAATTGTTGGTACCCGTTGTTTAATGAAACCCACAATGGTCACAGAAATAACTTTAATCTGATAAAAGTAATAATTAAAAAATCTATGAAAATGAACAACTGAAAGTCAGACATTGCTTTTCAGCCATGCTTCCACAGAATTTAAAATAAATAAAACTCATGAAATAGGCCTGGACAGAAATGATGGTACCCTTAACTAAAATATTTTATTGCACAACCCTTGGAGGCAATTGTTGAAATAAAATGATTCCTGTAGCTGTCAATGAGACTTCTGCTCCTCTCGACATGTATTTTGGCCCACTCTTCAAGAGCAACTACTTCAGTTGTCTCGTGTTTGAAGGTTGCCTTTTCCAGACGGCATGTTCCAGCTCTTTCCAAAGATGCTCATTAGGATTTAGGTCAGGGCTCATAGAAGGCCACTTCAGAATAGTCCAATATTTTCCTCTTAGCCATTCTTGCATGTTTTTAGCTGTGTATTGTGTGTCATTATCCTGTATGACCTGCGACTGAGACCAAGCTATCTGACATTGGGCAGCACATTTCTCTCTAGAATCCCTTGATAGTCTTGAGATTTCATTGTACGATGGAGATTCTAGACACCCTGTGCCAGATGCAGCAAAGCAGCCCCATAACATAACAGAGCCTCCTCTATGTTTCACAGTAGGGACAGTGTTCTTTTTGTGATATGCTTCATTTTTCCATCTGAGAACATAGAGCTGACGTGCCTTGCCAGAAAGTTCCATTTTTGTCTCATCTGTCCATAGGACATTCTCCCAGAGGCTTTGTAGCTTGTCAACATGTAGTTTAGCAAATTCCAGTCTGATTTTTTTTCAACAATGGTGTCCACCTTGGTCGTCTCCCATGAAGTCCACTTTGGCTCATACAACGACGGATGGTGTGATCTGACACTGATGTTCCTTGAGCTTCAAGTTCACCTTTAATTTGTTTACAAGTTTTTCTGGGCTCTTTTGTTACCATTCATATTATCTGTCTTTTTGATTTGTCATCAATTTTCCTCCTGCGGCCACGTCCAGGGAGGTTGGGTACAGTCCTATGGATATTACATTTCTGAATAATATGTGCAACTTTAGTCACAGAAACATGAAGCTGCGTGGAGATTGTCTTATAACTTTTACCTGTAACATGTTTGTCTATAATTTTCCTTCTAATCTCCTGAGACATCTCTTTCCTTCGCTTCCTCTCGTCCATGTTGAGTGTGATACACACCATGTCACCACACAGCACAGTGAGTATCTGTAGCCTCTATACAGGCCGCTCACTGATTCCAGGATTGTAGACACCTGTGATGATAATTAGTGGACACACTGCGATTTACACATTCTGTGGAAGCTTGGCTGAAAAGCAATGTCTGACTTTCATTTGTTCATTTTCATAGATTTTTTTATTTATTATTACTTTTGTCAGATTCAAGTTATTTCTGTGACCATTGTGGGTTTTTCTGTCATTAAACGAGGGGTACCAACAATTTTGACCCCGTGTGTAGAGATTATAACCATCAGTGAATTAATTTATAAAATGGAATCACTTTATGGGGATTTCTACTATTCTGGTTTTCTGTCATTTAGTTATATTAGGGCTTCTGCATATGGTGTGTCCAATCTCATCTGGGATCTGTTCCTGCTGTCCAGCTGGAGTAATCTGCTCCCTACTTCAGCCAATTGGAAAGTACCACACCCTACTAAAGCGCAAAGCACATGGCCGGAATCTGCCAGATACAGCGCTGTTCTCCTCTGGTTCAGTCCTCTGTGCTCAGCTTGCGGCTTGTGTATTTGTTTCCTGCTGTGACCATGGCCCGTTTACTGACTACTCTTGTGTCTTCTGATTCTGTCCTTCTAGTTCTGACCCAGCTACCTGACTATTCTTCTCGCCATCTAACACCACAGAATAGCAGGTAACACCATGGTCCAAGCCTAGGGGTCCCAGTGTAAGTCCAGATTCCATGGAATGGTGTTAAAGGGCGATGAGCAAGGCAATCCTTGGGATATGGAAAGCAGAGAAGATAGAGCCAAGCATGTTCATGGTGGACATCTTTTGAGCTGCCAGGTGACCATGAACAGTGCTCCCAATACATTGTGTCTGCAAACTATTCCAGCTAGATCTGCATTCAAATAGCTAAATGGCGCTCCTTCCCTTCTGAACACTGCCATGTGCCCAGACAGTAGTGTACAACCGTATGTAGGGTATAGTGCGAAACTGGAAAATAATTTGTAAGATCCATTTGTTTTCTATTATCCTTTGTGAATAATTTACCACCACATAAAGTGACACACGTCAGATATTAATAATGGGGCCTGTTAGGAACACAAAACTGGCTGCAGGAAGAGGTTATATCAGAGGATTTTGGACACTACTGTAATCAAACACTGTGACTATAGACAATAACATCTACTGAAATGATCAAACTCCACAGTCTCCATCAGTAATAAATGAGCAGCTAGTGGTGAAACCTCTCTGGGGTAATTAGAGTATGGGGCTCGGTGACGTCACAATCTAAACTATCGTAAGGTCCAATATTTTCTGTCAGATGAGATTCATGGAGAAATATTACACATTTATAGAGAACTGTGTATAATAGTGCAGAGCTGAGATGTCTTAAAGGGAACCTGTCAGCAGGATTGTGCACAGTAACCTACAGACACTGTCAGGTCGGCGCCGTTGTACTGATTACATCGATACCTGGTGATGAAATCCGTCTTGTGGTTGTTGTGTAATCTGTATTTGTAGTTTTCAGTTAATGATATTCTCGTGCTCTGGGGCGGGGCTGTGGGCGGGGCTTTATGTGGTGCTCTGATTCCATATTCCTCTGTATTGGCTTATGACAGGTCGCTGATCCCTCACTGACCCGCCCCCCATTATTACATAATGCATATAATAGCATTGATATTATTGCTGATTATGCCTATAATATTGTGGCTATTGTGAGGCTTAGAAAAAAAATTACATCCAGCAAAATGTCATCAGCGGCGCCAGCGCAGTAGCCTCAATCTCTTACTTATAGATGCTACTGCGCAGGCGCCACCATCGCCGGTGACATTTTGCTGGATGTAATACAGATTAATATGTAATCAGAGCACCACATAAAGCACATAATACCTTTCTTCAAGTGATTTTCTATCTTGTCAGCACATTCTACGTACGCTGTCATTTGGCTTTATAGTTACAGATCTGGGCAGGTAACGGTCAGCGTCTCCTAATGTGAAGGAGAGAATGGCTAATGAAATCAATTATTAACCCTTATATAAGTCACTTCAGATATGTTGTACCAAGATGGCGTCTGTGTCTTCAGACAACACCCTGGAAGGAATCCTTGGAATGCAGAAGCTGAGATACTGGATACCATATATGGAAGTGAAGGTGAATGGACCTATCATAGACTGACAGTGGTTACTCAGGAGATTGTGTGACACCCATCTCCTGTCTCTCTGTCTTGAGAATAAACTTCAGTTGTGTGCAAGCCTTTGCTGAGAAAGGAGTAGACATCTAACTCTGTGTTCGGTGTGACTCTTTAAGCGCACACTTGGCCTATATTGGGTCAGTACAAGCAATCATATAGATCTTGCTTTAAGGGATCACCCTCACACTAATCCCAGGGAGTAGGTGGATCCTCCAGATTGTAAGTTCTATAGAAAAGGGCTTTCACTGCCCAAAGTCATTTGAACATTTTTGGTTGGAGGAGAATGTTGTGGTCTAGAGGCAAAATGGTGATCATGGTAATACAGCCGGACTACACCACCGATAAAGCAGCCACAGCCGGTGACTGAGAGGAATCTGTGACTTCTCTGCATTTAGTGGTTACTACTCACCTGGGTAGTCATATGTGGGAATCTCCTCTTTACACCACTCATCATCTCTCACATATGTCTCTGTAGTATTAATATGGGTCAGATCTTCACCCTGAAACAAATATTGTAAAAGTCACTAACAGATGGAGAAGTCCCATCTATGATCAGCTCTAATCCTGCCATCTCCACCGCTCTCATTACACAAGTATAAAACATATAATACTGGTGGATAAAACAAGACTGAGCACAAGACCTTCACAGCCGTCTACACATCATAGGGGAGATCTCCTGACACCTTCTCTCCATCTACCTGATGATCCTGAGGAGCACTGGGATCTTCTTGGTTACAGTCCTGTGGAAGAAGAGGACGGGGACATCTCTCTGGTGTTGTCCTCTTACTGGATAGATCTGGAGGAAACACATACAGGGACTGAATTCATTCTCTACATACAGATAATTATAGGCCGTGTGTATTTAGTCCTGTCTATTACCTGGTGATGTGAGGGGCTGGGGAACCTCCATTATGACGTTCTTGTACAGATCTCTGTGTCCTTCTAAATACTCCCACTCCTCCATGGAGAAATAGACAGCGACATCCTGACACCTTATAGGAACCTGACACATACAATGATACCGTCATCCCCCGATCCCTTCATAGTGTTACTGTATAATGTCCCAGCATTCCCAGCAGTGTCACCTCTCCAGTCAGCAGCTCAATCATCTTGTAGATGAGTTCTAGGATCTTCTGGTCATTGATGTCCTCATGGATCAGAGGGGTGAGGTGGAGGCACTGTGATTGGGCTCAGGGGTCTGCCACATCCCTCAGATACAGGGTCCTGACAGCGACCACTAGAGGTCTTCTTCACCACTGTGTAATCCTGGTTATGGAGAGACACATTAATAAATCTCACTACAGACATTCCCAGAGTCCTCACCTCTCCAGTTCTGTCCATCTGTTATTCCCATAGATAAGAATGATGTAATGTGACGTCATCAGAATCTCTCACCTCTCCAGTGAGACGGAAGAGGATCTCTAGGGTGAGGTGTAACATCCTCTCCGCCATCTTGTCTCTGTCCATATCCATCCTTGATGGGTAAATCAGGAAAATTTTCTTTTGTAGAAGATCTTCACTGAGAGGATCCGATATTGTAGAGACCTGAATGAGAAGAAGATGATCCGATGTAACATCATAAGAATCCTGTGTAATAATACAATTACTGGAGATAATAAGGGAAACATATGAGGAGATTTATTATCTTACAGGGTTTAGTTTTCTTCCCTGACATCTACTAATAAAACCTATATATTTAGGCCACAGACAACAAGCAGTTTCCTCCTCGGAGTCGACAGCTGAACACGTTCCTCATAGACTCATCTTCCATAACGCTAATTCTCGTCTCATTACCGACACTGGAATCGGCATTAGCAATACTGCAGGAGATATTCATTACACGCGACATGAGAAATAACTCCTTCATGATGAGGACGACATCTTCATCTTCAACTGCGGCTCTAGAGACAGATTTGGCCAGAGTCGGTCACTGCCTCCATCCCCACCGGCCGTCTATATGAAGGTTTCCCGTCTTCCCCGCACTGGAATCTTCTATCCCGTTAGATCTCAGCTCTGAGTCACACACAGAAGTTTGAGGCTTTTAGAAAAGATTTTTAGTTTCCACAATCACAACGGACAGAAATGATCTGATCCCAAAGTCTCCATGTACAGTGATTTATGGGGTTTATTTCTGGCCTTAGGCTTTCCCATATTACAGGAAAAACTCCAGAAAAAGCCGATATTAAAATGTTTCCAGAGAAAAATTGGCTCCAACAATTCTTGTAAGAAGAAAAAAAATATGCAAAAAGCAGAAGACACATTTTATAAATTTTAACATGTTAAACATTTATTAAAAAGAAATTAATCTTTTTGGGCCCCAGAACATAGATGTACACCGCAGGGACGGCACAGATGAGGCTGCAACAAAAACCCTGACAGTTTTACCACTTGCTGCTGTGAAAAGCAAACATGGCATCTAAGCAGGTGTGACAGAGTTTGGCTGAATGCCCCCCGCCCCCAAGTACTCGATAGTATGGGGCGGCCTAGTTACTGCGATACTTACATGCCTAATAATGGGGTCTGGGCTGCAATGTATGAAGGTCTATTAGGCCGGGCCAGAGGCAGCGTCCAATAAGTTACCTTATAACGCCCCCATACACATTAGACTAAAGTTCCATGAAAGCACTGATTTCGGGGGGTTTGGCCGACCATATAATGTATTTGGGGGCCTCCCGACAGATGATGTCAGGGCAGAGTAGGATCTGGCATCCTGAATTTCAGAGGATAATCCGTTTGTTCTTCCTGTAGATAATCCTCCTCTAGAGGAGTCTGGAGGCGACTCTCTCATACAGACCACAGGAAAGCTGGAATATTTGTGTGTATGGGGGAGTCGGGAGAGATCGCCGTCTGCCAAATGACCGTTCAGCCAACTCTGATCTCATGTGTATGGGGCCGTTAGTATTACACTGACAGGCAGTGATGATACACGGCACTACAGTAGTACAGGGCATCACCGGAGCCATCAGAGGCTTGTATGTTGTACGATCGCACTAAAAAAGGTTTAAAGGGGGAAAATATATCAGTTTCAGCAACAAAAAATATCCGTCACTATATGGAAAGCAGAGTCACTGCACAATGTTAGTTACGTCACGTCCATAACTACTTTATTATACTCTATTATCCTGTACACAGTGGAGTAGATAGAAATCACAGATCCCACAGCAATAGCTGGAATTGGACCCTCCAACGTAAAGAAAAAAAAATCTCTCTATCTATATACACTGCTCAAAAAAATAAAGGGAACACTTAAACAACAGAATATAACTCAAAGTAAATCAAACTTCTGTGACATCAAACTGTCCACTTAGGAAGCAACACTGATTGACAATCAATTTCACATGCTGTTGTGCAAATGGAATAGAGAACAGATGGAAATTATTGGCAATTATCAAGACACCCTCAATAAAGGAGTGGTTCTGCAGGTGGGGACCACAGACCACATCTCAGTACCAATGCGTCTGGCTGATGTTTTGGTCACTTTTGAATGTTGGTTGTGCTTTCACACTCATGGTAACATGAGACGGACTCTACAACCCACACAAGTGGCTCAGGTAGTGCAGCTCATCCAGGATGGCACATCAATGCAAGCTGTGGCAAGAAAGTTTGCTGTGTCTGTCAGCGTAGTGTCCAGAGGCTGGAGGCGCTACCAGGAGACAGGCCAGTACACCAGGAGATGTGGAGGGGGTCGTATGAAGGCATCAACCCAGCAGCAGGACCGCTACCTCCACCTTTAAGCAAGGAGGAACAGGAGGAGCACTGCCAGAGCCCTGCAAAATGATCTCCAGCAGGCCACAAATGTGCATGTGTCTGCACAAACAGTTAGAAACTGACTCCATTAGGATGGTCTGAGGGCCCGACGTCCACAGATGGGGGTTGTGCTCACAGCCCAACACCGTACTGGACGCTTGGCATTTGCCACAGAACACCAGGATTGGCAAATTCACCACTGGCGCCCTGTGCTCTTCACAGATGGAAGCAGGTTCACACTGAGCACATGTGACAGCCGTGACAGAGTCTGGAGACGCCGTGGAGAGCGATCTGCTGCCTGCAACATCCTTCAGCATGACCGGTTTGGCAGTGGTCAGTAATGGTGTGGGGTGGCATTTCTTTGGAGGCCACACGATGTTGGGCTGTGAGCACAACCCCCATGGAGACACAATTGTGCCTTTACCTGGAGATAAATTCCCAGTGGGGGCAATTTCCAAAATGCAATAACTTAAGTGGGGAATTCAGCTCTTTTCACACTTAAGGGATCTGTATATGGAGTCTACAAACTACAGTGGGGGAAATAAGGATTTGTTACGCTGCCAATTTTGGGGCTAAAGTCACATTTTTGTGAGGAAATAAAGTAAAATTGTCATTTTTTCCTTCCACATTGCTTATATTCCTGTCACACTGTCCGAATTCAGATATTGTCCTGTCAGAAAGGAGAATACAGGGAGCGAAAGGGTTAATAGGACTCACAGGAGGAACCGGCCCAGAAAGCAGAAGATCCAGGAGTGTCCGCCACATATATGACTGCTCTGTGTGCACAGGACCTGTGATGAGGTCACAGGAGGGGAGGAGTCAGGGGTCACATGATCAGGGGCCTCAGTGTGTCCAGGACTCAGTGTGCTGGAGCGCTCCCGATAATCAGCTGCGTGTGTCACGCTGTGTGATAGTCACAGCACCTGCATGGAGGGCGACACATGCAGCTGATTATCGGGAGCGCTCCAGGGATCCGGGGTCCCGATGCAGCTATTCGGTAAGTGATATTAGCCAATAACAACTTCTCCGACGATATTCGCTCATCTCTAGTAATAACAGCTCAAAGAAATTCACCGAACTTTTCATTAAGTTTAATAGCGAGACCCTATTAAATATTGAGCACCAGCGGGATGAAGCATTGACAGCGGCATGTAAAAGTGTGGGCGCCCCGGGTCAAAATGACCGTTATTGTGAGCAGCAGTAAGATGAAGATGAAATGATCTCTAAAAGGCCGAACCTCTAAGATCACACATGGCCTTTGTATTTTAGGCAAAAATAATAATAAAAAATTATATATATATATATATATAGACATTTTTACAATTTCATAATTGCATAAAGGAAAAAGGGGCGATACAAAACTTTGGGCACCCTTGGAGATTTGTGTACTAAGATAATTTTGACCAAGATTTCACACCTTAATTAGCTTGTTAGGGTTATGGTGAGATCACATGGTGACCAGGAGCTACAGTCTGAGGAAAGGGCTAAAAAGCCTTCACTAGACCCCTGTACAGCTGTATAATGAGGCCCAGACTTTATAGTGAAGGGACAGGAGTGAGGGCCTGTGCCCAGGAGCTACAGTCTGAGGAAAGGGCTAAAAAGCCTTCACTAGACCCCTGTATAGCTGTATAATGAGGCCCAGGCTTTATAGAGAAGGGACAGGAGTGAGGGCCTGTGCCCAGGAGCTACAGTCTGAGGAAAGGGCTAAAAAGCCTTCACTAGACCCCTGTACAGCTGTGTAATGAGGCCCAGGCTTTATAGTGAAGGGACAGGAGTGAGGGCCTGTTCCCAGGAGCTACAGTCTGAGGAAAGGGCTAAAAAGCCTTCACTAGACCCCTGTACAGCTGTATAATGAGGTCCAGGCTTTATAGTGAAGGGACAGGAGTGAGGGCCTGTGCCCAGGAGCTACAGTCTGAGGAAAGGGCTAAAAAGCCTTCACTAGACCCCTGTACAGCTGTATAATGAGGCCCAGGCTTTATAGTGAAGGGACAGGAGTGAGGGCCTGTTCCCAGGAGCTACAGTCTGAGGAAAGGGCTAAAAAGCCTTCACTAGACCCCTGTACAGCTGTATAATGAGGCCCAGGCTTTAAAGTGAAGGGACAGGAGTCAGGGCCTGTTCCCATGAGCTACAGTCTGAGTAAAGGGCTAAAAAGCCTTCACTAGACCCCTGTACAGCTGTATAATGAGGCCCAGGCTTTATAGTGAAGGGACAGGAGTGAAGGCCTGTTACCAGGAGCTACAGTCTGAGGAAAGGGCTAAAAATCCTTCACTAGACCCCTGTACAGCTGTATAATGAGGCCCAGGCTTTATAGTGAAGGGACAAGAGTGAGGGCCTGTGCCCAGGAGCTACAGTCTGAGGAAAGGGCTAAAAAGCCTTCACTAGACCCCTGTACAGATGTATAATGAGGCCCAGGCTTTATAGTGAAGGGACAGGAGTGAGGGCCTGTGCCCAGGAGCTACAGTCTGAGGAAAGGGCTAAAAAGCCTTCACTAAACCCCTGTACAGCTGTATAATGAGGCCCAGGCTTTATAGTGAAGGGACAGGAGTGAAGGCCTGATCCCAGCAGCTACAGTCTGAGGAAAGGGCTAAAAAGCCTTCACTAGACCCCTGTACAGCTGTATAATGAGGCCCAGGCTTTATAGTGAAGGGACAGGAGTGAGGGCCTGATCCCAGGAGCTACAGTCTGAGGAAAGGGCTAAAAAGCCTTCACTAGACCCCTGTACAGCTGTATAATGAGGCTCAGGCTTTATAGTGAAGGGACAGGAGTGAGGACCTGTGCCCAGGAGCTACAGTCTGAGGAAAGGGCTAAAAAGCCTTCACTAGACCCCTGTACAGCTGTATAATGAGGCCCAGGCTTTATAGTGAAGGGACAGGAGTGAGGGCCTGTGCCCAGGAGCTACAGTCTGAGGAAAGGGCTGAAAAGCCTTCACTAGACCCCTGTACAGCTGTATAATGAGGCCCAGGCTTTATAGTGAAGGGACAGGAGTGAGGGCCTGTGCCCAGGAGCTACAGTCTGAGGAAAGGGCTAAAAAGCCTTCACTAGACCCCTGTACAGCTGTATAATGAGGCCCAGGCTTTATAGTGAAGGGACAGGAGTGAGGGCCTGTGCCCAGGAGCTACAGTCTGAGGAAAGGGCTAAAAAACCTTCACTAGACCCCTGTACAGCTGTATAATGAGGCCCAGGCTTTATAGTGAAGGGACAGGAGTGAGGGCCTGATCCCAGGAGCTACAGTCTGAGGAAAGGGCTAAAAAGCCTTCACTAGACCCCTGTACAGCTGTATAATGAGGCTCAGGCTTTATAGTGAAGGGACAGGAGTGAGGACCTGTGCCCAGGAGCTACAGTCTGAGGAAAGGGCTAAAAAGCCTTCACTAGACCCCTGTACAGCTGTATAATGAGGCCCAGGCTTTATAGTGAAGGGACAGGAGTGAGGGCCTGTGCCCAGGAGATACAGTCTGAGGAAAGGGCTGAAAAGCCTTCACTAGACCCCTGTACAGCTGTATAATGAGGCCCAGGCTTTATAGTGAAGGGACAGGAGTGAGGGCCTGTTCCCAGGAGCTACAGTCTGAGGAAAGGGCTAAAAAGCCTTCACTAGACCCCTGTACAGCTGTATAATGAGGCCCAGGCTTTATAGTGAAGGGACAGGAGTGAGGGCCTGATCCCAGGAGCTACAGTCTGAGGAAAGGGCTAAAAAGCCTTCACTAGACCCCTGTACAGCTGTATAATTAGGCTCAGGCTTTATAGTGAAGGGACAGGAGTGAGGACCTGTGCCCAGGAGCTACAGTCTGAGGAAAGGGCTAAAAAGCCTTCACTAGACCCCTGTACAGCTGTATAATGAGGCCCAGGCTTTATAGTGAAGGGACAGGAGTGAGGGCCTGTGCCCAGGAGATACAGTCTGAGGAAAGGGCTGAAAAGCCTTCACTAGACCCCTGTACAGCTGTATAATGAGGCCCAGGCTTTATAGTGAAGGGACAGGAGTGAGGGCCTGTGCCCAGGAGCTACAGTCTGAGGAAAGGGCTAAAAAGCCTTCACTAGACCCCTGTACAGCTGTATAATGAGGCCCAGGCTTTATAGTGAAGGGACAGGAGTGAGGGCCTGTGCCCAGGAGCTACAGTCTGAGGAAAGGGCTAAAAAGCCTTCACTAGACCCCTGTACAGCTGTATAATGAGGCCCAGGCTCTATAGTGAAGGGACAGGAGTGAGGGCCTGTTACCAGGAGCTACAGTCTGAGGAAAGGGCTAAAAAGCCTTCACTAGACCCCTGTACAGCTGTTTAATGAGGCCCAGGCTTTATAGTGAAGGGACAGGAGTGAGTGCCTGATCCCAGGAGCTACAGACTGAGGAAAGGGCTAAAAAGCCTTCACTAGACCCCTGTACAGGTGTATAATGAGGCCCAGGATTTATAGTGAAGGGACAGGAGTGAGGGCCTGTGCCCAGGAGCTACAGTCTGAGGAAAGGGCTAAAAAGCCTTCACTAGACCCCTGTACAGCTGTATAATGAGGCCCAGGCTTTATAGTGAAGGGACAGGAGTGAGGGCCTGTGCCCAGGAGATACAGTCTGAGGAAAGGGCTGAAAAGCCTTCACTAGACCCCTGTACAGCTGTATAATGAGGCCCAGGCTTTATAGTGAAGGGACAGGAGTGAGGGCCTGTGCCCAGGAGCTACAGTCTGAGGAAAGGGCTAAAAAGCCTTCACTAGACCCCTGTACAGCTGTATAATGAGGCCCAGGCTCTATAGTGAACGGACAGGAGTGAGGGCCTGTTACCAGGAGCTACAGTCTGAGGAAAGGGCTAAAAAGCCTTCACTAGACCCCTGTACAGCTGTATAATGAGGCCCAGGCTTTATAGTGAAGGGACAGGAGTGAGTGCCTGATCCCAGGAGCTACAGACTGAGGAAAGGGCTAAAAAGCCTTCACTAGACCCCTGTACAGGTGTATAATGAGGCCCAGGATTTATAGTGAAGGGACAGGAGTGAGGGCCTGTGCCCAGGAGCTACAGTCTGAGGAAAGGGCTAAAAAGCCTTCACTAGACCCCTGTACAGCTGGATAATGAGGCCCAGGCTTTATAGTGAAGGGACAGGAGTGAGGGCCTGTGCCCAGGAGCTACAGTCTGAGGAAAGGGCTAAAAAGCCTTCACTAGACCCCTGTACAGCTGGATAATGAGGCCCAGGCTTTATAGTGAAGGGACAGGAGTGAGGGCCTGTGCCCAGGAGCTACAGTCTGAGGAAAGAGCTAAAAAGCCTTCACTAGACCCCTGTACAGCTGTATAATGCGGCCCAGGCTTTATAGTGAAGGGAGAGGAGTGAGGGCCTGTTCCCAGGAGCTACAGTCTAAGGAAAGGGCTGAAAAGCCTTCACTAGACCCCTGTACAGCTGTATAATGAGGCCCAGGCTTTATAGTGAAGGGACAGGAGTGAGGGCCTGTTCCCAGGAGCTACAGTCTGAGGAAAGAGCTAAAAAGCCTTCACTAGACCCCTGTACAGCTGTATAATGAGGCCCAGGCTTTATAGTGAAGGGACAGGAGTGAGGGCCTGAACCCAGGAGCTACAGACTGAGGAAAGGGCTAAAAAGCCTTCACTAGACCCCTGTACAGGTGTATAATGAGGCCCAGGCTTTATAGTGAAGGGACAGGAGTGAGGTCCTGTGCCCAGGAGCTACAGTCTGAGGAAAGGGCTAAAAAGCCTTCACTAGACCCCTGTACAGCTGTATAATGAGGCCCAGGCTTTATAGTGAAGGGACAGGAGTGAGGGCCTGTGCCCAGGAGCTACAGTCTGAGGAAAGAGCTAAAAAGCCTTCACTAGACTCCTGTACAGCTGTATAATGAGGCCCAGGCTTTATAGTGAAGAGACAGGAGTGAGGGCCTGTGCCCTGGAGCTACAGTCTGAGGAAAGGGCTAAAAAGCCTTCACTAGACCCCTGTACAGCTGTATAATGAGGCCCAGGCTTTATAGTGAAGGGACAGGAGTGAGGGCCTGTTCCCAGGAGCTACAGTCTGAGGAAAGGGCTAAAAAGCCTTCACTAGACCCCTGTACAGCTGTATAATGAGGCCCAGGCTTTATAGTGAAGGGACAGGAGTGAGGGCTTGTGCCCAGGAGCTACAGTCTGAGGAAAGGGCTAAAAAGCCTTCACTAGACCCCTGTACAGCTGTATAATGAGGCCCAGGCTTTATAGTGAAGGGACAGGAGTGAGGGCCTGTGCCCAGGAGCTACAGTCTGAGGAAAGGGCTAAAAAGCCTTCACTAGACCCCTGTACAGCTGTATAATGAGGCCCAGGCTCTATAGTGAAGGGAAAAGAGTGAGGGCCTGTACCCAGGAACTACAGTCTGAGGAAAGGGCTAAAAAGCCTTCACTAGACCCCTGTACAGCTGTATAATGAGGCCCAGCCTTTATAGTGAAGGGACAGGAGTGAGGGCCTGTGCCCAGGAGCTACAGTCTGAGGAAAGGGCTAAAAAGCCTTCACTAGACCCCTGTACAGCTGTATAATGAGGCCCAGGCTTTATAGTGAAGGGACAGGAGTGAGGGCCTGATCCCAGGAGCTACAGTCTGAGGAAAGGGCTAAAAAGCCTTCACTAGACCCCTGTACAGCTGTATAATGAGGCCCAGGCTTTATAGTGAAGGGACAGGAGTGAGGGCCTGTGCCCAGGAGCTACAGTCTGAGGAAAGGGCTAAAAAGCCTTCACTAGACCCCTGTACAGCTGTATAATGAGGCCCAGGCTTTATAGTGAAGGGACAGGAGGGAGACAAGTGGGGAAAGGAGCCAGAAGAGCCGGACTGCCCATCACTAACCTGCAGAACCGCACTCCACATATATGGCTGCTTTGTGCACAGGACCTGTGATGAGGTCACAGGAGGGAAGGAGTCAGGGGTCACATGATCTCCGGAGTGCAGACCTCCATGGAGCCTTCTCCTCAGTCAGTGACATTCCCGCCATTATTCGCCCCTCACTACTGGCACAATTACCCCGCGCCGCCTTCTCTACACAGTGTTATGTGTGGAATGTAACGTGTGATTTCTCTGGAGGGAAATAGACCCCACACATGAGGGAATTCTCACCAGTTACCGGCCGTCTACTATATGGCGGCATTTGATTGTGCTATCGACTCCACACCAGGGGCTAAAATGCCCAAATCTCTAATGTAACCGCTATAAGAGAAGATATAACAAATTTCCCCTAAACTCACACAGCGGAGGAGGCCTCACTTGGAGCAATGTGACTCGCGCACAGAAAATCTATTCCCGGTTCTGTGATAAGTTATCGGCCGACAGGAAGAAGAAAGGTCTGAATTACAGCCCAGACTGGAGGAGAAACTGCAGGAGTTAGAATTGGCCAATCAGCGCTCTTCACCCCTATACTTATCTACACAAATACAAGATATGAAATGACAATTAGACGCCATTCTCACCACCAGAACGGAGAGGCGCTAACTTGGAGTAAAGCCGCGTTTTATCACCATGCCAATAAGCCTAATAAGATGCCGCTCGTAAGCTCAGCATGAGAGAGTCACTGCATATAATCTCCTCTATAAAAGACCCTAAGGGTCAGATCTCAGCCCACCCCGATGTCATGTATAGCACTTATAATGAATACCCCCAGAGTTTGTATTCGCCCCCACAATCACCCCCCTCACTACTGGAGTCATTCCTTCACACACTACATCTACCTAACCTGACTGAGTCCGCGGCACAACAACTCCATTTACACATCTCTGAGGAGGAAATAGTTTCACCAATCAAAAAACTAAAAAGAGGAAAGGCCCCGGGGCCGGATGGTCTTACAGCAATATATTATAAAAAATGCAGCGATGTGCTGACACCACATATAAAAACCTCTGTAATTCACTACTAAATGGCTCACAGCTGCCCCCTGAGCTCTACGTGGCGCATGTAACCGTAATCCCTAATCCTAAGAAAGATCATCTCACAACAAATTATAGACCTATATCCCTCATACATTGACTTCAAAATCTTTACATCCATTGTGACTAACAGGACCAATAAAATCCTCCCTCACCTCATCCATCGGGGTCAGGTTGGTTTTATACCAGCGCGACAGGCCCCAGATAATATTAGGAGAGCGTTAAATATTATTCATACAACTAACCTACAGCGAAAGCGACTTCTCCTGCTTGCGTTAGATACTGAGAGGGCTTTCGATTCGGCGTCCTGGACATATCTCTTTACGGTTCTATCGGAAGTCGGATTCTCCCCTAAACTTATAAAGTGCCTCCAATTGTTATATGACAGCCCTATCGCTTATGTAAAACTCCCGTCACCACATCCCCCTCCAATTAATATTCAGAGGGTACCAGGCAGGGCTGTCCTCTATCTCTGGATCTTTTTGCACTTGCAATGGAACCCATTGTGGAAGCAATAAGGAGAGATCAGAATATCCTGGGCCCTGAGAATATGGGAGACCAATATAAAGTCAGCCTCTTTGCGGATGATCTCCTGCTAACATTAATAAGTCCCCACACTACACTCCCTCACTTGTTTTCCCTCCTTCACGAATTTGAGAAGATCTCAGGGTTAAAGATTAACATTGATAAATCCGAAGCAATATTTGTAAATTTTCCTAAGACAGAGCAAACTAATATAGCCTCCCATTTTGGGTTTATAGACAAAGAACATTATCTAACACATCTGGGTATCAACTTAACAGCCAACAGGTCACCTCTGTTTAGGTGGAATTACACTCCACTGATCCAAAACTTCCAGAGGGACCTGGATAGATGGGCTCCCTCAAAGTTATTCTGGCTCGGCAGAATACATGCATTAAAAATGGTGTCACTGCCTCGCTTCTTATATCTATTTAGGTCCCTCCCAATTATGGTACCAGCCAGAACGTTCACTCATTTACACTCTATGATGTCTAAGTTTCTTTGGCTCGGAAAACAACCCAGAATTGTGCAAAAACTTATGTTCCATCACAGAAAAGAAGGGGGTTTATCCCTCCCTAATTTTACACTTTATTACAAGTCGGCACAGATTGCTCCATTAATAAGTGCGTGTTCATATCCCAATAGTCCGAGATGGGTTATTCTGGAATCATTTCTCTCCAGACCATTCTCTTTATCAGGCCTAATGTGGACCACAGACCGACTTCCATGGGGGTTAATGAATGTGGCTCCTTTTACAGTCCACTCGTTGCTTCTTTGGAGGAAAGTCCGGTTTAAATATAACTTACAATCAAACCCTTCTCCCCTGACAGCTATATTACAAAACCCCATGTTCCCGCCAGGTCTTGAGCCACAAATGTTTTCTTGGTGGAAGCTGAAAGGTATTCATATACTTAAACATTTGTGTTCCCTATTTAATATCTTACTTGATAGACAGGAATTTGTTCAAAAATTTGACCCTCCAGTTAGGGAGGTAATGCGACTGAACCAGATCTCCCACTTTGCAAAGCAGATCCTCCCGAGCGGTACTACTCTCAGGGCAACCAGTTTTGAAAATTAATGTCTAAATGACCCTTTGGGCAGGGGAACGATCTCATTGATCTACTATGCTAGAAATTCTCCACAAAATGATAAAAAATTGAAGTATATGTTACAGTGGGAGGAGGATCTGGGGTTTGAACAGTCAATTGATGAATGGTATCGTAGCTGTGACACCCTATCATGAGGTAGTCACCAGACTTCCCTTGTGGAGACCTCCTTAAAACTATTGTACAGAGTCTATTATGTACCGGAAAAAATTCACAGCATTTTTCCTAAAATCTCGGGAGACTGTTTTAGGGGCTGTGGAATATCTGGTGACATGAGACATATTTGGTGGTCTTGTATGGTGGTTTCTGGGCTTTGGGAGAAGGTGAAGCGTCTGATAGCACAGATGTATGGTGGACCGGTTGTTCTGGAACCTTTTAACCTTTTACTGGGAACCAGGCCTTCCCGGCTTCCAGAAAGGTTTCAGAAGCTAGTAAACTACTTATGTACGGCCACTAAAATCCACATTGCGGCAAAGTGGAAGTCGCCCTCACTGCCAATATCTATGGTGAAAGAGAAGATGAACAACATTATGTTATTCTCATTTGTGGCCCCAGCGTTTCTTGTAGAATAAATCCCTTTCTCACACAGTCCTGTAGTAATGACTTTGTTCTCACGTTTTGTAGGAGGGTTCGTCTGACTCCATCTTATGTTATCAGTATAAGTGCGAGAGATGAGAGACCGACGACCGCAGTTTTACCGTGTGTGTCCGGCGTCAGTTCTACAGGGTGAGAGATGCGGGGTCTGTGACCGAAGCTGGGGGTATACGGGTGTATACAGCATACACAGAGGGGTCTGTGACCGAAGCTGGGGGTATACGGGTGTATACAGCATACACAGAGGGGTCTGCGACCAAAGCTGGGGGTATACAGGTGTATACAGTGAACACAGAGGGGTCTGCAACCAAAGCTGGGGGTATACGGGTGTATACAGCATACACAGAGGGGTCTGTGACTGAAGATGGGGGTATACAGAGTACACAGAGGGGTCCACACACACAGGGCTCCGCTCCGTACACCTCGTACACACACGGCTCCGCTCCGTACACCTCGTACACACACGGCTCTGCTCCGTACACCTCGCACACACACGGCTCTGCTCCGTACACATCGTACACACAGGGCTCCGCTCCGTACACCTCGTACACACACGGCTCCGCTCCGTACACCTCGTACACACACGGCTCCGCTCCGTACACCTCGTACACACATGGCTCCGCTCCGTACACATCGTACACACACGGCTCCGCTCCGTACACCTCGCACACACACGGCTCTGCTCCGTACACATCGTACACACAGGGCTCCGCTCCGTACACCTCGTACACACACGGCTCCGCTCCGTACACCTCGTACACACACGGCTCCGCTCCGTACACCTCGTACACACACGGCTCCGCTCCGTACACCTCATACACACACGGCTCCGCTCCGTACACCTCGTACACACATGGCTCCGCTCCGTACACATCGTACACACACGGCTCCGCTCCGTACACCTCGCACACACACGGCTCTGCTACATCCACCCTGTAAGGCTGTGTGCACACGCTGCGTATTGTGTTCGGTTTTCAATCCGCAGAAAGAATTGACATGTCAATTCTTTCTGCGGATTCGCCTGCGGTTTGCCATCTCCTCCATTGAGGAGATGAAAAACCGCAGGGCAAAACCGCAGAGCAATCCGCAGGTAAAACCGCAGGTATTTTGACCTGCGGTTTCACCTGCGGATTTTACAAAATCCGCGCGGATGAATCCGCACCTAATCCGCAGCGTGTGCACACAGCCTAAACCCCTCCTGACCCCACACAGAAACTTCCCCTCATCCAGCACCATGACAACCAGCACAGCAGAGTCCTGCACACACTGAGGCCCCTGATCATGTGACCCCTGACTCCTCCCCTCCTGTGACCTCATCACAGGTCCTGTGCGCACAGAGCAGCTGTAGAAATCTCCGGCCTCGGGGGTCTCACCAGACTTCGCTCTTTTCTTGCAGGGGCCGCAGTGGATTTCATCCTGGATCCATAGAGCTGAATAGAGGAGCGATGTTCCTTCACTCTGATGGGAATTGATGGTGACGTTGATGAGTCTATGAGGAACGTGTTCAGCTGCCGACTCCGAGGAGGAAACTGCTTGTTGTCTGTGGCCTAAATATATAGGTTTTATTAGTAGATGTCAGGGAAGAAAACTAAACCCTGTAAGATAATAAATCTCCTCATATGTTTCCCTTATTATCTCCAGTAATTGTATTATTACACCGGATTCTTATGATGTTACATCGGATCATCTTCTTCTCATTCAGGTCTCTACAATATCGGATCCTCTCAGTGAAGATCTTCTACAGAAGAGAATTCTCCTGATTTACCCATCAAGGATGGATATGGACAGAGACAAGATGGCGGAGAGGATGTTACACCTCACCCTAGAGATCCTCTTCCGTCTCACTGGAGAGGTGAGAGATTCTGATGACGTCACATTACATCATTCTTATCTATGGGAATAACAGATGGACCGAACTGGAGAGGTGAGGACTCTGGAAATGTCTGTAGTGAGAGTTATTAATGTGTCTCTCCATAACCAGGATTACACAGTGGTGAAGAAGACCTCTAGTGATCGCTGTCAGGACCCTGTGTCTGAGGGATGGGGAAGACCCCTGAGCCCAATCACGGGGCCTCCACCTCACCCCCTGATCCATGAGGACATCAATGACCAGAAGATCCTAGAACTCATCTACAAGATGATTGAGCTGCTGACTGGAGAGGTGACATTGCTGGGAATGCTGGGACATTATACAGTAACACTATGAAGGGATCGGGGGATGACGGTATCATTGTATGTGTCAGGTTCCTATAAGGTGTCAGGATGTCGCTGTCTATTTCTCCATGGAGGAGTGGGAGTATTTAGAAGGACACAGAGATCTGTACAAGAGCGTCATAATGGAGGTTCCCCAGCCCCTCACATCACCAGGTAATAGACAGGACTAAATACACACGGCCTATAATTATCTGTATGTAGAGAATGAATTCAGTCCCTGTATGTGTTTCCTCCAGATCTATCCAGTAAGAGGACAACACCAGAGAGATGTCCCCGTCCTCTTCTTCCACAGGACTGTAACCAAGAAGATCCCAGTGCTCCTCAGGATCATCAGGTAGATGGAGAGAAGGTGTCAGGAGATCTCCCCTATGATGTGTAGACGGCTGTGAAGGTCTTGTGCTCAGTCTTGTTTTATCCACCAGTATTATATGTTTTATACTTGTGTAATGAGAACGGTGGAGATGGCAGGATTAGAGCTGATCATAGATGGGACTTCTCCATCTGTCGGTGACTTTTACAATATTTGTTTCAGGGTGAAGATCTGACCCATATTAATACTACAGAGACATATGTGAGGGGTGATGAGTGGTGTAAAGAGGAGATTCCCACATATGACTACCCAGGTGAGTAGTAACCACTGAATGCAGAGAAGTCACAGATTCCTCTCAGTCACCGGCTGTGGCTGCTTTATCGGTGGTGTAGTCCGGCCGTATTACCATGATCACCATTTTGCCTCTAGACTACAACATTCTCCTCCAACCAAAACTGTTCAAATGACTTTGGGCATTGAAAGTCCTTTTGTATAGAACTTACAAACTGGAGGATCCACCTACCCCCTGGTATTAGTGTGAGGGTGATCCCTTAAAGCAAGATCTATATGATTCCTTGTACTGACCCAATATAGGCTGAGTGCACGCTTAAAGAGTCACACCGAATACACAGTTAGGCCGGAATCACACTTCTTTGTGTGATACGAGAAACTCGCACGAATCTCTCGTAATCAACATCCAGCACCGCTGCTGGTACTCAGGAACGGAGCTGCGGCTGCATAGAAATGCATAGAAATACATGCAACCACAGCTCCGGTTCTGAGTATCGGTGGCAGTGCTGGGTGTTGATGCGAGAGACTCGTGCGAGTTTCTCACATCACACACAGTAGTGTGATCCCGGCTTTACATGTCTACTCTTCTCAGTAAAGGCTTGCACACAACTCAAGTTTATTCTCAAAAGAAACGAAATAGCCATTCTCTCCTTCACATTAGGAGACGCTGACCGTTACCTGCCCAGATCTGTAACTATAAAGCCAAATGACAGCGTACGTAGAGTGTGCTGACAAGATAGAAAATCACTTGGAGAAAAATCTTATGCTGGGCCTGTAAGAGAAAGCGGAGGGTAATGATGCTGTTGGCTTCCTAGATCCCTGAGATCTTATCGGATGAATCTTCTCTCCCTTCTGTGCTGCTGAATGTCTCATGGTCCCTACAAGACCAGGTCCAGTCTTTCTGGCCAAACTTCCCTTTTATGAGCGACACCAGTAAATGTGCAGTGAGGCCAAGTGTGAATTTCTGTCCAATAACAGCAGAGTTTCCCTTTATCCTGACTTTTCCATTTGTATTAAAACCAACTAACTTCCAGGAGGATTGTGATAATCTCCAGGACAAACATTCCACCTGTGCCATGATAGATCTCTAAGCTGTGCGCGGCTGATGGCTGTAATATACATTTATTCCCGCCTGCAGGAGATGTGTTGGCTCCAGCCCTGGTGTCATGGATTCACTCCACGTCATACATTACATTGTTTTTGATCCTAAGAAATTCAGATTACTGCACAATCTCTCCTGAAATGGGGAGCAATATTATTATCTCTAATCTTCTGGTCAGGATTCATAGTAGCTCCAATGGTCCACCATAAATGAGGGCAACTCTGGTTTACTGTTGTGTAATCTGTATTTGTAGTTTTCAGTTAATGAGATTCTCGTGCTCTGGGGCGGGGCTGTGGGCGGGGCTTTATGTGGTGCACTGATTACATATTCCTCTGTATTGGCTTATGACAGGTCGCTGACCCCTCACTGACCTGCCCCCCATTATTACATAATGCATATAATAGCATTGATATTATTGGTGATAATGCCTATAATTTTGTGGCTATTGTGAGGCTTAGAAAAAAATTACATCCAGCACAATGTCACCGGTGATGGCGGCGCCTGCACAGTAGCCTCTATATCAACTATATCAAATTTTTTTTTGTTAGGAAGTTATAAGGGTTAAAAGTTAAACAGCGATTTCTCACTTTTATAGCAAAATTTACAAAACCATTTTTTTAGGGACCACCTCACATTTGAAGTGAGTTTGGGGGGTAAATATGACAGAAAATACCCAAAAGTGACACTATTCTAAAAACTGCACCCCTCCAGGTGCTCAAAACCACAATCAAGAAGTTTATTAACCCTTCAGGTGCTTCACAGGAATGAATGGAATGTGGAAGGAAAAAATAAACATTTACTTTTCTTTCACAAAAATTTTCCTTTACACCTAATTTTTTTTTTACTTTCACAAGGGTAACAGGAGAAAATGGATGATACATTTTGTTTTGCAAATTCTCATTTTTTTTTAGTGTAAAATATGCTGGAATAATTAGCGGTTGCCATGTCGCATTTGCAGAGCCCCTGATGTCCCTAAACAGTGGAAACCGCCAACAAGTGACCCCATTTTGGAAACTAGACCCCTTAGGGAACTTATCCAGATGTGTATTGAGCACCTTGAACCCACAGGTGCTTCACAGAAGTTCATAATGTAGAGCCGTGGAAATAAATAGGGAAACCACTGTTTGGTCGCATGGCAGAGCTTGAAAGGGAAGGAGCGCCATATTGGAATTGTTTGTGGGTGACGTCACATTGTCAGAGACAATGACGTGTCTAAACAGTGAAGTGACCCCATTTTGGAAACTAAACCCCCCAAGGAACTTATCTAGATGTGTGATGGGCACTTTGAATCCCCAAGTGCTTCACAGAAGTTAGTTACATAGAGTTGTGAAAATAAAAAATCATATTTTTTCGACAAAAAATTAACTTTTCAACCTCAAATGTTTTTTCCAAAGGGTAACAGGAGAAATTGCACCCAAAAAGTTGTTTTGCAATTTGTCCTGAGTATTCTGACACCCCATATGTGGGGGTAATCCACTGTTTGGGTGCATGGCAGAGCTCGGAAGGGAGTGAGCGCCATATTGGAGAGCAGATTTTGCTGGAAGTGTTTGTGGGTGACATGTCACATTGTCAGAGCCCCTGAGGTGCCAGAACAGCATAAGCCCCCAAAAGTGACTGCATTTTACCAAATACTTCCCTGAATGAATTCTTCTAGTGGTGCAGTGAGCATACTGACCCCACCGCTGTTCCATAGAAAATTATACCATTGGGCAGTGAAGAAAAAATTACTGTATTTTTCGGACCATAAGATGCACCCCAAATTTTCAAAACGAGAATAGGGGAAAAAAGTGCCAAATGGGGGTCCGTCTTACAGTCTGAATTCAGCTTACCGGGGGGGATCAGCACAGGTGCAAGAGTGATCACAGAGGTTGTTCGGTGGTCTATGCTGGTGCAGTGGCCTCCGGAAAATCCCATCCCAGGCTGGTGCGGCAGCGGTGCTCTGTGCTGGGGTGGCGGCAGCGCTCTATGCTGGTGCGGCAGCGCTCTACCTGCGACAGTGGCAGCACTCTGTGCTGGGGCGGCGGCGCCATTTTGTCAAAGCGGAGGCCTCTGCAGCTCCATTGCTGCGATGCGGTGGCTTCTGGGAAAATGGCAGCTGGGGGCGGTGCATGCTCAGATTCAGATCTCGGCAACGAGATCTTGGGGCGAGATCTGAATTTGAGCATGAGCCGCCCACAGCGGCCATTTTTCTGGAGACCACCGCATCGCAGCAATGGAGCTGCAGGGGCCTCTGGGCTTTGACAAAATGCTGGCGGAGCCCTCCACGCAGCACAGAGCGCCGCTGCATCATTTGTAAGTATATTCCTACTATAAGACACACCCCTATTTTCCCCAAAAAATATTTGGGAAAAAGTGCGTCTTATAGTCCGAATAATATGGTACATTTCATAGAATCATAGAATCGTAGAGTTGGAAGGGACCTCCTGGGCCATCTGGTCCAACCCCCTGCTCAAAGCAGGATTCGCTAAATCATCCCAGTCAGATGTCTGTCCAGCCTCTGTTTGAAGACTTCCATTGAAGGAGAACTCACCACTTCTCGTGGCAGCCTGTTCCACTCATTGATCACTCTAACTGTCAAAAAGTTTTTTCTAATATCTAATCTGTGTCTCTTCCCATTCAGTTTCATCCCATTGCTTCTAGTCTTTCCTTGTGCAAATGAGAATAAAGTTGATCCTTCTACAATGTGACAGCCCTTTAGATATTTGTAGACAGCTATTAAGTCTCCTCTCAGTCTTCTCTTTTGCAAACTAAACATTCCCAAATCCTGCAACCTTTCCTCATAAGACAGGGTTTGCAGACCGGTCACCATTCTGGTCGCTCTTTTCTGAACTTGCTCCAGTTTGTTGATGTCTTTTTTTAAAATGTGGTGCCCAAAACTGGACACAATATTCCAGATGAGGTCTGACCAAAGAGGAGTAGAGGGAAATAATGACTTCACGTGATCTAGACTGTATGCTTCTGTTAATACATCCTAGAATTGCATTTGCCTTTTTTGCTGCTGCATCACACTGTTGACTCATATTCAGTCTGTGATCTATTAGTATACCCAAGTCTTTTTCACATGTGCTGTCACTTAGCCCTATTCCTCCCATTCTATATATGCTTTTTTCATTTTTATTGCCCAGATGTAGTACTTTGCATTTCTCCCTGTTAAAAACCATTCTGTTAGTTGCTGCCCACTTCTCCAGTTTATTTAAATCTTTTTGAATCCTCTCTCTCTCTTCTCTAGTATTAGCTATCCCTCCTAGCTTTGTGTCATCAGCAAATTTAATCAGTTTACCCTCAATTCCTTCATCTAAATCGTTGATAAAGATGTTGAACAATACAGGGCCCAGGACAGAGCCCTGTGGTACCCCACTTGAGACATTCTTCCAACTGGATGTGCAGCCATTTACGACCACTCTTTGGGTCCGATCACTAAGCCAGTTATGAATCCACCTAACAGTTGCCTTGTCCATTCCATACTTAGTCATTTTTTCAATAATACGACTAAAATGTTTTTTTAACCCCAGATATTACATTGGAAAATAGGTAGATAGGTAAATGGTCACTACACCCAGAGATGAATTCCCAGAAGGGTGTCATTTCCAAAATGGGGTCACTTCAGGGGGGATTCTGCTTTTATGGCACTTTGGAGAGCCGCTAAGTGCCAGAACAAGAGAATCCTCCCTGAAGTGACCCCATTTTGGAAATGACACCCCTCTGGGAATTCATCTATGGGTATAGTGACCATTTTCACTACATGGATGATTTCCAGAAACTCGTAGTAGAAGTTTTATAGCAAAAATTGCAAAAATGTCATTGTAGTGCCCAATATATTGTGCCCAGCTTGTGTCTCTGGAGACCTCCCCTACCTACCCCCGGAAATTGTTAAGTCAGCTCTACTCAAATGTGTCTGTCACTAAATAAACCAAATACTTGAATGTCAAAACAGTTCAACAACGTGGTTCTGTGTGGAAGATTGTAAAGCCGTCATGGAGGCATAAGGCTGGCAATGATGGGCATTGTGGGTAATAATAGCGGGGATCATGCCTCATTCCCCTATAGGAACATACACGACATCTTCTCTGGGGGATCTTTCTTGTTTCAGTTACTGGGATGAGTGCAATAAAATGTCACTCAGTGAGTCTTCTCACATCTTCAGATTCTAAAGGATTGGTGGGGGCAAAATTGTCAAAAACAAGATTTTCAGTGACCTTTTCCTGATAATCAAGGAAAGTATCTGCATTTCCGGCTTTTTGTATAACACAAAAGAATTATATGTGGCCACCTGAAACAAATACATGACTAACTTTTATACCAGATATATGATTTTCTTGATACCTGGTATGGCTGTAGAACCTGATCTGCAAGGTCCACACCCCATATATTTGTTGTAGTCAGTGACAGACACAGGTTTTGGAGTACTGGATCCCTGTTGGTCTGCAGTGGCCCTTGTGGCATCTGTGTGGATCGAGCTCAGGATAAAAATATCTTTATCCTTATACTTAAGGACAAGCAGCTCTCCATTGTGTAAAGCCCCTGACTGCCCCTTTCAGAACTTTTCTTTGACCAATGATTGTGGAAACCCCTGATGGTTCTTGCGAATGGTCCCACAAGCCCCTATGTTATGTTCAACCAGACTTTTAAATAGGGGTATGCTGGTGTAGTAGTTGTCAACATACAGATTGTAGCCTTTTTGTAAAAATGGAGTTATCCTCTCCCAAACCATTTTTCCAGATGTCCATGTCATGATACCAGTGCTGGATGACCGGCACTTCTGGGGTTAATGTTCTGATCTCAGTGCAGACTTTTACCTGCACACCTGGGACCTATTATGGTGGCCTCTCATTGGTTCTGGCGAGGCTCCTTATAGCCTCAGGAAGCTCCCATCCCCCGTCAGTTATACTTTCGCCCTTGGCATTGTGTGGTGACCCCTGAGTGTGTTAGTGTTGTGTTCTGGTTGCTTGATTCTCTGTGTACGACTCGGTCTGTTCTCTGGATATCGCTTTGGATTCTGCCTGGTACTTTCTACGTCTGTTTGGTTTTGATCTCTGCTTGGCTCTGACTGTCCGTTCTGTCTCATCCCTGGTACTGTACTGATATCTTGTGTATGACCTTTGGCTTTGTCTGACCTTCCGTCTGTTTATCCCTCAGGTACCTCGCTTGCCTGTATTGTGCTTGACCCCCGCTTTGCCTGACTCTGAGTTTTCTACCTCCTCTGAAAGCAGGACACTAAGCCCTGCCCCCTTGCAGTCACATGACCATAGGTCCTATGCCGGCTTGCTAAACTTCTAGATTCAGGTCCTGTGCATCTTTATTTTCCAGCTGTTCTTATCCCCAGGGGTCCCTACGGTGTGGGTGAGTCCCTGCTTAGCGGAGGCTGTACGCCGGCGCTGTCAGGACCCTGACATTATAACTGACCATTAAGTTTTTGGGGGGTTTTTTATGCAGAGAGTTATGGCTCCCATATGACAAGATGAAAAGTCTGAGTCAGATGTTTCAGAGTTTATCTCTGGAGCAGCAAGCTCTGGCTCGTTCTCAGCAGCAGGTTTCTGAGACAGTGCGGGGGGCTTTAGCTGCTGGGTCTCTGGGGGCTGGAGCGAGTGATGTTGCTTTGGTGTCCCCAGAACCACCTGTTAAACTGCCTGACTTTTTTTCTGGAAACAAAAAGGAGTTCAGGGTCTTCATGGAGGGGTGCAAACTTTTTTTTAGTTTGAGACCACGTTCCTCTGGGGACGAAAGTCAGAAGGTTGGGGTTGTTATGTCTCTGTTAAAATGGTCCCCACAAGCTTGGGATTTCTCCCTTTCTCCCACTGCCCCTGAGAGAGTGTCTGTGAATGCATTTTTTGAGGCCCTCGGGCACATTTATGTTGAGCCTGACCGAGTGCGATTGGCAGAGGACATGGTGATGAGTGTCTGTCAGGGGAAACACTCAGCTGAGTGGTTTTGTACTGAATTCTGCCGCTGGGCCGCAGAGGTCTCTTGGAACGACGCCGCACTCCGAGGACTCTTTCGCAGAGGCTTGTCCGAGCGGCTGCAGGATGCCTTGGCATTACATCCCCCACCTAACTCTCTCGAGGACGCCATGACCCAGGCTGTCTGGATGGACCGCAGGCTGTGGGCCAGAGGGGTGATGCAGGTGGAGACTCCATTGTTCCCCAGTGGAAAAGAGACTGCCCCTGAGCTCATGGATGTAGGCGCCCTCTCCCTGAAGGATACAGAGAGGAAACGCCGGAAGGACAAGCAGTTATGCTTTTACTGCGGTAAAACGGGACATTGGAAAAGGGAGTGTCCTGATTGCCCATCTTCAACCCGGTCAGCGGGAAACAACTAGGTCTAGGTAGTCAACAGGGAGACTACTCAGACCCTCAGGTACCCTTTTCCTCGTTTTCTAAAGTGTTACTGCCTCTGGAACTGTTTGTGGACGGTAGTTCTTTTTCCTCTACAGCCTTCGTGGACTGCGGGTCATCGACTAATCTCATTGACTCCCAATTGGTCACACACTGCAAGATAGGGACAGTTAGGCTCAAGGTTCCGATCAAGGTGATGGCCATTGACTCCTCTCCCCTCACTAAGGAGGGAATTCTCTTTATGTCTGACTTGTTTTCGCTCAGAGTGGGCGCTACTCATGTGGAAAACCTAAGTTGTTTTGTGCTGGACAATCTACCTGCAGGGTTGGTGTTGGGCATGCCCTGGTTACAACACCATAACCCAGTTATTAACTGGAAAACGGGGGAGATTGTTCAATGGGGGTTTAATGATTTTAAGTTATGTGATAAATCCGCACTGCTGGTTGAACCTGTTAAATCTGTGTCTGTATCATCTGTCGAGCTGAAAGGTATTCTGGGATGCCTGAAGGACTTCGAAGATGTATTCTCCGAAAGCGAGGCCGAGCCGTTACCGCCACATAGACCCTTTGACTGCGCTATTGAGCTGGTCCCGGGGGCTAAATTACCTAAAGCCCGTCTGTTTAATTTGTCCGGTCCTGAGCCTTGGCTATAAAGGAGTACATTGCTGAAAGTCTGCGCAAAGGACACATACGTCCTTCAGTCTCACCTGTGGCGGCAGGTTTCTTTTTTGTAAAGAAAAAAGATGGCAGGTTACGTCCCTGTCTCGACTTCCGGGAGCTTAATCAGATTACTGTATGGAATACGTACCCCCTTCCGTTGATTCCTGACTTATGTAACCAACTATCAGGGGAAAAGTGGTTTTCTAAACTGGATCTTCGGGGGCATATAATTTGATAAGGGTCCGAGAGGGGGATGAATGGAAAACCGCGTTCCTCACGACCGAGGGACTATTTGAAGATTTAGTCATGCCGTTTGGTCTTACCAACGCCCCCGCCATATTTCAGAATTTCATCAACGTGGTATTCTTAGATCTCATTGGTCGTTTTGTCGTTATCTACTTAGATGATATTTTGATATACTCCTCCGACAAGCATTCTCATTTGGAACATGTACGATCTGTTCTCCAAAGACTGAGAGAAAATCATCTGTATGCCAAATTGGAGAAATGTGTATTCTGTGTGCAAGAATTGTCTTTTTTGGGATTAATTGTATCCGGTGAGGGTTTTCGCATGGACCCCAAGAAGGTGCAGGCCATTGCGGATTGGGTGCAACCCCAAGATCTTAAGGGTCTTCAGCGCTTCTTGGGGTTTGCCAGTTATTACCGCAAATTTATCCGGGGGTTTTCGCAAGTGGTCAAACCTCTCACAGATCTAACATGCAAAGGTGCGGATGTGAGAAATTGGTCCTCACTCGCAAAAGAGGCCTTTGCGACGCTGAAAAAATGTTTTATGTCTGCTCCTGTCTTTGTACAGCCAGATCCTTCCAAGCCATTTGTGGAGGTAGACGCCTCCGAGGTGGGGGTGGGAGCGGTGTTGTCCCAAGGGCCTGCCACTCTAACCAAACTCAGGCCATGTGCCTTCTTTTCCAGGAAGTTCTCTGCTGCTGAAAGAAATTATGATGTAGGCAATAGAGAGCTTCTTGCGGTTAAGTTGGCGTTTGAGGAATGGAGGCACTTTTTGGAGGGGGCCAGTCACCCGGTTACTGTGATCACTGATAACAAAAATTTGTCTTACATCGAGTCTGCTAAAAGATTAACGCCCAGACAGGCCCGTTGGTCACTTTTTTTTTCTCGTTTCCAGTTTACTATTACATTCCATCCAGGGTTAAAGAATGTCAAGGCTGACGCCTTATCTCATAGTTTTCACCCTGTGTCTGTCCCTGAGCCATCGTCCTCCATTCTTCACCCTGGGGTGGTGTTAGCAGGGATCTTCTCTGAATTGGAACGGGGAATTGAGGGGGCCCAGTCGCTGGCTCCTGCGGCCAAGCCAGGGGGCAAGTTGTTTGTCCTAGAGCAACTTCGCCTTAAACTCTTGCAAGAGTTCCACGAATCCAAGTTGTGTGCTCACCCTGGTATATCAGCCACACGACTGGTGGTGGCTAGGGTCTTCTGGTGGCCTACTCTGGGTTCTGATATAAAGAAATTCATTTCTGGTTGTGGGGTCTGCGCTAGTTCTAAAAGCTCCCATAGCCGGCCGGCGGGGGAGCTGATGCTCTTGGAAGCTCCCGAAAGACCGTGGACCCATCTGTCCATGGATTTTATTACCAATCTTCCCTCTTCCAGGGGTAATACGGTGGTATGGGTAGTGGTGGACAGATTTTCAAAGCATGCTCATTTTATACCCCTGTCCGCATTACCTTCTGCTGAGATCTTATCCAGATTGTTTGTGCAGCATGTGGTCCGCTTGCATGGGGTACCCCTGAATGTGGTGCCTGATCGTGGTGTGCAGTTTGTGGCTAAGTTTTGGCATGCTTTCTGCAAAAAATTAGGGATATCTCTGTCCTTTTCGTCTGCATACCATCCTGAGAGTAATGGTCAGACGTAACGCACTAATCAGTCTCTGGAACAGATCCTCAGATGTCTGACTTCTGCTAGACAGAATGACTGGTGTGATATACTGCCGTTGGCTGAATTTGCCTTCAATAGTCGGGTGAGTCAATCCACTGGTATGTCCCGTTTCTTGATCAACTATGGGTTCAGTCCTCATTTTGGTGAGTTTTCTCGTCTGGATTCGGGGTGCCCCGGGGCTGTGAACTCTGTTCAGCGGTTAAAAGATACATGGGCAGAAGTCCAGCAGCGTATATCTAGGTCTCAAGGCAGGTATAAGTTTTTCACGGACAGGAAACGAACACCTGGTCCCATGGTTCAGGTGGGAGAGAAAGTTTGGCTCTCCACGCGAAACATTAAGTTAAAGATTCCGTCAGCCAAGTTGGGCCCCAAATTCATTGGCCTGTACAAGATTGTGGAAAAAATCAACCCAGTAGCGTACAGGCTGTGCCTTCCACCCTCTTTCAAGATCCCTAATGTCTTCCATAGATCTCTACTGAAGCCGTTTGAAGCAGTCCGGGGAGAATCCGAGTCCGCTGCTCCTCCGGTTTCGGTTGAGGGACATGTGGAATATGAGATTGGTCACATCGTAGATTCTAGATTGGTACGGCGGTCAGTACAGTACCTAGTTCATTGGAAGGGGTATGGGCCGGAGGACAGGTCCTGGGTGCCGGCCCGGTTGATGCATGCGGATTGTCTGGTTCGTGCTTTCCATGCTAGGTACCCGGGCAAGCCTGGGGGTCCAGAGGCCCCCCCGTTGAGAGGGGGTTACTGTCATGATACCAGTGCTGGGTGACCGGCACTTCTGGGGTTAATGTTCTTATCGCAGTGCAGACTCTCACCTGCACACCTGGGACCTATTATGGTGGCCTCTCATTGGTTCTGGGGAGGCTTCTTATAGCCTCAGGAAGCTCCCATCCCCCGTCAGTTATACTTTCGCCCTTGGCATTGTGTGGTGACCCCTGAGTGTGTTAGTGCTGTGTTCTGGTTACTTGATTCTCTGTGTATGACTCGGTCTGTTCTCTGGATATCGCTTTGGATTCTGCCTGGTACCTTCTACGTCTGTTTGGTTTTGATCTCTGCTTGGCCCTGACTGTCCGTTCTGTCTCATCCCTGGTACTGTACTGATATCTTGTGTATGACCTTTGGCTTTGTCTGACCTTCCGTCTGTTTATCCCTCAGGTACCTCGCTTGCCTGTATTGTGCTTGACCCCCGCTTTGCCTGACTCTGCGTTTTCTACCTCCTCTGAAAGCAGGACACTAAGCCCTGCCCCCTTGCAGTCACATGGCCGTTCACATGACCATAGGTCCTATGCCGGCTTGCTAAACTTCTACATTCAGGTCCTGTTCATCTTTATTTTCCGGCTGTTCTTGTCCCCAGGGGTCCCTACGGTGCGGGTGAGTCCCTGCTTAGTGGAGGCTGTACGCTGGCGCTGTCAGGACCCTGACAGTCCCCAGATAAGTAGGGCATCCTGGTGGGTTCAGGTTGCTGTCATAATTGTGAAAAGCTGATGTGTATCCGGTTGAACTCTCACACATTTTATAGAGCTTTATGCCGAACCTTGCCCTCTTAGAAGGAATAAATTGCTTAAGATGCAGTCTTCCTTTTGAATTTTATAATGGACTCATCAATGGAAATAACATAGGGGTGGCTTGAACAGGGCAGTTGGACCAATAGGACTGAATGCTCATTTTTTTAACAAGCTCCATATTGAATGTAAGTCCTAAAAATGTTTTACTTTCTAGGACATTAGTTGGTGTCCATAAATTTGACCTAGCATAATAGGATCGTGGATTCTGGCTGATGAATTGGGACACATATAAATTTGTAGGACAATATGCTCTAGCAAGCTATCTGTCAGAAACAAATTAAAAAATTAATTGTTCCAAAATTTTCCACCTCCACATTTATACCAGGAATGGCATTAAAATTAGGGATGAATGGAGTAGCTGAATCTGAAGCCTCCCATCTTGGAAATATTTCATCAAGAAGCAAAGCCCCTTGGACATTGGTGTGCGCCAATTCCCGAGCACTAGGGACAGCGCTAGTACTGGGCATTGTTCCCTGAGTTGGAGACATTTCTCCAGAAGCGCTATTTGTCCTTCTTGTTGTACTGGTCCTTGTGTGTGAGGATGGACCAGAATCACTGCTCATTTCTGAACTATCACTGTCGCTGCTACTAAAGCCCTCGAAATCCACATCGCCATCTGACACTGCACTTTCTTCACTGTCAGAACATAAAAGTGCATAAGCCTCCTCTGCACTATAATACTGACGGGCCATTTTATTTATTTATTTTTTTTCCCGGAAATAGAAAACTCTGACGTGACCAAATTATTGGGGAAACAATTGAGAAAAACCTAATTCTTTAGCCTAACCCTAACCTGTCTTATCTGTATTGTTACTTTATAGCACAATCGCTGACTGACACAGCTGTTGGCAGCAGCACTTGTAACACTGTTTCTCCTCTAATCTCTCACTGACAGGAGATCTGAGGAGAAACAGCGTTTTTATGGGGCAGATTGCCAGGAAAAGTTCGCTGCTACAACAAACTTTCCTAGTGATTTGTCTCATTGGCTGGTGTGACACTGACGTCATAAGGACCTGTACCGATCAGGTCTCAATGAGGTAGGGGGTCACAGGAAGCATTTTGCGGTGGAATCCCCTAGTTATAAGGTACGTGGGGTCCCGATGAGCACAAAACTGCCGACCGTAGACAAACGACTGCGCTGCACAAAGCCCTGCTAGCGCTGGCGATTATCTACCATTGGCGGTCATGAACCGATTACGTTAAGGCCTATTTTCCCTTCACCCATGACAGCACCACATGAGAGAGGGATCCGCCCCGCCAGGACAGGAACCTACTGAAACATAAGGGGCGGCACCTCTCCCCCGCTTCAGTTGGGTTCCTGTCCTGGAAAGGAATCCCTCTGACAGCGGCGGTGCCTGTCAGAATGAAAGACCCAGGGCCGTCCCGGCGTGTAAGGATTGCAGGGCTGACTTACCTGCAACGCCGGCCGTCGGCAGCTGGTAGCGCAGTCCCCGGGGTGTTGCCTGATTCGGGCCCCGGGTTCGTGCGGGCACGTCCTGATGTCCTCCCTTCGGAGGTCCTCCTCGTGCCGCCCTCCCCCTCCGCGCGCCCGTCCTTCGCCTGCATGCAGGGGAAGCCGGGGGCGGGGACCGGCGTCTGACGTCAGCGGCGCAGAGGATTCTGGGAGCGCGACCGCTGACGTCATCAGGACGCGACAGTCATGGCGCCGGGCGCGACGCCGGCCAGGAGCGGCTGGCGGTAGCGGGGGGGAGGGGTAATGTGGGGCTCACTCACTGTTAAAAGAAGGAGCAGAAGCGGCTGCAGGGGTGACAATGGCGTCTCAGGAGGATCGCTCACCGTCCCCATTGTCCCTGCCCCCATCGCAAGCTTCTGGTCGCAAGAGCAAAAGCAAAAGCAGCAGCCGTCCAAGTCACCAATCGAGGGATTCCTCGAGGTCAAAAGAGCGCAGGGCGCACGCTCCTTCGCAGCCCCAGAGCCCGGTATCAGTCTTTCCTGGGTGGTGAGTGATCTCCGTGAAAGTTAGGCAGTATTATAATAGGCCTTCCTATGTCTTTTTTGTTTTTCTTAGGGAGCCAAAAAAGCCATAAGTAAAAAGAAAAATAGAGAATGTGCCATATGCCACAGCCCTTTAGCAAAAGACTACCCAAAGGACTTATGTGTCAGCTGTATTCAGCGGACTATGGCTGAAGAGGTGCCGAACCTGGCAACAAACCTCAGATCGATAATAAAATCTGAGGTACAGGGCTCACTTAAAAAATTATTAAAAAAGAAGAGTAGGAAAGCCTCCCCGAGTTCCTCATCAGGCTCCTCCTCTTCGGAGTATCAAGTTGAGCAGGGGTCATCTTCATCCTCAGACAGTGATACGGGGGGCAGACCTTGCTTTCCCGTAGAAGATACGGACACTCTCCTTAAAGCCATCAGGTCCACTATGGGCCTGCAAGAGGAGAAAGTAGAGAGATCACTGGAGGATGTAATGTTTGGCGGCCTGCAAGAAAGGAAAAAGCGTACCTTTCCGGTCAATGACATGGTACAAGCCCTAATCGAGAGAGAGTGGAAGAAACCGGAGAAGTCAGGTAGCCTTCCCTCCTCTTCAAAGCGCAGATACCCCTTCGAGGCTAAAGACACGGACGTCTGGGACAAGGTCCCAAAGATTGACGCAGCAGTGTCTAGGTCTTCCAAGAAGTCGGCCCTGCCCCTGGAGGATTCAGTGGTTTTGAGAGATCCCTTGGATAAAAAAGCGGACTCATACCTAAGGCACACTTGGGAGGCAGCGGCAGGGGGTCTGAAACCAGCAATAGCCGGCACCTGCACAGCCCGGTCATTAATGGTCTGGCTGCAACAACTCGAAGAGAAATTAGTCTCCAAAGTACCAAGGGAGAAAATATTAGGAGAAATGTACCTGCTACACAGAGCTGCCGCCTTCTTGGCTGACACCTCCGCCGACTCGATGAGGTTAACGGCAAGAGCAGCGGGGCTATCGAACGCCGCAAGACGGGCGTTATGGCTCAAAGGCTGCCCTGGGGACATTCAATCTAAGGCAAAATTATGTTCGTTACCATGTGATGGGCAGTTCCTGTTTGGAAAAAACCTGGATGACATCCTGGAAAAAGCCGGTGATAAAAAGAAGGGCTTCCCCAGATACATGGGTGATCAAAGGAGACCGCCCTTTCGGAGGGGAAGGTTCAATCGAGGCCATCCCCCGGGAGAGCGGAAAAGGTGGGACGACAAGAGGAAAAAAGAACCAGGATTCATGTTTGGGGGAACTACCTCAACCGCCAAAAAATCCCCGCAATGACACCAGCCCTCCTGTGGGGGGAAGATTGAGGCTCTTTTTCCAAGAATGGGAGAAAATATCGGCCAACAATTGGATTTTGAACATTATAAAGAAAGGCCTAAAAATCCCCTTCTTCCAGCATCCAAGAGCTTCATTTGTGGTGACCCCCGTCAGGAAGAAACCAGAAGAGCAATCAGCCTTAGAAACAGAAATCTTAGGACTGTTGGAGAAACAAGTTCTGATAGAGGTCCCAAAAGACCAAGAGAGAAGGGGGTTCTATTCTCCCCTCTTCCTAATAAAAAAACCCGACCTTTCCTTCAGAACGATAATAAATCTCAGGCGCCTCAATCAATGGATTACGAACCAAACATTCAAAATGGAATCAGTGACTTCGGCCATAAAGCTGTTACACCACAACTGCTTCATGGCCGTAATAGATTTGAAGGATGCCTATTACCATATCCCGATGCACCAAGAATACCAGAAATACCTGAGGGTAGCCCTATACATCCAGGGCGACCTCAGGCATTTTCAATTTACAGCTCTTCCGTTCGGCATCTCCATAGCGCCAAGGATTTTTACAAAAGTAATAGCGGAAATGACAGCTTTCCTTCGAATCCACAATGTGATTATGGTGCCTTACTTGGACGATTTTTTGGTCATTGGCAATTCAGAACATCACTGCGCACATCAGGTAGAGAAAATAACGGAGACCCTGCAAAAACTGGGTTGGATGGTAAACTTAAAAAAATCAAAACTCCAACCCCTAAGGAAACAAACATTTCTAGGTTTCGTCTTGGACTCCGACCGTCAAGTTTGTCTCTTGCCAGAGAAAAAACTAGAGAAGGTGAGAGAAATGACCCTTACGGCAATACAGCATCCTCACATGACCCTAAGAAGGGCAATGTCCCTGTTGGGCACGCTAACAGCCTGTATCCCGGCGGTCAACTGGGCACAGTTTCATACCCGGCAACTGCAGGCGGAAATCTTGTCAGCCCAGAGACGATTGAAAGGGCGTTTAGAGGGGAAGCTGGAACTTTCCGAAAGGGGGAAAACTCTCTCACTTGGTGGCTAGACGGCACAAATTTAGCAGGAGGAACGTTGTGGCACAGGCCCGTGTCTGATGTAATATTGACGGACGCAAGCTCCTCGGGATGGGGGGCACACCTGAGAGAACATATGGCCCAAGGGTCCTGGGGTCACATAGAGCAGAAGGCTTCCTCCAACTTAAGAGAGTTAAGAGCGATAAACAAAGCCCTAGAGGCATTTATCCCCATGTTTCAGGGTCAAAACGTCCGGATTATGTCAGACAACAGGGTGGCAGTGGCGTATGTCAACCACCAGGGAGGGACAAGGTCAAACTCCCTAATGGACGAAGCCAAAAGAATCTTCCTCAAAGCAGAACAACATCTAACCTCCCTAACAGCCCTACACATCAGAGGGACAGAAAATGTTCAAGCCGACTTTCTAAGCCGCAACAAATTAAAACAGGGAGAGTGGGTCTTAAATCGTATAATATTCCAGAGGATAGTACAGGTATGGGGGCAACCAGTGATCGACCTCTTTGCTACCAAAAACAACCGGCAAGTGAGAAGGTTCTGCTCATTAAACCCAAGGGAAAACCCGTGGGCAGTAGACGCTCTACAAATCCCGTGGCGGTTCAAACTAAGCTACGCCTTTCCCCCGATAGCGTTAATCCCGGCAGTGGTAAGAAAGATAAGAGACGAGCAAGCCAGAGTAATCCTCATAGCCCCGTTCTGGCCAAAAAGACCGTGGTTTTCACTACTACAAAGGATGTCTCTCTCGGACCCGTGGGTACTGCCAGAAATTCCAGATTTATTAGCTCAGGGGCCGATATTCCACAAACAAGTCAAGGGGCTCCATCTGACGGTGTGGAATTTGAGAGGGCGCTTTTGAGAGATAAAGGGTTTTCCCCGGGGTTGGTGACTACTCTAATGAAAAGTAGGAAACCAATAACAACCAACATATATGGCAGGACGTGGAAGAAATTCCTTCAATTCCTGGGAAAACCGTTAGGTCAAGAACCCCCAATCAAGTCCATCTTGGAGTTCATGCAGGCAGGCTTACAGCTAGGCCTGGCGGTTAATACCCTAAAGGTACAGGTTTCAGCGCTGGGTGCATTATACAATTGCAACATAGCAGCAGACAGATGGGTAGCCAGGTTCATAAAATCTTGCCACAGATCTAGGCCAGTTTCCTTACCGAAAATAGCTCCATGGGATCTAAATCTGGTACTGGAATCCCTTACGAAGGAGCCGTTTAAACCCATACAGCAGATTTCAACTAAAAATCTCACCCTAAAAACCATCATTTTGGTAGCTCTAACGTCGGCACGTAGAGTTAGTGACCTGCAGGCCCTTTCAGTCAACCCACCATATACCCAGATATACCAGGATAGGGTGGTGATGAGAACAGACCCTGCTTACTTGCCGAAAGTAGTAACTAACTTTCACCGAAATCAAGAAATTGTCCTCCCTTCCTTTTGCGAGAATCCGAAAAACCCAGGGGAGGAGAAATTTCATAGCCTAGACGTTAAAAGAACCCTAGTAGAGTATATGTCTATAACCAGCCAGTGGAGGAGGTCCCAGTCCCTATTTGTAGCCTTCCAGGGTGCTAGGAAAGGTTATGGAGTGTCAAAAGGGACTATTGCCCGATGGATTAGGGAGGCCATTAGTGTAGCCTATTCAGCTAGTGGCGTCCCGGTTCCTGACGGCATCAAGGCTCATTCCACCAGAGCCGTGGCGACCTCCTGGGCTGAGAAAGCAGAGGTGTCAATAGATCAAATTTGTAAGGCCGCTACCTGGGCCTCACCCTCAACTTTCTTTAGACACTATAGACTAAATCTATCCTCCTCGGCTGACTTGACCTTTGGTAGAAGGGTGCTGCAAGCGGTGGTCCCTCCCTAAGGTGTTCGAAGTCTCCAGAATCTCTCATGTGGTGCTGTCATGGGTGAAGGGAAAACCACCATGGTTACTTACCGGTAGCCGGTTTTTCCGTAACCCATGACAGCACCCGTATATTCCCCCCCCTTTTCACCGTTTGGGTGTGCACAATAGTCGGGTGTATTTGTGTGATGTGGTGTTGGATAAATATGTAACTAACCGGGAAGTCCTCTCAAGTGCTCTGTAATCCAACTGAAGCGGGGGAGAGGTGCCGCCCCTTATGTTTCAGTAGGTTCCTGTCCTGGCGGGGCGGATCCCTCTCTCATGTGGTGCTGTCATGGGTTCCGGAAAAACCGGCTACCGGTAAGTAACCATGGTGGTTTCATGAGTTTTAATTTTTAAAAAATTCTGTGGAAGCCTGGCTGAAAAGCAATGTCAGACTTTCATCTGCTCATTTTCATAGATTTTTGATTTATTTCTACTTTTGTCAGATTAAAGTTATTTCTGTGACCATTGTGGGTTTTTCTGTCATTAAACGAGGGGTACCAACAATTTTGACCACGTGTGTAGGAGGAGTGAATATTTTGACTCCACAGCCCCTTTCCGGAAATTAACACGCAGTGGATGTTGGAGTGAAAATTACACATTTGCCATTTTATTACCCAGCACATAGTGCCCAGATTGTGCTCCAGGAGACACACACCACAAATTAAGTGGATTCTTCTCACTATAATATTGCTAAATACAGGGATCCTAAATGTTGTTTGCGCACACTGCAAGACTCCGAAGTGAGAGCGGATTTTGCAGGATTGGCTTATGGAAACCTTGTTGCTTTTCAACAGCCTTTGAGCCACTAATAGTGCGGGAACCTCTGTTTTTCCATTGACAGATGATGGACCTGAGTGGGGACTTGTTTTTGTGAGATGAGAATTGGTATTATTTTCGCCTACATAACATTGATTGGTTTCTTTTTATTCGATATTTGGGAGGCAGAATGAACCAACAGTTGAACACCGCACACTACTGGCTCATCCAACAAGATTTTCTATTAGACTGTGAACTCTCATTGTCTTGGTAAATAATTAAAGTTTTTTACATAGCTTGCCATTTTTATGGACAGTTCAAGTAGAAACGTTCAAAGATATAAAACTCAAGGATATTTTATTAAAAATAATTGTTTTTTTATTTTAGCAGATGACTGTACCAGGAGATCAGATGGACAGCTGACATCTTCAATTTTGAAATCTGATGATCTTGAGATCCTACAAGATACAACTGAAGTGATTGCTATTACTCCAGATATATCATCATCCATTCACAGCAAAGATCTGTCATCTGGTCCTATGAAACAGGTCCCATCTTCTGATTCATTACTGACTACTAAGAAAAATCAAAGTCACAAAAGAGGCAATAAAAAACAAACTTCTCCTAAAGCAAAGAAGTCATTTTCATGTTCAGAATGTGGGAAATATTTTGCACGTAAATCACTGCTTGTTGCTCACCATAGAACTCACACAGGGGAGAAGCCTTTTTCATGTTCAGAATGTGGGAAATGTTTTCACAAAAAAAAACTTTTTCTTATTCACCAGAGAACTCACACAGGGGAGAAGCCTTTTTCCTGTTCAGAATGTGGGAAATGTTTTAACCAGAAATGGCATCTTGTTAGTCACCAGAGAACTCACACAGGGGAGAAGCCTTTTTCATGTTCAGAATGTGGGAAATGTTTTAACCAGAAATGTAATCTTGATATACACCAAAGAACTCACACAGGAGAGAAGCCTTTTTCCTGTTCAGAATGTGGGAAATGTTTTAACCAGAAATGTAATCTTGATATACACCATAGAACTCACACAGGGGAGAAGCCTTTTTCCTGTTCAGATTGTGGGAAATATTTTAACCGGAAAGCGCTTCTTGTTAGACATCAGAGCAGTCACACAGAGGAGAAGCCGTTTTCATTTTCTTAATGTGGGAAATATTTTACTTGGAAATCAACTGTTAATAAACATTAGAGACATCACATAGGGGAGAAGCCTTTTTTATGTTCATAATGTTGATATAGTTTTAAAGGCGAGTACTCTGGCAGCTGTGCTCTGCTTGTGAGCAACGCATTATGTCCCTGCCATGTGCTGCTTACAAGCATAAAGCAGTTGCTGGTATCAGAGCAGGATTCAGCAAGGGAGCGCCGGGTAGGTAAGTGTAATGCTTTTTTTTAATGTTTTGTGATGGGGCCAATTATAAGGATTGGGCTATGCATACCAGGACTGGAATGGGGGGCCAGTCATACCCGAATAGTGATGGTGCCCTGCATACCAGGATAAGGATGGGGGCCATGCATACCAGGAGCGGGATGGGGCCAATCATGCCAGAATAGGGATGGGACCCTGCATACTAGGACAAAATGGGGACGCTGCATACCAGGATAAGGATGAGGGCCATGCATACTACGACATGATGGGAGCCCTGCAAACCAGGATAAGGATGGGGCCATGCATACTAGTATAGGGATGAGGGATCTATGTATACCAGGGTAGGGATGAGGGGACCATATATACCAGGATAGGGGATATTAAGTACAGAATTAACCACAATTTTTGCTTCAATTTTTTTTCCTAATTTCCTCTAAACCTAGGTGTGTTTTATAGTCCAAAAAATACAGTATATATATCTTTTTTTTTTTTCTCAGTGAACTCATTCCTCACGTTTGACCTCATTAAAATAAAAACACACTCCACTGGCGGGCCGGCTCCACTTCAGTGGTGTTGAGACTCACGGTCCCGGGGCTAATGTGAGGTTCTCACATCACACGAGCCCTGCACCCAATCAGCGGCAGCTTCACTGCTCCTTCCTTTGGTCTGAACATCAGCAGGAAGCCAGGGCTGCGACTGCTCTCTGACGGCCTCATGATGCTTGATTTGTCCGAAGGTGGGGACAGTGATGTCAGCGCTGATTGGGCACAGGGCTCACATGACATAAAAACCTCAAGAGACCCCAGAAAGCAGGTACCGACAACGTTTTCAAACATCAAAAATCCCACACGGGGAAAAGTCATTATACCTAGAGTGTGAGAAATGAGTTACAGGAAAATCGTATTTTGTGGGCCATCAAAAATAACTCAGACGAGGAGAACCTATATACACTCACTGGCCACTTTATTAGGTACACCTGTCCAACTGTGTGTTAAGACTTAATTTCTAATCAGCCAATCACATGGCGGCAACTCAGTGCATTTAGGCATGTAGACATGGTCAAGACAATCTCCTGCAGTTCAAACCGAGCATCAGTATGGGGAAGAAAGGTGATTTGAGTGCCTTTGAACGTGGCATGATTGTTGGTGCCAGAAGGGCTGGTCTGAGAATTTCAGAAACTGCTGATCTACTGGGATTTTCACGCACAACCATCTCTAGGGTTTACAGAGAATGGTCCGAAAAAGAAAAAAAATCCAGTGAGCGGCAGTTCTGTGGCCGGAAATGCCATGTTGATGCCAGAGGTCAGAGGAGAATGGGCAGACTGGTTCGAGCTGATAGAAAGGCAACAGTGACTCAAATTGCCACCCGTTACAACCAAGGTAGGCAGAAGAGCATCTCTGAACGCACAGTGCGTCGAACTTTGAGGCAGATGGGCTACAGCAGCAGAAGACCACACTGGGTACCACTCCTCTCAGCTAAGAACAGGAAACTGAGGCTACAATTTGCACAAGCTCATCGAAATTGGACAGTAGAAGATTGGAAAAACGTTGCCTGGTCTGATGAGTCTCGATTTCTGCTGCGACATTCGGATGGTAGGGTCAGAATTTGGCGTAAACAACATGAAAGCATGTATCCATCCTGCCTTGTATCAACGGTTCAGGCTGGTGGTGGTGGTGTCATGGTGTGGGGAATTTTTTCTGGGCACTCTTTGGGCCCCTTGGTACCAATTGAGCATCGTTGCAACGCCACAGCCTACCTGAGTATTGTTGCTGACCATGTCCATCCCTTTATGACCACAATGTACCCAACATCTGATGGCTACTTTCAGCAGGATAATGCGCCATGTCATAAAGCTCGAATCATCTCAGATTGGTTTCTTGAACATGACAATGAGTTTACTGTACTCAAATGGCCTCCTCAGTCACGAGATCTCAATCCAATAGAGCATCTTTGGGATGTGGTGGAACGGGAGATTCGCATCAGGGATGTGCAGCAGACAAATCTGCGCCAACTGTGTGATGCCATCATGTCAATATGGTCCAAAATCTCTGAGGAATGCTTCCAGCACCTTGTTGAATCTCTGCCACGAAGAATTGAGGCAGTTCTGAAGGCAAAAGGGGGTCCAACCCCTTACTAGCATGGTGTACCTAATAAAGTGGCCAGTGAGTGTATATTATTCACAAATTGTACAAAAACATGATGCGCGTGGCGTGTGTTCAAGAATGATATATTATATGGGAGTTTTATAGAATAAACCAAATACCAACAGAAAATAAACGACCAAAAACAAACATTTATCAGTAAAATTAACTCATCTTAATTAGGTAAAGTATGAAAGAATTGCGCCATTTTCCGATACCCGTCGCATCTTCATTTTTCATGATCTTGGGTTGGGTGAAGACTTATTTTTTGTGGCCCGAGCGGACGTTTTTAATGATACCATTTTGGTGCAGATACAATCTTCTGATCGCCTGTTATTGTATTTTAATGTAATAGTGTGGCGACCAAAAAAACTTAATTCTGGCATTTTTTACGTTTTATCTCATTACGCCATTTAGTGATCGGGTTAATTCTTTTTTTATGTTGATAGATCGGGTGATTCTGAATGCAGCAATACCAAATATGTATTTTTTATTGTTTTATTTTAAATGGGGCAAAAGGGGAATTTGAACTTTCATATTTTTTTTTACTTTTTTAATATTTTTATAAACTTTTTTTTTTTTTTTTTTTACTTTTGCCATTGTGAAGACATACAGCAGTGTTCCTTAATTAACCAGACAACTATTTATAGCAAATAAAGAATAATAGAATGTTATCTGTATGTTGGCCTTAATTTTAAGTGTTTAATTTCTAGTTGGTCAAGAAAACAGACTTTTGTTTGTAAGTCGGTAATATTGACTTTTATTGTGCGCTTATCCTTGATCACTAGTGATGTTTGCAGATATGCTAATTATGCATTGTGTTATGGAGCCAGTTTGTTGACTTCTAAAGCAGAGAGGGAAAAACTATGCAAATAGTTTAATCAAGTAATGCTACTTGTTCTCATCTCCATTCTTACCCTTTATGTAAATACTAAATGAGGGACACTTGTTAAGTGTACAAATAGAATAACTACAATGTCCCAAAACCTAATCCAAAAGGGCAAATCACGCAAATCCGTATCACAAATCCCATCAATATAAACATGGAACAAGGAAGAAATCCCAATAATATTAAAAATTCATTTTATTCAAAAATTCTAAAAGTGACAAAAGCATAATGCCGTAATAGGGGACACCGTACACACTTAAGTAATCATGAGGAGACAATGTAAGACTGACATGTATGAACCAATCACATGACAGTACATATCAATTCTTATATCAATAATTATAATATTTATTCCATACAGTCAGAACCCATATACAATGTCTGAACAAGATCAATGATATCCAAAATATCCCTCCCCTAAGGGTATAAGGGAAACCACTCAGAGGCTAAAGGCATATATACTATAACCGTGTAAAATAACATGGACACAATGAGAATGTCAAGAATCCTGATCATAAATATGCCGATATGCACAGAGCACAAGGAATGAAAAAGTAATATTACCTCTAATTACAAGTGTGATCCAGCGTCCCCTCACCCCGACGCGTGTTTCGCCGCCTGCTTCTTCCGGGGGCGTCAAAGAATTAAGAGTGGTGTACTTAATTATTTGTACCAACTGTCCAACTGGGGGGTCTGTATGTGGGAGAGACAGGGCAAAAGCTTAGAACAAGGATGAATTCTCACAACTACACAATAAGAGAAAAAAGAATAGATCTACCTGTGGCAAAACATTTTTGTAGCCCTGATCACAGCACCATGGACATGAAATTACTTGTATGAAAAAGGTAACTTCAAATCTCAGAGAAACAGAAGGATCTGGGAGTATAAACTCATGACAGTCTTTGACACTCTCAATGCAGGAATGAATGTGTCGCATGGATTCATGTCTAATATCAATTAAGGAATTTTCTCCTCAGACATTGTGGGGCATCACAACACAGAACCAGACCCCTATCAGGGGACAATAAAACTTTCACACTCCTAATCTATGAACTGTTCCAATATTTATGGCCACCACTGTTTATCCCTCCCCCATAATGATAGTTCTACTTCACGTCATTTGTCTTACCTATTGCATTATGTCTGTGCTATGTGATTCTTCAGATTTTGTATTATTCTATGCCTGAAGAGACCTGAGTAGTCTGGAAAGCTTGCAATGTGTTACCATCTTTTCAGTTAGCCATTAACCCCTTTACTCCCAAGGGTGGTTTGCACGTTAATGCCCGGGCCAATTTTTACAATTCTGACCACTGTCCCTTTATGAGGTCATAACTCTGGAACGCTTCCATGGATCCTGGTGATTCTGACATTGTTTTTACTCTTCGCCACGACAGCACCCACTGGAGGTATCGGATCCGCCCATTTGGAACAGGAAACCCTACAGGAAAGATAAAAGGGGCGGTCCGCCTTTCCTCCTCAGTTTTTGGTTTCCTGTTCCAAATGGAGCAGGATCCTGCAGGATCTTACCTGGGCCATGCATCCGCCTGTGCGGTCTCTTCGGGAACGGCAGGGGCTGCGGTCCGGAGGCAGCGTCGGGGGAGACTCCGTTTGACGGCTCCCCCCTCGTCTGGTGGCATAATGGTAATGGCCGGGTCCGGGGAGGGCCGCCCGGTCTTACCAGGGAGCGCGCCGGTCTGGCATCCGGGAGATCCTCCCCCCCCATCCCCATCGGTGGGGGTATAGCGTGGATGGTGAGGCCATGTGCGCGCGAGCCGCGTGTGTTTATTGCGGTGGCGCGGGAGCAGGCCGGCGCCCGACGCTCCTATACCCCGGAAGTAATGGTTGAACTTCCGGGGTAAGATGGCGATGACGCGGCGCATGCGCCCTGTGACTGGCGACTTCCGGGGCTACGATATGGATACAGATAAAACAGCGCTGCAGCGCTGCAACGTTGGAACATGTCGTCCCCCGCAGAGTCGCAGACCCCAGCAGGGGATTCAGCTGGGGGCAACTCCACCAGGGACCGCAGCGCCAGGACGGAGACTGCCCGCAGGAGCGAGGCAGCAGAAACCCGATCCAAACCGTCTCAGCCATCTGAACCGGTATTAAGCTTCACTGGGTGAGTGTGCAAAGCATATGCTCTACCTATTAAGCTAACCTCCTCTCCTCCCCCCCCCCCTCCCCCCCCCCCTCTTTACCTTTGACCTCCCGTTTTAGTCAAAGAAAAAAGGAAAAACAAAACATAAAGAATGCGCATTATGTTCAGAGCCTCTCCCTGACTCCTACCCCAAAAAGCTCTGCAAACAATGCATTAAAGAGACCAGGCAGGGGTCGACGATATCTTCTCAGGATATCCGAGCCATAATTAGGGAGGAAATACAAGCCATCAACCGCGCCAGCACTCCCGCAGAGTCCAGTCATAGAAAACAGGTTATTGTTAGTTCAGAGTCAGAGGAAGAACAGGATTTAAACTCAGACTCCGCATCCACGTCCTCATCATCATCCTCGGAGGCGGAAGGACGCGCATGTTTTCCTCTGGACAGCGTAGATAACCTGGTAAAAGCGGTTAGAAACACTATGGGGTGTGAAGAGGAAAGGGGAGCCCAGACCGCGCAGGACATTATGTTTGCGGGATTGGCAGAAAAAAAGAGGAGACCATTTCCAGTAATACCGGCAATTAAAGATCTCATCAAAAGGGAATGGGAAAAACACGACCAGAGGGGTTTTCTCCCATCCGCTTCAAAACGGAAGTACCCGTTCACTGATGAAGATCTATTAAAATGGTCTAAAATACCAAAAGTGGACGCTGTCATATCCTCCACTTCCAAACAAACCTCGATCCCGGTCGAGGACGCAGGATTGTTAGCAGACCCATTGGACCGAAAGGCTGAATCTTCGCTCAAAAGGTCCTGGGAGTCCACCACCGGGGTATTCAAACCCGCAATAGCCAGCACATGTACTGCTAGGTCAATGCTGGTATGGCTAGATCAATTAGACCAGCAGATTGAGCAAAGAGTGTCAAGAGAGAAACTGCGTGCAGCCATCCCGTTGATAAGAGGGGCAGCTGCCTTTATGGCAGACGCTTCAGCGGACACCCTAAGACTGGCAGCAAGGTCGGCAGCCCTGGTGAATAACGCCAGATGCGCGCTTTGGATAAAAAGCTGGAAAGGGGATGCACAGTCAAAATCCAAAATTAGTGCAACCCCATGCGAGGGTGAGTTCCTCTTCGGAAAAGCCTTAGACGAAATTCTCGCCAAGGCAAAAGAAAGAAAAAAGGCCTTCAGTGATTCTCCCATTCCGTTTTATAGGAAAACCTTTAAAAGACGGCCATTCGGGAGAAGAAGACAATCGGACAGAACGAGATGGGCCACGAAAGACGAAAAGCAGAAGGGTACCATCTTCAGAGGGCCAACATATAGGAGAGAGAAAAATTAAAAGTTTAGACCCACCGGTTGGGGGCAGATTAAAATTTTTTTTTACCAAATGGGAACAAATTACGTCAAACCCATGGATTTTGAATATAATCAAGGAAGGAATAAAGATTGAATTCCTTCGAATCCCCTATGAGTTCTTTGTTATAACTCGCCTTAATTCCTCACTTCAGCAAAAGGCTCTCGAAGACGAGATTCGAGTCCTGCTAGCTAAAAAAGTTTTAGTTGACGTCCCTGAGGAACAACAGGGTAGAGGCTTTTACTCTCCCTTGTTTTTGGTGTCTAAACCAGACGGTACATTTAGAACCATTATTAATTTAAAGAAGCTAAATTCATTTATAAAAAATTATAAGTTCAAAATGGAATCGATTAGATCCACTATAAAGCTTCTTTTTCCAAATTGCGTAATGGCAGGGATTGATTTAAAAGATGCTTATTATCATCTCCCTATACACAACAGATTCCAGAAATACCTAAGAGTTGCAGTGGAAGTCGAGGGCAGGATTCGTCATTTCCAATACGCGGCCATGCCCTTCGGGCTTTCCACGGCACCAAGAATATTTACCAAGGTGATGGCAGAAGTGATGGCCTACCTTCGCCAAAAGGACACACTAATTGTACCATATCTAGACGACTTCCTAGTAATTGGGAATTCAGTCAAACAATGTACTGAACGCGTGACTGACGCAGTCTCCTCTTTTCAGAGCCTTGGCTGGATCATCAATATCCAAAAGTCCAGACTCGATCCGCAATCTCTCCAGACTTTTCTAGGATTTCAACTAGATTCCTTGACCCAGAGATGTCTACTACCCCAGGTAAAAATCATCCTCATAAAACAAAAAATACAAGCAGCTATAGTTAAACCACGTGTATCCTTAAGAGGAGCAATGTCACTATTAGGATCACTAAATTCTTGCACCCCGGCAGTCCGGTGGGCCCAGTACCATGTCCGTACACTACAACACCAAATCCTCCAGGAGGATAAACGACATAGTGGTCATTTACAGAGCAAAATAACCCTGTCACAAGAAGTCTTGACTTCCCTAGAGTGGTGGTTAGACGATGACCATTTATGTTCAGGAGTCCCATGGGTTATAGTTCCATCCTGTATTGTAACCACCGATGCCAGTCCCCAGGGCTGGGGAGCCCACATGGAGAATGGGTTTTATCAGGGAAGGTGGAGTAAAGAGGAATGTGATTACTCATCTAATTTAAAAGAACTGACTGCAGTGTTCTATGCTCTATACAACTTCCTTCCGCAGCTCCAACAGAAGCATGTAAGGATCCTGTCGGACAATACCACCACAGTGGCATATATAAACAGACAAGGAGGAACTCGATCAGAGACTCTGATGTCTTCAGCGGCAAAAATTTTAAACTTAGCAGAAAACTAATTTTTGTCCCTCTCGGCCCTTCATATAAGAGGCGAGAGCAATCAAAAGGCAGACTTCCTAAGCCGTCACACTCTATGACAAGGAGAGTGGTGCCTCAATCGGAAGGTCTTCAGGGACATAGTAGCCGCATGGGGACAACCCGAGGTGGATCTTTTCGCCACAAGGGAGAACAGGCAGATAAAAACCTTTGCCTCCCTATCTCCGTCAGATCACCCAAACATACTGGACGCCTTTCTAGCTCCATGGAATTTCAACCTAGCGTATGCGTTCCCTCCATTGATCCTCCTACCTCAAGTAATTCGGAAGATCAGAGATGACAAAGCCAGAATAATCTTAATAGCACCGTTCTGGCCAAAAAGACCGTGGTTTTCGTGGCTGCAGATTATGTCGATAACAGATCCTTGGATCCTTCCGACTGCCAATCTACTCTCCCAGGGCCCCTTTTTCCACCCTCAAGTGCTCAGCTTGCACTTGACGGCGTGGAATTTGAGAGGCAGTTATTGAGGACAAGAGGATTCTCGGAGTCCTTAATTGCTACACTACTACAAAGTAGAAAACAGTCCACGACCCAGATTTATACTAGAATATGGAAAAAATTTCTTCAATTCCATACAGTACCTCATACAACAGAAGTTCCGATAATCCCAATCTTGGAATTTCTGCAGAAGGGGAAACACTTAGGCTTAGCAGTAAATACACTGAGAGTACAAATATCGGCATTAGGAGCACTATATGGCCATAATATAGCGGGCAACAAGTGGATAACTCGTTTCATTACAGCATGTGAACGAATAGCCCCAATCCACATACCCTCCGTCCCTACATGGGATCTAAATCTGGTCTTAGACGCCCTAACGGTAGACCCCTTTGAGCCGATCGACACAATACCCTTTAAATACTTAGCACTTAAAATGGCCCTCTTAGTATCACTGACCTCAGCTAGAAGAGTGGGTGATATTCAGGCCTTGTCAATAGATCCACCTTTTTTCCAAGAATACCAAGACAGATTAGTATTAAAACCTGACCCTGCCTACCTGCCAAAAGTGGCAACAAAATATCATAGATCTCAGGAGATACTCCTCCCAACCTTCTATAAAAATCCCTCTACTCCGGAAGAGCAGAAGTTCCATACTCTGGACGTCAAAAGAGCTGTCCTAAAATATATTGAGAGGTCCAACAGTTGGAGGCAGAGCAGGGCCCTATTTGTTTCATTTCAGGGCTGTAAGAAGGGGTATGGAGTCACGAAGAGCACCATTTCCCGGTGGATCAGAGAGGCCATTCGTTTAGCCTACTCCGCAAAAAACGAAGATCCTCCAGGGAACATCAGGGCGCATTCCACCAGAGCAATGGCAACCTCTTGGGCGGAAAAGGGAGATGTTCCGATTGAAACTATATGTAAGGCGGCAGTTTGGTCATCCCCTTCTACCTTCTATAAGCACTACAGACTTGATCTGTCATCAACCTCTGACTTAAGCTTTGGCAGGACTATCCTTGGCACGGTGGTCCCACCCAGGTGATGGTCTCTGGAATCTCTCCAGTGGGTGCTGTCGTGGCGAAGAGTAAAAAGCCGGATTACTTACCGGTAATGCTCTTTTAATGAGTCCACGACAGCACCCGTTCACTTCCCCCCCTAAAGATATCAATAGTTAAAGTATTACCAAATAATGGATAAGAAAGATGTTAAAATAAGAGAACATTGCCTAATCCTTGGCGGTCCTTCTGGTACTCTGAAACGTAAAACTGAGGAGGAAAGGCGGACCGCCCCTTTTATCTTTCCTGTAGGGTTTCCTGTTCCAAATGGGCGGATCCGATACCTCCAGTGGGTGCTGTCGTGGACTCATTAAAAGAGCATTACCGGTAAGTAATCCGGCTTTTCTCATGACATATTGTACTTCATGTTAGTGGTAAAATTTCTTTGACATGACTTGCGTTTATTTGTGAAAAAAATGGAAATTTGGTGGAAAATGTTGCAATTTTCCAATTTTGAATTTTCATGCCCATTAATCACAGAGTTATGTCACACAAAAGACTTAATAACATTTCCCACATGTCTACTTAACATCAACACAATTTTGGAACCAAATTTTTTTCGTTAGGAAGTTATAAGAGTTAGAAGTTGACCAGTGATTTCTCATTTCTACAACACCATTTTTTTTTTAGGGACCACATCACATTTGAAGTCACTTTGAGGGGTGTATATGATAGAAAATACCCAAAAGTGATACCATTTTGAAAACTGCACCCCTCAAGGTGCTCAAAACCACATGTCAGAAGTTTATTAACCCTTCTGGTGCTTCACAGGAATTTTTGGAATGTTTTAAAAAAGAAATGAACATTTAACTTTTTTTATAAAAACTTTACTTCAGATCCAATTATTTTTTTTCCCTAATGGTAACAGGAGAATTTGGACTGCAAAAGTTATTGTGCAATTTGTCCTGAGTACGCTGATACCTGATATGTGGGGGTAAGCCACTGTTTGGGCGCATGGTAGAACTTGGAAGGGAAGGAGCGCCGTTTTACTTTTTCAACACAAAATTGGCTGGAATTGAGATTGGACGCCATGTTGCGTTTGGATAGCCCCTGATGTGCCTAAACAGTGGAAACCCCCACAAGTGACCCCTTTTTGGAAAATACACCCCCCAAGGAACTTATCTAGATGTGTGATATGAACTTTGAACCCCCAGGTGTTTCACTAAAGTTTATAGCGTCTGGGCGTGAAAATATGAAAATCATTTTTTCCACAAACATGATTTTTAGTCCCCAATATTTTATTTTCCCCAGGGTAACAGTAGAAATTGGACCCCAAAAGTTGTTGTCCAATTTGTCCTGAGTACACTGATGCACCATATGTGGCAGAAAACTACTGTATGGGTGCACATTGGGGCTCGGAAGGGAAGTAGTGACGTTTTAGAATGCAGACTTTGATGGAATGGTCTGCGGTGTCATGTCACGTTTGGAGAGCCCCTGATGTGCCTAAACAGTGGAAATCCCCCACAAGTGACCCCATTTTGGAAACTAGACCCCCCCCAGGGAACTTATCTTATTTAGATAAGACCCCCCTGGGAACTTATCTAAATGTGTAGTGAGCACTTTGAACCTCAAGTGCTTCACAGAAGTTTATAACGTAGAGCCATAAAAGTAAAAAATATTTTTTTCCACAAAAATGATATTTTCTAAGCCAATTTTTTATTTTCTCAAGGGTAGCAGAAGAAATTGGACTCCAAGAGTTATTGTGCAAATTGTCCTGAGTACGCTGATACCCCATATGTTGGGGTAAACCACAGTTTAGGTGCATGGCAGAGCTCAGAATGGAAGGAGCGCCACATTTTACTGTTAAGGTTTGCAGGTGCCATGACACACTGGGAGAGCCCATGAGGTGCCAGAACAGCAGAACCCCCTATAAGTGACCCCATTTTATGAATTACACCTCAATGAATTCATCAAGGGTTTGCAGTGATCATATAGACACCATGGGTGTGTCACAGAATGTTATACCATTGGGCAGCCATGCGGAGAGACTCGGGAGGACCGGAGCACTATTTGCCTATTCAAGTGAATGGGTCTGTGCACATGTCAGAGTGTTTCCACGGACCGTGTGTCCATGAGCAAACCACGCTGACGTCCATTTTTAATGTCAGCATGGGCCACAAAACAGCATACGTGCACACATAAATCACATGGATATCATTCATGTGACACGCATTGACACCGGGGAAGAAGCGTTACAGTAAGCGCTGTTCCCCAGTGCCAGGTGCTGAACACGACTCACCATTCTCCCCTGCTTGTGCCGATCGCCGCCACAGTACCAGTACCAGAAATATCAGGACATGTGAATGAGGTGCTATAGCGGGTTTTTATGCTTGGCAGCTGTCACACACTAAAAGATGCTTTTCATTGTAAAAATAGTTTTTGCATCACCACATTTTGAGAGCTATAATTTTTTGATATTTTTTGATCGCTTTTTATTCTGATTTTTGGATGCAGAATGAAGAAAAACCATCAATTCATGAGTTTCTTTTGGGGGGCGTTTATACCGTTCCAGGTGTGGTAAAATTGATAAAGCAGTTTTATTCTTCGGATCACTATGATTACAGCAATACCTCATTTATATCATTTTTTATGTTTATACAATAAAAACTATTTTATATAAAAAAAAATTATTTTTTCATCGCTTTTTTCTGAGAGCTATAACTTTTTTATTTTTCCGCTGATGACACTGTATGGGGGCTTTTTTTTGCGGGACAAGATGGCGTTTTCAGCGGTACCATGTTTATTTATTGATCACGTGTTTTTCCACTTTTTGCTTGGCGGTATGATGACAAAGCGTTGTTTTTTTGCCTTTGCTTTTATGGTGTTCACTGAAGGGGTTACCTAGTCGAACAGTTTTATAGGTTGGGTCGTTATGAACGTGGCAATACCTAATATGTGTACTTGTACTGTTTAGATTTTTTTTAATTCAAATATTTATTTGATGTTAGAATAAATATTGACTTTTTTATTTTCTATTTATTTTTTTTATTTCTACAATTAGTTACATGTTTTTTTCATTTCATTCTATCTTTTACACTTTGTCCCACCATGGGACAGTCATTTTTTGCAGGCTGATCGCTTCTATGGCAGGCAGATGAAGCAACATCCCCATGCTATAGAACAGGGGTGGGAATCTTCTTTCTTCCAAGGGCCATTTGGATATTTATACCATCCTTCGGGGGCTGTACAAGCTCCGCCCACAAAGTACATCCTGACTCTGGCACTGGTTTCATGACTTAATCTTTCATTGCATGCCCTTCAATGTTCAGTAGTGAACACTGCGTGTGTGTGCTAACAGAGCAAGAAGAAATTAATGAGCTTCTAGCAATCAAAATACAGCTCCCTGCCCAAGAATGCAGTCCCTGAGAATCTGCTCGGAGGCCTGATAAAAGGTCATCGAGGGCCGTAAATGGCCCTGGGGCCTGAGGTTCCCCACCCCTGCTATAGAAGCTGTCAGCGCTGCACTCAGTGCCCTGACACTGAGAGACCGCCTGACTTGCATTGCGCATGACCAGGAAGTTTCTTAGCTCTGGTCGTGACAACATCAGGTTACCATGGCAGTGATCGCGACCTCGCGTCACGTTGTGGGGTCTCCGATCCAAAGGCAGAGGGACTGTCAGACCTCTGACTGCGCCAGGAATGCTGTGATCGTGTTCGATTGCAGTATTTTGGGGGTTAAAATGCCGGGAGTGGTCTGTGACTGCTCCTGGCACTTAGTGCTGGGTGTCAGCTGTGAGAATCAGCTGACACCCGGCCGCGATCGGCCGCACACCACCTGTGTGCGCGGCCGATCGCCGAGACGTACTATTCTGTCAATGGTCAAATTGGCTCAGGGCACATGGACGGAATAGTACGTCTGATGTCAGAAAGGGGTTAAACACAATACCACCCCTCTTATTTATTGTATTATGCTGCATTAGAAACTAAATAATTACGGCATGATGAAAATCAGCTTAAAGTTTCATGGAGCAATGTCTACCTTTCCCTCTTACCCCCCTTAGGTCGTATGATCCCTATTTTTTGTGCTTCAGTTTTCCTTGTTTTTCCTTTTCTCTAGGAGACAAGTCATATGTGACGCCCCTATCACCGACTCTATGGTCTCTGCGCTGACTGTAGGACTTGTAGCTGTTTAACATTTAATAAAAATTCATTGGTTATAAAGAAGCTGTCCGGTTGGGTTATGAAACGAGCCGTGTCCTCCTGATTCTCCCCTTCTGAATTCAGATCTGACAATGACAATTTTACTTGTCCCTTGTTTCTACGATATCTACAAGTTTTCCTTTTACCGCTACATGTTATTGATACATAAAAGTTTCAGGACTCGGAAACATTAATTTTGCAAATATAAAGATGCGTGATATTTTGTTAGGCCAATTGTCTGATACTTAGAGGAAGCTTAGCAGCAATTCCAATATCTAAGACATATCTAAACACTATTACGGATTACACACAGTCACAGAAATAGCATTATAAGCTGTGGCCCTCATTCAGTGACAGCTCTTTTTTCTTGTCTCTTGTACTCCTGCACCGGGTCATCTCCTACAATGGCCCAACGTTATCTACAAGCATTGATGGATTCCATTGTCCTTGATCTCTTTTTTCCATAGGTGCAACATCTTGGTGGAATCTCTCACCGTGCTCATCGCTCACGACTTCACAGTTTGGTTGAAAAATGTCTTGATGCGAATGTAAGAAATGAATCTTTAAGGACATGTACAGCCAAGGTCCTGACACAGTGCGGAAAATAAGTATTTGATACGCTGCCGATTTTGCACGTTTTCCCTCCTACAAAGAATGGAGAAGTCTGTAATATTTATCACAGGTACAATTCAACGGTGAGAGAAAATCCAAAAATAAAAAAAGCAGAAAATCACATTGTATGATTTTAAAATAATGAAATTGCATTTTATTGCATGAAATAAGTATATGATCACCGACCAACCACCAAGAATTCAGACTCTCACAGCCCTGTTAGTTTTTCTTTAAAAAGCCCTGCTACTCTGCTCTCACCTGTATTAATTGCAACCAGTTTGAACTTGTTATCTGCATAAAAGACACCTTTCCAGATAATCAGTCACACGCCAATCTGTCCACCATGGCCAAGACCAAAGAGCTGTCTAAGGACACCAGGGACAAAATTGCAGACCTGCACAAGGCTGGGGTGGGCTGCAGCACAATAGGCAAGCAGCTTGGTGAAAAGGCAACAATTGTTGACAAAATTATTGGAAAATGGAAGAAACACAAGTTGACTGTCAGTCTTCTTCGCTCTGGGGCTACATGCAGAATCTCGTCTCGTGGGGTAAGGAAGATTCTGAGAAAGGTCAGAAAGCCCAGAACAACATGGTAAGACTGGGTCAATGACCTGAAGAAAGCTGGGATCACAGGACCGGGCCTGCTCAGGAAGTGTGCATAGCTAATCAGCTACCTAGTGTTCACTGGTGGATACAGACTGACCTGCAGGTAGCCACCAGGTACCACTCCTGGGCAGAACCCAATATTGCAGCTGCAGACCCCAGGGGTCAGGTTCGCTGACACTGAATAGGGATAGGTCTCTTTTCAGACTAGTAAGTTCTGGTACCTCTACAGAATGGTTACTGACACTGATTAGGGCAAGGTTAAGACACTCTGGTCTATGATACTGGAACAGGGTTTGGCCGAACATAGACCAGATGACAATGTTCAGGCACTGGCCACTCATGGACAAGCTTCAAGCACTGGCCGCTCCGGGAATGAGATTCAGGCCATGGCCTTTCTGGATCCAGGGGACTATGGATACAGGACTTGCTACACCAGAATGAGTTTCAGACACTGGCTGCTCTGGGACCAGGGGATGACGGATTCAGGACTGGCCACACTGAGGCAAGGAATACAGGTTTAGGACACTGGCCAAACCAGGACCAGGGAACCTCATAACTCACTAGTAGTACACCTTACTGACTAATGATTCTACATGTTGCATGGTGAATCCCTAAGGGAGAGGGAGTCTTTTATATAGGATGACTCCCAGCAATTAGCTGGAAGCCATCTTCCAGGTGCAGTAATTATACTAAACATCTCTGAGCAACAAGCTAAGAGTATTTAGTATATACTTGCTCTGCCCCTTTAAGAATGGGGGAGTGCGCGCATGTGTGTACTAGGTGCATCGCTTGGAGCTGCGGCGCTCACACAGCCAGGAAGCAGGAGAACGCTGAGGATTGTGCCGAGGGTCTGAGGCAGTGAGTAAGCTGGCATCCCACCATGCAGGGGTGCCAGTAATAGAGCTACAGGCACACTATGCCATCATGGATTAAAATCTTTCCGGGCACGCAAGGTCCTGCTACTCACACCAGCATATGTCAAGGCCCATTAGAAGTTTGCCAATGGCCATCTGGATGATCCAGAGGAGGCAAGGGAGAATGTCACTTGGTCAGATAAGACCAAAATAGAAATTTTTGCTATCATCACCACCCGCCATGTTTGGAGGAAGAAGAAGGATGAGTGCAAATCCAAGAACACCGTTCCAACCATGAAGCACGGTGGGGGGGAAACATCATACTTTAGGGGTGTCTTTCTGCAAAACAGACAAGATGACTTCACCGTATTTAAGGGAGGATGGATGGGTCAAGGATCGAGAGATTTTAGCCAAACACCTCCTTCCCTCAGTTGGAACATTGAAAATGGGTCGTGGCTGGGTCTTCCAGCATGGCAATCACCCAAAACACACAAGAGGAACTAAGAAGCATTTCAAGGTCCTGGAGTGGCCTAGCCAGTCTCAAATCCTGAACCCAACAGAAAATCTTTGGAGGGAGCTTAAAATCAATGTTGCCCAGCGACAGCCCTGAAACCTGAAGGATTAGGAGAAGATCTGTATGGAAGTATGGGCCAAAATCCCTGCTGCAGTGTGTGCAAACTTGGTCAAGAACTACAGGCAACGTCTGACCTCTGTAATTACAAACAAAGGTTTCTGTACCAAATATTAAAACAGTTATCCACTACCCTAATTCGTTTAATTTTGTATTCATTAATCTTACTATTATGTGCCAGTAATGGATCCATACACTTATTATAGTAATATATACCTTTATAAGGCAGATAGCATCACTTGGTGTCTGCCAGATGTAACTCTGATGTTTATCAATCACTTCTTGTCCCCCGGCGTACTGCGCTCTAATACTACAAGCTCCGTTATGCGTTGCAGTGGCCTGTGAGCCAGCACTTAGCACGCCTTCTCCATTTTCCACACAAACTCCTCCCTGCCTCCTCACCATCACCATATGTATATACACACATACTGTATATATGTATACATAGACATATGCATACACATTTCCTATTCTTTGTCATGTTTGTCACACATGTATCAGATCACCAAACAAATGTAAATATTAGCCAAAGTTAACACAAAATGCAGTTTTTTAATGAAGATCTTTATTATATAGGGAAAAAGAAATCCAAACCTCCAGGGCCCTGTGTGAAAAAGTGATTGCCCCTAAATCTTATAACTGGTTGGGCCACTCTTAGCAGCAACAACTGCTTGCAATAACTGGCAGTGAGTTTCTGGAGGAATTTTGACTACTCATCTTAGTAGAATTTCTGAGCATGGACCGCCTTGTTAAGGTAATGACACAACAGCATCTCAATTGCATAGCTCCCAACCATCCCAGATTCAGCTGGACTGTCATGTCCCATCTCAGCTGTTCTCCCAACCTCTATATTCCTCTCTTCGACATTTTCATTGCTCCTGTAGCTCCTCCTGCTCGGAGGGATTGGCTGCTTCTCTGCTAAGTGCATAAATTAGATTATATATTCACTTCCTCTCCCTTCAGTGATTGGTCTCCCCAGGAGTATCAGCTTCCATCGCAGTCTCCACAGGCTGCTGCTTTACCAGTGAGCCACAGCTCACAATGCTGGAGATGGGAGAATTTGGTCATATTGACCGCTATATTGCCGGCAATGAACTCAGAAGCAGAGTATACATATCCATAGCAATACATTGTGTATAAGAATGCTTTTTATGGTGCCTGTATACTGAGGGGAAGAAAAATATATATTTTTATTCTTATAAAAGTATTTAAAATAATAAGCAATTACAAAAATGTATTTTTCTATGTTATACTCCCAGATCCTGAAACCACAGCCTCAACATTACTGACAGGCACTGTAAGCTGCTGAGCCACAAGCTCCAGTGAAGTGACTGCAGGATTGTGTGCACTTGATCCATATTCCAGGCTCTGACTACAGGCAGATTATTCTGATAGAAATACACTGCTGTGTACAATGGATGTTTCTGTATTCTAGGAGAATAAGAGATTTTTTTCATCCTATAAAATTACTAATAAATAATAATGAAAAACACTCGATAATGAAAAAAAATGTCATTTTAATGCGTTTTTTAAATAATAAGCATCACAAATCAGTGAATAACCCGGACATAGTTGTGCTAATATAACTGTAATGACCCGCAGAACGCAGTGATCAGATTATTTACAGGAATCGGTAAATTACGGGAGAAACAAAATGTGTAATGCGGAGGACGTGTTCACACGTAGCGTAAATGCTGCGTTCTTTCTTCTGTAAATGTCTGACCCAGATGACGTAGTGACAATCTTCCCTGATTATTGCGCGTTTGCTGCGTTTCTTCTTTTTTGCATTTTCCTCCATATTTGATGTTTTTGGCGGATATGAAGCCGCGTTTAACACTTTAATAGTACAGAAAAGCTTTGATTCTGCGCTTATAAATGTGACGGCGGTTTTCTCTTCATACATTTTTTTTCTTAATACGTTTTTTTTCAGAAGAAGCCTATAAAGGGAAAATGCATCAAAGCCCCAGAGGTCCGCAGGGTCTTCAGACCACAGAGAGCGCAGATTTCATGAGAACTGCGGCGCTATCAGACTCCAGCACTCAGTATCTTCCATGGTGTAACAGTCAGGATTCCTCTAGATTCTCGTCTCTCCGCCTGGTTACAGCTGTTCTTCCTTTCTCCCCTTTTCTATCCTCGCCTTTCCCATTCCTTCTCTTCCCCTCCCGCCTCTTAAATGTTTTATATATAAGGTATTATATGTGTCCCGTAACCCCTTTCCCGACCTATCCTGTGCAGACCAATCTTTTTCATTTTCTTTCTATCCCTTTCATTTTTCCCTTTTCCCCATTTTCCTTAACCCCTTCATGACCGTACTAGTACGGCGCAGGTAGCTTCTCTCCCTTTGATGTCGGCTCCGGTGGTGAGCCCGCATCTTTCCCAGCACACGTCAGCTCAAGTGAGGTATTCTGCTACATACAGGAGACCTGATCATCGCCTGTACGTAGCAGAGCCGACCGAGTTATGGCAGCTTCTAGTCTCCCATGGAAACTATTGAAGCAGGCCAAAAGTGAAAAAAAAGTTTTTAAAAATATAAAAAAATATAAAAGTTTAAATCCCCCCCTTTCACCCCACTCAAAATAAAACAATAGAAAAACCAAACATACACAAATTAGGTATCGCCGCATTCAGAATCGCCCGATCTATCAATAAAGAAAGGAACAAACTGATCACTAGACGGTGTAGTGAGAAAAAAAGGCAAAATGCCAGAATTCAGGTTTTTTGGTCGCTGCGACATTGAATTAAAATGTAATAACGGATGTTCAAAAGATCGTATCTGCACCAAAATGGTATCAATAAAAACATCAGCTCGGCGCGCAAACAATAAGCCCTCACCCAATCCAAGTTCATGAAAAATGGAGACGCTAAGGGCCTCAGAAAATGGCGCATTTTTTTTCCAACAAATTTTGGATTTTTTTTCACCACTTAAAAAAAGAAGAACTGAGACCTGTTTGGTGTCTATGAACCTGGAATGACCTGTAGAATCATAATGGCAGGGCAGGTGTAGCATTTGGGGAATATGGTAGAAAGTAAATCCCAAAAATTTTTTTCCCATTTTTGAGTACACGATATGGTAAAACCAATGATGTCGTTCCAAAGCACAACTTGTCCCGCAACAAACAAGCCCTAACATGGCCATACTGACGGAAACATAAAAAGTTATGGCTGTGGGAAGAAGGGGAGCGAAAAACAGAAACGCAAAAACGAAAGAGGGCAAGGTCTCTAAGGGGTTAAAAACCCTATTTTCCTTCCCCAGTCTCCTCCTTAACCCTTTCTCCCCTTTATTCTGCCTCTCTCTTTCATGACTTTACATTTCTCTTCTTTGCTGTTGTTTGGTTCTTGTCTGTATTACTGGGTATTTATAATCGGTCTCTTCCCTTTTTCTTTACCCCATTTATGTAAATAAATCCTTAATAAAAACTACTTTACCATAAAAGGCGCCCGCTGAGCACCCAAGGCACGCGGCTGATCTGTGCCGATTTGGGGCTTTTCTCTCTAATAAAATTGCAGGTAAAAAACTGCAGAAACTTTATTAAGTGCAGAATCAAAGCTTTTCTGTCCTCTAAAAAGCACAATAAAACCGCGGCTTCACCTCTGCACCAAGAACGCATCAAATAAGGGGGAGAAGATTGTTATTGTAGATGGTGCGGATCCTGCAGAAAACAAAAAACACCGTATTTCTGCAGTGTGTGAACACGGCCTTACACACACAAATAAGCCGGATGTCGTATAGTGACGCTACATAAAGAGGAGAACGTTCTGGAGGCTCCGACTGTGAATGACGGCACAAAAAATAATCCCCAGGTCCCACGCACGCTGGACCAGAGACCCATGAATCCACCTGCTCATCTCCAGTCCCAACTGTCCCGGATACAGCGGGCAGTCCCGGATTTGGGTCTACGCCCTGCAGTCTCAGGCGTCTGCTGAATTTCCCTCACTACCAGCGCCCCTCTGACAACTCCTCCGGCCGGGGGAGAAAGCAGTGGTAAAAGGCCGTGGATTAGGGTGAGGCTGGGGTCACACTAGAGAGGAATACAGACGAGTGAGAGGCATTAAAATCACGCATTACACACGGACAAATGATTCTCTATGGGGCAGCTCCCATCAGCCATATATTTCTCATCCGTATTCTACGGTCCGTGCCAATCACAGCATGCTGCGATTATCAGCGTACTACGCCCGTAGTACGCCAATGCAAGTCATTGTAAAAAAATGTGTGGGCTCCCACGGTAATTTGTCAATGTGGGAACCCACGCATTTTTTTTTTACAACGAATTAACCCCTTAAATTAAGACCTACACCTCCCAAATTTTACACATCATCCCTCATCTAATTACTAATGAAAGACATATAAAAAAAATGAAATCAAATGGTTTACTGTATGTAACCATGTGTCATTTCATGTCGGGTTGGGGAATGATATGACAAAAGCCGGCAATTGAATTAGCGGCTATTCTGCTATGAAGAACTCTGAAATATAAATATATATATATATATGTGTCTCAATGACATGTATGTATATATATATGTATTCTATGTGTCTATATCTATTCTTTGGTTTCTGTTAGAAACCCTGTCATAGGGCTCCATTATATGTCCATTTTGCAAGCCGGCGAGAAAATCTCGGCATACGGATTACATATGGATTACATACAGATGCTTACATGCGCAAAATACGCGACCTCACCTTGCTTACGGATGACATACGGAGCACTGTTTAGGGGTCATTCAGCCGTATTACGCCTGTAAACTACGGACCGTATTTTGTGTCGGTTAGTGTGACCCCAGCCTGAGGCCAAAAGTTGCTGCTATGCACCGCATGCTCTGTGCCTCTATCTGTGCTTCAAAAGTTGTGAGGTGTGCACAGTTACTTGGTGTAACACTGGTGGATGTGGACCCACTGCACCATCAGCCAGGCTTACCTACACACACGGCTCCGCTCCGTACACCACGTACACACATGGCTCTGCTCAGTACACCACGTACACACATGGCTCTGCTCTTTACACCTCGAACACACGGCTCCGGTCCGTACACCTCGTACACACAGGGCTCCGCTCTGTACACCTTGTACACACACGGCTCTGCTCCGTACACCCATGGCTCCGCTCCATACACCTCGTACACACAGGGCTCCACTCCATACACCTCATACACACAGGGCTCCGCTCTGTACACCTCGAACACACACAGCTCTGCTTCGTACACCTCGTACACACACGGCTCCGCTCCGTACACCCCGTACACACACGGCTCTGCTTCATACACCTTGTACACACACGGCTCTGCTCCATACACCTCATATAAACGTGGCTCTGCTATGTACACACCTGGCTCCGCTCCGTACACCTCGTACACACACAGCTCCGCTCCATACACTCCGTACACACGCGGCTCCGCTCCGTACACATCATACACACACGGCTCCGCTCCATACACCTTGTAAACTCACGGCTCTGCTCCGTACACCTCGTATGCATGTGCCTCTGCTACGTACACACCTGGCTCCGCTCCATACACCTCGTACACACTCGGCTCTGCTCCGTACACCTCGTATACACACGGCTCCGCTCCGTACACCTCGTACACACACGGCTCCGCTCCGTACACCTCGTATACACGTGGCTCTGCTACGCACACACGCGGCTCCGCTCCGTACACCTCGTACACACTCGGCTCCGCTCCGTACACCTTGTACACAGTCAGCTCCGCTCCGTACACCTCGTACACACACGGCTCCGCTCTGTACACCTCGTACACACACGGCTCCGCTCCGTACACCTCGTACACACAGGGCTCCACTCCGTACACCTCGTACACACACAGCTCCGCTCCGTACACCTCATACACATGCAGCTCCGCTCCATACACCTCGTACACACACAGCTCCGTTCCGTACACCTCGTACACACACAGCTCCGCTCCGTACACCTCGTACACACACAGCTCCGCTCCGTACACCTCGTACACACACAGCTCCGCTCCGTACACCTCGAACACACACGGCTCCACTCCGTACACCTCGCACACATGCGGCTCCGCTCCATACACCCCGTACACACACGGCTCCGCTCCGTACACCTCGTACACACATGGCTCCGCTCCGTACACCTTGTACACACATGGCTCCGCTCCGTACACCTCGTACACACACGGCTCCGCTCTGTACACCTCGTACACACAGGGCTCCGCTCCGTACACCTCGTACACACCCAACTCCGCTCCGTACACCTCGTACACACACGGCTCCGCTCCGTACACCTCGTACACACACGGCTCCGCTCCGTACACCCCGTACACACGCGGCTCCGCTCCGTACACCTCGTACACACACGGCTCCGCTCCGTACACCTCGTACACATACAGCTCCGCTCCGTATACCTCGTACACACACGGCTCCGCTCCTTACACCTCGTACACACACGGCTCCGCTTCGTACACCTCGTACACACACGGCTCCGCTCTGTACACCTCGTACACACAGGGCTCCGCTCTGTACACCTCGTACACACAGGGCTCCGCTCCGTACACCTCGTACACACCCAACTCCGCTCCGTACACCTCGTACACACACGGCTCCACTCCGTACACCTCGTACACACACGGCTCCGCTCCGTACACCCCGTACACACGCGGCTCCGCTCCGTACACCTCGTACACACACGGCTCCGCTCCGTACACCCCGTACACACGCGGCTCCGCTCCGTACACCCCGTACACACGCGGCTCCGCTCCGTACACCCCGTACACACGCGGTTCCGCTCCGTACACCCCGTACACACGCGGCTCCGCTCCGTACACCTCGTACACATACGGCTCCGCTCCGTACACCTCGTACACACACGGCTCCGCGTCGTACACCTCGTACACACACGGCTCCGCTCTGTACACCTCGTACACACACGGCTCCGCTCCGTACACCTCGTACAGACCCAACTCCGCTCCGTACACCTCGTACACACACGGCTCCGCTCCGTACACCTCGTACACATACGGCTCCGCTCCGTATACCTCGTACACACACGGCTCCGCTCCTTACACCTCGTACACACACGGCTCTGCTTCGTACACCTCGTACACACACGGCTCCGCTCCGTACACCTCGTACACACACGGCTCCGCTCCGTACACCTCGTACACACACGGCTCCGCTCCGTACACCTCGTACACACACGGCTCCGCTCCGTACACCCCGTACACACGCGGCTCCGCTCCGTACACCTCGTACACACGCGGCTCCGCTCCGTACACCTCGTACACATACGGCTCCGCTCCGTATACCTCGTACACACACGGCTCCGCTCCGTACACCTCGTACACACACGGCTCCGCTTCGTACACCTCGTACACACACGGCTCCGCTCCGTACACCTCGTACACACACGGCTCCGCTCCGTACACCTCGTACACACACGGCTCCGCTCCGTATACCTCGTACACACACGGCTCCGCTCCGTATACCTCGTACACACACGGCTCCGCTCCGTACACCTCGTATACACACAGCTCTGCTACATCCACCCTGTAAACCCCTCCTGACCCCACACAGAAACTTCCCCTCATCCAGCACCATGACAACCAGCACAGCAGAGTCCTGCACACACTGAGGCCCCTGATCATGTGACCCCTGACTCCTCCCCTTCTGTGACCTCATCACAGGTCCTGTGTGCACAGAGCAGTCATATATGTGGCGGACACTCCTGGACCTTCTGCTTTCTGGGCCGGTTCCTCCTGTGAGTCCTATTAACCCTTTCGCTCCCTGTATTCTCCTTTCTGACAGGACAATCTCTGAATTCGGACAGTGTGACAGGAATTTCAGCAATGTGGAAGGAAAAAATGACAATTTTACTGTTTTTCTCACAGAAATGTGACTTTCCCCCAATGTATCATTGTCCTAAAGGTGACAGGAGCGCTGAGGCCGCACAGTGCGCTGTGTCTCCTGAGTGCCGATACCCCACAGGCTCGGGAGGGAAGGGGCGCCATTGTGGCTGGGATAGACGGCGGACGCCGTGTGACCTGTGAAGAGCTCTGACACCAGAACAGCAGAGACCCTTTTAGCCCTTTCCTCAGACTGTAGCTCCTGGGAACAGGTCCTCACTCCTGTCCCTTCACTATAAAGCCTGGGCCTCATTATACGGCTGTACAGGGGTCTAGTGAAGGCTTTTAGCCCTTTCCTCAATCTGTAGCTCCTGGGAACAGGTCCTCACTCCTGTCCCTTCACTATAAAGCCTGGGCCTCATTATACAGCTGTACAGGGGTCTAGTGAAGGCTTTTTAGCCCTTTCCTCAGACTGTAGCTCCTGGGATCAGGCCCTCACTCCTGTCCCTTCACTATAAAGCCTGGGCCTCATTATACGGCTGTACAGGGGTCTAGTGAAGGCTTTTTAGCCCTTTCCTCAGACTGTAGCTCCTGGGATCAGGCCCTCACTCCTGTCCCTTCACTATAAAGCCTGGGCCTCATTATACAGCTGTACATGGGTCTAGTGAAGGCTTTTTAGCCCTTTCCTCAGACTGTAGCTCCTGGGATCAGGCCCTCACTCCTGTCCCTTCACTATAAAGCCTGGGCCTCATTATACAGCTGTACATGGGTCTAGTGAAGGCTTTTTAGCCCTTTCCTCAGACTGTAGCTCCCGGGATCAGGCCCTCACTCCTGTCCCTTCACCATAAAGCCTGGGCCTCATTATACAGCTGTACAGGGATCTATTGAAGGCTTTTTAGCCCTTTCCTCAGACTGTAGCTCCTGGGAACAGGCCCTCACTCCTGTTCCTTCACTATAAAGCCTGGGCCTCATTATACGGCTGTACAGGGGTCTAGTGAAGGCTTTTAGCCCTTTCTCAATCTGTAGCTCCTGGGAACAGGCCCTCACTCCTGTCCCTTCACTATAAAGCCTGGGCCTCATTATACAGCTGTACAGGGGTCTAGTGAAGGCTTTTTAGCCCTTTCCTCAGACTGTAGCTCCTGGGATCAGGCCCTCACTCCTGTCCCTTCACTATAAAGCCTGGACCTCATTATACAGCTGTACAGGGGTCTAGTGAAGGCTTTTTAGCCCTTTCCTCGGTCTCTAGCTCCTGGGCACAGGCCCTCACTCCTGTCCCTTCACTATAAAGCCTGGGCCTCATTATACAGCTGTACAGAGGTCTAGTGAAGGCTTTTTAGCACTTTCTTCAGACTGTAGCTCCTGGGATCAGGCCCTCACTCCTGTCCCTTCACTATAAAGCCTGGGCCTCATTATACAGCTGTACAGGGGTCTAGTGAAGGCTTTTTAGCCCTTTCCTCAGACTGTAGCTCCTGGGATCAGGCCCTCACTCCTGTCCCTTCACTATAAAGCCTGGGCCTCATTATACAGCTGTACATGGGTCTAGTGAAGGCTTTTTAGCCCTTTCCTCAGACTGTAGCTCCTGGGATCAGGCCCTCACTCCTATCCCTTCACTATAAAGCCTGGGCCTCATTATACAGCTGTACATGGGTCTAGTGAAGGCTTTTTAGCCCTTTCCTCAGACTGTAGCTCCTGGGATCAGGCCCTCACTCCTGTCCCTTCACTATAAAGCCTGGGCCTCATTATACGGCTGTACAGGGATCTAGTGAAGGCTTTTTAGCCCTTTCCTCAGACTGTAGCTCCTGGGATCAGGCCCTCACTCCTGTCCCTTCACTATAAAGCCTGGGCCTCATTATACGGCTGTACAGCGGTCTAGTGAAGGCTTTTAGCCCTTTCTCAATCTGTAGCTCCTGGGAACAGGCCCTCACTCCTGTCCCTTCACTATAAAGCCTGTGCCTCATTATACAGCTGTACAGGGGTCTAGTGAAGGCTTTTTAGCCCTTTCCTCAGACTGTAGCTCCTGGGATCAGGCCCTCACTCCTGTCCCTTCACTATAAAGCCTGGACCTCATTATACAGCTGTACAGGGGTCTAGTGAAGGCTTTTTAGCCCTTTCCTCGGTCTCTAGCTCCTGGGCACAGGCCCTCACTCCTGTCCCTTCACTATAAAGCCTGTGCCTCATTATACAGCTGTACAGGGGTCTAGTGAAGGCTTTTTAGCACTTTCTTCAGACTGTAGCTCCTGGGATCAGGCCCTCACACCTGTCCCTTCACTATAAAGCCTGGGCCTCATTATACAGCTGTACAGGGGTCTAGTGAAGGCTTTTTAGCCCTTTCCTCAGACTGTAGCTCCTGGGATCAGGCCCTCACTCCTGTCCCTTCACTATAAAGCCTGGGCCTCATTATACAGCTGTACATGGGTCTAGTGAAGGCTTTTTAGCCCTTTCCTCAGACTGTAGCTCCTGGGATCAGGCCCTCACTCCTATCCCTTCACTATAAAGCCTGGGCCTCATTATACAGCTGTACATGGGTCTAGTGAAGGCTTTTTAGCCCTTTCCTCAGACTGTAGCTCCTGGGATCAGGCCCTCACTCCTGTCCCTTCACTATAAAGCCTGGGCCTCATTATACGGCTGTACAGGGGTCTAGTGACGGCTTTTAGCCCTTTCTCAATCTGTAGCTCCTGGGAACAGGCCCTCACTCCTGTCCCTTCACTATAAAGCCTGGGCCTCATTATACAGCTGTACAGGGGTCTAGTGAAGGCTTTTTAGCCCTTTCCTCAGACTGTAGCTCCTGGGATCAGGCCCTCACTCCTGTCCCTTCACTATAAAGCCTGGGCCTCATTATACGGCTGTACAGGGGTCTAGTGAAGGCTTTTTAGCCCTTTCCTCGGTCTCTAGCTCCTGGGCACAGGCCCTCACTCCTGTCCCTTCACTATAAAGCCTGGGCCTCATTATACAGCTGTACAGGGGTCTAGTGAAGGCTTTTTAGCACTTTCTTCAGACTGTAGCTCCTGGGATCAGGCCCTCACTCCTGTCCCTTCACTATAAAGCCTGGGCCTCATTATACGGCTGTACAGGGGTCTAGTGAAGGCTTTTTAGCCCTTTCCTCAGACTGTAGCTCCTGGGATCAGGCCCTCACTCCTGTCCCTTCACTATAAAGCCTGGGCCTCATTATACAGCTGTACATGGGTCTAGTGAAGGCTTTTTAGCCCTTTCCTCAGACTGTAGCTCCTGGGATCAGGCCCTCACTCCTGTCCCTTCACTATAAAGCCTGGGCCTCATTATACAGCTGTACATGGGTCTAGTGAAGGCTTTTTAGCCCTTTCCTCAGACTGTAGCTCCTGGGACCAGGCCCTCACTCCTGTCCCTTCACTATAAAGCCTGGGCCTCATTATACAGCTGTACATGGGTCTAGTGAAGGCTTTTTAGCCCTTTCCTCAGACTGTAGCTCCTGGGATCAGGCCCTCACTCCTGTCCCTTCACTATAAAGCCTGGGCCTCATTATACAGCTGTACATGGGTCTAGTGAAGGCTTTTTAGCCCTTTCCTCAGACTGTAGCTCCCGGGATCAGGCCCTCACTCCTGTCCCTTCACCATAAAGCCTGGGCCTCATTATACAGCTGTACAGGGATCTATTGAAGGCTTTTTAGCCCTTTCCTCAGACTGTAGCTCCTGGGAACAGGCCCTCACTCCTGTTCCTTCACTATAAAGCCTGGGCCTCATTATACGGCTGTACAGGGGTCTAGTGAAGGCTTTTAGCCCTTTCTCAATCTGTAGCTCCTGGGAACAGGCCCTCACTCCTGTCCCTTCACTATAAAGCCTGGGCCTCATTATACAGCTGTACAGGGGTCTAGTGAAGGCTTTTTAGCCCTTTCCTCAGACTGTAGCTCCTGGGATCAGGCCCTCACTCCTGTCCCTTCACTATAAAGCCTGGACCTCATTATACAGCTGTACAGGGGTCTAGTGAAGGCTTTTTAGCCCTTTCCTCGGTCTCTAGCTCCTGGGCACAGGCCCTCACTCCTGTCCCTTCACTATAAAGCCTGGGCCTCATTATACAGCTGTACAGAGGTCTAGTGAAGGCTTTTTAGCACTTTCTTCAGACTGTAGCTCCTGGGATCAGGCCCTCCTGTCCCTTCACTATAAAGCCTGGGCCTCATTATACAGCTGTACAGGGGTCTAGTGAAGGCTTTTTAGCCCTTTCCTCAGACTGTAGCTCCTGGGATCAGGCCCTCACTCCTGTCCCTTCACTATAAAGCCTGGGCCTCATTATACAGCTGTACATGGGTCTAGTGAAGGCTTTTTAGCCCTTTCCTCAGACTGTAGCTCCTGGGATCAGGCCCTCACTCCTATCCCTTCACTGTAAAGCCTGGGCCTCATTATACAGCTGTACATGGGTCTAGTGAAGGCTTTTTAGCCCTTTCCTCAGACTGTAGCTCCTGGGATCAGGCCCTCACTCCTGTCCCTTCACTATAAAGCCTGGGCCTCATTATACGGCTGTACAGGGATCTAGTGAAGGCTTTTTAGCCCTTTCCTCAGACTGTAGCTCCTGGGATCAGGCCCTCACTCCTGTCCCTTCACTATAAAGCCTGGGCCTCATTATACGGCTGTACAGCGGTCTAGTGAAGGCTTTTAGCCCTTTCTCAATCTGTAGCTCCTGGGAACAGGCCCTCACTCCTGTCCCTTCACTATAAAGCCTGTGCCTCATTATACAGCTGTACAGGGGTCTAGTGAAGGCTTTTTAGCCCTTTCCTCAGACTGTAGCTCCTGGGATCAGGCCCTCACTCCTGTCCCTTCACTATAAAGCCTGGACCTCATTATACAGCTGTACAGGGGTCTAGTGAAGGCTTTTTAGCCCTTTCCTCGGTCTCTAGCTCCTGGGCACAGGCCCTCACTCCTGTCCCTTCACTATAAAGCCTGTGCCTCATTATACAGCTGTACAGGGGTCTAGTGAAGGCTTTTTAGCACTTTCTTCAGACTGTAGCTCCTGGGATCAGGCCCTCACACCTGTCCCTTCACTATAAAGCCTGGGCCTCATTATACAGCTGTACAGGGGTCTAGTGAAGGCTTTTTAGCCCTTTCCTCAGACTGTAGCTCCTGGGATCAGGCCCTCACTCCTGTCCCTTCACTATAAAGCCTGGGCCTCATTATACAGCTGTACATGGGTCTAGTGAAGGCTTTTTAGCCCTTTCCTCAGACTGTAGCTCCTGGGATCAGGCCCTCACTCCTATCCCTTCACTATAAAGCCTGGGCCTCATTATACAGCTGTACATGGGTCTAGTGAAGGCTTTTTAGCCCTTTCCTCAGACTGTAGCTCCTGGGATCAGGCCCTCACTCCTGTCCCTTCACTATAAAGCCTGGGCCTCATTATACGGCTGTACAGGGGTCTAGTGACGGCTTTTAGCCCTTTCTCAATCTGTAGCTCCTGGGAACAGGCCCTCACTCCTGTCCCTTCACTATAAAGCCTGGGCCTCATTATACAGCTGTACAGGGGTCTAGTGAAGGCTTTTTAGCCCTTTCCTCAGACTGTAGCTCCTGGGATCAGGCCCTCACTCCTGTCCCTTCACTATAAAGCCTGGGCCTCATTATACGGCTGTACAGGGGTCTAGTGAAGGCTTTTTAGCCCTTTCCTCGGTCTCTAGCTCCTGGGCACAGGCCCTCACTCCTGTCCCTTCACTATAAAGCCTGGGCCTCATTATACAGCTGTACAGGGGTCTAGTGAAGGCTTTTTAGCACTTTCTTCAGACTGTAGCTCCTGGGATCAGGCCCTCACTCCTGTCCCTTCACTATAAAGCCTGGGCCTCATTATACGGCTGTACAGGGGTCTAGTGAAGGCTTTTTAGCCCTTTCCTCAGACTGTAGCTCCTGGGATCAGGCCCTCACTCCTGTCCCTTCACTATAAAGCCTGGGCCTCATTATACAGCTGTACATGGGTCTAGTGAAGGCTTTTTAGCCCTTTCCTCAGACTGTAGCTCCTGGGATCAGGCTCTCACTCCTGTCCCTTCACTATAAAGCCTGGGCCTCATTATACAGCTGTACATGGGTCTAGTGAAGGCTTTTTAGCCCTTTCCTCAGACTGTAGCTCCTGGGACCAGGCCCTCACTCCTGTCCCTTCACTATAAAGCCTGGGCCTCATTATACAGCTGTACATGGGTCTAGTGAAGGCTTTTTAGCCCTTTCCTCAGACTGTAGCTCCTGGGATCAGGCCCTCACTCCTGTCCCTTCACTATAAAGCCTGGACCTCATTATACAGCTGTACAGGGGTCTAGTGAAGGCTTTTTAGCCCTTTCCTCGGTCTCTAGCTCCTGGGCACAGGCCCTCACTCCTGTCCCTTCACTATAAAGCCTGGGCCTCATTATACAGCTGTACAGGGGTCTAGTGAAGGCTTTTTAGCACTTTCCTCAGACTGTAGCTCCTGGGAACAGGCCCTCACTCCTGTCCCTTCACTATACAGCCTGGGCCTCATTATACAGCTGTACAGGGGTCTAGTGAAGGCTTTTTAGCCCTTTCCTCAGACTGTAGCTCCTGGGAACAGGCCCTCACTCCTGTCCCTTCACTATAAAGCCTGGGCCTCATTATACAGCTGTACAGGGGTCTAGTGAAGGCTTTTTAGTCCTTTCCTCAGACTGTAGCTCCTGGGAACAGGCCCTCACTCCTGTCCCTTCACTATAAAGCCTGGGCCTCATTATACAGCTGTACAGGGGTCTAGTGAAGGCTTTTTAGCCCTTTCCTCAGTCTGTAGCTCTTGGGATCAGACCCTCACTCCTGTCCCTTCACTATAAAGCCTGGGCCTCATTATACAGCTGTACAGGGGTCTAGTGAAGGCTTTTTAGCCCTTTCCTCAGACTGAAGCTCCTGGGCACAGGCCCTCACTCCTGTCCCTTCACTATAAAGCCTGGGCCTCATTATACAGCTATACAGGGGTCTAGTGAAGGCTTTTTAGTCCTTTCCTCAAACTGTAGCTCCTGGGCACAGGCCCTCACTCCTGACCCCTCACTATAAAGCCTGGGCCTCATTATACAGCTGTACAGGGGTCTAGTGAAGGCTTTTTAGCCCTTTTCTCAGACTGTAGCTACTGGTCACCATGTGATCTCACCATAACCCTAACAAGCTAATTCAGGTGTGAAATCTTGGTCAAAATTATCTCAGTACACAAATCTCCAAGGGTGCCCAAAATTTAGCATCGCCCCTCTTTCCTTTTTGCAATTATGAAATTGTAAAAAATGTCTCTCTCTCTATATATATATTTTATAATTATTATTTTTGCCTGAAATACAAAGGCCATGTGTCATCTTAGAGGTTCGGCCATTTAGAGGTCATTTCATCTTCATCTTACTACTGCTCACAATAACAGTCATTTTGACCCGGGGCGCCCACACTTTTACATGCCACTGTCAATGCTTCGTCCCGCTGGTGCTCAATATTTAATAGGGTCTTTCTATTAAACTTAATGAAAAGTTTGGTGAATTTCTTTGAGCTGTTATTACTAGAGATGAGTGAATATCGTCGGAGAAGTTGTTATTTGCTAATATCACTTACCGAATAGCTGCATCGGGACCCCGGATCCCTGGAGCGCTCCCGATAATCAGCTGCATGTGTCGCTCTCCATGCAGGTGCTGTGACTATCACACAGCGCTACACACTCAGCTGATTATCGGGAGCGCTCCAGCACACTGAGTCCTGAACACTCTGAGGCCCCTGATCATGTGACCCCTGACTCCTCCCCTCCTGTGACCTCATCACAGGTCCTGTGTGCACAGAGCAGTCATAGGCAACGGCGGCGCAGTCATGACAGTTCCCCCCCTTTACGTCTCCTCCTTCTGAGATTGGCCAAGAATCTGTCCATGATGCGAGGAGCATCAACATTCTTAAGCGATTCCCAAGACCTCTCCTCAGGCCCGAACCCTCTCCAATCAATGAGAAAAAAAGTCTTTCCCCTATCCTTTTTCATGGCCAAAATATCCATCACTTCGAAGACGTCATCGTCCCCTACTGGCTGAGGAACAACGGGAGGCGCAGGACAGAACTGTTATGAGTTCATTTTCTCCTTCACCTTTGATGTCTGATGAACTCCCTCTGCTGGTGAAAGGAGGTAGTGAAATTGATTTGGATGGGAAGAACCTGTCATCTGAACAGGTGGAGTGTGATTGGACATCTGGAATCTCTGAGTGGATATAAGGCAGCCGATGCCCTGCAGGGTTGCTGGTGATCCTTTCTGCTCTGAGCTCTTGCATCCAGTTTAGTTCCTGTCTACTAAAGCTAAGCTTTTGCTCTGCAATTATTCCATGAGATTTTGTCTGGTTTACTTAGTGTTTGTGTTCAGCCAGCCCTTGCTGGGACTGGCTGAACTCCATTTTTGTCTCTGATCAGTTGATCTCTTTGCTCTGTTTTCAGAATATACCTAAGTGCTGATATAGTGATTTTGAAGTCTAGCGACTTCAGGGCCTTTTTTCCTATCAGACGGTTGGGACATTTTTGGTAGGGTTTTTGTGGATTGCAGCCAGCATCTTTTCTGTCCTATCCTATCTAGTTAGTTGGGCCCCATCGTTTGTTCAGCCTGTCTTTCTGCCTGTGTTTGTGTTTTCATCTGTTTTCACCATCAATACTTGTTGGGGTGTTGTGAGTTCATTTTCCCCTCCGTCACTGAGGCCTGGTGAACTCCCTATTCTAGTGAAGGAAGGTAGTGAGCCTGATTATCAGGCACCTGGGACTAATGAAGACGATTGGCTGAGTGGAGTCACTGACTGGATTTAAGGCAGCCTACGCCCTTTCTGCCCTGCGGGTGATTTCTCTGTGGACTCTTGGACACCAGTCTGATTCCTGCTCTCCTTAAGCTAAGTTTTCTGTTTTGCCTTTTTGCATCTAAGATTTGTTTTTGTTTTTCTTGCTTTTTGGATTCTGCCACTCCCTGCTGGAGTGTGCAGTGTTCCGTGAGCTCTGTCTTCTGAAAGTACCTGAGTGCTGATTTAGTTTTTGAAGCTTAGTTGCTTCAGGGCCATTTTTTATCAGCTTGTTGGCTTTTGTCTCTGATAGGGTTTTGGCAGATTGCAGACAGCAGCCTTCCTATCCGTTCCTATCTAGGTAGTTTTTGGGCCCCGTCTTTGCTCAGCCTGTCTTTCTGTCTGTGTAAGTGTTTTCATCTTGCTTCACCGTCATTATATGTGGGGGGCTGCCTATTGCTTTGGGGTCTGCTCTGGGGCAGTTAGATTTCCCCTTTCCTTCTTTAGGCCTATGTATCTCTCCGGCTGTGATCGAGGGGTCTAGGTCATCGTAGGAACCCCCCACGGCTACTGCTAGTTGTGTTGATAGGTTCAGGGGTCTGCAATCTGATAGTTGCCAACTTCTCTGTTTTTCAGGACTTAGCTAGCATTTCTGTTTTTGCCTCCTACGGTGACTCAATCACAACATTGGGGGCTGTCTATTGCTTTGGGGTCTGCTCTGGGGCAGTTTAGATTTCCCCTTTCTTTTTTTAGGCTTATTTAGTTCTCCGGCTGTGACGAGAGGTCTAGGACCACCGTAGGAACTCCCCACGGCTACTGTTAGTTGTTGTGAATAGGATCAGGGGTCTGCAATCCGCTAGCTACCAACCTCTCCGGTTTTCTGGACTTAGCTTGTATTTTTGTTTTTTCCTCCTCCGGTGACTCATTCATAACACAGAACTGATTGAGGATGACCGGTTTCAGGAGCGAGATATGGAAGACGTTATGGACCCGGAGTGAAGCAGGCAGCCTCAATCTGTAGGCCGTATTGTTGATGCGTCCAAGAATCTCGAAGGGACCTATGTACTGGGGGCCCAATTTATACGAAGGGATTTTCAAGCGGATGTGCTTGGTCGACAGCCAGACCTTGTCTCCTGGATGGTATGGTGGGAGATCCCTCCGCCTCTTGTCGGCATGTTTTTTCATCCCGGCCGCAGCTTGTATAAGAGCCTCTTTGGTCTTCCTCCAGACCTGGGAAAACTCTTGGGAGAGGGCACCGGCGGCGGGTACGCCGGAGGATGAAGATAATGGAAGAGGCACACCTGGATTCTGACCAGAGACCACAAAAATGGATACCTGGTGGTGGATTCATTGGAGTGATTGTTATGGGCAAACTCTGCCCATGGAAGAAGATCGACCCAATTGTCACGATGAGCGTTAGAGAAGTTCCACAGGTAGGAGGTCAAGACTTGGTTGACCCGTTCGACTTGCCCGTTGGTCTGTGGATGCTAAGCAGAAGAGAAATCCAGGGATATGCCCAAGAGTTTACAGAGTGCTCTCCAGAAGCAGGAGGTAAACTGTACCCCGCGGTCAGACAAGATTCGCTGAGGAAATCCGTGTTATCTGAAAATCTGATGAATGTAAATTTTAGCCAATTTAGAAGCTGTGGGCAAGCCGGGTAACGGGACAAAATGGGCCATCTTGGAAAACCGATCGACTACCACCAGAACAGTCGTGCATCCAGAAGAGCGGGGTAAGTCGGTTACAAAATCCATGGTGATATGTTGCCAAGGAGCTTCGGGAACAGGCAACGGCAGAAGAAGGCCGGAGGACAAGCTTCTAGGTACCTTGTTCCTGGCGCAAATTGAGCAGGAGGCCATGAAGTCTGACACATCTTGGCATAGAGAAGGCCACCAGTAATAACGGGAAACCAGCACAAGGGTCTTCTTGATGCCGACATGTCCAGCGATCTTGGAGGAGTGGCCCCAGCGTAGTACTTCTGCCCTTTTGTCTTGCGGGATGAGGGTCTTGCCAGGCGGCACGGAATCAAGATTCACAGGAGCTACCGTGATAACTCGGGCAGGATCGATAACATGCGACGGAGCCTCCTCCACTTCGGGTGACTGCAGGGACCGGGAGAGAGCATCTGTTTTGGTATTTTTGTCACCGGGTAGGAAGTGGAGCTCAAAGTCGAAGTGAGAGAAAAACAATGACCACCTGGCTTGTCTGTAGTTAAGTCTTTGAGCCGACTGGAGGTAGGCCAAGTTTTTGTGGTCAGTGAATATGGTGAAGGGATGGACCACCCCTTTCAGGAGATAACGCCACTCCTCCAGCGCCATCTTTATGGCCAGCAACTCCCGATCCCCAATCATGTAGTTACACTCTGTGGGTGAAAATGACTTGGAGATGAACCCGCACGGAGTCAAGCGCCCTTTTGGGAAAGAATCGCCCCTGCCCCAGTAGAAGATGCATCTACCTCGAAGACAAAGGGCTTGCCGACCTCTGGCCGATGCAAAACCGGATCCGTAGCAAAGGCCCGCTTCAGGGTGAAAAATGCATCTTCAGCTTCCGAGGGCCAGATGTTCGGTCTTGCTCCCTTCCGGGTAAGGGCAACAATAGGCTTGGTTAAAGCAGAGAAGTGCGGGATGAATTGCCTATAGTAATTTGCGAAGCCCAAAAACCGTTGAATGGCCTTCACTCCGGCAGGTCGTGGCCATTTGAGCACCGCGGACAATTTCTCTGGGTTCATTCGCAACCCCGAGTCCGTGATGATATACCCCAAGAAGGGTAGGGAGGTCTGCTCAAACAGGCATTTCTCCAACTTGGCATAAAGTTGATTCTCCCGCAAGCGTTGCAAGACCAGGCGAACACTCCTCCTGTGAGAGGGTAGGTCTGATGAAAAGATGAGGATGTCATCTAAATACACCACGAGGCACGAGTAGTATAGAAGATCCCGGAAAACGTTGTTAGCAAATTCTTGGAAGACCGCTGGGGCGTTACAAAGTCCAGAGGGCATGACCAAATATTCATAATGGCCATCCCACGTGTTGAAGGCGGTCTTCCACTCATCTCCAGCACGTATTCGGACCAAATTGTAGGCCCCCCGTAGATCCAGTTTGGTAAAGATCCGGGCACCAGGCAGGCGGTCATCAGTTCGGGGATAAGTGGTAGAGGATACCTATTCTTGACCATGATGTTATTTAAGCCTCGGTAGTCAATGCAAGGTTGAAGGGATCCATCCTTCTTACGAACAAATAAAAACTCGGCCCCTGCTGGAGATGACGACTTCCGGATAAAGCCCCTGGCCAAGTTTTCCTGGATGTACTCCGACATGGCTGAGGTTTCTGCAGGTGACAACGGGTGTATTCTTCCCCTGGGAGGAGAAGTTCCAGGAACTAGCTCAATTGAGCAATCGCAGGCCCGATGCGGAGGAAGGGTCTCAGCTTCCTTCTTGTTGAAGACATCCGCAAATGAATGGTAGGCCACGGGAAGCCCCGGAAGGTCTGCGGGCACTTGGTGCAGACTGATTCGGGTAACAAGCAGCAGACAACGTTCTTGGCAAGCGTGACCCCAGCGGAGGACTTCCCCGGAGCGCCAAGCAAGGACTGGCTCATGCGACCTGAGCCAGGGCAGGTCAAGGAGCAGAGCGTGAGACAAATTAGGCAAAACATAAAAAGCAATTCTCTTCCGGTGAAGAGCTCCGATATGCATTTCCAGCTCGAGAGTGACCGTGGTGACGGGAACAGGTAACGGCTTGCCATCCACCGAGGTGATCACAAGCGGCTCTTCAAGGGTGATGACAGGAATCCGGAACTTGTCCACCTTTTCCATCCGAATGAAGTTGCCCGCCGCACCCGAGTCCACATATGCCTCCACAGATCTACGCTCCCAACCTAGGAGAATTAAAGCTGAGATGGTAAGGGGTAGAGAGGGAACAGAGTCACCTAGGAAGGCCTCTCTTACCTGGCCTAGGCAGAGGAGTTTCCCGGCCTCTCAGGACAGGAACGCAGGAAGTGGTTGGTTCCACCACAATAGAGGCATAAACCTTGCCGTAACCTTTCCCTGCGCCGCAGCACTGATAGCTTAACGCGATCCACCTGCATGGGCTCCGGGGCAGAACTACTGGCAGGCTTGAACGAACGAGGACTGGGGGCAGGATTGAACCTAGACGGGCCTCTCTCCCTGACTGTCTCGCGGGAGCGTTCCTGGAACCGCAAGTCAATATGAGTAGCCAGGGATATAAGGTCCTCTAAAGAGGTGGGGGTGTCCCGACCAGCAAGCTCGTCCTTGATTTTCCCCGAAAGCCCCCTCCAAAAGGCCCCTACCTATGCCTCATTATTCCACCTGAGCTCTGAGGCCAGGGTCCGGAAGCGGATAGTGAACTGTCCCACGGTAAGAGTTCCCTGTCGGAGATTGAAAAGGGACTCCGTGGTGGAGGCCAGACGCCCGGGCTCGTCAAAGACCCGGCGGAAAGTATCCAGAAAGTCATGTAGGCTGGATACCACCGGATCATCTCGCTCCCACAGGGGGTTCACCCATGCCAAGGCCTCCCCCTCGAGATGGGACACGATAAATGCCACCTTAGCCCTATCAGACGGGTATTGCTGGGGCAGCAGCTCAAAATGTAGGTGGCACTGGTTAAGAAACCCCCGGCATAATTTGGGATCCCCGCTATACCTAGGAAGCATCCCCAAACGTGGCGGTGGGTGAGGTGCAGGGTCGCTGGGCGGGATCAGAGGCCGCTGTGGACGACTGCAGGGACTGCAAACGGTCATCAACAGATGAAATGTAATTTAGAATATGGGACTGAGTATCACGCTGCTGCGCAAGCTCCTGCTGGAGTCCCACGAGCAGAGGGACGCTCCCTGGATCGGAGGTTTGAATGGCGGATAACCGAGTGTCCATGGACTTCATAAAAGCCATAATCCGGGTTTGGTTCTCCTGCAAAAAGAGTAGTTCCTTTTGGGTGGCTGCCGAGGCACCAGCGGGGTCCATGGCCTGATTATACTGTTATGTGTAGCAAGAGTGTACCCTCTGGGTCACGGTACCGGGATCCCTGGGGTGAGTTGGCCAGGTGGTGCCGACCCCTATACAGGGACCATCAGGAGCAGGCCCGAAGGAGTCGAATACCGTGACAGCTGATACCAAGAGGGGCGGCCCAGGTGCGGGTGAGACAGACAAGGCAGAGCGACTGGAGTCAGGAGTGACCGGAGTCAGGAGTGACCGGAGCCAGGAGCAACAGGGGTCAGGAGCGACAGGAATCAGGAGTAAGCAGAGTCAGGAGTAACCGAAGTCAGGAGCGACAGGAGTCAGGAGCGACTGGAGACAGGAGTGACAGGAGTCAGGAGTGACTGTAGACAGGAGTGACCAGACGGGGTCAGAATACCGTACGGAAGGCACACGATAATCAAGCGCCTCCATGAGGGAGGAGCCGCCTGATATACCCTGTGCTGGAGCTTGATTGGTGATTGCTCCACATGGGGTGGTGCAGAAGGGGTTAAGTGAGGAGAAGGGCGCGCGCCCACGGCCTAAGGTGCATACCTGGAGCAGGACAGGAAGAGGAACCCTCGTGCTGAATCCCCCGGGCTGCAGGATGGGAGGCTGAGGGTGTCGTGCGGCGGCCATAGCGGTAAGCGGGGATCCGAGGGGGAACCCTGGCAGCAGCAGCAGCAAGAAGAGCGGGACCCGGTGAGATAGGTGACACCGGCCCTGACCTGACAGGCGGCGCCGGTACTGGCGGCGCAGGCATGACAAGATCGCTCTCCACAGCGTCTCCAGACTCTGTCATGTCTGTCACATGTGCTCAGTGTGAACCTGCTTTCATCTGTGAAGAGCACAGGGCGCCAGTGGTGAATTTGCCAATCTTGGTGTTCTGTGGCAAATGCCAAGCGTCCTGTACGGTGTTGGGCTGTGAGCACAACCCCCATCTGTGGATGTCACGCCCTCAGACCATCCTAATGGAGTCATTTTCTAACCTTTTGTGCAGACACATGAACATTTGTGGCCTGCTGAAGATCATTTTGCAGGGCTCTGGCAGTGCTCCTCCTGTTCCTCCTTGCACAAAGGTGGAGGCAGTGGTCATGCTGCTGGGTTGTTGCCCACATACTGCCCCCTCCACGTCTCCTGGTGTGCTGGCCTGTCTCCTGGTAGCGCCTCCAGCCTCTGGACACTACGCTGACAGACACAGCAAACCTTCTTGCCACAGCTCGCATGGATGTGCCATCCTGGATGAGCTGCACTACCTGAGCCACTTGTGTGGGTTGTAGGGGCCGTCTCATGCTACCACGAGTGTGAAAGCACAACCGACATTCAAAAGTGACCAAAACATCAGCCAGAAAGCATTGATACTGAGATGTGGTCCCCACCTGCAGAACTACTCCTTTATTGAGGGTGTCTTGATAAATGCCAATAATTTCCATCTGTTGTCTATTCCATTTGCACAACAGCATGTGAAATTTATTGTCAATCAGTGTTGCTTCCTAAGTGGACCGTTTGATTTCACAGAAGTTTGATTTACTTGGAGTTATAGTCTGTTGTTTAAGTGTTCCCTTTATTTTTTTGAACAGTGTATATAGATAGAGATATTTTTTTTTCTTAAGGTTGGAGGGTCCAATTCCAGCTATTGCTGTGGGATCTGTGATTTCTATCTACTCCACTGTGTACAGGATAATAGAGTATAATAAAGTAGTTATGGACGTGACGTAACTAACATTGTGCAGTGACTCTGCTTTCCATATAGTGACAGATATTTCTTGTTGCTGAAACTGTGATTTTTTTTTTCCCACTTTAAACCTTTTTTAAACCCCTCTGATCAGTGCGATCACACAACATACAAGCCTCTGATGGCTCCGGTGATGCCCTGTACTACTGTAGTGCCGTGTATCATCACTGCCTGTCAGTGTAATACTAACGGCCCCATACACATGAGATCAGAGTTGGCTGAACGGACATTTGGCAGACGGCGATCTCTCCTGACTCCCCCATATACACAAATATTCCAGCTTTCCTGTGGTCTGTATGAGAGAGTCGCCTCCAGACTCCTCTAGAGGAGGGTTATCTACAGGAAGAGCATACAGATTATCCTCTGAAATTCAGGATGTCAGATCCTTCTCTGCCCTGACATCATCTGTCGGGAGGCCCCCAAATACATTATATGGTCGGCCAAACTCCCCGAAATCAGTGCTTTCATGGAATTTTAGTCTAATGTGTATGGGGGCGTTATAAGGTAACTTATTGGACGCTGCCTCTGGCCCGGCCTAATAGACCTTCATACATTGCAGCCCAGACCCCATTATTAGCCATGTAAGTATCGTAGTAACTAGGCCGCCCCATACTATCGAGTACTTGGAGGCGGGGGGCATTCAGCCAAACACTGTCACACCTTAGGTGTCATGTTTGCTTTTCAGGGTTTTTGTTAAAGCCTCATCTGTGCCGTCCCTGCGGTGTACATCTATGTTCTGGGGCACAAAAAGATTCATTTCTTTTTAATAAATGTTTAACATGTGATAAATTATAAAATGTGTCTTCTGATTTTTTCTTCTTACAAGAATTGTTGGAGCCAATTTTCTTTAGAAACATTTTAATATCGGCTTTTTCTGGAGTTTTTCTTGTAATATAGGAAAGCCTAAGGCCAGAAATAAACCCCATAAATCACTGTACATGGAGACTTTGGGATCAGATCATTTCTGTCCACGTTGATTGTGGAAGCAAAAGATCTTTTTTAAAGCCTCAAACTTCTGGGTGTGACTCAGAGCTGAGATCTAACATGATAGAAGATTCCAGTGCGGGGAAGACGGGAAACCTTCATATAGACGGCCGGTGGGGATGGAGGCAGTGACCGACTCTGGCCAAATCTGTCTCTAGAGCCGCAGTAGAAGATGAAGATGTCGTCCTCATCATGAAGGAGTTATTTCTCATGTCGCGTGTAATGAATCTCTCCTGCAGTATTGCTAATGCCGATTCCAGTGTCGGTAATGAGACGAGAATTAGCGTTATGGAAGATGAGTCTATGAGGAACGTGTTCAGCTGCCGACTCCGAGGAGGAAACTGCTTGTTGTCTGTGGCCTAAATATATAGGTTTTATTAGTAGATGTCAGGGGAGAAAACTAAACCCTGTAAGATAATAAATCTCATATGTTTCCCTTATTATCTCCAGTAATTGTATTATTACACAGGATTCTTATGATGTTACATCGGATCATCTTCTTCTCATTCAGGTCTCTACAATATCGGATCCTCTCAGTGAAGATCTTCTACAAAAGAGAATTTTCCTGATTTACCCATCAAGGATGGATATGGACAGAGACAAGATGGCGGAGAGGATGTTACACCTCACCCTAGAGATCCTCTTCCGTCTCACTGGAGAGGTGAGAGATTCTGATGACGTCACATTACATCATTCTTATCTATGGGAATAACAGATGGACAGAACTGGAGAGGTGAGGACTCTGGAAATGTCTGTAGTGAGATTTATTAATGTGTCTCTCCATAACCAGGATTACACAGTGGTGAAGAAGACCTCTAGTGACCGCTGTCAGGACCCTGTGTCTGAGGGATGGGGAAGACCCCTGAGCCCAATCACGGGGCCTCCACCTCACCCCCTGATCCATGAGGACATCAATGAGCAGAAGATCCTAGAACTCATCTACAAGATGATTGAGCTGCTGACTGGAGAGGTGACACTGCTGGGAATGCTGGGACATTATACAGTAACACTATGAAGGGATCGGGGGATGACGGTATCATTGTATGTGTCAGGTTCCTATAAGGTGTCAGGATGTCGCTGTCTATTTCTCCATGGAGGAGTGGGAGTATTTAGAAGGACACAGAGATCTGTACAAGAACGTCATAATGGAGGTTCCCCAGTCCCTCACATCACCAGGTAATAGACAGGACTAAATACACACGGCCTATAATTATCTGTATGTAGAGAATGAATTCAGTCCCTGTATGTGTTTCCTCCAGATCTATCCAGTAAGAGGACAACACCAGAGAGATGTCCCCGTCCTCTTCTTCCACAGGACTGTAACCAAGACGATCCCAGTGCTCCTCAGGATCATCAGGTAGATGGAGAGAAGGTGTCAGGAGATCTCCCCTATGATGTGTAGATGGCTGTGAAGGTCTTGTGCTCAGTCTTGTTTTATCCACCAGTATTATATGTTTTATACTTGTATAATGAGAACGGTGGAGATGGCAGGATTAGAGCTGATCATAGATGGGACTTCTCCATCTGTCTGTGACTTTTACAATGTTTGTTTCAGGGTGAAGATCTGACCCATATTAATACTACAGAGACATATGTGAGAGATGATGAGCGGTGTAAAGAGGAGATTCCCACATATGACCACCCAGGTGAGTAGTAACCACTGAATGCAGAGAAGTCACAGATTCCTCTCAGTCACCGGATGTGGCTGCTTTATCGGTGGTGTAGTCCGGCCGTATTACCATGATCACCATTTTGCCTCTAGACCACAACATTCTCCTCCACCCAAAACTGTTCAAATGACTTTGAGCATTGAAAGCCCTTTTCTATAGAACTTACAACCTGGAGGATCCACCTACTCCCTGGGATTAGGAGACGCTGACCATTACCTGCCCAGATCTGTAAACTATAAAGCCAAATGACAGCGTACGTAGAATGTGCTGGCTAGTTAGAAAATCACTTGATGAAAAATATTATACTGGGCCTGTAATAGAAAGCGGAGGGTAATGATGCTGTTGGCTTCCTAGAATCCTGAGATCTAATTTCAGGGCTGAAATCTCATATCCTGAGATCTTGATACCGAGATCTCCATCTGCGCATGCGCCGCCCCCCAGCAGCCATGTTCACGGAGTCCACCGCACAGGAGGAAACCACGGACATGCGAGGGGCTCTGGACTATCACGAAAAGTCGGCAGAGTCCCCCCCGCAGCGGCGGACACTTCAGGCAGCAGCAGCGGTGGACACCCCGAGCAGCGGCAGCGGAGGCGGCCACCTTGGGCAGCAGCGGACACCCCAGGCAGCAGTACCAGGCACCCCAGCAGCCCCAAACACTCGCAGCTGCGCACTGCACATCGGACACCCCCTCATCCCACCCTGTGGCCTGCAGCATCACCCCACTCCTGCCTCCTCCAGCAGCGACCCTGGGACCCCGCTTCACCACAGCAATAAGACGCATGGATTATAAGAAGCACCACCGTGTTATTAAAAAAAAATTCCTATTTTTCTCCTCAAAATTTGAGGTGCGTCTTATAATCCTGAGCGTCTTATTATCCAAAAAATACGGTAACATGTTTTTTTATTCTAGTTCTTTTTGTACAGGTTCATTTTGTATGGTAGTCTGATGATGGTGGGATCGGCCTGCCTCACTTATGTGAGTCTGCAACTACCTGGTAGCCTTTAAAATAAGGTCTCCATTACCTCTGCCAAATGGCTGAGATCCAAATTTAAGACACATCAGCTCTGCACTATTATAAAAAGTTCTCTATGAATATTTAATATTTCTTCTTGAAACTCATCTGATGGAAAATATTGGCCCTTACGATAGTTTAGATTGCCAAGAGCCACCGAGCCCCATACTCTAATTACCCAGAGAGTTTTCACCAGGATAATAGGAAACAAATGGACCTTACAAATTATTCTCCAATGTCTCTTCAATCCAATAATCCCCTATATATGGTTGTACACTACTCTCTGGGCACATGGTAGGGTTAAGAAAGGAAGGAGCGCCATTTAGCTATTCGTACACAGATCTTGATGGAATAGTTTGCAGACACGATGTATTGGGAGCACTGTTAGTGATCACCTGGCAGATCCAAAGATGGCCACCATGAGAAGGCTTGGCTCCATCTACTCTATTTTCCAGATCCCATGATTGCCTTGCTCATCATCCCTTAACCCCTCTTCATGGATCTGGACTTACACAGAGACCCCTAGGCTTGGGCCATGGTGTTACCTGCTACTCTGTGGAGTGAGATGGCAAGAAGAATAGTCAGGTAGTTGGTCATAACCAGGAGGGCAGAGAAAGTACAAATTCAGAAGACACAAGTGTAGTCAGTAAGCGGGCTGGGATTACACCAGGAAACAAATACACCAGCTGAGCACAGAGGACTGAACCAGAGGAGAACAAGGCTGTATCTGGCAGATTCCGGGAATAGGCTTCAAGCTTTAGTAGGGTTTGGTGCCTTCTAATTGGCTTAAGCAGGTAGCAGATTGCTACCAGATTGCTGGACAGCACACAAACCCATACTGCCAGGCTGGATGAAACTACTGGTCTCAGGCACCCTAATCTTAGTGGCTGGACAGAGCCAGCGCCACCCAGAGCTTCTGGTTTCGATGTCTCTTCTATTACCAGCAACGCCTGCACCATAAATAAGGCGCTGCTTGGTGATGGAACCAAACATCGCAGGAGCAGATTCCAGGGGAGAGGGGACACACCATCTGCAGATGCCCTAATATAACACAATTACAGGAAACTAAAGCAGTAGAAATCCCCATAAAGTGACTCCATTATGGAAAATATAACCCTCAGTGAATTATTCTATGGGAGTAGTGACACTTTCCAGAAATTAGCTCGCACTGGATGTTGCAACATGAAAATTGCACATTTGCCATTTTATTACCCAGCACATAATGCCCAGATTGTGCTCCAGGAAACACACACCGTAAATTAAGTGGGTTCTTCTCACTATAGTAATGCCACATATATGGATGCTAAATATGGTTTGGGCGCACTACAAGGCTCAGAAGAGAGTGGATATTTGACTTTGGGAGAGCGGATATTGCTGGATTGGTTTATGGAAGCCATGTTGCTTTTCAAGAGCTTTTGAGCCACAAATATTGTGGAAACCTTTTGATTTTTCCTCTGACAGATGATGGACCTTAGTGGTGTCTTGTCTTTCCGTGAGATGAGTAGAAGTTTTATTGGTATAATTTTCACATATATAACATTGTTGGCTTTTTATTCCATGTTTGGGAAGCAGAATGAACAAACCATTGAACACCATGATGCACTGGTTCATGCTATGAGGCTTTCGATTAGACTGTGAACTCTCATTGTCTTGGTGAATAATTCAATATTTTTAAAAAGCTTGTATTTTTTATGGACAGCTTAAGTAGAAATGTCCAAAAGTATAAAATTTGAAGATATTGTATTCAAAATTATTATTTGGTTTTATTTTTAGCAGATGATTGCACCAGGAGATTAGAGGGAACGCTCACATCTTCAATTTTTAAATCTGATGATCTTGAGATCCTACAAGATACAACTGAAGTGACTGCCATTACTCCAGATATACCATCATCCCTTCATAGCAAAGATCTGTCATCTGATCCTGTGAAACAGGTCCCATGTTTTAGTTCATTACCAACTACTAAGGAAAATCAAAGTCACAATATAAGCATTAAGAAATTAATTGATTTTAAAGGAAAGGAGCCATTTTCAGATTCAGAATATGGAAATAGTTTTCTTGAAAAGACTTTTCGTAAACATGAAAAAATTCACATAACAGAGAATAGATTTTCTTGTTCAGAATGTGGGAAATGTTTTACTCAGAATTCACATCTTGCTACACATGAGAGAATTCACACAGCAGAGAAGCCATATTCATGTTCAGAATGTGGGAAATGTTTTAGCCAGAAAGCAAATTTGGTTAGGCACCAAAGAACTCACACAGGGGAGAAGCCTTTTTCCTGTTCAGAATGTGGGAAATGTTTTAAACGGAAATCACATTTCGTTAACCACCACAGAACTCACACAGGGGAGACGCCTTTTTCATGTTCAGAATGTGGGAAATGTTTTATACAAAAATGTAATCTTGATATACATCTAAAAATTCACACAGGGGAGAAGCCTTTTTCATGTTTAGAATGTGGGAAATGTTTTATCCAGAAATCAGATTTGGTTAGGCACCAAATAACTCACACAGGTGAGAAGCCTTTTTCCTGTTCAGAATGTGGGAAATGTTTTATCCAGAAATCAGATTTGGTTAAGCACCAGAGATCTCACACAGGGGAGAAGCCTTTTTCATGTTCAGAATGTTGGACATGTTTTATCCGGAAATCAGATTTGGTTAGGCACCAAATAACTCACACAGGTGAGAAGCCTTTTTCCTGTTCAGAATGTGGGAAATGTTTTATCCAGAAATCAGATTTGGTTAAGCACCAGAGAACTCACACAGGGGAGAAGCCTTTTTCATGTTCAGAATGTTGGACATGTTTTATCCGGAAATCAGATTTGGTTAGGCACAAAATAATTCACACAGGTGAGAAGCCTTTTTCCTGTTCAGAATGTGGGAAATGTTTTATCCAGAAATCAGATTTGGTTAAGCACCAGAGAACTCACACAGGGGAGAAGCCTTTTTCCTGTTCAGAATGTGGGAAATGTTTTGCAGATAGATCACATTTTGTTACTCACCAGAGAACTCACACAGGGGAGAAGCCTTTTTCCTGTTCAGAATGTGGGAAATGTTTTGTGATGAAATCATCTCTTCTTAGTCACCAAAAAACTCTCACAGGGGAGAAACCTTAATCATGTTCTTAATGTGGGAAATGTTTTCTACTGGAATCAACTCTTAATAAACATCAGGGAAGTCATACGGGGAGAAGCTTTTTTCATGTTCAAAATGTTGGAAATATTTTAGCTCAAAATTGTATCTTCTTAAAGGTGTTGACTAGTGTTGAGCGACTTTTGTTTTTTTAGGGTCGAGTTTCGTTTCATGAAACCCAACTTTTCAAAAAGTCGGTTCGAGCAAAATCGGCCGACTATAGGGAAAAGTCGGGGTCGTCCCGAAACACGAAACCCAATGTAAGTCAATGGAGAATTAAAGTCGGCAGTGAGAGGAGGACAGGAAACACACCTACAGTGCCCATTTGAATGCCAAAAGCATAAATTCTTGTTACTGAAGCTTGTCAACCTTAATTAACTTCATAATACTAGTTACACACTGAAAAATGGGGGTTATTTGGCTACAGTTGTGGGGGCGGGAGGGCTGGCTCCAGGTTTTCGTGGGCCCAGGGCCAAAGAGCGCCCCTTTAACACATACCACAACTCATGATGCTCCGATACGGCAGAGAAATAGCAGTATAGTACAATGAAAAATACTTCACTTCTTACATCTCATGACTGATATCCATTTTAAATTCTCCAATACCTCCAAAAACGGACAGTATATAACTCCATACAGTATTATGGCCAGCGCTTAGTGCGCTATACAGAGTAATGAGGCCCATATATTTCTCCATACGGAATCATTATTCCCATATAATGTTTCAAACTGTATATGATGAGCTCCACATAATGCTACAGTATATGTTGGTCCCAATAGATGAAGCTCCACTGTCTTATGGGCCCAAATAATGCTCCATACATAATGGGCCCCATTTCTACTGCTCTAGTGTATAATGGGCCCTGTAAATGCTGCTCCAGTGTCTGATGTCCACCTTTGGAATGCTCCAGTGTATGGTGGGCCCCATATATCATTCACTAGAGTATAGTGCTCCCCAAAAATTGCTGTCCCAACATTGAAAACAATTACATAAGTCTCCTTGCTAGGGAATCCCTGCACTACTCTGAACTCCTTGTCGTCCCCATCTTCCATCTCACTGCACTTGGCTGTTTAGGCCCTCCCACTGGCAGAGACACTTTTGCGTACTATGCGGTGCCCTGTGCCAGTGCCATCGCCCATGAGTATGCCCCCCCACCTGCTCAAGGAACCTGCACTTTCATCTGCACCTTCCTCTTTGTCACCGTGTAAGGTGGTATAGTATGCGGGAAGGGGAACCTGAGTTTCCTCTGGGTCAGATTCTGGCTGTGTAGAGTGCGAGGGGAATGTAGTGGTCTGGGTCAATGTACCAGCAGCATCATCCAGCAGTGGCTGGGCCTCAGTGCACTTGTGGCGTCCCCAAGAGTACGGTCGCCACTGTGGCATTGCCTTCCTCCTAGGGAGTGTGTTGTCAAGCTTGGGAGCAACAAAGGATCTCTCTAGTAGTGAAACCAACACACAACACATTTCCCACTCCAGGCCAGCAGGGAGACCTCTGAACTTGACTGCTGAGCAGCTGCTCTCTGTGGTCGGGAGGAGGTAAGCTTGGGCACTCTGTGCAGGGAAGGGGAAGTGTGTGGACGTGAGAAGGGGAGCTGGAGGATGAGCAGAGTTAAGGCTCACTTCTAGCTGGAGCGCATGGTCCGGATTCCGGTCTCCGAGTTTGTAGGGACACTGACGTTCCTGCAGCAGAAACCGGGGGGAAGTAGCAGCTATAAATGCTCTATACCCAACTAAGGCTCGGAGGCCCCAGCATCGACGTGTGCGAGGCAGAAGGAAAAGGCTACAGCTGTCTACCATACAAGTAAAGTCTGAGGAACATCTGTTAGACAGGAGGCGTTTCAGTGAACCACGGTCCTGTGAGTGCTTCCCCCACAAGCGCTAGAAAGGAGACGTTCAGGAAGGTACATGTTGGCGGAGTGTTGGAAGGGAGCTTTCCATTCTGGTCCCGGAGGTTGGCAGAGGTCCTGACCCGGAGGACACAGCACGGAGGCAGGCATCTGTGTAACCTGCAGACTGTGAGTAAAGCTTTGGAACTGCACGCTCTGGTGTCCTACAGTTATTCCAGCACCGCTACATCTGGGTACCAGCACCTACACCGCCTGTGCCTTTCCCCCATCACTACATCTACACTTCCCTGGGACTCCAGCTCCACCTGTGGGGAGCTTCACCATCTTTGCTGGACAACACCATCAGTCCCAGAGGATCTGCATGCAGCGTCGGCCTAACATCTATGTTGCCGAACACCACAGGTGGCGTCAAACTATCTATATAAACTCTTTACCATTATACCACGCCATTTACATGGGCGCCCAGGGCCACTGTCCGGGTCACCGCTGCTGTGACACATCCCACTGACACCGGCCCAGTACCGAGTGCCCCACAGCCCTGGGAGGGCGACCCATATGCCGACTGCTGATCGGGCGGCGTTATTCCCACGAACCTCCAAACAGCGTCCCTGAAGGCAAAGTTTTTGGTTTCCGGGGGCAGTATGATTGCAAAGCTGAACCTTAAAGGAATGTCCAAAAAGGCACCACCAGGAGTGGAGCCTGTGGCTTAATTGGACTGCACCCGGGAAACCACTACCATACAAGCTACAGAAAAGATGGACAGATTGCAAGCTTTGTCGATTCTGTGTGTGGTGTGGTATGTCTGTTTGTAGTTGTGCTAGCAATTTCTCAGCTTTATTCCGTTAACGACCGAGACTCCGGCATGGCCCCGCGGTACGCGTCAAGCTTACTAGAGGGATACGCGAGGCTGTGGCATGTGGGATCGAGCAATAACAGGTCTAGCATTCCAGTACATGTCCGGGGCTGCATGCACGCTACACTGAAAGGACCAGCTTTTGTCGCTGCAGGTGCAGATAACCTGCTGAACTCCGATAGTGATGGGGATCTGGGATTCAGATTATTCCCCGCGAACGATGATTTCCCAGTAAGTTCAGGTCAACCGCAATTCCGGAGTTGGGCCTAACCGTCATTCCTGAAAAAATTACGTGTCCAAACCACAGGTGCTGTAGCTTGCTTAACAGCTCGGCAGCCGTTCTCAGGCCCAGTATGGATTCAACAACATTGTAGATGTAAGGTACTCCTGGGGTGGACCCACTAGACCGTGGCAACGAACCTCCCGAGGGCGAGCTGACCAGGTGGACCACCCCCTATACAGGGAGTGTATGGGGCAAGCCCACGGGTAACTATCACCACGGTAGCCGGTACCCGGGAAAGTATAAGCGGACAGACGGATAGATCCAAATAGCAGGCACTGGACAGACGACACGGCTCGGAGACACAGGAGAGACGGCACGTCTTGGTGAGACAGGAGGGATGGCACGGCTAGAAGGCACAGGAGGAACGGCACAGCTTGGTGAGACAGGAGGGATGGCACGGCTTGAAGACACAGGAGGGAAACGGACGAGGACTGAAGCCACAGAACCTAGGAAAGAGAGCACAAGAGGAACTGGGTAAATGCACGGGAGAAAGCTAGGGAGCACTAGGAGGGCGGCCAGAGTCACTAGCAAGTTCTAGTGATAGTCAGGCATCGCCTCCAGAAGGAGGCGGCCTGATATAGGGAGAGAGAAGGGCTTCCAGGTCATGACCTCCAGCTGGAGGAGGAGACGCGCGTCCTCATAGCGAGGAAACGCGCCCGCCGAGGAGGAGGAGCGGGAGCGCGCACCAGGGGGCTGGACCGAGGCGGCCGTGGGCCGTGGACGGGAGACCGGGAGAGACCGCGCCGAGGCCTGCTGCGGCCGGCGCGGCAGCAAGGAGACCCCCGGAGAGCGGGTGAGCCGGGGCCGGAGGGAGGTAAGAGGAGAAGTCCGCGGCAGCCGCCGTGTGACAGTACCCCCCCCTTACGCGCCCTCCCCCGCAGACCGGACAAAAATTTAGCCAGGATTCGAGGAGCTTGGATATTCTCCTGGGGCTCCCAGGATCTCTCCTCAGGACCAAAGCCCTTCCAATCAACCAAAAAAAAGGTTTTCCCTTTTTGCTTTCTCATGGCCAAAATATCTCTCACCTCAAATACATCGTCTGCGGCGGCAGGCGGAGGTGAATGAGGAGCTTCAGAAAGGAAACGATTGAAAATAACTGGCTTAAGCAAAGACACATGGAAAGCATTAGGGATGCGGAGAGAGGCGGGAAGACGCAATTTATAGGAGACATCATTAATACGGGACAAGACCTCAAAAGGTCCAATATAGCGAGGACCCAGTTTGTGGGACGGGACTTTGAGGCGAATAAACTTGGAGGCTAGCCAAACTTTATCACCTGGGTGATATGGTAGAACATCCAGGCGCCTCTTGTCTGCGTATCCTTTCACCCTGTTACGCACCAACTCCAGAGCGGTCTTGGTCTCCTGCCAGATCCTGGAGAATTCGCCGGACAGAAGATCTGCCGCCGGTACACCCGAGGCGGGGGGAACTGGTAGAGGTACACCAGGATGTAGACCGTAGACGACAAAGAACGGGGATTTGCCAGAAGATTCACTGATGTGGTTATTATAGGAAAACTCAGCCCACGGGAGTAATTCAGACCAGTCGGCCTGGTGGATATTAGAAAAGTGCCGGAGGTAGTTCACCAAACTCTGATTCGTCCGTTCTGCCTGACCGTTGGACTGTGGATGATAAGATGAGGAGAAGTCAAGAGTGACATCCATCGATTTGCATAGAGCTCTCCAGAAGCGAGAGGTGAATTGGACTCCTCTGTCCGAAACAATATGTTGGGGCAGTCCATGGAGACGAAAGATGTGCTGGACGAAAATCTTCGCCAAGGCGGAAGCCGATGGCAAGCCAGGCAAAGGGATGAAGTGTGCCATTTTAGAGAATCTATCTACTACCACTAAGACGACAGTACACTTGGCAGAGGAGGGTAGGTCCGTAATAAAGTCCATGGCGATGTGTTGCCAAGGTGACGAGGGTACTGGAAGCGGATGTAGAAGACCAGAAGGCAGCTGCCGAGGCACCTTGATCTTGGCACACGAGAGACAGGAGGCGACGAAATCCCAGACATCTTGGGAAAGGGTCGGCCACCAGTAATAGCGGGACACCAAAAGAAGTGTCTTTTTATGGCCGAGATGACCCGCCAGCTTAGAAGCATGGCCCCAGTGGAGGATTCGTCTTCGGTCCCTCTCAGAAACAAAAGTCTTGCCAGGTGGGGTAGCGAGGAGAGAAAGCGGTGCCACGGTGATGAACCTGGATGGGTCCAAGATATGTGCAGGTTCCTCCTCGACATCCGTGGAAAGAGAGGACCTGGACAAGGCGTCGGCTTTGAGGTTCTTGTTGCCTGGACGAAAATGCAGGTCAAAATCGAATCGGCCGAAGAACAGAGACCACCTGGCCTGCCGAGGGTTGAGTCTTTGTGCAGACCGCAGGTACGCTAGATTCTTATGGTCTGTGTAGATTGTGAAGGGATGTGCGGCGCCCTCCAACAAGTACCTCCACTCCTCTAGGGCTAACTTGATGGCAAGCAGTTCTCGGTCTCCGATGGAATAATTCTGCTCTGGGGTGGAGAATGATTTTGAAAAGAAACCGCACGTAACGAGCCTGCCGGAGGAGGACTTCTGAGACAAAACAGCTCCGGCTCCAGTTGCGGATGCATCCACCTCAAGGACGAATGGTTTGTTGACCTCAGGGCGATGGAGTACGGGAGCCGTGGCAAAGGCACGTTTCAGAGATAGAAAGGCTCCTTCTGCTTCAGGGGTCCAGACGTGTGGGTTGGCTCCCTTACGGATCAAAGACGAGATAGCGCCAGTCAAAGAGGAGAAATGGGAGATGAACTGCCGGTAGTAGTTTGCGAAGCCGAGAAAGCGCTGAATGGCTTTCACCCCTTGAGGACGTGGCCAGTTAAGCACGGCCGAAACCTTCTCAGGATCCATACGCAGACCAGAGTCGGAGATGATATAGCCCAGAAATGGAAGAGAGGACTGTTCAAAGGCACACTTCTCCAACTTGGCGTACAGACGATTCTCCCTCAAACGGAGCAGTACGTGGCGGACATCTCTTCTATGGGTGGACAGATCAGGAGAGAAGACCAGGATATCGTCGAGGTACACCACCACACAGGAATACAGAAGGTCTCGGAAGACGTCGTTCACAAATTCCTGAAAGACTGCGGGAGCGTTGCATAACCCAAAGGGCATGACGAGATACTCATAGTGTCCATCTCTGGTGTTGAAGGCGGTCTTCCACTCATCTCCGGAGCGAATACGGATGAGATTGTAGGCTCCACGGAGATCCAATTTAGAAAAGATTCGTGCCCCACGTAGCCGGTCGAACAACTCGGGGATGAGAGGTAGCGGATATCTATTCTTAACGGTAATCTCGTTGAGACCACGATAGTCAATACAGGGGCGCAGGGACCCGTCTTTCTTCTTGACAAAAAAGAAGCCAGCTCCAGCAGGGGAAGAAGACTTTCGGATGAAGCCCCTGGCCAAATTCTCCTGTACATATTCGGTCATGGCCTGGGACTCGAGTGGACTCAACGGATAGATCCGCCCTCGGGGCGGAGTCGAGCCAGGAACAAGCTCGATGGGACAATCATATTGCCGGTGCGGAGGGAGGACCTCCGCTTCCTTTTTATCGAAGACGTCCGCGAAGGCCCAGTAAGCCGAAGGCAACTCCGCCGGACCCGAGACAGGAGACGAGCATTTGAGGGGTCGTACTGGGCGGAGACATCTGGTTTGGCAGAAGCGGCCCCAGCGAAGAATGTCTCCGGACCGCCAATCCAGAACAGGTTCATGCATCCGCAACCACGGAAGACCCAGGAGCACGGTGTGGGACAAAGACGGCAGCACGAAGAAGGTTATCTTTTCACGGTGCAAGACCCCGATCTGTAACTCCAGCTCTTCAGTGACCAGTGTAACGGCTTCGCGCAAGGGAGCACCGTCGACAGAGGCTAACTGCCGGGGAACCTCCAAGGACCTGACAGGTATCCCTAATCTCTTCACCGCCTCGAGTTGGATGAAGTTTCCCGCAGCCCCAGAATCAATATAGGCTAACTCCGAAAAACGTTTGGAGCCCAGGAAAAACACAACAGAAAGGGTCAAGGGTAGAGAGGTGTCAGTGACACCTAGGGAGGCCTCTCTTACCTGTCCTAGGCGGAGGAGTTTCCCGGCCTCACAGGACAGGAACGCAGGAGATGGGAGGCGCTGCCACAATAGAGACAAAGGCCATGAGCGATTCTGTCCTGGCGGCGAAGCTCCGCAGGCCTGAGTCGGTCCACTTGCATGGGTTCGGGAGCTGCGGCTGCGGCGGAGGACCGCGAGCGTGGTGGGCTGTGTGTCGGAGGAAAAAAACGATTGGGCCTTCTCTCCCTGGCGATCTCGCGGGAACGCTCCCGGAAACGTGGATCAACTCGTGTTGCCAGCGAGATGAGGTCCTCCAAAGACGTGGGTGTATCCCGGCCTGCCAGCTCGTCCTTGATTCGGGACGATAAGCCTCGCCAAAAAGCCCCAACCAGGGCCTCATTGTTCCACCCCAGCTCCGAGGATAACGTACGGAACTGGATGGCGTACTGTCCTACCGAGAGAGTACCCTGGCGAAGGCAAAATAAAGACTCGGTAGCAGAGACCAGGCGACCGGGCTCATCGAAGACCTTACGAAAGGTCTCCAAGAAGGTCGCGAGCTGGGAGACTATCGGGTCATCGCGTTCCCACAAGGGATTCACCCAGGCCAGTGCCTCACCCTCAAAGTGGGAAATCATAAAAGCCACTTTGGCCCGGTCGGAGGGATACTGTAGGGGAGCCAACTCGAAATGCAACTGGCACTGGTTGATGAACCCCCGACAGAGTTTGGGATCTCCGCTATAACGTGGGGGTTTGGCCAACCGGGGAGAGGAGTGTGGGATTGCCACAGGTGCCGGGACTGCGGCTGCCGTCTGTAGGGCTAGTAAGCGGTTATCTACAGAGGCAATGTAGTTCAAAATATGGGCCTGGGTGTTGCGCTGCTGGGCCAGTTCCTGCTGCAGGCCGGAGATCTGGGAGGCAATTCCCGGATCGGAGGTCTGCAAAGAGGAAAGTCGGGACTCCATCGATTTGAGGAACGACATGATCCTCGCCTGGTTCTCACGAAGGAACAAAAGTTCCTTTTGGGTCGGGGTCGAGGTACCAGCGGGATCCATGGCCTGACTATCCTGTAAGGTACTCCTGGGGTGGACCCACTAGACCGTGGCAACGAACCTCCCGAGGGCGAGCTGACCAGGTGGACCACACCCTATACAGGGAGTGTATGGGGCAAGCCCACGGGTAACTATCACCACGGTAGCCGGTACCCGGGAAAGTATAAGCGGACAGACGGGTAGATCCAAATAGCAGGTACTGGACAGACGACACGGCTCGGAGACACAGGAGAGACGGCACGTCTTGGCGAGACAGGAGGGATGGCACGGCTAGAAGACACAGGAGGAACGGCACAGCTTGGCGAGACAGGAGGGATGGCACGGCTTGAAGACACAGGAGGGAAACGGACGAGGACTGAAGCCACAGAACCTAGGAAAGAGAGCACAAGAGGAACTGGGTAAATGCACGGGAGAAAGCTAGGGAGCACTAGGAGGGCGGCCAGAGTCACTAGCAAGTTCTAGTGATAGTCAGGCATCGCCTCCAGAAGGAGGCGGCCTGATATAGGGAGAGAGAAGGGCTTCCAGGTCATGACCTCCAGCTGGAGGAGGAGACGCGCGTCCTCAGGTGGGGGAGGGCGCGCGCCCGGCCATAGCGAGGAAACGCGCCCGCCGAGGAAGAGGAGCGGGAGCGCGCACCAGGGGGCTGGACCGAGGCGGCCGTGGGCCGTGGACGGGAGACCGGGAGAGACCGCGCCGAGGCCTGCAGCGGCCGGCGCGGCAGCGAGGAGACCCCCGGAGAGCGGGTGAGCCGGGGCCGGAGGGAGGTAAGAGGAGAAGTCCGCGGCAGCCGCCGTGTGACAGTAGAAAGTTGATAAAGGGTACAGTTTCACCGGATAACACGTATATATGTAGCCTAGTTTACACATTAAAAATATATGTCTATAGATCAGGAGGCAGACTCAGATGTTCTCAGGCCCAGTATGGATTTGACCAGATTGTACAAAGTTGAGAAAGGGTACTTTATCACTGGATAGCAGGTATATATAGCATAGTTTAAACAAGTAAAATCTCCGTGTTCTCAGTATGGATTACACAGCAATCTAAAAAGTGGAAAAAAGGAAATGCATTTGAGGCGTACACAACTATATACTGTACTTTTGGTGTTATTTTTAAATCTTCATATATAGTTCTGTCTCAGTAATACAGTCCAGCCTCTCCGCAATAGGAAATGAGATGCATACAATTAGTGACATAAAGGCTATTGATTGCAGAAATCTAGGAATTATTATTCACGGGAAAAACTTCCGTCACAATTCTCATAGGCGAAGCTGACCCTCAATTAATTTGTGTGTTGAGACAGTGAAAACATTTTTTTGTGAATAAAGTCTTGCTGTATCGCACTTCCGTTGATTCCATCACTGTTACTCATCTCAATCCAATTTTTATCACAGGGAGCGATGTAAACATGGTGCTCACTGGCTATCATGATCTGTCACGTAACTTTGGAGTGCAAAAGACAGAAGCCACAGGCCGTAGGCGATTCTATTTGATTGGCATGAGAGGGCACATTTTGAAATGTGCGCCGGAATGTCACACGTTTATGAGTAGGAAAACTGTGAAAGCTGATGATAAACCACCACTGCATGTAATTGTGAGTCGACGTCCATAAGAAATGGAAGCCATTGATCATCTGGAGCTAGAGCCCGGCCAGCAGGACAGGGCATAGCTACATCTTAACCATCATCTTTCAGTTCAATCAATTTGTAGTGGCAGTCCCAGTGAAGGATTTGACAGCCCAGACTACACAGCGGAGGAGCAGGTAGAGGTAAACATTGCAAATGCTGGGGCCCTGCCCAAGCAAGGGGGGCACACTCGTGGGCATCGGTACTGGCACTGGGCGCCTCATAGTACGGCGGTGTGTCTGACGGCGGGTGTGCACCACCACTGTCAGAGACACTTGATTGCACTATGAGGGACCCTATGCCAGTGCCCGCACCCAAGAGTCGGCCTACCCACCTGTCCAGGGCAACGGTACTCGCACGGTTTTGTGCGCTAGGTGGTGACCCCGGCCATGGGGGGGGGGCGCCCACTTAGGGATGTTTACAAAGTGGCATATGTAGATGTGTGTCATTCAGCTGCTGCAAAAGGCGAAATAGGTAAAGTTCGCGGAATAGGAGGAGGACCAAAGCAAGCCATTTTTCTGGCAACCTATGTGTCATCAAGGGAAGGTGGGACAAAATCCTTGGAAACCCATGCATGTTTCATTTTAATGAAGGTTAGATCATCCACATTTTGGGTTGACAGACGGGTCCTTTTTTCTGTCAGGATTGATCCAGCTGCACTGAAGACTCTTTCCGATAGCACACTTGCAGCTGGGCAAGTGAGCTCCTGTAAGGCATATTGTGCCAATTCAGGCCAGGTGTCCAGTTTAGCGGCCCAATAGTCAAAGGGGAATGACCTGTGCGGGAGAACATCGATATGGGAGGAAAAGTAGTTGTTAACCATAGTTGACAACTGCTGTCTCCTGTCACTTTCCATCGATGCTGTATTAACAGTTGTGTGAGCGGTCCATGAAAAATCAGTCCACAACATTGTCATGAAACCCCTGTCTCCAACGCCACTTCTGCTGTGTGCACCACGAACACCTCTGCCAAGCTGCCCCCGGCCCGTACGGCTCGTGTGAGAACCATCACCGCTGCTGTGTGCTGGGAATGCCTCAACCAACCGGTTAACCAGAGTTGCTTGTTTAGTAGCCAATATTAGGTCAAGGTTCTCCTGTGGCATGATGTTTTGTAATTTGCCTTTATAGCGTGGATCCAGGATGCTGGCCAACCAGTAGTCGTCATCGTTCATCATTTTGGCAATGCGTGGGTCCCTTTTTAGGATCTGCAAGGCATAATCTGACATGTGGGCCAATGTTCCCAGTGTCAATGATGCACTGCGAGTGCTGGGTGGAGGAGCACTTTCTGGCAAATCCACATCCCTCCAGTCATGCACAAACCCTGTACCAGACCTTGCCACGCCAACATTTTCACTTGCCCCACGAGATGCATCCTCCTCCCCTAAGTAATCATCCCCATCATCATCATCCTCCTCCTCCTCTTCTTCCTCCACCTCATCCAGGAGAGGTCTCTGAGCAGACAATGGCTGAATGTCATCAAGGATTCCTTCCTCCTCTTCCTCCTCGTCAACATTGGCTGCAGACGCCTGCTCCTTAAGGTGCGTCAAAGTTTGCATGAGCAGACGCATAAGTGGGATGCTCATGCTTAGGATGGCGTCGTCTGCGCTTACCAGCCGTGTGCATTCCTCAAAACACTGAAGGACTTTACAGAGGTCTTTCAGCTTCGACCACTGCACACCTGTCAACTCCATGTCTGCTCTCAAAATGCCTGGCCGTGTATCCTCCCACAACTGCATTATGGCCTGCCTCTGCTCGCACAGCCGCTCAACCATGTGCAGGGTGGAGTTCCACCTTGTTGCAATGTCGATAATGAGGCGGTGGTTGGGAAGGTGGAGCAATCGTTGCAGCTTCTGCATACGAATGGAGTGTACAGGCGACCGGCGGATGTGCGCGCACAGTCTTCGCACCTTCTGGAGCAGGGCTGTTAACTCCGGATAATTATTGAGGAAGCACTGCACCACCAGGTTCAAGGTGTGAGCCAAGCAAGGTATGTGGCTGAGTTTTGAAAGGGCTATGGCTGCCACAAAATTACGGCCATTATCACTAACTACCTTGCCTGCCTCAAGATGTACACTGCCCAGCCATGACACATCATCTGCAACACAGCCTGCTGACGCTTTCCACTAGCTGCTCGATAGGGGGACACCTCGTGTGCAACAGTGGCAGCTGCAGATGGAGTGCTCGTACGACTGCGCTCTGTGGACGAGCTTTCGCTTCTGGAGGAGGAGGAGGGTCGAATGCCTAAAGCCAACTGTTTCCTATACCATGGGCTAGGCAGCACTGTCCCACCACCGCTGTCCCCTGTGGACCCTGCATCCACCACATTAACCCAGTGCACAGTGATGGACACGTAACGGCCCTGGCCATGCCGACTGGACCATGCATCTGTTGTGAGGTGCACCTTTCCACTCACTGACTGCTTGAGTGCATGGACAATGCGGTCTTTCACATGATGGTGGAGGGCTGGGATGGCTTTGCGAGAGAAGAAGTGGCGACTGGGTAGGTCATAGCGTGGTACTGCATAGGCCATGAGTTTGCGGAAAGCTGCGCTTTCCACCAACTGATAGGGCATCATCTCTAACGAGATTAGTTTGGCAATGTGGGCGTTCAAACCCAGTGTACGCGGATGAGAGACTGAGTACTTTCTTGACCTACTCATAGTGTCTGGGAGGGTGAGCTGGACTTGAGAGCTGCATATGGTGGAAGTAGCGGTGGACAGGGCGGACTGAGAGAGGGTTGATGATGGTGATGGAGTTGGTGTTCTTTCTGATGGCCTAGATTCAGTCTTTCGTTGATATAACAGTGGGATTCCCTGACTGCTGTGGCCTTGCAATGACACCTCAACATTTGCTGCTGTGCTAACCGGTGGGCTTACAGTGGGGGAAACAATGTAGCGTTGCTGACTACCTTCTTTGTGATCAGTTGCACATGTGGTACTTGAGGTTTGGTGTGGTGTCCACGCTTGCAAGTGCATGCTGGTTAAATGTCTAAGCATGCAACTGGTATTCAAATTTTTCAGATTTTTCCCTTGGCTAAAGGTCTTTGCGCACTTCTTACAGATAACCTACAGATAACCTTGGCCTGATCATGAGGATTTTGTTCAAAAAAGTGCCACACTGCACTCTTCCTACTTTGGCAGACATTTTGCGGCCTAGCACGCTGTGATATTTTGACCCTCTGGACAAGCTGTCCAGCAACTCTTTTGATTTTTGGAACCTGTCTTTGGAGTGCTCCGGGCCTGCCAGTTAACAGCTGTTGCGATGTCGATGTCTGCTGTGCATGCTCCTCTTCATCTGAGCTATTGGAAGCAGCACCCTCTTCCCTCAATGGATGCCAATCTGGGTCAACAACTGGGTCATCCATCACCTCCTCTTCAATGTCATGTGCACCTTCCTCTGTGTCACCGTGTATGGTGGTATAGTGTGCGGGAAGGGGCACCTGAGTCTCATCAGGGTCAGAATCTGGCTCTGTACACTGCCAGGACAATGTAGTGCTCTGAGTGAATGTACCAGCAGAATCATCTATCAGTGGCTGTGCATCAGTGCACTCCATGTCAGATTCATCTTGGCCTGGGTAATTCACCATTTCACTTGATAATCCAGGCATGGTATGTGAAAACAGCTCCAGGGAGTAATCAGTAGTATGGCCTGCGTCATCCTGCAATCTTGGTTGGGGTGAAGGACACAAGGAAAGGTGTGGTTCATGAACATGAGCCTCCAATGACGACTCAGTGCTTTTATTTTTTACAACTTCAGAAGAGGAGGCGATAGAGCTGGAGGCTGAGTCAGCAATGTAAGACAAAACTTTTTCCTGAAGCTCTGGCTTTAAAAGCGGTTTGCCAACTCCTAGAAAACTAAGCCTTCGAGGCCTTGTGGAGCCAGACGATGACACAGGCTCAACACCTCCTGCATTCGGTCCTATTTTGCTTTTGCCACTACCATCAGATCCACCACCAATACCATCATTACCAGCTGCCAACCCCCGCCCAATTCCACGGCCTCTTCCACCAGCCTTCCTCATTTTTGGTAGAAATGTAGACAAAATCCAACAAACTATATAGTAATGTAAAGCAAGGTACAAGGTGTCTATAGGACAGGGGAGATTTTGAATTTCTGCACACACTTGTGGACACTGGACACTTTTGGATTGTGTGAGGCCCACTGAATATCACAGCGCTATGTGACAGGCTCGATGTCGCAGGTGTGAAAAATGTCATTAGAGGATAACGGAGATTTTGAATTTCTGCACACACTTGTGAACACTGGACACTTTTGGATTGTGTGAGGCCCACTGAATATCACAGCGATATGTCACAGGCTCGATGTCGCAGGTGTGAAAAATGTTACTAGAGGATAACGGAGATTTTGAATTTCTGCACACACTTGTGGACACTGGACACTTTTGGATTGTGTGAGGCCCACTGAATATCTCAGCGCGATGTCACAGGCTCGATGTCGCAGGTGTGAAAAATGTCACTAGAGGATAATGGAGATTTTGAATTTCTGCACACATTTGTGGACACTGGACACTTTTGGATTGTGTGAGGCCCACTGAATATTACAGCGCTATGTCACAGGCTCGATGTCGCAAGTGTGAAAAATGTCACTAGAGGATAACGGAGATTTTGAATTTCTGCACACACTTGTGGACACTGGACACTTTTGGATTGTGTGAGGCCCAGTGAATATCACAGCACTATGTCACAGGCAGAAATTGGCTAGTGTATGACAAACTACAAGGTGTATATAGAATTGGGCAGAATAGGAATCTCCCTAGAGTGTAGGTCTGTAAGAACGGAACATGTCCTCGACTTATTCTTAGAGAGTGACACACAGATAGCTTCACTGTGGCCGTGATAACAGCCGTTACACGGTACTGAGAGAGGAGCGTGCATGTACACGGCTGTCCGGTGTACGTAAAATTGTCAAGCTCCGTGTTTTTTAAGTATACGGACTGACACACGCTGTCTCTCTATAGTTTTGAATGTGATCAAACAGCAAATATATTTAACTGTTTGAAAACTAGACAAAACTAGAAGGTGCAGGTCTGTAAGAACGGAACATGTCCTCGACTTATTCTTACAGAGTGACACACAGATAGCTTCATTGTGGCTGTGATAACAGCCGTTACACGGTACTGTGTGAGGAGTGTGCACCGCTGTATGGTGTGAAAAAATGCACGCTCAGTACCTCACCAGGACACAAAAAAAAAATTGGGATTGCTTTTAAAAAAGCAGTTTGCAGAGCAGTGGGTAAACAGCAATGCAGCCGTCAGGAAGCCTTAGAAGCCAGCCTAACAACCAACAACGCTGATCCAGCAAAATATAGCCTCCACTTGCACTGCACACACAGTGACTGGTGTGTTGTACAGGCAAAATCGCTAGCAGCAGAAGCAGTTTTTGGTGTCTTCTTCCCTGCCTAACGCTCTCCCTACAGAATCAGCAGCAGCAGCAGCTCTCCCTATTGTGAGATCAGCATGAGTAACATGGCGGTCGGCGTGCACGCCCTTTTATACCCCCTGTGACGCCCACCAAAGCAAGCCAATCACTTGCATGCGCTTCTGAAAGATGGTGGTGACCCCTGCCTATGTCATCACGTTGCCCACAGTGTCCGTGGATCCTGATTGGCTGAAAAAGAGCGCAAAACAAACTTTTGAAACTCGACTTTGGCGCTTAAGTCGCCGACCTCATGGCCGACCTTATCCTAGGGTCGGGTTTCGTTTCATGAAACCCGACTTTGCCAAAAGTCGGCGACTTTTGAAATTTTTCGACCCGTTTTGCTCAACTCTATTTGTAACTAATAAGTCATGTCAGACTAACTTAATTTCCTTCTATGATGGAATCACTGATTGGGTGGATCAGGGAAATGCTGTAGATATAGTATATCTTGACTTCAGCAAAGCATTTGACAAAGTATCTCATACAATCCTTAATGAAAAAATGACTAAGTATGGAATGGACAAGGCAACTGTTAGGTGGATTCATAACTGGCTTAGTGATCGGACCCAAAGAGTGGTCGTAAATGGCTGCACATCCAGTTGGAAGAATGTCTCAAGTGGGTACCACAGGGCTCTGTCCTAGGCCCTGTATTTTTCAACATCTTTATCAATGATTTAGATGAAGGAATAGAGGGTAAACTGATTAAATTTGCTGATGACACAAAGCTAGGAGGGATAGCTAATACTAGAGAAGAGAGAGAGAGGATTCAAAATTATATAAATAAACTGGAGAAGTGGGCAGCAACTAACAGAATGGTTTTTTAACAGGGAAAAATGCAAAGTACTACATCTGGGCAATAAAAATGAAAAAAGCATATACAGAATGGGAGGAATAGGGCTAAGCAACAGCACATGTGAAAAAGACTTGGGTATACTAATAGATCACAGACTGAATGAGTCAACAGTGTGATGCAGCAGCAAAAAAGGCAAATGCAATTTTAGGATGCATTAACAGAAGCATACAGTCTAGATCACGTGAAGTCATTATTGCCCTCTACTCCTCTTTGGTCTGACCTCATCTGGAATACTGTGTCCAGTTTTGGGCACCACATTTTAAAAAAGACATCAACAAACTGGAGCAAGTTCAGAAAAGAGCGACCAGAATGATGACCGGTCTGCAAACCCTATCTTATGAGGAAAGGTTGCATGATTTGGGAATGTTTAGCTTGCAAAAGAGAAGACTGAGAGGAGACTTAATAGCTGTCTACAAATATCTAAAGGGCTGTCACATTGTAGAAGGATCAACTTTATTATCATTTGCACAAGGAAAGACTAGAAGTAATGGGATGAAACTGAATGGGAGGAGACACAGATTAGATATTAGAAAAAACTTTTTGACAGTTAGAGTGATCAATGAGTGGAACAGGCTGCCACAAGAAGTGGTGAGTTCTCCTTCAATGGAAGTCTTCAAACAGAGGCTGGACAGACATCTGTCTGGGATGATTTAGCGAATCCTGCTTTGAGCAGGGGGTTGGACCACATGGCCCAGGAGGTCCCTTCCAGCTCTACGATTCTATGATTCTAGACATCATAGAGTGTAAATGAGTGAACGTTCTGGCTGGTACCATAATTGGGAGGGACCTAAATAGATATAAGAAGCGAGGCAGTGACACCATTTTTAATGCCTGTATTCTGCCGAGCCAGGGTAACTTTGAGGAAGCCCATCTATCCAGGTCCCTCTGGAAGTTTTGGATCAGTGGAGTGTAATTCCACCTAAACAGAGGTGACCTGTTGGCTGTTAAGTTGATACCCAGATATGTTAGATAATGTTCTTTGTGTATAAACCCAAAATGGGAGGGTATATTAGTTTGCTCTTAGGAAAATTTACAAATAATGCTTCTGGATTTATCAATGTTAATCTTTAACCCTGAGATCTTCTCAAATTCGTGAAGGAGGGAAAACAAGTGAGGGAGTGTAGTGTGGGGACTTATTAATGTTAGCAGGAGATCATCCGCAAAGAGGCTGACTTTATATTGGTCTCCCATATTCTCAGGGCCCAGGATATTCTGATCTCTCCTTATTGCTTCCACAATGGGTTCCATTGGAAGTGCAAAAAGATCCGGAGATAGAGGACAGCCCTGCCTGGTACCCTCTGAATATTAATTGGAGGGGGATGTGGTGACGGGAGTTTTACATAAGCGATAGGGCTATCATATAACAATTGGAGGCACTTTATAAGTTTAGGGGAGAATCCGACTTCCGATAGAACCGTAAAGAGATATGTCCAGGACGCCGAATCGAAAGCCCTCTCAGTATCTAATGCAAGCAGGAGAAGTCGCTTTCGCTGTAGGTTAGTTGTATGAATAATATTTAACGCTCTCCTAATATTATCTGGGGCCTGTCGCGCTGGTATAAAACCAACCTGACCCCGATGGATGAGGGGAGGGAGGATTTTATTGGTCCTGTTAGTCACAATGGATGTAAAGATTTTGAAGTCAATGTATAAGAGGGATATAGGTCTATAATTTGTTGTGAGATGATCTTTCTTAGGATTAGGGATTACGGTTACATGCGCCACGTAGAACTCAGGGGGCAGCTGTGAGCCATTTAGTAGTGAATTACAGAGGTTTTTATATGTGGTGTCAGCACATCGCTGCATTTTTTATCATATATTGCTGTAAGACCATCCGGCCCCGGGGCCTTTCCTCTTTTTAGTTTTTTGATTGTTGAAACTATTTCCTCCTCAGAGATGTGTAAATGGAGTTGTTGTGCCGCGGACTCAGTCAGGTTAGGTAGATGTAGTGTGTGAAGGAATGACTCCAGTAGTGAGGGGGGGGGTGATTGTGGGGGCGAATACAAACTCTGGGAGTATTCATTATAAGTGCTATACATGACATCGGGGTGGGCTGAGGTCTGACCCTTAGGGTCTTTTATAGAGGAGATTATATGCAGTGACTCTCTCATTCTGAGCTTACGAGCGGCATCTTATTAGGCTTATTGGCATGGTGATAAAACGCGGCTTTACTCCAAGTTAGCGCCTCTCCGTTCTGGTGGTGAGAATGGCGTCTAATTGTCATTTCATATCTTGTATTTGTGTAGATAAGTATAGGGGTGAAGAGCGCTGATTGGCCAATTCTAACTCCTGCAGTTTCTCCTCCAGTCTGGGCTGTAATTCAGACCTTTCTTCTTCCTGTCGGCCGATAACTTATCACAGAACCGGGAATAGATTTTCTGTGCGCGTCACATTGCTCCAAGTGAGGCCTCCTCAGCTGTGTGAGTTTAGGGGAAATTTGTTATATCTTATCTTATAGGGTTACTAGAGTTGAGCGAAACGGGTCGAAAAAATTCAAAAGTCGCCGACTTTTGGCAAAGTCGGGTTTCATGAAACGAAACCCGACCCTAGGATGAGGTCGGCCACGAGGTCGGCGACTTACGCGCCAAAGTCGCGTTTCAAAAGTTTGTTTTGCGCTCTTTTTCAGCCAATCAGGATCAACGGACACTGTGGGCAACGTGATGACATAGGCACGGGTCACCACCATCTTTCAGAAGGGCATGCAAGTGATTGGCTTGCTTTGGTGGGCGTCACAGGGGGTATAAAAGGGCGTGCACGCCGACCGCCATCTTACTTCTGCCGATCTCAGTATAGGGAGAGGTTGCTGCTGATTCTGTAGGGAGAGCATTAGGCAGGGAAGAAGACCAAAAAACTGCTTCTGCTGCTAGCGATTTGGCCTGAACAACACACCAGTCACTGTGTGTGCAGTGCAAGGGGAGGCTATATAGTGGTGTATCAGTGGTGTTGGTTGTTGGGCTGCCTTCTAAGGCTTCCTGACAGGCTGGCATTGCTGTTTACCCACTGCTCCGCAAACTGCTTTTTTAAAAGCAATCCAATCTCCCTTATCCTCTAGTCACTTTGGTCACAGCTGTGCCATCGAGCCTGTCACATAGCGCTCAGATATTCATTGGGCCTCAAACTGCTTTTTTAAAAGCAATCCCAATTTTTTTTTTTTGTCCTGCTGAGAAGAAAAAAAAACTGCTTCTGCTGCTGATAGCAATTTGGCCTGCACAACACACCAGTCACTGTGTGTGCAGTGCAAGGGGAGGCTATATTGTGGTGTATCAGTGGTTATTGGTTGTTGGGCTGCCTTTTAAGGCTTCCTGACAGGCTGGCATTGCTGTTTACCCACTGCTCCGCAAACTGCTTTTTTAAAAGCAATCCAATCTCCCTTATCCTCTAGTCACTTAGGTCACAGCTGTGCAATCGAGCCTGTCACATAGCGCTCAGATATCAGTGGGCCTCACACAATCCAAAAGTGTCCAGTGTCCAAAAGTGTGTGCAGAGATTCAAAATCTCACTTATCCTCTAGTCACTTAGGTCACAGCTGTGCCATCGAGCCTGTCACATAGCGCTCAGATATTCATTGGGCCTCACACAATCCAAAAGTGTCCAGTGTCCAAAAGTGTGTGCAGAGATTCAAAATCTCACTTATCCTCTAGTCACTTAGGTCACAGCTGTGCCATCAAGCCTGTCACATAGCGCTCAGATATCAGTGGGCCTCACACAATCCAAAAGTGTCCAGTGTCCAAAAGTGTGTGCAGAGATTCAAAATCTCACTTATCCTCTAGTCACTTAGGTCACAGCTGTGCCATCGAGCCTGTCACATAGCGCTCAGATATCAGTGGGCCTCACACAATCCAAAAGTGTCCAGTGTCCAAAAGTGTGTGCAGAGATTCAAAATCTCACTTATCCTCTAGTCACTTAGGTCACAGCTGTGCCATCGAGCCTGTCACATAGCGCTCAGATATTCATTGGGCCTCACACAATCCAAAAGTGTCCAGTGTCCAAAAGTGTGTGCAGAGATTCAAAATCTCACTTATCCTCTAGTCACTTAGGTCACAGCTGTGCCATCGAGCCTGTGACATAGCGCTCAGATATTCATTGGGCCTCACACAATCCACAAGTGTCCAGTGTCCAAAAGTGTATGCAGAGATTCAAAATCTCACTTATCCTCTAGTCACTTAGGTCACAGCTGTGCCATCAAGCCTGTCACATAGCGCTCAGATATTCATTGGGCCTCACACAATCCAAAAGTGTCCAGTGTCCAAAAGTGTGTGCAGAGATTCAAAATCTCACTTATCCTCTAGTCACTTAGGTCACAGCTGTGCCATCGAGCCTGTCACATAGCGCTCAGATATTCATTGGGCCTCACACAATCCAAAAGTGTCCAGTGTCCAAAAGTGTGTGCTGAGATTCAAAATCTCACTTATCCTCTAGTCACTTAGGTCACAGCTGTGCCATCAAGCCTGTCACATAGCGCTCAGATATCAGTGGGCCTCACACAATCCAAAAGTGTCCAGTGTCCAAAAGTGTGTGCAGAAATTCAAAATCTCCCCTGTCCTATAGACACCTTGTACCTTGTTTTACATACTATATAGTTTGTTGGATTTTGTCTACATTTCTACCAAAAATGAGGAAGGCTGGTGGAAGAGGCCGTGGAATTGGGCGGGGGTTGGCAGCTGGTAATGATGGTGTTGGTGGTGGATCTGATGGTAGTGGCAAGAGCAAAATAGGACCGAATGCAGGAGGTGTTGAGCCTGCGTCATCGTCTGGCTACATAAGGCCTCGAACGCTTAGTTTTCTAGGAGTTGGCAAACCGCTTTTAAAGCCAGAGCATCAGGAAAAAGTTTTGTCTTACATTGCTGACTCAGCCTCCAGCTCTATCGCCTCCTCTTCTTCAGTTGTAAAAAGTAAAAGCACTGAGTCGTCATTGGAGGCTCATGTTCATGAACCACACCTTTCCTTGTGTCCTTCACCCCAACCAAGATTGAAGGATGACGCAGGCCATACTACTGATTACTCCATGGAGCTGTTTTCACATACCATGCCTGGATTATCAAGTGAAATGGTGAATTACCCAGGCCAAGATGAATCTGACATGGAGTGCACTGATGCACAGCCGCTGATGGATGATTCTGCTGGTACATTCACTCAGAGCACTACATTGTCCTCGCAGTGTACAGAGCCAGATTCTGACCCTGATGAGACTCAGGTGCCCCTTCCCGCACACTATACCACCATACACGGTGACACAGAGGAAGGTGCACATGACATAGAAGAGGAGGTGATGGATGACCCAGTTGTTGACCCAGATTGGCATCCATTGGGGGAAGAGGGTGCTGCTTCCAATAGCTCAGATGAGGAGCATCCACAGCAGACATCGACATCGCAACAGCTGTTATCTGGCAGGCCCGGAGCACTCCAAAGACAGGTTCCAAACATCAAAAGAGTTGCTGGACAGCTTGTCCAGAGGGTCAAAATATCACAGCGTGCTAGGCCGCAAAATGTCTGCCAAAGTAGGAAGAGTGTAGTGTGGCACTTTTTTGAACAAAATCCTCATGATCAGGCCAAGGTTATCTGTAAGATGTGCGCAAAGATCTTTAGCCGAGGGAAAAATCTGAAAAATTTGAATACCAGTTGCATGCTTAGACATTTAACCAGCATGCACTTGCAAGCGTGGACACAACACCAAACCTCAAGTGCCACATGTGCAACTGATCACAACGAAGGTAGTCATCAACGCTACATTGTTTCCCCCACTGTAAGCCCACCGGTTAGCACAGCAGCAAATGTTGAGGTGTCGTTGTAAGGCCACAGCAGTCAGGGAATCCCACTGTTATATCAACGAAAGACTGATTCTAGGCCATCAGAAAGAACACCAACTCCATCACCATCATCAACCCTCTCTCAGTCCGCCCTGTCCACCGCTACTTCCACCATATGCAGCTCTCAAGTCCAGCTCACCCTCCCAGACACTATGAGTAGGTCAAGAAAGTACTCAGTCTCTCATCCGCGTACACTGGGTTTGAACGCCCACATTGCCAAACTAATCTCGTTTGAGATGATGCCCTTTCGGTTGGTGGAAAGCACAGCTTTCCGCGAACTCATGGCCTATGCAGTACCACGCTATGACCTACCCAGTCGCCACTTCTTCTCTCGCAAAGCCATCCCAGCCCTCCACCATCATGTGAAAGACCGCATTGTCCATGCACTCAAGCAGTCAGTGAGCGGAAAGGTGCACCTCACAACTGATGCATGGTCCAGTCGGCATGGCCAGGGCCGTTACATGTCCATCACTGCGCACTGGGTTAATGTGGTGGATGCAGGGTCCACAGGGGACAGCGGTGGTGGGACAGTGCTGCCTAGCCCACAGTATAGGAAACAGTTGGCTGTAGGCGTTCCACCCTCCTCCTCCTCCTCCAGAAGCGAAAGCTCGTCCACAGAGCGCAGTCGTACGAGCACTCCATCTGCAGCTGACACTGTTGCACACGATGTGTCCCCCTATCGAGCAGCTAGTGGAAAGCGTCAGCAGGCTGTGTTGCAGATGATGTGTTTGGGCGACAGACATACCGCCGAGGTGCTGGCCGAGTACTTGAAGCGACAAACTGAGTCATGGCTGGGCAGTGTACATCCTGAGGCAGGCAAGGTAGTTAGTGATAACGGCCGTAATTTTGTGGCAGCCATAGCCCTTTCAAAACTCAGCCACATACCTTGCTTGGCTCACACCTTGAACCTGGTGGTGCAGTGCTTCCTCAAAAATTATCTGGAGTTAACAGCCCTGCTCCAGAAGGTGCGAAGACTGTGCGCGCACATCCGCCGGTCGCCTGTACACTCCGTTCGTATGCAGAAGCTGCAGCGATTGCTCCACCTTCCCAACCACTGCCTCATTATCGACATTGCAACAAGGTGGAACTCCACCCTGCACATGGTGGAGCGGCTGTGCGAGCAGAGGCAGGCCATAATGCATTTGTGGGAGGATACACGGCCAGGCACTTTGAGAGCAGACATGGAGTTGACAGGTGTGCAGTGGTCGAAGCTGAAAGACCTCTGTAAAGTCCTTCAGTGTTTTGAGGAATGCACACGGCTGGTAAGCGCAGACGACGCCATCCTAAGCATGAGCATCCCACTTATGCGTCTGCTCATGCAAACTTTGACGCACCTTAAGGAGCAGGCGTCTGCAGCCATTGTTGATGAGGAGGAAGAGGAGGAGGGAATCCTTGATGACATTCAGCCATTGTCTGCTCAGGGACCTCTCCTGGACGAGGTGGAGGAAGAAGAGGAGGAGGAGGATGATGATGGGGATGATTACTTAGGGGAGGAGGATGCATCTCGTGGGACAAGTGAAAATGTTGGCGTGGCAAGGTCTGGTACAGGGTTTGTGCATGACTGGAGGGATGTGGATTTGCCAGAAAGTGCTCCTCCAACCAGCACTCGCAGTGCATCATTGACACCGGGAACATTGGCCCACATGTCAGATTATGCCTTGCGGATCCTAAAAAGGGACCCCTGCATTGCCAAAATGATGAACGATGACGACTACTGGTTGGCCAGCATCCTGGATCCATGCTATAAAGGCAAATTACAAAACATCATGCCACAGGAGAACCTTGACCTAATATTGGCTAATAAACAAGCAACTCTGGTAAATCGGTTGCTTGAGGCATTCCCAGCACACAGCAGCGGTGATGGTTCTCACACGAGCCGTACGGGCCGGGGGCAGCTTGGCAGAGGTGTTCGTGGTGCACACAGCAGAAGTGGCATTGGAGACAGGGGTTTCATGACAATGTTGTGGACTGATTTTTCAAATACCGCTCACACAACTGGTAATACTGCATCGATGGAAAGTGACAGGAGACAGCAGTTGTCAACAATGGTTACAAACTACTTTTCCTCCCATATCGATGTTCTCCCACACAGGTCATTCCCCTTTGACTATTGGGCCGCTAAACTGGACACCTGGCCTGAATTGGCACAATATGCCTTACAGGAGCTCGCTTGCCCAGCTGCAAGTGTGCTATCGGAAAGAGTCTTCAGTGCAGCTGGATCAATCCTGACAGAAAAAAGGACCCGTCTGTCAACCCAAAATGTGGATGATCTAACCTTCATTAAAATGAACCATGCATGGGTTTCCAAGGATTTTGTCCCACCTTCCCTTGATGACACATAGGTTGCCAGAAAAATGGCTTGCTTTGGTCCTCCTCCTATTCCTGTACTATGAGGGGCCCAGTGCCAGTACCGACACCCACGAGTGGGCCCCCCTTGCTTGGGCAGGGCCCCAGCATTTGCAATCTTTACCTCTCCCTGCTCCTCCGCTGTGTAATCTGGGCCGTCAAATCCATACTGTGCCTGACACCGTCTGAGCCTGCCTCCTGAGACATATATTTTTGAATGTGTACGCTATCCATACATGTTATCCGGGGATACGGTACCCTTTCTAACCTTTGTGCAATCACGTGCAATCCATACTGGGCCTAACACCGTCTGAGCCTGCCTCCTGAGACATATATTTTGAATGTGTACGCTATCCATACATGTTATCCGGGGATACGGTACCCTTTCTAACCTTTGTGCAATCACGTGCAATCCATACTGGGCCTAACACCGTCTGAGCCTGCCTCCTGAGACATATATTTTGAATGTGTACGCTATCCATACATGTTATCCGGGGATACGGTACCCTTTCTAACCTTTGTGCAATCACGTGCAATCCATACTGGGCCTAACACCGTCTGAGCCTGCCTCCTGAGACATATATTTTGAATGTGTACGCTATCCATACATGTTATCCGGGGATACGGTACCCTTTCTAACCTTTGTGCAATCACGTGCAATCCATACTGGGCCTAACACCGTCTGAGCCTGCCTCCTGAGACATATATTTTGAATGTGTACGCTATCCATACATGTTATCTGGGGATACGGTACCCTTTCTAACCTTTGTGCAATCACGTGCAATCCATACTGGGCCTAACACCATCTGAGCCTGCCTCCTGAGACATATATTTTGAATGTGTACGCTATCCATACATGTTATCCGGGGATACGGTACCCTTTCTAACCTTTGTGCAATCACATGCAATCCATACTGGGCCTAACACCGTCTGAGCCTGCCTCCTGAGACATATATTTTGAATGTGTACGCTATCCATACATGTTATCCGGGGATACGGTACCCTTTCTAACCTTTGTGCAATCACGTGCAATCCATACTGGGCCTAACACCGTCTGAGCCTGCCTCCTGAGACATATATTTTGAATGTGTACGCTATCCATACATGTTATCTGGGGATACGGTACCCTTTCAAACCTTTGTGCAATCACGTGTAATCCATACTGGGCGTGAGAACGGCTGGCGAGCTGTTAAGCAAGCTACAGCACCTGTGGTTTGCACACATAAGTTTTTCATTTTTTCAGGAATGACGGTTAGGCCTAATTCCGGAACTGCAGTTGACCTGCACTTACTGGGAAATCATTGTTCGCGGGTAATAATTGTAATCACAAAAAATTGTGGAGGGCACCACTGTAAGGGATCACCAATTACATGCTAAAGACCAACATCATAAACCAGAAAAGAAGCATGTAAATAGGAGGGATCACCAGTAAAGTATAATGTGATACAAGATAATAAACTTTTTATTAATCATCCAAAACAAACGACATGCAGTGCAAATATAAAAACAATTAAAACCGCACAATCGCGTTCATTATACATAATAACCCCTGCACAAACCCTCATAATACTATTTATTACAAATATGCTAACAATACGCCTAGTGTAGGTATATATAGTCTAATCAACAAGTAATGAAAAAACCATGCACTCCACCTTCCACCTAATATGTTAATGGATGCAAACTACCTGGTAAGTCTAACAAAATGTTAGAGCAAACAAACTGCTCAAAGTAGCACAAAACCCCTGACAAATAAAAAATGATCATTCACAAATGAAAACATGGGGGTTGATAAGGTATAATGCTGCTGTTGCAGTATAAACAGGCCAATAATCAAGGGTCCCAATTGCAAATGGCCCCCTCTATACAACCTGTTAAGAGCAAAATAATGCTGGCAGGTAAAACCCTGGTCCAGTAACCAGTGAAGGTAGGAGTGAGGAGTGGTGAGGCAGGGGCAGAGGAAACGCCCGACGCGTTACGCCAGAACAACTGGCTTCATCAGGAGCAGTGTCATGTTGTGAGCGGATGGTATATAAGTACCCATAACATCAACTTACAGCCAGGGAACAGGTGTGAGACCGTAGGCTCAAGGGTGGGCCAAGACACAATGCAGTGATCGCAAACCGGAAAGGAAGTGTCCGGTTTTACACAGCCGCAGTAGACCGGAATGAAGTAATCATAATGGTGTACCAAGATGGCGCCGAGAGAACTCTATTGCGCATGCCCGAAATGGCGCAACTTCCAGGACCACACCGGAAGTAGAATATCCGGTGTTGCGCAGCCATAATAGGCCAAGATGAAGCGTACAAGGTACACCAAGATGGCGTCTGGCGAGCTCCAAGGCGCATGCCCAGATCAAAAAGACACTGATGTGAGGGTAAAGGTCAAAAAACCGTCCCCCACATCCTATCAGAAACCGGAAGCCGTGAAAGTATGAAAACAAAGTTACTCTTCAGTAAAGACAATATAGGAATCCCAGTATTAGGATGAATGCGCTAAGGGGGCTTTTAGCCATAGGACACAGTTCCGTTCAGGTACTAATTGATATAGTGGCAAAAGTATGTGGCAAAATGCCATACAGAGAGGGAGAGGAGGGAAGGGGGAGGGGGGAAAGAGGGGGATTGAAATAACAGCAAGCTATATCATGATGAAAACACATGTGTACCCTACAGTGAAAATAGAGCAACTAGCCTGAAATATACAGAGTAGTAGACAACTTCATGGTCTCGTCACTTGCCAAATTGAAAAAACCAAATCTCATATGAATTTGACAGACTGACAGGCCCATGCTTTCTTTTTTTATTTTATTAAATTAAAAAACCATGGTTTTTTAAGCAGATCGAATACAATTCATCTGCAAGGTTGAAATGACGAAAGAATATAAATTATAAATTTATGCTCCTTAAATTTTATTCAAATTTTATCCCTGTAGCTTATTACAAACAAATAATACAACAATAAATGTACACATACGCTGAAAATCAAGAAGAGGGAATAATTCAAAAACGGTGTATACTGATATAATAAATGACTGTCCCCCATGAAGAAGCGCAAAAACCGGCAAACATTATAGAAAGCAGATAGGTCCATCAAAGATCTAAAGCGAATTTGATTGTAGTGACCAGTTCTCAGTCTGTAAGCACAAAGGTTGGATACTGGGCAATGAAGATGTCCATGTCCAGTTGAGCCATAAAGGAGGAGGAGACTAAGATCTATTGGAATAAAAAATGAAACATAGAAAAGCTATAAATAGCCGAGGTACACAAGAGCCATAGAGTAAAAACCCAGAGGGAGCACAACAAAGTCACAGTCATTTATAGTTGTTTATAAAACCCTGTAAAGAGTAATTCTGCATTAAGACCCCTTGGAGAGAGACTGCCCAGATCGTGTATCCATTTGGATTCACATCTGAGCAGTCTCAGGCTCACATCACCCCCTCTAATGTTAGTAGGCACTTCTTCCAGAACCATTGCCCTTAGTCCCATGGAGCGTCCATTGTGTACCTCTAAAAAGTGTAATAATTGTAATCAGTGATCCCCATCACTAACGTTGTTCAGCGGGTTATCTGCACCTGTAAGCGACAAACGCTGGCCTTTTCAGTGTAGCGCACATGCAGCCACGGACATGTAAGGGCATGACACACCAGTTATTGGCCAATCTCATGTGCCAGAGCCTCACGTGTCCCTCTAGTAAGCCGGACTCGGACCACGGGGCATGACGGAGTCTCGTTCGTTAACGGAATTAAGCTTGCAATGTGTGCATCTGTTCTGTAGCTGGCATGGTTGAGGTTTCCCAGGTGGAGTCGAATTTAACCGTAGGCTCCACTCCTGGTGGTGCCCTTCTGGACATTCCTTTAAGGTTTAGCTTTGCAACCATACTGCCCACGTAAAACAAACACTTTGCCTTCATGAACGCTGTTTGGAGGGTCATGACTCGTGGGAATAACGCCGCCCAATCAGTTAACCTGCTAGAGAGATCGTTCGTTGCTCCCAAGCATGACATCACACTCCCGAGGAAGAAGGTAATGCCACTGTGGCGACCGTACTCCTGGGGGCGACACAAGTGCACTGATGCCCAGCCACTGCTCGATGAATCTGCTGGTACGTTGACCCAGACCACTACATTCCCCTCGCACGCTACCCGGCCTGAATCTGACCCTGATGAAACTCAGGTTACCCTTCCCATATACAGTTCCATCTTACACGGTGACAAAGAGGAAGCTGCAGATGAAAGTGCAGGTTCGGCCCACCCGCCATCAGACACACCACCGTACTATCAGGGGCCCTGTGCCAGTGCCGTCGCCAACGAGTGGGCCCCCCTGCTTGATCAGGATCACAGCACTTGCAAGGTTGAAATACTGTGCAGTGACATGGAAGATGGGGACGACGAGGAGTCCAGACTAGTACAGGGATTCCCTAGCGAGGAGACTTATTTGATTGTTTTCAATGTTGGGACAGCAATTTTTGGGGAGCACTATACTCTGGAGAATGATAGATGGGGCCCACCATACACTGGAACATTCCAAAGGTGGACATCAGACACTGGAGCAGCATTTACAGGGCCCATTATACACTAGAGCATTAGAAATGGGGCCCATTATGTTTGGAGCATTATTTGGGCGCATAAGACAGTGGAGCTTCATCCATGGGGACCAACATATACTGTAGCATTATGTGGAGCTCATCATATACTGTTTCAAACATTATATGGGACCAATGGTTCTGTATGGAGAAATAGATGGGCCTCGTCATGAGATGTAAAAAGTGAAGTATTTTTCATTGTACTATACCGCTATTTCTCAGGGCACAGGGCACATGAAAACCTGGAGCCAGCCCTCCCCCCCCACAACTTTAGCCAAATAACGCCCATTTTTCAGTGCGTAACTTGTATTATGAAGTTAATTAAGCTTGACAAGCTTAAGTAAGAAGAATTGATGCTTTTGGCATTCAAATGGGCACTGTAGGTGTGTTTCCTGTCCTCCTCTCACTGCGGACTTTTATTCCCCATTGACTTACATTGGGTTTCGTGTTTCGGGACGACCCCGACTTTTCCCTATAATCGGACGATCTTGCTCGACCCGACTTTTGGAAAAGTCGGGTTTCACGAAACGAAACGCGACCCTAAAAAACCAAAAGTCGCTCAACTCTAGCGGTTACATTAGAGATTTGGGCATTTTAGCTCCTGGTGTGGAGTCGATAGCACAATCATATGCCGCCATATAGTAGACGGCCGGTAACTGGTGAGAATTCCCTCCTGTGTGGGGTCTATTTCCCTCCAGAGAAATCACACGTTACATTCCACACATAACACTGTGTAGAAAAGGAGGCGCGGGGTAATTGTGCCAGTAGTGAGGGGCGAATAATGGCGGGAATGTCACTGAGGAGAAGGCTCCATGGAGCGTCTTCACTCCGGAGATCATGTGACCCCTGACTCCTCCCCTCCTGTGACCTCATCACAGGTCCTGTGCACAGAGCGGCCATATATGTGGAGTGCGGCTCTGCAGGTTAGTGATGGGCAGTCCGGCTCTTCTGGCTCCTTTCCCCACTTTTCTCCCTCCTGTCCCTTCACTATAAAGCCTGGGCCTCATTATACAGCTGTACAGGGGTCTAGTGAAGGCTTTTTAGCCCTTTCCTCAGACTAGCTCCTGGAAACAGACCCTCACTCCTGTCCCTTCACTATAAAGCCTGGGCCTCATTATACAGCTGTACAGGGGTCTAGTGAAGGCTTTTTTGCCCTTTCCTCAGACTAGCTCCTGGGAACAGGCCCTCACTCCTGTCCCTTCACTATAAAGCCTGGGCCTCATTATACAGCTGTACAGGGGTCTAGTGAAGGCTTTTTAGCCCTTTCCTCAGACTAGCTCCTGGGAACAGACCCTCACTCCTGTCCCTTCACTATAAAGCCTGGGCCTCATTATACAGCTGTACAGGGGTCTAGTGAAGGCTTTTTTGCCCTTTCCTCAGACTGTAGCTCCTGGAAACAGACCCTCACTCCTGTCCCTTCACTATAAAGCCTGGGCCTCATTATACAGCTGTACAGGGGTCTAGTGAAGGCTTTTTAGCCCTTTCCTCAGACTAGCTCCTGGGAACAGGCCCTCACTCCTGTCCCTTCACTATAAAGCCTGGGCCTCATTATACAGCTGTACAGGGGTCTAGTGAAGGCTTTTTAGCCCTTTCCTCAGACTAGCTCCTTGGAACAGGCCCTCACTCCTGTCCCTTCACTATAAAGCCTGGGCCTCATTATACAGCTGTACAGGGGTCTAGTGAAGGCTTTTGAGCCCTTTCCTCAGACTAGCTCCTGGAAACAGACCCTCACTCCTGTCCCTTCACTATAAAGCCTGGGCCTCATTATACAGCTGTACAGGGGTCTAGTGAAGGCTTTTTTGCCCTTTCCTCAGACTAGCTCCTGGGAACAGGCCCTCACTCCTGTCCCTTCACTATAAAGCCTGGGCCTCATTATACAGCTGTACAGGGGTCTAGTGAAGGCTTTTTAGCCCTTTCCTCGGTCTGTAGCTCCTGGGATCAGGCCCTCACTCCTGTCCCTTCACTATAAAGCCTGGGCCTCATTATACAGCTGTACAGGGGTCTAGTGAAGGCTTTTTAACCCTTTCCTCAGACTGTAGCTCCAGGGAACAGGCCCTCACTCCTGTGCCTGCACTATAAAGCCTGGGCCTCATTATACAGCTGTGCAGGGGTCTGGTGAAGGCTTTTTAGCCCTTTCCTCAGTCTGTAGCTCCTGGGCACAGGCCCTCACTCCTATCCCCTCACTATAATGCCTGGGCCTCATTATACAGCTGTACAGGGGTCTAGTGAAGGCTTTTTAGCCCTTTCCTCAGACTGTAGCTCCTGGGCACAGGCCCTCACTCCTGTCCCTTCACTATAAAGCCTGGGCCTCATTATACAGCTGTACAGGGGTCTAGTGAAGGCTTTTTAGCCCTTTACTCAGACTGTAGCTCCAGGGCACAGGCCCTCACTCCTGTCCCTTCACTATAAAGCCTGGGCCTCATTATACAGCTGTACAGGGGTCTAGTGAGGGCTTTTTAGCTCTTTCCTCAGTCTGTAGCTCCTGGGAACAGGCCCTCACTCCTGTCCCTTCACTATAAAGCCTGGGCCTCATTATACAGCTGTACAGGGGTCTAGTGAAGGCTTTTTAGCCCTTTACTCAGACTGTAGCTCCTGGGCACAGGCCCTCACTCCTGTCCCTTCACTATAAAGCCTGGGCCTCATTATACAGCTGTACAGTGGTCTAGTGAGGGCTTTTTAGCTCTTTCCTCAGTCTGTAGCTCCTGGGAACAGGCCCTCACTCCTGTCCCTTCACTATAAATCCTGGGCCTCATTATACAGCTGTACAGGGGTCTAGTGAAGGCTTTTTAGCCCTTTCCTCAGACTGTAGCTCCTGGGAACAGGCCCTTCCACTCCTGTCCCTTCACTATAAAGCCTGGGCCTCATTATACAGCTGTACAGGGGTCTAGTGAAGGCTTTTTAGCCCTTTCCTCAGACTGTAGATCCTGGGATCAGGCCCTCACTCCTGTCCCTTCACTATAAACCCTGGGCCTCATTATACAGCTGTACAGGGGTCTAGTGAAGGCTTTTTAGCCCTTTCCTCAGACTGTAGCTCCTGGGCACAGGCCCTCACTCCTGTCCCTTCACTATAAAGCCTGGGCCTCATTATACAGCTGTACAGGGGTCTAGTGAAGGCTTTTTAGCCCTTTACTCAGACTGTAGCTCCTGGGCACAGGCCCTCACTCCTGTCCCTTCACTATAAAGCCTGGGCCTCATTATACAGCTGTACAGGGGTCTAGTGAAGGCTTTTTAGCCCTTTCCTCACACTGTAGCTCCAGGGCACAGGCCCTCACTCCTGTCATAGAATCAAAGAATCATAGAATCATAGAATCATATTCACTATAAAGCCTGGGCCTCATTATACAGCTGTACAGGGGTCTAGTGAAGGCTTTTTAGCCCTTTCCTCAGACTGTAGCTCCTGTGAACAGCCCCTCACTCCTGTCCCTTCACTATAAAGCCTGGGCCTCATTACACAGCTGTACAGGGGTCTAGTGAAGGCTGTTTAGCCCTTTACTCAGACTGTAGCTCCTGGGCACAGGCCCTCACTCCTGTCCCTTCACTATAAAGCCTGGGCCTCATTATACAGCTGTACAGGGGTCTAGTGAAGGCTTTTTAGCCCTTTCCTCAGTCTGTAGCTCCTGGGCACAGGCCCTCACTCCTGTCCCTTCACTATAAAGCCTGGGCCTCATTATACAGCTGTACAGGGGTCTAGTGAAGGCTTTTTATCCCTTTCCTCAGTCTGTAGCTCCTGGGCACAGGCCCTCACTCCTGTCCCTTCGCTATAAAGCCTGGGCCTCATTATACAGCTGTACAGGGGTCAAGTGAAGGCTTTTTAGCCCTTTCCTCAGACTGTAGCTCCTGGGCACAGGCCCTCACTCCTGTCCCTTCACTATATAGCCTGGGCCTCATTATACAGCTGTACAGGGGTCTAGTGAAGGCTTTTTATCCCTTTCCTCAGACTGTAGCTCCTGGGCACAGGCCCTCACTCCTGTCCCTTGACTATAAAGCCTGGGCCTCATTATATAGCTGTACAGGGGTCTAGTGAAGGCTTTTTAGCTCTTTCCTCAGTCTGTAGCTCCTGGGAACAGGCCCTTCCACTCCTGTCCCTTCACTATAAAGCCTGGGCCTCATTATACAGCTGTACAGGGGTCTAGTGAGGGCTTTTTAGCTCTTTCCTCAGTCTGTAGCTCCTGGGAACAGTCCCTCACTCCAGTCCCTTCACTATAAAGCCTGGGCCTCATTATACAGCTGTACATGGGTCTAGTGAAGGCTTTTTAGCCCTTTCCTCAGACTGTAGCTCCTGGGAACAGGCCCTCACTCCTGTCCCTTCACTATAAAGCCTGGGCCTCATTATACAGCTGTACAGGGGTCTAGTGAAGGCTTTTTAGCCCTTTCCTCAGACTGTAGCTCCTGGGAACAGGTCCTCACTCCTGTCCCTTCACTATAAAGCCTGGGCCTCATTATACAGCTGTACAGGGGTCTAGTGAAGGCTTTTTAGCCCTTTCCTCAGACTGTAGCTCCTGGGAACAGGCCCTCACTCCTGTCCCTTCTCTATAAAGCCTGGGCCTCATTATACAGCTGTACAGGGGTCTAGTGAAGGCTTTTTAGCCCTTTCCTCAGTCTGTAGCTCCTGAGAACAGACCCTCACTCCTGTCCTTTCTCTATAAAGCCTGGGCCTCATTATACAGCTGTACAGGGGTCTAGTGAAGGCTTTTTAGCCCTTTCCTCAGACTGTAGCTCCTGGTCACCATGTGATCTCACCATAACCCTAACAAGCTAACTAAGGTGTGAAATCTTGATCAAAATTATCTCAGTACACAAATCTCTAAAGGTGCCCATAGTTTTGCATCGCCCCTTTTTCCTTTTTGCAGTAATGAAATTGTAAAAAAGTCTATATATATATATATTTTTTTTTTATTGTTATTTTTGCCTAAAATACAAAGGCCATGTGTGATCTTAGAGGTTCGGCCTTTCAGAGATCATTTCATCTTCATCTCACAATAACGGTCATTTTGACCCGGGGCGGCCACACTTTTACATGCCGCTGTCAATGCTTCGTCCCGCTGGTGCTCAATATTTAATAGGGTCTCGCTATTAAACTTAATGAAAAGTTCGGTGAATTTCTTTGAGCTGTTATTACTAGAGATGAGCGAATATCGTCGGAGAAGTTGTTATTGGCTAATATCACTTACTGAATAGCTGCATCGGGACCCCGGATCCCTGGAGCGCTCCCGATAATCAGCTGCATGTGTCGCCCTCCATGCAGGTGCTGTGACTATCACACAGCGCGACACACGCAGCTGATTATCGGGAGCGCTCCAGCACACTGAGTCCTGCACACACTGAGGCCCCTGATCATGTGACCCCTGACTCCTCCCCTCCTGTGACCTCATCACAGGTCCTGTGCACAGAGCAGTCATATATGTGGCAGACACTGAGGCCCCGGATCATGTGACCCCTGACTCCTCCCCTCCTGTGACCTCATCACAGGTCCTGTGCACAGAGCAGTCATATATGTGGCAGACACTGAGGCCCCGGATCATGTGACCCCTGACTCCTCCCCTCCTGTGACCTCATCACAGGTCCTGTGTGCACAGAGCAGTCATATATGTGGCAGACACTCCTGGATCTTCTGCTTTCTGGGCCGGTTCCTCCTGTGAGTCCTATTAACCCTTTCGCTCCCTGTATTCTCTTTTCTGACAGGACAATATCTGAATTCGGATAGTGTGAGAGGAATTTAAGCAATGTGGAAGGAAAAAATGACAATTGTACTTTATTTCCTCACAAAAATGTGACTTTAGCCCCAAAATTGTCAGCGTAACAAATCCTTATTTCCCCCACTGTAGTTTGTAGACTCCATATACAGATCCCTTAAGTGTGAAAAGAGCTGAATTCCCCACTTAAGTTATTGCATTTTGGAAATTGCCCCCCACTGGGAATTTATCTCCAGGTAAAGGCACAATTGTGTCTCCATGGGGGTTGTGCTCACAGCCCAACATCGTGTGGCCTCCAAAGAAATGCCACCCCACACCATTACTGACCACTGCCAAACCGGTCATGCTGAAGGATGCTGCAGGCAGCAGATCGCTCTCCACGGCGTCTCCAGACTCTGTCACGGCTGTCACATGTGCTCAGTGTGAACCTGCTTCCATCTGTGAAGAGCACAGGGCGCCAGTGGCGAATTTGCCAATCCCAGTGTTCTGTGGCAAATGCCAAGCGTCCTGTACGGTGTTGGGCTGTGAGCACAACCCCCATCTGTGGACATCGGGCCCTCAGACCCTCCTCATGGAGTCAGTTTCTAACCATTTGTGCAGACACATGAACATTTGTGGCCTGCTGAAGATCATTTTGCAGGGCTCTGGCAGTGCTCCTCCTGTTCCTCCTTGCACAAAGGTGGACGTAGCAGTCCTGCTGCTGGGTTGTTGTCCTCATACGACCCCCTCCACATCTCCTAGTGTACTGGCCTGTCTCCTGGTAGCGCCTCCAGCCTCTGGACACTACTCTGACAGACACAGCAAACCTTGCCACAGCTCGCATTGATGTGCCATCCTGGATGAGCTGCACTACCTGAGCCACTTGTGTGGGTTGTAGAGTCCGTCTCATGTTACCACGAGTATGAAAGCAAAACCAACATTCAAAAGTGACCAAAACATCATCCAGAAAGCATTGGTACTGAGATGTGGTCTGTGGTCCCCACCTGCAGAACCACTCCTTTATTGAGGGTGTCTTGATAATTGCCAATAATTTCCATCTGATGTCTGTTCCATTTGCACAACAGCATGTGAAATTGATTGTCAATCAGTGTTGCTTCCTAAGTGGACAGTTTGATTTCACAGAAGTTTGATTTACTTGGAGTTATATTCTGTTGTTTAAGTGTTCCCTTTATTTTTTTGAACAGTGTATATACAGTGCCTACAAGTAGTATTCAACCCCCTGCAGATTTAGCAGGTTTACACATTCGGAATTAACTTGGCATTGTGACATTTGGACTGTAGATCAGCCTGGAAGTGTGAAATGCACTGCAGCAAAAAAGAATGTTATTTCTTTGTTTAATTTTTTTTTAAATTGTGAAAAGTTTATTCAGAGGGTCATTTATTATTCAACCCCTCAAACCACCAGAATTCTGTTTGGTTCCCCTAAAGTATTAAGAAGTATTTCAGGCACAAAGAACAATGAGCTTCACATGTTTGGATTAATTATCTCTTTTTCCAGCCTTTTCTGACTATTTAAGACCCTCCCCAAACTTGTGAACAGCACTCATACATGGTCAACATGGGAAAGACAAAGGAGCATTCCAAGGCCATCAGAGACAAGATCGTGGAGGGTCACAAGGCTGGCAAGGGGTACAAAACCCTTTCCAAGGAGTTGGGCCTACCTGTCTCCACTGTTGGGAGCATCATCCGGAAGTGGAAGGCTTATGGAGCTACTGTTAGCCTTCCACGGCCTGGACAGCCTTTGAAAGTTTCCTCCCGTGCCGAGGCCAGGCTTGTCCGAAGAGTCAAGGCTAACCCAAGGACAACAAGGAAGGAGCTCCGGGAAGATCTCATGGCAGTGGGGACATTGGTTTCAGTCAATACCATAAGTAACGTACTCCACTGCAATGGTCTCCGTTCCAGACGAGCCCGTAAGGTACCTTTACTTTCAAAGCGTCATGTCAAGGCTCGTCTACAGTTTGCTCATGATCACTTCGAGGACTCTGAGACAGACTGGTTCAAGGTTCTCTGGTCTGATGAGACCAAGATCGAGATCTTTGGTGCCAACCACACACGTGACGTTTGGAGACTGGATGGCACTGCATACGACCCCAAGAATACCATCCCTACAGTCAAGCATGGTGGTGGCAGCATCATGCTGTGGGGCTGTTTCTCAGCCAAGGGGCCTGGCCATCTGGTCCGCATCCATGGGAAGATGGATAGCACTGCCTACCTGGAGATTTTGGCCAAGAACCTCTGCTCCTCCATCAAGGATCTTAAGATGGGTCGGCATTTCATCTTCCAACAAGACAACGACCCAAAGCACACAGCCAAGAAAACCAAGGCCTGGTTCAAGAGGGAAAAAACCAAGGTGTTGGAGTGGCCTAGTCAGTCTCCTGACCTTAACCCAATTGAAAACTTGTGGAAGGAGCTCAAGATTAAAGTCCACATGAGACACCCAAAGAACCTAGATAACTTGGAGAAGATCTGCATGGAGGAGTGGGCCAAGATAACTCCAGAGACCTGTGCCGGCCTGATCAGGTCTTATAAAAGACGATTATTAGCTGTAATTGCAAACAAGGGTTATTCCACAAAATATTAAACCTAGGGGTTGAATAATAATTGACCCACACTTTTATGTTTAAAATTTATTAAAATTTAACTGAGCAACATAACTTTTTGGTTTGTAAGATTTATGCATCAGTTAATAAATCCTGCTCTTGTGTGAAGTTTGAAGGCTCTAACTTATTTGCATCTTATCAAACCTGCTAAATCTGCAGGGGGTTGAATACTACTTGTAGGCACTGTAGATAGAGAGATTTTTTTTTCTTTACATTGGAGGGTCCAATTCCAGCTGTTGCTGTTGGATCTGTGATTTCTATCTACTCCACTGTGTACAGGATAATAGAGTATAATAAAGTAGTTATGGACGTGACGTAACTAACATTGTGCAGTGACTCTGCTTTCCATATAGTGATGGATATTTCTTGTTGCTGAAACTGTGATATTTTTTCCACTTTAAACCTTTTTTAAACCCCTCTGATGAGTGCGATCATACAACATACAAGCCTCTGATGGCTCCGGTGATGCCCTGTACTACTGTAGTGCCGTGTATCATCACTGCCTGTCAGTGTAATACTAACGGCCCCATACACATGAGATCAGAGTTGGCTGATCGGTCATTTGGCAGACGGCGATCTCTCCCGACTCCCCCATACACACAAATATTCCAGCTTTCCTGTGGTCTGTATGAGAGAGTCGCCTCCAGACTCCTCTAGAGGAGGATTATCTACAGGAAGAACAAACGGATAATCCTCTGAAATTCAGGATGCCGGATCCTTCTCTGCCCTGACATCATCTGTCGGGAGGCCCCCAAATACATTATTTGGTCTGCCAAACCCCCCGAAATCAGTGCTTTCATGGAGCTTTAGTCTAATGTGTATGGGGGGTTATAAGGTAACTTATTGGACGCTGCCTCTGGCCCGGCCTAATAGACCTTCATACATTGCAGCCCAGACACCATTATTAGGCATGTAAGTATCGGAGTAACTAGGCCGCCCCATACTATCGAGTACTTGGAAGCGGGGGGCATTCAGCCAAACTCTGTCACACCTTCTTAGATGCCATGTTTGCTTTTCACAGCAGCAAGTGGTTAAGCTGTCAGGGTTTTTGTTGCAGCCTCATCTGTGCCGTCCCTGCGGTGTACATCTATGTTCTGGGGCCCAAAAAGATTAATTTCTTTTTAATAAATGTTTAACATGTTAAAAATTATAAAATGTGTCTTCTGCTTTTTGCTTATTTTTTTCTTCTTACAAGAATTGTTGGAGCCAATTTTCTTTAGAAACATTTTAATTTCGGCTTTTTCTGGAGTTTTTCTTGTTATATAGGAAAGCCTAAGGCCAGAAATAAACCCCATAAATCACTGTACATGGGGACTTTGGGATCAGATCATTTCTGTCCGTTGTGTTTGTGGAAACTAAAAATCTTTTCTAAAAGCCTCAAACTTCTGTGTGTGACTCAGAGCTGAGATCTAACGGGAGAGAAGATTCCAGTGCGGGGAAGACGGGAAACCTTCATATAGACGGCCGGTGGGGATGGAGGCAGTGACCGACTCTGGCCACATCTGTCTCTAGAGCCGCAGTAGAAGATGAAGATGTCGTCCTCATCAGGAAGGAGTTATTTCTCATGTCGCGTGTAATGAATCTCTCCTGCAGTATTGCTAATGCCGATTCCAGTGTCGGTAATGAAAGGAGAATTAGCGTTATGGAAGATGAGTCTATGAGGAACGTGTTCAGCTGCCGACTCCGAGGAGGAAACTGCTTGTTGTCTGTGGCCTAAATATATAGGTTTTATTAGTAGATGTCAGGGAAGAAAACTAAACCCTGTAAGATAATAAATCTCCTCCTATGTTTCCCTTATTATCTCCAGTAATTGTATTATTACACCGGATTCTTATGATGTTACATCGGATCATCTTCTTCTCATTCAGGTCTCTACAATATCGGATCCTCTCAGTGAAGATCTTCTACATAAGAGAATTTTCCTGATTTACCCATCAAGGATGGATATGGACAGAGACAAGATGGCGGAGAGGATATTACACCTCACCCTAGAGATCCTCTTCCGTCTCACTGGAGAGGTGAGAGATTCTGATGACGTCATATTACATCATTCTTATCTATGGGAATAACAGATGGACAGAACTGGAGAGGTGAGGACTCTGGAAATGTCTGTAGTTAGATTTATTAATATGTCTCTCCATTACCAGGATTACACAGTGGTGAAGAAGACCTCTAGTGATCGCTGTCAGGACCCTGTGTCTGAGGGATGGGGAAGACCCCTGAGCCCAATCACGGGGCCTCCACCTCACCCCCTGATCCATGAGGACATCAATGACCAGAAGATCCTAGAAATCATCTACAAGATGATTGAGCTGCTGACTGGAGAGGTGACACTGCTGGGAATGCTGGGACATTATACAGTAACACTATGAAGGGATCGGGGGGATGACGGTATCATTGTATGTGTCAGGTTCCTATAAGGTGTCAGGATGTCGCTGTCTATTTCTCCATGGAGGAGTGGGAGTATTTAGAAGGACACAGAGATCTGTACAAGAACATCACAATGGAGGTTCCCCAGCCCCTCACATCACCAGGTAATAGACAGGACTAACTACACACGGCCTATAATTATCTGTATGTAGAGAATGAATTCAGTCCCTGTATGTGTTTCCTCCAGATCTATCCAGTAAGAGGACAACACCAGAGAGATGTCCCCGTCTTCTTCCACAGGACTGTAACCAAGAAGATCCCAGTGTTCCTCAGGATCATCAGGTAGATGGAGAGAAGGTGTCAGGAGATCTCCCCTATGATGTGTAGACGGCTGTGAAGGTCTTGTGCTCAGTCTTGTTTTATCCACCAGTATTATATGTTTTATACTTGTGTAATGAGAACGGTGGAGATGGCAGGATTAGAGCTGATCATAGATGGGACTTCTCCATCTGTCTGTGACTTTTACAATATTTGTTTCAGGGTGAAGATCTGACCCATATTAATACTACAGAGACATATGTGAGAGATGATGAGTGGTGTAAAGAGGAGATTCCCACATATGACTACCCAGGTGAGTAGTGACCACTGAATGCAGAGAAGTCACAGATTCCTCTCAGTCACCGGCTGTGGCTGCTTTATCGGTGGTGTAGTCCGGCCGTATTACCATGATCACCATTTTGCCTCTAGATCACAACATTCTCCTCCACCCAAAACTGTTCAAATGACTTTGGGCATTGAAAGCCCTTTTCTATAAAACTTACAACCTGGAGGATCCACCTTCCCCCTGGTATTAGTATGAGGGTGATCCCTTAAAGCGAGATCTATATGATTGCTTGTACCTGACCCAATATAGGCCGAGTGCACGCTTAAAGAGTCACACCGAACACAGAGTTAGATGTCTACTCCTTTCTCAGCAAAGGCTTGCACAGAACTGAAGTTTATTCTCAAGACAGAGACAGGAAATGGGTGTCACACAATCTTCTGAGTAGCCAGTGTCAGTCTATGTTAGGTCCATTTCACCTTCACTTCCATATATGGTATCCAGTATCTCAGCTTCTGCATTCCAAGGATTCCTTCCAGGGTGTTGCCTGAAGACACAGACGCCATCTTGGTACACCATATGTGAACTGACTTGTATAAGGGTTAATAATTGATTTCATCAGCCATTCTCTCCTTCACATTAGGAGACGCTGACCGTTACCTGCCCAGATCTGTAACTATAAAGCCAAATGACAGCGTACGTAGAATGTGCTGACAAGATAGAAAATCACTTGTAGAAAAATCTTATGCTGGGCCTGTAAGAGAAAGCGGAGGGTAATGATGCTGTTGGCTTCCTAGATCCCTGAGATCTTATCGGATGAATCTTCTCTCCCTTTTGTGCTGCTGAATGTCTCATGGTCCCTACAAGACCAGGTCCAGTCTTTCTGACCAAACTTCCCTTTTATGAGCGACAACAGTAAATGTGCAGTGAGGCCAAGTGTGAATTTCTGTCCAATAACAGCAGAGTTTCCCTTTATCCTGACTTTTCAATTTGTATTAAAACCAACTAACTTCAAGGAGAATTGTGATAATCTACAGGACAAACATTCCACCTGTGCCATGATAGATCTCTAAGCTGTGCGTGGCTGAGGGCTGTAATATACATTTATTCCCGCCTGCAGGAGATGTGTTGGCTCCAGCCCTGGTGTCATGGATTCACTCCACGTCATAAATTACATTGTTTCTGATCCTAAGGAATTCAGATTACTGCACAATCTCTCCTGAAATGGGGAGCAATATTATTTTCTCTAATCTTCTGCTCAGGATCCATAGTAGCTCCAATGGTCCACCATAAATGAGGGCAACTCTGGTTTACTGTTGTGTAATCTGTATTTGTAGTTTTCAGTTAATGAGATTCTCGTGCTCTGGGGCGGGGCTGTGGGTGGGGCTGTGGGCGGGGCTTTATGTGGTGCTCTGATTACATATTCATCTGTATTAGCTTATGACAGGTCGCTGACCCCTCACTGACCTGCCCCCATTATTACATGATGCATATAATAGCATTGATATTATTGTTTATAATGCCTATTATATTGTGGCTATTGTGAGGCTTAGAAAAAAAATTACATCCAGCAAAATGTCACCAGCGGCGCCTGCGCAGTAGCCTCTGTCTCTTACTTATAGATGCTACTATGCAGGCGCCGCCGGTGTCATTTTGCTGGATGTAGTTTTTTTTCTAAGCCTCACAATAACATATTGTGCCCAGCTTGTGTCTCTGGAGACCTCCCCCCACCTACCCCCGGAAATTGTTAAGTCAGCTCTACTCAAATGTGTCTGTCACTAAATAAACCAAATGCTTGAATGTCAAAACAGTTCAAAAACGTGGTTCTGTGTGGAAGATTGTAAAGCCGTCATGGAGGCATAAGGCTGGCAGTGATGGGCATTGTGGGTAATAATAGCGGGGATCATGCCTCATTCCTCTCTAGGAACATACACGACATCTTCTCTGGGGGTTCTTTCTTGGTTCAGTTACTGGGATGAGTGCATTAAAATGTCGCTCAGTGAGTCTTCTCACATCTTCACATTCTAAAGGATTGGTGGGGACAAAATTATCAAAAACAAGATTTTCAGTGACCTTTTCCTGATAATCAAGGAAAGTATCTGCATTTCCGGCTTTTTTGTATAACACAAAAGAATTATATGTGGCCACCTGAAACAAATACATGACTAACTTTTTATACCAGATCTATGATTTTCTTGATACCTGGTATGGCTGTAGAACCTGATCTGCAAGGTCCACACCCCCATATATTTGTTGTAGTCAATGACAGACACAGGTTTTGGAGTAGTGGATCCCTGTTGGTCTGCAGTGGTCCTTGTGGCATCTGTGTGGATCGAGCTCAGGATAAAAATATCTTTATTATACTTAAGGGCAAGCAGCTCTCCATTGGGTAAAGCCCCTGACTGCCCCTTTCAGAACTTTTTGCTGACCAATGATTGTGGAAACCCCTGACGGTTTTTGTCAATGGTCCCACAAGCCCCTATGTTATGTTCAACCAGACTTTTAAATATGGGTATGCTGGTGTAGTAGTTGTCAACATACAGATTGTAGCCTTTTTGTAGAAATGGAGTTATCAGCTCCCAAACGATTTTTCCAGATGTCTCCATATAAGTAGGGCGTGGCTTGAACAGGGCGGTTGGACCAATAGGACCGAATGCTCATTTCTTTAACAAGCCCCATAGCGAATGTAAGTCCTAAAAATGTTTTCATTTCTAGGACATTAGTTGGTGTCCATAAATGTGACCTAGCATAATAGGATTGTGGATTCTGGCTGATGAATTGGGACGCATATAAATTTGTAGGACAATATGCTCTAGCAAGCTATCTGTCAGAAACAAATTAAAAAAATAATTGGTCCAAAATTTTCCACCTCCACATTTATACCAGGAATGGCATTAAAATTAGGGATGAATGGAGTAGCCGAATCCGAAGCCTCCCATCTGGGAAATGCTACAGCAAGAGGCAAAGCCCCTTGGACATTGGTGTGCGCCAATTCACGAGCACTAGGGACAGCGCTAGTACTGGGCATTGTTCCCTGAGTTGGAGACATTTCACCAGAAGCGCTATTTGTCCTTCTTGTTGTCCTGGTCCTTGTGTGTGAGGATGGACCAGAATCACTGCTCATTTCTGAGCTATCACTGTCGCTGCTACTAAAGCCCTCGAAATCCACATCGCCATCTGACACTGCACTTTCTTCACTGTCAGAACATAAAAGTGCATAAGCCTCCTCTGCACTATAATACTGACGGGACATTTTATTCGTTTTTATTTATTTATTTTTTTCCGGAAAAAGAAAACTCTGACATGACTGATGTGACATGACCCAATTATTGGGGAGACAATTGAGAAAAGCCTAATTCTTTATCCTAATCCTAACTTTAGCCTAACAGTAACCCTAATTATAGCATTAAGTGTAATCTGCCTTATCTGTTTTTCTATTGACAGATGATGGACCTGAGTGGGGACTTGTTTTTTCTGAGATGAGAATTGGTATTATTTTTGCCTACATAACATTGATTGGTTTCTTTTTATTTGATATTTGGGAGGCAGAATGAACAAACAGTTGAACACCGCACACTACTGGTTCATCCAACAAGGTTTTCTATTAGACTGTGAACTGTCATTGTCTTGGTAAATAATTAAAGTTTTTTTACATAGCTTGCTATTTTTATGGACAGTTTAAGTAGAAATGTTCAAAAATATAAAACTCTAGGATATTTTATTAAAAAATAATAACTGTTTTTTATCTTAGCAGATGACTGTACCAGGAGATCAGAGGGACAGCCGACATCTTCAAGTTTTAAATCTGATGATCTTGAAATCCTACAAGATACAACTGAAGTGATTGCCAGTACTCCAGATATACCATCATCCATTCACAGCAAAGATCTGTCATCTGATCCTATGAAACAGGTCCCATCTTCTGATTCATTACCGACTACTAAGGAAAATCAAAGTCACAAAAGAGGCAATAAAAAACAAACTGCTCCTAAAGCAAAGAAGTCATTCTCATGTTCAGAATGTGGGAAATGTTTTAACAAGAAATCTCATTTTGTTACTCACCAGAGAACTCACACAGGGGAGAAACCTTTTTCATGTTCTGAATGTGGGAAATGTTTTCACTGGAAATCACAATTGGTTTATCACCATAGAACTCACACAGGGGAGAAGCCTTTTTCCTGTTCAGAATGTGGGAAATGTTTTAACCAGAAATCAGATTTGGTTTATCACCATAGAACTCACACAGGGGAAAAGCCTTTTTCCTGTTCAGAATGTGGGAAATGTTTTGCACATAAATCACATTTTGTTAATCACCAGAGAACACACACAGGGGAGAAACCTTTTTCATGTTCTGAATGTGGGAAATGTTTTAGCCAGAAAGCGATTCTTGTTAGACATCAGAGCATTCACATGGGGGAGAAGCTTTTTTCCTGTTCAGAATGTGGGAAATGTTTTAATCGGAAATCAGATTTGGTTAATCACCATAGAACTCACACGGGGGAGAAGCCTTTTTCCTGTTCAGAATGTGGGAAATGTTTTAACCTGAAATCACAATTGGTTAATCACCAAAGAACTCATACAGGGGAGAAACCTTTTTCATGTTCAGAATGTGGGAAAACTTTTAACCAGAAATGTCATCTTATTAGTCACCAGAGAACTCACACAGGGGAGAAGCCTTTTTCCTGTTCAGAATGTGGGAAATGTTTTAACTGGAATTCACAATTGGTTAATCACCAAAGAACTCACACAGGGGAGAAGCCTTTTTCATGTTCAGAATGTGGGAAATGTTTTAACCAGAAAGGGAATCTTGATGAACACCAAAGAACTCACACAGGAGAGAAGCCTTTTTCATGTTCAGAATGTGGGAAATGTTTTAACCATAAAGGGAATTTTGTTAAGCACCAAAGAACTCACACAGGAGAGAAGCCTGTTTGATGTTCAGAATGTGGGAAATGTTTTAAATGGAAAATAGATCTTGATCGCCATCAAAGAACGCACACAGGGGAGAAGCCTTTTTCCTGTTCAGAATGTGAGAAATGTTTTAACCGGAAAGCGCTTCTTGTTAGTCATCAGATACCTCACACAGAGGAGAAGCCATTTTCATTTTCTTCATGTGGGAAATATTTTACTTGGAAATCAACTGTGAATAAACATCAGAGACATCACATAGGGGAGAAGACTTTTTTATGTTCATAGTGTTGGAATAGTTTTAACCAAAATTGAATCTTCTTAAATGGGTTGTCTCTTCTCATTCCTCATGTTTGCTGACAAAAGGATAAAACTAAGCTTTATTAATTCCAAATGTAAAACTGTACCCATAATTCACCCCCTGAAGATTAGTTAATAGGTGACTAATAGAAAAAACATGTACCCCACATCTCAGTATATAGGTAGAGGTGACGTATACACACTCACTCTCCAAGCCTCTCATTTCTATGGGTTTCATCGTCCTCACCAAAGGCGACTCATCAGGAGACTATTTAATATTGATCTATATTCAAGTGAGACTAGACAAAAAAAACTAAAATCCTGTATCATGTTATCCGAAACAGTCAGAAAACTAGCCCCATATTGGCAGATCCCAGACCTCAAACTATATACTGTGTAAGTTTATAAGCCCCTCCAGTGTCAGGAATAGATAGTATGTGACAATACAGTATAATTCTTGTGTTTTTCTCCTATAGGGACTGCCCTAGTTTGGTAATGTAACTGCTGATAATTAGTAGTGCAGACAAATTGTCCTAGACTAAACTCAGTCTTCAGACGGCCCAATATGTACCACTCAGGGAAAACTTACCTACTCCAAAGATCATTAGCAGCTTCTAACTAATGGCCATGCTGCGGTCTGTCAGGGAATGAGTGCAATATCGGTATAAAGACTAGGGATATGTGCAGTCATAATGTCTGGGAGATCTGTGCCATTATTTAGTATGAATATGGAAATTATCTCTGAAAGGTAAGTGTTCCCTGAGTGGTATATACGGTATTGTCACATACTATCTATTCCTGACACTGGAGAGGCTTATAAACTTACACAGTATATAGTCTGAGGTCTGGGGTCGCCCAATATGGGGCTAGTTTTCTGACTGTTTCGGATAACATGATACATGATTTTAGGGTTTTCTTCGTCTAGTCCCGCTTGAATATAGTTCAGTATTAAATAGTCTCCTGTTGAATGAATGATGAATCCAATGAATATTTATTTCTCTTAAGTAGCGGCACACGTGACCGCCGGCAGCAGCAGGAAGCCGGTGACTGACACTGCGCGCTACTGAAGAGCAATGAATAGTCACTCCGATCTCCAATGAACAGTCCCGGTAAGTACTCCGGCAGCTGTGCTCTGCTTGTGAGCAACGCATGACGTCCCTGCCATGTGCTGCTTACAAGCATAAAGCAGTTACTGACACCGGAGCAGGATGCAGCGAGGGAGCGCCGGGTAGGTAAGTGTAATTTTATTTTTTAAAGTTTTCTGATGGTGCCATGCATACTAGGATGGGGGTGGGGGCAAATGGGATGGGGCCATGCATACCAGGATGAGATGGGGGCCCTGCATATTAATATAGGGATGAGGGCGATCATTCCTGCCAGGATAAGGATGAGGGATCCATGCATACCAGGATAGGGATGAGGGGGCCTTGTGTATCAGGATGGGGGTGAGGCGACCATATATACCAGGATGGGGGATACTAAGCACATATTTGACCACATTTTTTGCAATAACCCCTTTACTCCCAAGGGTGGTTTGCATGTTAATGCCCGGGCCAATTTTTACAATTCTGACCACTGTCCCTTTATGAGGTAATAACTGGTGAACGCTTCCATGGATTCTGGTGATTTTGACATTGTTTTCTCATGACATATTGTACTTCATGATAGTGGTAAAATTTCATTCATATAACTTGCGTTTATTTGTGAAAAAAACAAAAAATAAAAAACTCATACTCAGCTGGCGTGCCGGCTCCACTTCAGCGGTGTCGAGACTCACTGTCCCGGGGCTTATGTGAGGTTCTCACATCACACGAGCCCTGCGCCCAATCAGCGGCAGCTTCACTGTTCCTTTCTTCGGACGTATTGAACATCAACATGAAGCCAGGGCTGCGGCTGCTCTCTGACGGCCTCATGATGCTTGATTTGTCTGAAGGTGGGGACAGTGACGTCAGCGCTGATTGGGCACAGGGCTCACATGACGTAAAAACCTCAAAAGAGACCCAAGAACGCAAGTGCCGACACCGCTGAGACGGTGCCAGCATGGGAGGTTTGTGTATATGTTTTTATTGTAACAGGACCAAACATGAGGAATGAGAAGGGGATGTCCAACTAGTTGTCAACCTTTTTATCAAAAATCCCACACAGGGAAAAGTCATTATTATACCGAGAGTGCGAGAAATGAATTACAGGAAAATCGTATTTTGTTGACCTTCAAAAATAACTCAGACGAGGAGAACCTATATATATTATTCACAAATTGTACAAAAACATGATGCACGCGGCGTGCGTTCAAGGATGGAATATTATATGGGAGTTTTATAGGATAAATTCAAGGTGAGAATATTATATGGGAGTTTTATAGGATAAATTCAGGGTGAGAATATTATATGGGAGTTTTATAGGATAAATTCAAGGTGAGAATATTATATGGGAGTTTTATAGGATAAATTCAAGGTGAGAATATTATATGGGAGATTTATAGGATAAATTCAAGGTGAGAATATTATATAGGAGTTTTATAGGATAAATTCAAGGTGAGAATATTATATGGGAGTTTTATAGGATAAATTCAAGGTGAGAATATTATATGGGAGTTTTATAGGATAAATTCAAGGTGAGAATATTATATGGGAGTTTTATAGGATAAATTCAAGGTGAGAATATTATATGGGAGTTTTATAGGATAAATTCAAGGTGAGAATATTATATGGGAGTTTTATAGGATAAATTCAAGGTGAGAATATTATATGGGAGTTTTATAGAATAAATTCAAGGTGAGAATATTATATGGGAGATTTATAGGATAAATTCAAGGTGAGAATATTATATGGGAGTTTTATAGGATAAATTCTAGGTGAGAATGTTATATGGGAGTTTTATAGGATAAATTCAAGGTGAGAATATTATATGGGAGTTTTATAGGATAAATTCAAGGTGAGAATATTATATGGGAGTTTTATAGGATAAATTCTAGGTGAGAATATTATATGGGAGATTTATAGGATAAATTCAAGGTGAGAATATTATATGGGAGATTTATAGGATAAATTCAAGGTGAGAATATTATGGGAGATTTATAGAATAAATTGAAGGTGAGAATATTATATGGGAGTTTTATAGAATAAATTCAAGGTGAGAATATTATATGGGAGTTTTATAGGATAAATTCAAGGTGAGAATATTATATGGGAGTTTTATAGAATAAATTCAAGGTGAGAATATTATATGGGAGTTTTATAGAATAAATTGAAGGTGAGAATATTATATGGGAGTTTTATAGGATAAATTCAAGGTGAGAATATTATATGGGAGTTTTATAGAATAAATTCAAGGTGAGAATATTATATGGGAGTTTTATAGGATAAATTCAAGGTGAGAATATTATATGGGAGTTTTATAGGATAAATTCAAGGTGAGAATATTATATGGGAGTTTTATAGAATAAATTCAAGGTGAGAATATTATATGGGAGTTTTATAGAATAAATACAAGGTGAGAATATTATATGGGAGATTTATAGAATAAATTCAAGGTGAGAATATTATATGGGAGTTTTATAGGATAATTCAAGGTGAGAATATTATATGGGAGTTTTATAGGATAAATTCAAGGTGAGAATATTATATGGGAGTTTTATAGGATAAATTTAAGGTGAGAATATTATACGGGAGTTTTATAGGATAAATTCAAGGTGAGAATATTATATGGGAGTTTTATAGGATAAATTCAAGGTGAGAATATTATATGGGAGTTTTATAGAATAAATTCAAGGTGAGAATATTATATGGGAGTTTTATAGAATAAATTCAAGGTGAGAATATTATATGGGAGTTTTATAGAATAAATTCAAGGTGAGAATATTATATGGGAGTTTTATAGGATAAATTCAAGGTGAGAATATTATATGGGAGTTTTTCAGGATAAATTCAAGGTGAGAATATTATATGGGAGTTTTATAGGATAAATTCAAGGTGAGAATATTATATGGGAGTTTTATAGGATAAATTCAAGGTGAGTATATTATATGGGAGTTTTATAGGATAAATTCAAGGTGAGAATATTATATGGGAGTTTTATAGGATAAATTCAAGGTGAGAATATTATATGGGAGTTTTATAGGATAAATTCAAGGTGAGAATATTATATGGGAGTTTTATAGAATAAATTCAAGGTGAGAATATTATATGGGAGATTTATAGGATAAATTCAAGGTGAGAATATTATATGGGAGTTTTATAGGATAAATTCTAGGTGAGAATGTTATATGGGAGTTTTATAGGATAAATTCAAGGTGAGAATATTATATGGGAGTTTTATAGGATAAATTCAAGGTGAGAATATTATATGGGAGTTTTATAGGATAAATTCTAGGTGAGAATATTATATGGGAGATTTATAGGATAAATTCAAGGTGAGAATATTATATGGGAGATTTATAGGATAAATTCAAGGTGAGAATATTATGGGAGATTTATAGAATAAATTGAAGGTGAGAATATTATATGGGAGTTTTATAGAATAAATTCAAGGTGAGAATATTATATGGGAGTTTTATAGGATAAATTCAAGGTGAGAATATTATATGGGAGTTTTATAGAATAAATTCAAGGTGAGAATATTATATGGGAGTTTTATAGAATAAATTGAAGGTGAGAATATTATATGGGAGTTTTATAGGATAAATTCAAGGTGAGAATATTATATGGGAGTTTTATAGAATAAATTCAAGGTGAGAATATTATATGGGAGTTTTATAGGATAAATTCAAGGTGAGAATATTATATGGGAGTTTTATAGGATAAATTCAAGGTGAGAATATTATATGGGAGTTTTATAGAATAAATTCAAGGTGAGAATATTATATGGGAGTTTTATAGAATAAATTCAAGGTGAGAATATTATATGGGAGATTTATAGAATAAATTCAAGGTGAGAATATTATATGGGAGTTTTATAGGATAATTCAAGGTGAGAATATTATATGGGAGTTTTATAGGATAAATTCAAGGTGAGAATATTATATGGGAGTTTTATAGGATAAATTTAAGGTGAGAATATTATACGGGAGTTTTATAGGATAAATTCAAGGTGAGAATATTATATGGGAGTTTTATAGGATAAATTCAAGGTGAGAATATTATATGGGAGTTTTATAGAATAAATTCAAGGTGAGAATATTATATGGGAGTTTTATAGATTAAATTCAAGGTGAGAATATTATATGGGAGTTTTATAGAATAAATTCAAGGTGAGAATATTATATGGGAGTTTTATAGGATAAATTCAAGGTGAGAATATTATATGGGAGTTTTTCAGGATAAATTCAAGGTGAGAATATTATATGGGAGTTTTATAGGATAAATTCAAGGTGAGAATATTATACGGGAGTTTTATAGGATAAATTCAAGGTGAGAATATTATATGGGAGTTTTATAGGATAAATTCAAGGTGAGAATATTATATGGGAGTTTTATAGAATAAATTCAAGGTGAGAATATTATATGGGAGTTTTATAGAATAAATTCAAGGTGAGACTATTATATGGGAGTTTTATAGGATAAATTCAAGGTGAGACTATTATATGGGAGTTTTATAGGATAAATTCAAGGTGAGAATATTATATGGGAGTTTTATAGGATAAATTCAAGGTGAGAATATTATATGGGAGTTTTATAGAATAAATTCAAGGTGAGAATATTATATGGGAGTTTTATAGAATAAATTCAAGGTGAGACTATTATATGGGAGTTTTATAGGATAAATTCAAGGTGAGAATATTATATGGGAGTTTTATAGGATAAATTCAAGGTGAGAATATTATATGGGAGTTTTATAGGATAAATTCAAGGTGAGAATATTATATGGGAGATTTATAGAATAAATTCAAGGTGAGAATATTATATGGGAGATTTATAGGATAAATTCAAGGTGAGAATATTATATGGGAGTTTTATAGAATAAATTCAAGGTGAGAATATTATATGGGAGTTTTATAGGATAAATTCAAGGTGAGAATATTATATGGGAGTTTTATAGGATAAATTCAAGATGAGAATATTATATGGGAGTTTTATAGAATAAATTCAAGGTGAGACTATTATATGGGAGTTTTATAGAATAAATTCAAGGTGAGAATATTATATGGGAGTTTTATAGGATAAATTCAAGGTGAGAATATTATATGGGAGTTTTATAGGATAAATTCAAGGTGAGAATATTATATGGGAGATTTATAGGATAAATTCAAGGTGAGAATATTATATGGGAGTTTTATAGAATAAATTCAAGGTGAGAATATTATATGGGAGTTTTATAGGATAAATTCAAGGTGAGAATATTATATGGGAGTTTTATAGGATAAATTCAAGATGAGAATATTATATGGGAGTTTTATAGAATAAATTCAAGGTGAGACTATTATATGGGAGTTTTATAGAATAAATTCAAGGTGAGAATATTATATGGGAGTTTTATAGGATAAATTCAAGGTGAGAATATTATATGGGAGTTTTATAGGATAAATTCAAGGTGAGAATATTATATGGGAGTTTTATAGAATAAATTCAAGGTGAGAATATTATATGGGAGTTTTATAGGATAAATTCAAGGTGAGAATATTATATGGGAGTTTTATAGGATAAATTCAAGGTGAGAATATTATATGGGAGTTTTATAGAATAAATTCAAGGTGAGAATATTATATGGGAGTTTTATAGAATAAATTCAAGGTGAGACTATTATATGGGAGTTTTATAGGATAAATTCAAGGTGAGAATATTATATGGGAGTTTTATAGGATAAATTCAAGGTGAGAATATTATATGGGAGTTTTATAGGATAAATTCAAGGTGAGAATATTATATGGGAGTTTTATAGAATAAATTCAAGGTGAGAATATTATATGGGAGTTTTATAGAATAAATTCAAGGTGAGACTATTATATGGGAGTTTTATAGGATAAATTCAAGGTGAGAATATTATATGGGAGTTTTATAGGATAAATTCAAGGTGAGAATATTATATGGGAGTTTTATAGAATAAATTCAAGGTGAGAATATTATATGGGAGTTTTATAGGATAAATTCAAGGTGAGAATATTATATGGGAGATTTATAGAATAAATTCAAGGTGAGAATATTATATGGGAGATTTATAGGATAAATTCAAGGTGAGAATATTATATGGGAGTTTTATAGAATAAATTCAAGGTGAGAATATTATATGGGAGATTTATAGGATAAATTCAAGGTGAGAATATTATATGGGAGTTTTATAGAATAAATTCAAGGTGAGACTATTATATGGGAGTTTTATAGAATAAATTCAAGGTGAGAATATTATATGGGAGTTTTATAGGATAAATTCAAGGTGAGAATATTATATGGGAGTTTTATAGGATAAATTCAAGGTGAGAATATTATATGGGAGTTTTATAGAATAAATTCAAGGTGAGAATATTATATGGGAGTTTTATAGGATAAATTCAAGGTGAGAATATTATATGGGAGTTTTATAGGATAAATTCAAGGTGAGAATATTATACGGGAGTTTTATAGGATAAATTCAAGGTGAGAATATTATATGGGAGTTTTATAGGATAAATTCAAGGTGAGAATATTATATGGGAGTTTTATAGAATAAATTCAAGGTGAGAATATTATATGGGAGTTTTATAGAATAAATTCAAGGTGAGACTATTATATGGGAGTTTTATAGGATAAATTCAAGGTGAGAATATTATATGGGAGTTTTATAGGATAAATTCAATGTGAGAATATTATATGGGAGTTTTATAGGATAAATTCAAGGTGAGAATATTATATGGGAGTTTTATAGGATAAATTCAAGGTGAGTATATTATATGGGAGTTTTATAGGATAAATTCAAGGTGAGAATATTATATGGGAGTTTTATAGGATAAATTCAAGGTGAGAATATTATACGGGAGTTTTATAGGATAAATTCAAGGTGAGAATATTATATGGGAGTTTTATAGGATAAATTCAAGGTGAGAATATTATATGGGAGTTTTATAGAATAAATTCAAGGTGAGAATATTATATGGGAGTTTTATAGAATAAATTCAAGGTGAGACTATTATATGGGAGTTTTATAGGATAAATTCAAGGTGAGAATATTATATGGGAGTTTTATAGGATAAATTCAAGGTGAGAATATTATATGGGAGTTTTATAGGATAAATTCAAGGTGAGAATATTATATGGGAGTTTTATAGGATAAATTCAAGGTGAGAATATTATATGGGAGTTTTATAGGATAAATTCAAGGTGAGTATATTATATGGGAGTTTTATAGGATAAATTCAAGGTGAGAATATTATATGGGAGTTTTATAGGATAAATTCAAGGTGAGAATATTATATGGGAGTTTTATAGAATAAATTCAAGGTGAGAATATTATATGGGAGTTTTATAGAATAAATTCAAGGTGAGAATATTATATGGGAGTTTTATAGGATAAATTCAAGGTGAGAATATTATATGGGAGTTTTATAGGATAAATTCAAGGTGAGAATATTATATGGGAGTTTTATAGAATAAATTCAAGGTGAGAATATTATATGGGAGATTTATAGAATAAATTCAAGGTGAGAATATTATATGGGAGTTTTATAGGATAAATTCAAGGTGAGAATATTATATGGGAGTTTTATAGGATAAATTCAAGGTGAGAATATTATATGGGAGATTTATAGGATAAATTCAAGGTGAGAATATTATATGGGAGTTTTATAGGATAAATTCAAGGTGAGAATATTATATGGGAGTTTTATAGGATAAATTCAAGGTGAGAATATTATATGGGAGTTTTATAGGATAAATTCAAGGTGAGAATATTATATGGGAGTTTTATAGGATAAATTCAAGGTGAGAATATTATATGGGAGTTTTATAGGATAAATTCAAGGTGAGAATATTATATGGGAGTTTTATAGGATAAATTCAAGGTGAGAATATTATATGGGAGTTTTATAGGATAAATTCAAGGTGAGAATATTATTTGGGAGTTTTATAGGATAAATTCAAGGTGAGAATATTATATGGGAGATTTATAGGATAAATTCAAGGTGAGAATATTATATGGGAGTTTTATAGGATAAATTCAAGGTGAGAATATTATATGGGAGTTTTATAGGATAAATTCAAGGTGAGAATATTATATGGAAGATTTATAGGATAAACCAAATACCAACAGAAAATAAATGACCCAAAACAAACATTTATCAGTAAAAATAACTCCTCTTCATTAGGTAAAGTATAAAATAATTGCACCATTTTCCTATACCCGTCGCATCTCCATTTTTCATGATCTTGGGTTGGGGGAAGGATTATTTTTTGTGTGCCGAGCTGACGTTTTTAATACCATTTTGGTGCAGATACGATCTTTTGATCGCCCGTTATTGCATTTTAATGCAAGGTTGCAGCGATCGAAAACCTAATTCTGGCGTTTTGACTTTTTTCTTGTTACGCCGTTTAGCGATCGGGTTAATTCTTTTTTTATATTGATAGATCAAGTGATTCAGAATGTGACAATACCAAATATGTATATGTCTTATTTTCTTTGAAACAAACATTTTTGGGCCAATATACCATGACGGCACCAAAAATCATGAAGAGATACAGTATGAGAATAAAATATCAAATTTTATTGAAAAAACATTAAAAATATTAAAAAAAATTGCAAAAATGCCCAGCAGGAGGCGCTCAAAACATTCATGCCATTAGTTATTATAGTCGCACAGACAAATGTGAATCCTTGCACATAAGTAATTATATATAATTTCCAACAGGAGTATAATATCTCTATAAATGTAGAGAATATTCACACCACAGTATTAAAAAACACATTGAATATAAATCAGGCCCGATATATGTAACTTAATTAAATAACCTCAGTGTCAAAATAGCTGAATATATCGTGACTGAAAAAAAATACTGTGTGGAAATAATCTGTGACAACACTACAGGCAGCTCACTCTGAATGTAATAGTTCACGCCTTCATTACCTTATGATGCTCTCTGATTGGTTCCTGGGTATATTTAAACCCGGAAGGCCCACCACATAGACACTCCCTGGAAGAAGCTAGTGCGAAACACGTGTTGGGGTGAGGGAGGTCGCGTCATTCACATTCACCAGAGACCTGCAGTTTTCATAGGTATTACCCTTTTTTACCTTTATGTTGAACCTTTGTGGATTTATGCAGCAATCCTCTAGTACTTTCTCAGCCGTGATATTATTTAATCGTGCTGACATTGAGGTCATTTACTTTTACCTGCAGCATATATCAGACTGGGTTACCTTCATTCAGGTGCAATTTAATGTGGGTCTCTATTGTCAGCGTCGGGATTTTTTCTCTAGTCCCCAACCTCGGGTAGAGCTCAGGTGGAGCTTCTCTTACCTAGGAACCTAGGAGTGGAGAAATAAAACGAGAGACTCAGGTTGCTTGTCTATCAAGTAAATCTCATTTATTAAAGGGGCAGGCTTGATCTTTTATAGCAAACCAGAAAAGGAAATGGAGAAATATGGACAATTCCGTAACATTGTGTAACCATTGGCAAAATACAGATAAGATTGTACAATAATTGGCAAGAAAGATAAGTTATATAATGATATGTCAACTATATCATGAGTTATGAGATATAATTTAATTAGAGGTGACGGGAACATGTGGGGGTTTTTGCATTTCCCTTATGTCAATTTAACAATTCGTGGAACCATATCCTGTTAGTGCTTTTTGGCCAAGAAGATACTTGGCCTCGGCATATTTAGACATTATTGAAATATAGAAGGGGGAATTTGGAGCTGACCACTGGCAAAAGCATCTAACCACGTAGACAGATGATAACAATTAAAATGGTGTCATGGGTTACGAAGTTGTTTTTCTGATATTTTTCGAGACTTTAGAGAACTAAGATTAACCATTTCTTTAACAACTCCCCTCTTTTTTATCTGTCTACCTACCTCTATCTGCCCTTGCCTTTTTCCAAGGCCTGCAAGATAACCCTACTTCAAAAAATACACGGCTTGTCCTATGTATATCATGGGACACCAGTCCTGCTGTGTATCCATTCAGATTATACTTGAGAATCAGACCTCCTTTCCCTACTTCTCTTCTACTTATTGCCCTTTCTCAGAGGAATACAGACTTTATTAGGGGGGTTATGTCTGTCTTGTGTGTAATATGTTAAGATATAGCGAATACATATTTATTGTAATACAGTGGGGAAAAAAAGTATTTAGTCAGTCAGCAATAGTGCAAGTTCCACCACTTAAAAAGATGAGAGGCGTCTGTAATTTACATCATAGGTAGACCTCAACTATGGGAGACAAACTGAGAAAAAAAAATCCAGAAAATCACATTGTCTGTTTTTTTTTCATTTTATTTGCATATTATGGTGGAAAATAAGTATTTGGTCAGAAACAAGCAATCAAGATTTCTGGCTCTCACAGACCTGTAACTTCTTCTTTAAGAGTCTCCTCTTTCCTACACTCATTACCTGTAGTAATGGCACCTGTTTAAACTTGTTATCAGTATAAAAAGACACCTGTGCACACCCTCAAACAGTCTGACTCCAAACTCCACTATGGTGAAGACCAAAGAGCTGTCAAAGGACACCAGAAACAAAATTGTAGCCCTGCACCAGGCTGGGAAGACTGAATTTGCAATAGCCAACCAGCTTGGAGTGAAGAAATCAACTGTGGGAGCAATAATTAGAAAATGGAAGACATACAAGACCACTGATAATCTCCCTCGATCTGGTGCTCCACGCAAAATCCCACCCCGTGGGGTCAGAATGATCACAAGAACGGTGAGCAAAAATCCCAGAACCACGCGGGGGGACCTAGTGAATGAACTGCAGAGAGCTGGGACCAATGTAACAAGGCCTACCATAAGTAACACACTACGCCACCATGGACTCAGATCCTGCAGTGCCAGACGTGTCCCACTGCTTAAGCATGTACATGTCCGGGCCCGTCTGAAGTTTGCTAGAGAGCATTTGGATGATCCAGAGGAGTTTTGGGAGAATGTCCTATGGTCTGATGAAACCAAACTGGAACTGTTTGGTAGAAACACAACTTGTCGTGTTTGGAGGAAAAAGAATACTGAGTTGCATCCATCAAACACCATACCTACTGAAAGCATGGTGGTGGAAACATCATGCTTTGGGGCTGTTTCTCTACAGAGGGGCCAGGACGACTGATCCGGGTACATGAAAGAATGAATGGGGCCATGTATCGTGAGATTTTGAGTGCAAACCTCCTTCCATCAGCAAGGGCATTGAAGATGAAACGTGGCTGGGTCTTTCAACATGACAATGATCCAAAGCACACTGCCAGGGCAACGAAGGAGTGGCTTCGTAAGAAGCATTTCAAGGTCCTGGAGTGGCCTAGCCAGTCTCCAGATCTCAACCCTATAGAAAACCTTTGGAGGGAGTTGAAAGTCCGTGTTGCCAAGCGAAAAGCCAAAAACATCACTGCTCTAGAGGAGATCTGCATGGAGGAATGGGCCAACATACCAACAACAGTGTGTGGCAACCTTGTGAAGACTTACAGAAAACGTTTGACCTCTGTCATTGCCAACAAAGGATATATCACAAAGTATTGAGATGAAATTTTGTTTCTGACCAAATACTTATTTTCCACCATAATATGCAAATAAAATGAAAAAAAAACAGACAATGTGATTTTCTGGATTTTTTTTTCTCAGTTTGTCTCCCATAGTTGAGGTCTACCTATGATGTAAATTACAGACGCCTCTCATCTTTTTAAGTGGTGGAACTTGCACTATTGCTGACTGACTAAATACTTTTTTTCCCCACTGTATATGGTAACGTATATTTTGATATATTAGTATATATGCATTCTTATATCTTTATTCATCAGTGTTAGTCATTTAAAATCCATAAAGCATGTAATCTTCATCGTTGTAGTTCTTTATAAAGTTCTTGTCTTTGGCTTTGTTCAGACCAGTGGTTTTCCACAATGCAGACAATCAGCCAGGTCTACTGCAGTTTGCTTGTTGCAGAATATACATTCACGCTGAACGGTGGTTATGAAGGTCGTCAGCACTTGGGTTTGCTTGATCTCTGAATCACTACGTTTACCTGGAAAACATTTACAATTAGAGCCAAGAATTTCTTTATGAGTAAAACAAATATTCTTATCATTACTGCAAGAACCAATATCACAAAAACTGCTTGAATTAGAAAATGAATTATTCCTGATATCCATCCGCCTATCCCTTTAAACAAATTCAAAGGCTTTAACCATGCGAGCCATTCAGGGAGGGGCAGGTCCTCCAGGGAATTAACCGTCCCTATTCCTTCCTTTATCAGCCTAGCTTGTTCTATGTCATGAGTGACTCTCATCAGTCCGGATGGATCTATATAGTGGCAGCAGGCGGGTCCCACTACCTGACAGAATCCCCCTTGAGATGCTGTGAGATAGTCGAGCACCATAGAGTGTTGGTTGGTTATGACAATGAACTGCCTCATATAAGCAGATCCTACATTGATGGCATCAAATAAATACTCAGTCACATTATCAAAGATATCACCCAATTCTTCTATCATCTGAGCATTTCTTATAGTTCCGAACATAACTCCCAGAGGACCAGTGAGGACCATTCCGGTCTTAAGATACCATGGAGTGTGCATTAAATGCTTGGGTGGCTAGGAGAAGGTGCACTACGCTTTGCTATCATGTGACCAGGGACGTTTTTATAAGGGAAGTCGTTTTCATCCCATACCCAGGTGGCCGGCTCTAACCTAGCCAGTGTACATGCTCCTTCAGCTCCTTTAGGAATCCACCTATACACATTGCTCCCACAGACTATATAAACTCCCTTCGGTAATTCAAACTGAAATTCATTAAGAAAAGCTATTGCTATTGAAACCAACTGGGTGGTGGCAGTGTAGAGGCACCAAGAGTTGTCTAAATCTGTAGTGACTGCCCTATAATATCGTAACGGCTGACATTCTGGGTCTGTATTAATACTTATGGACATCTCAGCTGCTCCATCTCCATACTGACCTCCTCCAGTTTCTTCATCTACATGAACCGCCTCTCGCTGTACATTGTGCTGTATTACCATAAAGGAAGAAATGATTCCTTGTCCAATTAGTATCATGTAGGAATCGTTCTAAACACACTTGGTCACTACAAATTTGCTTATCTCCCAGGGAAAAAGTAGTTTTTACTGCAAAACTAAGTTTTAGCTCCTGATCTGTCACCTTTCCTATATAATTTTTATCAGTAGCCTTGTTTCCCCAGTTTCCATCATATTCCTTAAATTCAAACAAATTGATTGGTCGCTTATTTACAGGTTCCTGTTTTCTGGTAAGATTTATTTGGAACCACGGCTGCTTTGTCCAACCTGTAATAGACAAGGCAGCAGAAGTTTGACTCTGCTGCTCAGCCAGATTGAGGGCCCGCATTTCCCAACACTTTCCTCTGAACAGCTCCTCTTCTGTCAATGGAGTTACGAAATATGGCATAGTTTTTGCAGCAATGGGAGCATGTGAACAGATCCAACAGTTGGATAAATTTCGGACTTGGGCAATATAGCTATGGTACTGGACAAATTTATTAGCCCACAGTTTTGATACCTCATTATCCCATGGTTCAAAGACATCATTATCTTTTTTACATTGAATAGATATCACAGTGAGAAGCAACAATGGATAGTACTTCCCAAATTCCATTCTTTTAGTTCCTGTAAAATTTCTTGCAGCGAGACGTGTGTGGGCGTGATCAGCTGGACTTGATAGGGTCCCTCAAAGTGAGGATCTAGACTTTTCCTCAGGTGCTTTCGCGTCACCACCCAGTCACCAGGCTTAAGGTCATACGAATTTGCTGCAACACCTGTTGCAATGCTCCCACATAGGCCGTCATATTTGAATGAGAGGCCTGCATCTGCTGGGGAAAGTACAATCCTGTCTTGGGAGGGCTCCCAAACAATACCTCATATGGACTTAAACTTGTCTTTCGGTTGGGAGTTACCCTAACAGTGTACAATGCAATGGGAAGACACTCAGTCCATGGTTTACCTGTTTCTGCCATTGCTTTCTGAATTTTCAATTTCAGTGCACCATTTAACCCTTCCACCCTGCCACTGCTCTGAGGATGATAGGGAGTGTGAAATGATTGCTCCATTCCTAAGGCTCGGGTGATTCCTTGGCACACCTGTGAAGTGAAATAACTACCTTGGTCACTTTCAATTACCTCTGGCACTCCAAATCTGCAAACAACTTCTGACAACAGCTTTTTAACCATGGTGCGTGCATTTGCATGAGCACAGGGCCATGCGTCTGGCCAGTTGGAAAAAAGATCCACACATACCAGCACATATTCATAGTTGCCTATTCTTGGAAGCTGAATTAAATCAATCTGCAGTCGCTGAAAAGGGTACAATGGCCTGGGGGTGCACTTTGGTGGCACCTTCACCGTTTTCCCCTACATTATGGCATGCACAGATAACACATCCCTGTACGAATTTTGCAGCTGCATAATGGAACCCTGGTGCGACCCAACTTGCTTTTACCTGGCTTACCATTCCATCCTTGGATTGGAGTGTTAATCCATGGGAGAGGGAGCACACTATAGGGAACAATGCCCTGGGCAAGCAGTACCTACCGTCCGCTCTCCACAATCCATCTTCTTCCTTCACACCTGCGTACCTTTGCCATTCTTCCTTTTCTGGTGCAGAGGCCTGGTCTTGCAGGCTCTGGAGTAATTGAAGATCCACCTCCCCTGACACCTGTACAGTGTATGTTCCTGCGGGAAGAGGGAACAAAGCAACCTTGGCTGCAATATCAGCTCGGTTGTTGCCTTCGGCTTCCTTAGTGCGCTCCTTTGTGTGAGCTTGCACTTTCACTATAGCAACTTTCTTAGGCAGCTCCAATGCTCTGAGAAGCTGGGCCACCAAATCTGCATTTTTAATGGGCTTACCAGAGGAACCAACAAACTTTCTGCTCTTCCATATGGGACCATAATCATGGCAGATGCCAAATGCATAGCGGCTATCTGTGAAAGTATTTTCTGTCAAATGTTCAGCGATTACACACGCCTCAGCGAGTGCTTTCAATTCAGCTTCTTGAGTAGACATCCTAGAAGGCAAAGCTTTACTTTGTACCACCTTATGTTGATCAACCATGGAATAACCTGCATAAGGTACTTCATCTTGGTAAATCTGTGACAAATCTACATAAAACTCTTGATCTACATTAGGGATTGGTGTCTCTTGCACATTGGCAAGTAGCCATGTTAAAAATACAGTATACCCTTAGCATGTCCCCCCCCAATTCATGACAAAGCAAATGGAAGTGGAGGTCATAATTTGGGATTTCTAGAGCCGAGGCTGAGAGAATGGCCTACTTCAAGTTCTTGAACCCCTCTTTTGCTTCCGGGGTCAGTTGGCATGGCTTCTCTACAGTAGCTGGTCAGCCCCAGGAATATACTCAGTGGCAGATGGAAGTGAGCTCCATTGCTTGGCTTATGGCTTTTTCTATGCAATGACCTAAGAAAAGAACTTTTTCCTTTGCTAATTGCAGTAACCTCTTGACACCTTACATCCTTCATGGTACAAAAATATTAACAAGGAAGCTGTTTCCATTAGACATACAGGACCTGTTTGATCTCTCTGCTCAGGGGATATCGTCTAATACGTACCGGGACAGTTCCTGGCTTCAATCTAATGAATACTGGCACTATCCTAAACCCACATCTGTTTTATCTTTTACCCATAGTGCAGCTGCTATCTGCTCGAGCATCTGCAGTATTTCCTCATCTTGCTCAACCTGTTGGTTTTCCTGTTCTTCTAACTGCATCATGGACATCACCGTGGAAAGGGCTTCTTCCGATAAAGGGCCTGAAACAGTAATTCCCTTTTTCCCAAACTTAATGATTGCATTGACAGCATTCAGAATATCAGCGCCTATCAAGTTCAGCGGACATTTCTCTGAAACTAACAATTGGGCACATAAGTCAGTAGTCTGAGCTATTCACGCATTCATAGGTTCTGTTTCATACAAAGGATGAACCATTCCTCCTGCTCCTAATCCCTGTACCATCTTCCCTGTCATGAATTGTTGTGGCATATCCTTTTCTTATATATTATAGTACGGCTCACCCCCAATCAATCAGGCATTTTATTTGTTGGAGGAAGATTTAATTGTGTGATAGTGATTGGACCATCCTGTGGGGGAACCGCTATTCTTGTTTCCACTTCTCCGGGTCTGTTATCCCCTCTTTCCTTTTCTTCTCTCCCCCTGTGATATATACCTGCCGCCTGCACCACAGTTTTCACAGCATTAATAAATGCATCCGGAGGTGTATTCACCATAACAGGAGTCGCCTTCTGCTGCTTCTTCACTTTCCTATTGGTAATCTGGTCATCTATCCCCTGAACATGGGAAGGGATTGTATATACATTCTGGCCGTACTCTCATCACTTCTGTTCTCAGATCTTCCTTCAGTCCTATCAGTAACATATTTTTACAAATCTGGCTTCTCTGGGGTTTTTCAAATCATAGTTATGAGGTGTAAGGGTTGTCTGCAAGTGAAATGTAAAATGTTTCCTCATTTCTCCCCTCCGTAGGAATTGCTTGGAGCTGTTCCTTACTGGAGTGGAGAGACTGTCTGTGAACCCCTGTGGCAACCCAAGGGTAATAACTATAGAGGAGAAGCATCATATACAAGTCAGCTAGTTTGCATCTGCGGAGACATGGGGATCAGTCCTCCCCCCGTGTTTGGCACCTATGGGACCCCTGGCTGATGGTATATCACCAGGGTCTACCAGAGATGGGGCGTATAGAATTATACAGATGTTAAGGCTGCAGACAGAAATCTCCTGTCAGCACATAACTTCGCTCTTTGGGCTGCTTAACCCCTTACCTACAAATGACGTAATATTCCGTCCATGTGACCATGGACCTAATTACCATGGACGGAATATTACGTCATCGCGATCAGCGGCGCCCACGTGGTGAGCGCCGCTGATCGCGGCCGAGTGTCAGCTAATTATCATAGCTGACACCCGGCACAATGTGTCAGGGGCGGTCACGGACCGCCCCCGACACGTTAACCCCTTGCACACCGCAATCAAACACGATCGCGGTGTACCGGGGTTAAAGGGAAGCATCGGCAGGGAGGGGGCTCCCTCCGTGCTTCCCTGAGCCCCCCACGGCAGCGCAATGTGCAGCGCTGCTGCGGGGGACTCCTTTCCTGCAGGTCCCCGGATCCAATATGGCGACGGGGACCTCCGGGGGCCTGCAGGAAGCTGGCTTCCTCAGTGCCTGCAAAGCGCAGGCATGAGGAAGCCTGTGCAGTGCCTGTGACAGATCGCTGATCTGTCACAGTGATCTGTGATGTGACAGATCAGCGATCTGTCACAGGACAGTGATGTCCCCCCTGGGACATTGTAATAAAGTTAAAAAAAAATAAAAAAAAGTGTAAAAATAATTAAAAAAAAATCGCCAAATAAATTAAAAAAAAAAAAAAAATATTCCCCAATAAATTCATTTTTTGGAAATAAAAAAAAAAAACAAACAATAAAAGTACACATATTTGGAATCGCCGCGTCCGTAACGACCCGCCCTATAAAACTGTCCCAATAGTTAACCCCTTAAGCGAACCCCTTAAAAAATAAAAACAAAAAACGAAGCAAAAAATAATGATTTATTATCATACCGCCGAACAAAAAGTGCAATAACGCGCGATCAAAAAGACGCATATAAATATCCATGGTACCGCTGAAAACGTCATCTTGTCCCGCAAAAAACGAGCCACCATACAGCATCATCAGCGAAAAAATAAAAAAGTTATAGCTCGCAGAATAAAGTGATGCAAAAATAATTATTTTTTATATAAAATTGTTTTCATTGCATAAAAGTGCCAAAACGTAAAAAAACGACCTAAATGAGGTATCGCTGTAACCGTACTGACCCGAAGAATAAAACCGCCTTATAAATTTTACCACACCCGGAACGGCGTAAACGCACCACCCAAAGGAAATTCATGAAACACTGGTTTTTGTAAATTCTGCATCCCAAAAAACGAAATAAAAAGCGATCAAAAAATGTCACATGCCCAAACATGATACCAATAAAAGCGTCAACTCGTCCCGCAAAAAATAAGACCTCACATGACTCGGTGGGTCAAAATATGGAAAAATTATAGCTCTCAATATGTGGTGATGCAAAAACTATTTTTACAATAAAAAGCGTCTTTTAGCGTGCGACAGCTGTCAAACATAAAAACCGCCATAAATAGTAAATCAAACCCCCCGTTATCACCCCCTTAGTTAGGGAAAAATAATAAAATTAAAAAAATGTATTTATTTCCATTTTCCCATTAGGGTTAGGGCTAGGGTTAGGGCTCAGATTAGGGTTAGGGCTAGGGTTAGGGCTAGGGTTAGGGTTAGGGCTAGGGTTGGGGTTAGGGCTATGGTTAGGGTTAGAATTGGGGGTTTCCACTATTTGCGCACATCAGGTGCTCTCCAAACGCAACATGGCATCTGATCTCAATTCCAGCCAATTCTGTGTTGAAAAAGTCAAATGGTGCTCCTTCCCTTCCAAGCTCTGCCATGCACCCAAACAGTGTTTTACCCCCTCATATGGGGTATCAGCCTACTCAGGACAATTTGTAAAACAACTTTTGGGGTCCTATTTCTCCTGTTGCCCTTAGGAAAATAAAAATTTTGGGGCAAAAATATCATTTCTGTGGAAAAAATTTTTTTTGTTATTTTCACGCCTGGGCGTTATAAACTTCTGTGAAGCACTTGGGGGTTCAAAGTTCTCACCACATATCTAGATAAGTTCCTTAGGGGGTCTAGTTTCAAAAATGGGGTCACTTGTGGGGGGTTTCCACTGTTTAGGTACATCAGGGGCTCTCCAAATGCGACATGGCGTCCGATCAGAATTCCAGCCAATTTTGCATTGAAAAAGTCAAACGGCGCTCCTTCCCTTCTGAGCTCTGCCATGCGCCGAAACAGTGGTTCCCCCCCACATATCAGGTATCAGCATGCTCAGGACAAATTGCACAATAATTTTTGCAGTCCAATTTCTCCTGTTACACTTGGTAAAATAAAAAAAATTGAACCTGAAGTAATTTTTTTTGTGAAAAAAAGTTAAATGTTAATTTTTTTTAAATATTCAAAAAATTCCTGTGACGCACCTGAAGGGTTAATAAACTCCTTGAATGTGGTTTTAAGCACCTTAAGGGGTGCAGTTTTTAGAATGTTGTCACTTTTGGGTATTTTCTATCATATAGACCCCTCAAAGTGGCTTCAAATGTGATGTGGTCCGTAAAAATAAAATGGTGTTGCAAAAATGAGAGATCGCTGGTCAACTTTTAACCCTTATATCTTACTAACAAACAAAAATTTTGGTTCCAAAATTGTGCTGATGTAAAGTAAACATGTGGGAAATGTTACTTATTAACTTTTTTGTGTGCCATATCTCTGTGATTTAAGGGCATAAAAATTCAAAGTTGGAAAATTGCGGAATTTTCAAAATTTTCGCCAAATTTCCCTTTTTCTCATAAATAAATGCAAGTTATATGAATGAAATTTTACCACTAACATGAAGTACAATATGTCACGAGAAAACAATGTCAGAATCACCGGGATCCATGGAAGCGTTTCAGAGTTATGACCTCATAAAGGGACAGTGGTCAGAATTGTAAAAATTGGCCCGGGAGTTAACGTGCAAACCACCCTTGGTAGTGAAGGGGTTAAGGGGGGCCGGTCTCATCCCCTCCGCTACTACAGGGGTGGAGGGAGCTGTGGAAACACAGACTGATCTTGTGAAGGGGAGCAGCCTGTGTGTGGAGACGCTGCAGATTGCCTGACATACATTCTCTCATTCTAACTTCAGCACACTTAGTATTAACTTCATCATTCATCATAACTTCTTAGTAATAACTTCATCATTCTTAGTAATAAAACAGACCATCTCATTCAGAGGTTCTGATCCACGCTGCAACTTGCACACCATAATCACATTTTCCAATCCACACAGCATGATCCTTACTTAAACACTCATCGTATCTCTCAGCATCCAAACATCCATTCCTTGGCACTTCTGCCTTTTCAAGAATTGTCAGCGGTATTGTTAACTGCTTCATAATCCTGCAGGTCCTTTATCTTATATCTCGGATCCGTAGTCTGCCCTGACCTGGTGTGCCTAGCACCCATAACAGCTGTCAAGGGTAGCGACCCCTGTCTTCAGCCCTGCTATGTAATAGTGGGATCCCACTGGTCTACTACAATAGCCAGCAATCCCACTATCAAAGCAATAACCTGAACCGCAGCTCTCTGTTCTGTCCTAATGCTGATACATACTCTCCCAAATAATCAGACAGATTACTGTCAACAACACAGTTCCAAACACAAGCGCTGTATACTCCTCATACATCTGGATCTGAGCCCTTACTAGACTCTGAATATGGAAGGTCTATTCCTGAATCCACTCCGGGTTCAATAAGATAATATTCGTGCGTGATATTATCTTGCCACCTTGGCATATACCACCTAGAGTCCAATACATCTACCCAGCTTTTGAACAATGCATATGACAAGAATATACTCTGCGCCTATACTGGTGAACTGAACACAGACCCTTATCACACAGCATATGGTACACACATGGTAAGCATCTGTCTGACACTTCAATCACATCCATACACGCAGTACTTCTGTACTCTCCCGCTCCCCGCATCTTATCAAAAATGCTCTAGTGCCAATGGACGAAAACATCAATCACATCTATTTGTAGAAACTCTTGCTTGGTTCACTATATCCTCTAATTAGTGTCCTATCTGAGTACCGGGTTACATACAAAAAACATTTACATTCCCATAGATTGTCTTCACGTGATTTTCCCTCTTCACTACAAACTCCCACCCAGGACCTTCCTGTAAATTTTTCAAGTAGCAACTAACTAGAGAGTTTTATCTTACTCACTGCTTTGAGTAAGAAAACTATTTTATACACTGAGCACAAATCATTTATCAAATTTCCTTTGATAATCCTTTAATTTTATTTTTGCAGATTCACACCAAACAATCAACCAATTCTTATCATTTTACTACTTACCAACTGGATTCTGTCCCTTGTAGGACAGCAACTACTGGTAACATTTGAGTCACTAAGAGAGATTTCCCTACTCTCACTCAAAGGGGCGGAGGGAGCTGCGGACACAGACTGTCGCTGTAAAGGAGGGGCTGCTGCTCGTCCCTGCGCTATTTGATTTCTCCCTCTCCTACTTTGGGCGAACTCCCTCTAGTCATCATTCTTATCAGTATTAAAGTATGGATCATGCTGCTCAGCTGTTCTCATCCATGCGGCCACTTGCTCCTCATAACCATATTTCTTAATCCATTTATCATGTTCTCTGCTAAATCGCTTCCATCTCTCAATCTCAACAGCGCAGCTTAGTGCTCCACAACACAGACATAGCAACATATCAGGACAGCATTATCAGTACTACTTATCAATTAACATTTGACAAGGCATCAACAAACAAAAGAAGAATAAAAGTTAGAACAAACATAAACCAAGTATAGCAAAGCAGCAAAGCAGGATCAAGACAATTTGATTGCAATATTTTCAATATTAACAAACACTGATATCATTACAAACAGAAAGACAGGAACCTTTGTTATAGATACAGACAAAACAAATGAAAAATCATCGCACTTCATCCTGAAACAAAACAATTGTTAACAGCACTTTTGGTCTATTGCCCGGTCTTTACTTTGCAACAACAATTAAGCACATAATATTAGAATGTTAAGATGGTTAGTATTTTTAGACAGATGAACAAGTGCAAATATGCAACAACAGACAAAGACACAAAAACAAAATAGATTAAAGCAAAGAGACAAAAATAAAATAAACCTAAATCTTTTAAATTTTGTTACCCGAGGGGATTCCCATTCAAAGATCCAGACAGACTGACCTACCTACCTTGCCTGAGGGAGACAAGAAAGGATGCGAGCAAAAATGCTCACTTACCCGGGTCCTCTTTCTGCTCTCCCTGACAAAAGCAAGGCAATCTTTTTCAGTCCAAATCGATAGTTAAAAGGGAATGCAATCCCGCTGTGGGCCTCCAAGTTGTCAGTGTCAGGATTTCTTTTCTAGTCACCAACCTCAGGTAAAGCTCACTTAGAGCTTCTCTTACCTAGGATCCTAGGAGTGGAGAAATAAAAAGAGAGACACAGGTTGCTTGTCTTTCAAGTTAATCTCCTTTATTGGGAGGGTCAGGGTAGATCTTTTATAGCTCATCAGAAGAGGAAATGAACAAATATGGACAATTCTGTAATATTGTGTAACAATTAACAAAAATGGCGGAGAGCTTACACAATAACTGGCAAGAATGATAGTTATATAACAAGATGTCAACTGTATCATGTATCATAAGATATATTTAATTGGAGGTAACGGGAGTTTTTGGCATTTCCCTTTTATTAATTTAATAGTTCATGGAACCATATCCTGTTGGCCAGGAAATGGATTTGGCCTCAACATATCTAGACATTTATTATGAGAGAGATTTGGAACTGACCACTGGCAGAATTATCTAACCACGTAGACAGATGATAAAAATTAAAATGGTGTCATGGGTTACAAGTTGTTTTTCAGTTATTTTTCTAGAATTTAGAGAACTAGGATTAACCATTTCTTTGACACAATTGACTGTACGGAACCACAGATGGGTGAGTCTGAAGAGCTGTTCACACATTCTATCATGAATTCATCAGAAGTGTACTCAAAAGCTTCACAGAGTCAAGAGGAGGAAATCTGCACCAATGCCCATTTATTTAGCTGGATCCGGGGCAGAACGAAGTATGGTCTGAACAGCATCCTGACCCTCATCAGCAGACGCTTACCCCTGGGGGAGATGGTCCTGATGAGACTCAGATATCTGAGGCTCATATGGATTGTACTGTGCTGTCAGGGCAAGAAGAGGAGGAGGGTGACTCCAATGGCGAGGAATGTGATAACACAGAGGATGATGATGATGAGGTGATAGATCCCAGTTGGTGTGAACATAGAGACACACAGCTGAGTAGGTCATCTGAGGAAGATGAGGTTAGGTTGCGCTGTACATCGCAAACACGCAGTGAGGCAGCCACGACGAGCGATGCATCCTCAGCCACAACTGTGCCTCTGACCAGCAGCGTCCATGGGTCTGCAGTTTGCAGAGGTGGCAAGGGTTGCCTATTCTGGGCCTTTTTTGACACTGCAAATTATGAGCCAACTCATGTAATCTGCCAACTTTGCAAAAAAAAAAAAACTGAGCCAAGGTAAAAAGTGCAATAATTTGACTACTTGTATGAAATTTCACATGCGCAATCAACACAAGGGCTTTAAAAGTGAACCTGGAAATTATAGGCCAGTAAGTCTAACCTCTATTGTTGGCAAAATATTTGAAGGGTTTCTGAGGGATGTTATTCTGGATTATCTCAATGAGAATAACTGTGTAACGCCATATCAGCATGGGGTTTTGAGGAATCGCTCATGTCAAACCAATCTAATCAGTTTTATGAAGAGGTAAGCTATAGGCTGGAACAAGGTGAGTCATTGGATGTGGTATATCTTGATTTTTCCAAAGCGTTTGATACCGTGCCACACAAGAGGTTGGCACACAAAATGAGAATGCTGGGTCAGGGGGAAAATGTGTGTGAATGGGTAACAGGCTTAGTGATAGAAAGCAGAGGGTAGTTATAAACGGTATATTTTCTAACTGGGTCGCTGTGACCAGTGGGGTACCACAGGGGTTGGTGTGGGACCTATTCTAATCAACATATTTAGTAACAATCTGGTAGAAGGTTTACACAGTAAAATATCGATATTTGCAGATGATGCAAAACTATGTAAAGCAGTCAATACAAGAGAAGATAGTATTCTGCTACAGATGGATCTGGATAGGTTGGAAAGCTGGGCCGAAAGGTGGCAGATGCAGTTTAGCAATGATACATGTAAGGTTATACACATGGGAAGGAGTCCATATCACTATTACACACTGAACGGGAAACCACTGGGTAAATCTGACATGGAGAAGGACTTGGGGATCCTAGTTAATGATAAACTTACCTGGAGTAGCCAGTGCCAGGCAGCGACTTCCAAGGCAAACAGGATCATGGGGTGCATTAAAAGAGATCTGGATACACATGATGAGAGCATTATACTGCCTCTGTGCAAATCTCTGGTTAGACCGCACATGGAGTACTGGTACAGTTTTGGACACCGGTGCTCAGGAAGAATATAATGGAACTAGAGCGAGTACAAAGGAGGGCAACAAAATTAATAAAGGGGATGTGGGAACTACAATACCCAGAGAGATTAGCAAAATTAGGATTATTTAGTCTAGAAAAAAAACAACTGAGGGGCGATCTAATAACCATGTATAAGTATTTAAGGGGACAATACAATCACTCCGAGGATCTGTTTATACTAAGGAAGGTGACGGTCACAAGGGGGTATTCTCTGCGTCTGGAGGAGAAAAGGTTTTTCCACCAACATAGAAAAGGATTATTTACTGTTAGGGCAGGGAGAATCTGGAATTCCTTGCCTGAGGAGGTGGTAAAGGCGAACTCAGTCAAGCGGTTCAAGAGAGGCCTGGATGTCTTCCTGGAGCGCAACAATATTGTATCTTACAGTTATTAGGTTCTTTAGAAGGACGTAGATCTGGGGATTTATTCTGATGGAATATAGGCTGAACTGGATGGACAAAAATCTTCTTTTTAACTATGTTAGCATGCTTTATTGTGGGAATTCAATTGCACAAAAATGCGGACCAGCGGACATCAACAACCATCAGCCGCCCCATCAATCACATCTGCTGCTTCCTCCTCCTCGGTTACTGTATCAACTATTGAGACACAGGTCTTCAACCACAAAACCTCAAGTTCTGTACTTGCTCCAGTCACGCTGACTGAGATGCCGCCTTCAGATGTAACGGAACCGGACAAGCCTAGATTTTGACTGATCAAAGAGAACGATCACACCACAAGTTTCTCAAACCACAGTAACATCTCCGCTTGCAACTCTCTCACGGTCCAGCAGTTTGTCTGGTTCACCGTTCTCCGCCCTCTCTCAGCACTGCAGCTAGCCCATGGTTCCGCAGTTGTGGTCACATAAAAGATAGCTTTGTCATGCGTAGGAGGAAATAAAGAGGTTGAACTCCACCATCTCCAATTTGTTGGCCACAGAAATGCTGCCTTTCTGCCTGATACAGACAGTTTACGAAATCTCATAGCCGTCGCAGTCCCCCAGTACCAATTACCCAGTAGTCATTACTTTTCTAAGAAAGCTGTGCCTGTGCTACACCAGCATGTCGCAGACATCACCCATTCCATGACAAAATCGCTGTCTGCTAGAGTGCATTTCATCACAGACACTTGGACGAGTAAGTATGGCCAAGGGGGTTACATCTCGCTGACTGAGCACTGGGTGACTCTACTGGCTGTGGGAACAGGTGCTGCTCCACAAGTCTTGGAATCCCCAAGGTTTGCAGGACAAACCTCTACATTTAACACTTCCTCCACTGCTTTTGCCTCCTCTATCACATCTAGGGCCTCCACCTGTGCCCTCAACCTCTGCCTTAACAAGACACACGTTCCAAGTGCGGAGCAGACCCCCACCACCTCCGTACTGCACAACATGGGCTCTCTGCAATCAGGCAGTCTTAAAATTGATATGTCTTGGAGATTGCAGTCATACAGCTGAAGAGTTGTGGACAGTTCTCCAGGCTCAGTGTGATCAATGGCTGTCTCCGCTGAACCTGCATGCAGGGAAGGTGATAACGGTGCAAACTTGGTGGCGGCCCTACAGCAAGGCAAGCCCACACATGTGCCTTGCATGGCTCATGTCCTCAACTTGGTGGTACAGCGTATTCTCCACCACTATTCTGGCCTGGGTGAACTGCTCAAGAAGGCACGTAAGCTGTGTGCTCATTTCTGCTGTTCACACCCCTCTCCTCATCGACTTGCAGTGGAATTCCACTGTGCACGTTGGAGCAACTGTAGCAGCAGCAACAAGCCCTGACGCAGTATGTCATGTCATATAGCCTGGGCCAACGCAGTATGGACCTGGCGCATGTCACATTTACAGAGTGCGCACAGATTAAGGACTTCTGAACCCTTCTGCACAGTTTCAAAATGGCTACTGAGATAGTTCTCACTGATGCCGCCATCATCAGCATCACTATTCCGGTCATCTATATGCTGGAGAAGACATTGAACAGCCTGCGGGAAGAGATGGTGGTCCCAGAAGAGGAGGAAGCAGAGGCGGATGCAGAAGGGATAATACTGTCTCTAAGTTCAAGACTGTCACCACACAGGTGGGTGCCAAGGGAGGGTGGATTACTGTGATCGAGTGGGGGTGGTGATAGACACGCTGTTATCGAAGGTGCAAGATCCAAGGAACAAATGGAGGAGAAAGAGGTGATGGGCGAGCAACTGTAAGATGAAGAGGATAATACTCCCCTCTCTGTTATTCGTGGTTGGAGGGATGGGACGGAGGAAATGAGCCTCATTGTTACCCAGCCACCAACACAGCATGGGCTTTGGGCTTAGACCTCATGGTAGAGCCCGACATATGAGTGCCTTCTTGCTACACTATCTGCAACATGATCCCCGTATAGTTATGGTAAGGAATAATGCTGACTACTGGGTTGCCACTTTCTTAGATCCACGTTATAAAACCAAATTTTGCCAGACGATCCCCGCCCTAGAAAGGGAACAGCGAATGCTGGAGTATTGAAACACGCTTTTACACAACCTTAAGAGAGCTTTTCCCTAAGACAGTTCGAATTGTGGTTGTAGACTTCCAACCTCTGGACCGTCAATTCTTCAATGCCAAAATATTAGCAGCAGCAGCAGTGGTGGAAGTAGAAGAAGCAATTTCTGTAAGTCCTTTGACACTTTTTTAGGCCAACGCATGACGTGGGTTACTTGCTTACGTATTTTGGCCAAAATATTTACTAATACCTCTCATATTTTTATATGTGTTTTTTGCACTATATTTTTCAGGGTGCAGTTGGGCCCATTCGGTCTTGCAAACTGTGGTGTCTGTTCACATGGGATGCATTTGGATAGCACTGGGCAGCCCGCCTGATCTAATAGTATGGGTGTAACTAATAGGCTGTTAGCCTGGATGCTGTGCATTACCATTGTGTGAACAGCGCCGCATACAAGTCTTCATAGTGCATTAATATACCAAGTAACCGCCCCTCCATACATTGGTAGGTTGTGAGCGGTTGTCTCATCGGTATTCTTGCACCTGTGTTGCCCCCATCCTAACTATATGGGCTCACTCACCCTGATAGTGCGTTTGTTTGGAGGTCTGGGCAGGTCGGCATCTCTGCCTTTTTGCTGTGTTTTTGAACATTTGACATTTGCCTGAATTTTTATATCTACACGATTTACACAAATTATATTTTCTTGTCTTAACTCTATACTATTTAACATTAGAAGCTGTGTATTTTTGTAATTATTTGTATGTATACATGATTAATTACCACTTCTGTCTCTGTAAAAACAATCCCCTTTAACCCCTTTCTGACATCGGGTGTAACTGTATGCTGATGTCAGACTCCCTCCTTTTGATGTGGGCTCCGGCGCTGAGCCTACATCTTTTCTTGCACATGATGGGCCAGAAATCCCGCACTTCAGTGACCGTCACATGATTGCGGGTCACCGATAGGTTGGCATGACAACCAGAGGTCTCCAGCAGACCTCTATGGTTGTCACTGCCGGATCCTATGAGCGCTGCCCAGTGGTTGGCGCTCATAGCAAGTGAGCAACTCTGCTACATGCAGGTGATCTGATCATTGCCTGTATGTAGCAGAACTGATCGGGTTATAGCAGCTTCTAGCCTCCCATTGAGACTATTGAAGCATGCCTGTGGAGACATGGGGTGGTCAACGGGTGCCGCGGTCCGCTGACCGAAACGAGATGGATCAGGGATCCTCCCACCTAACGCAGGCTCTCCCTTTAACATGGGCATAATGCTACTCAGACAACACACAGTGAGGGTAATGCAGTGTGGCAATGCTTTATTGAACCACAAAACAGGCAGATAACACATAGAACAGTCACAGCAAAATACCCAACAGAGTGCACATTACAGAGTCTCACCCTTCCGCTGATTCACTCCCAGGGTCGCTACCCCACCTGTGGCACGCACAGAGATGAGGTAACGACAAGTGTAGGAAGAGGACAATCCATTCAGTCCATACAAGGTAAAAGGCCAGTTGATCTGAGGATCACAACCTGGCTTCTCCAAACGTATCCATGGTTCAGCGATGGTGAATGGAGCAGATCTGTATTCTTCCAACCGAGGCTGAAAACCCCTAGGTTGTTTCCTGTAGAATGATAGATCTGAGTCCCTCGTGATGTAAAAACTATACGAAGTATAAAATTTGAAGTCTGGGATCTGCCGATATGTGGCTAGTTTTCTGTTACAGATAACATGATTTTAATTTTTTTTTGTCTAGTCTCGCTTGATTATAGATCAATATTAAATAGTCAACTGATGACGCCTTTGGTGAGGACAATGAAACCCGTAGAAATGTGAGGCTTGGAGAGTGAGTGTGTATACATCACCTCACCCTATATACTGAGGTGTGGGGTATATGTTTTTTTCTATTAGTCACCTTCTGTCTAACATTCAGGGGGTGAATTATGGGTATAGTTTTACATTTGGAATTAATAAAGTTTAGTTTTAGCCTTTTTTCAGCATACAGGAGGAATGACAAGAGACAACCCATTTAAGAAAATTCAATTTTGGTTAAAACTATTCCAACATTATGAACATAAAAAAAGGCTTCTCCCCTATGTGATGTTTCTGATGTTTATTAACAGCTGATTTCCAAGTAAAATATTGACTACATTAAGAAAATCAAAAAGGCTTCTCCCCTGTGTAACTGCTCTGATGTCTAACAAGCGCTTTCCAGTTAAAATATTTCCCACATTCTGAACAGGAAAAAGGCTTCTTCCCTGTGTAAGGTCTGTTGAGGTGGCTCAGTGGTTAGCACTACAGCCTTGTAGTGCTCTAGTCCTGGGTTCAACTCCCATCAAGGACAACATCTGCAAGGAGTTTGTATGTTCTCCCCGTGTTTGCGTGGGTTTCCTCCCACATTCCAAAGACATACTGATAGGGAATTTACATTGTGAGCCCCATTAGGGACAGTGATGATAATGTGTGCAAACTGTAAAGGGCTGCGGAATAGGTTAGCGCTATATAAAAATAAATATTATTATTAGTAGTAAGATTTCATTTCTATTAAAAGATTTCCCACATTATAAACAGGAGAAATGGCTTCTCTGATGTGATCAAGATTTATTTTCGATTAAACATGAAGGAAGTTTCTCCCCTGTGTGAGTTATTTGGTGTGGAACAAGACTCCCTTTCTGGTTAAAAATTGTTCCACATTCTGAACATGAAAAAGGCTTCTCCCCTGGTGAGTTCTCTGGTGCCTAACACAATCTGATTTAGTGCAAAAACATTTCCCACATTCTGAACATGAAAAAGGCTTCTCCCCTGTGTGAATTCTCTGGTGTTTAACAAAATGTGATTTATGTGCAAAACATTTCCCACATTCTGAACAGGAAAAAGGCTTCTCCCCTGTGTGAATTTTATGGTGATAAACCAATTGTGATTTCCAGTGAAAACATTTCCCACATTCTGAACAGGAAAAAGGCTTCTCCCCTGTGTGAATTTTATGGTGATTAACCAAATCTGATTTCCGGTTAAAATATTTCCCACATTCTGAACAGGAAAAAGGCTTCTCCCCTGTGTGAGTTCTATGGTGATAAACCAATTGTGATTTCCAGTGAAAACATTTCCCACATTCTGAACAGGAAAAAGGCTTCTCCCCTGTGTGAGTTCTCTGATGAGTAACAAAATGTGATTTCTGGTTAAAACATTTCCCACATTCTGAACAGGAAAAAGGCTTCTCCCCTGTGTGAGCTCTATGGTGATTAACCAAATCTGATTTCTGTTTAAAATATTTCCCACATTCTGAACAGGAAAAAGGCTTCTCCCCTGTGTGAGCTCTATGGTGATTAACCAAATTTGATTTCCGGTTAAAACATTTCCCACATTCTGAACAGGAAAAAGGCTTCTCCCCTGTGTGAGCTCTATGGTGATTAACCAAATTTGATTTCCGGTTAAAACATTTCCCACATTCTGAACAGGAAAAAGGCTTCTCCCCTGTGTGAGTTCTATGGTGATTAACCAAATTTGTTTTCAGGTTAAAACATTTCCCACATTCTGTACAGGAAAAAGGCTTCTCCCCTGTGTGGGTTCTCTGGTGAGTAACAAAATGTGATTTCTGTATAAAACATTTCCCACATTCTGAACAGGAAAAAGGCTTCTCCCCTGTGTGAGTTCTCTGGTGAGTAACAAAATTTGATTTCTGTATAAAACATTTCCCACATTCTGAACAGGAAAAAGACTTCTCCCCTGTGTGAGTTCTCTGGTGAGTAACAAAATCTGATTTCAGTGTAAAACATTTCCCACATTCTGAACAGGAAAAATGCTTCTCCCCTGTGTGAGTTCTCTGGTGTGCAACAAAATGTGATTTCCATGTAAAACATTTCCCACATTCTGAACAGGAAAAAGGTTTCTCCCCTGTGTGAGTTCTCTGGTGTGTAACAAAACGTGATTTCCACGTAAAACATTTCCCACATTCTGAACATGTGAATGACTTCTTTGCTTTAGTAGCAGTTTGTTTTTTATTGCCTCTTTTGTGACATTGCTTTCCCTTATTACTCAGTAAGGAATCAGAAGATGGGACCTGTTTCATAGGACCAGATGACAGATCTTTGCTGTGAATGGATGATGGTATATCTGGAGTAATAGCAATCACTTCAGTTGTATCTTGTAGGATCTCAAGATCATCAGATTTAAAAATTGAAGCTGTCAAATGTCCCTCTGATCTCCTGGTACATTCATCTGCTAAGATAAAAAACAATTACTACTTATTAATAAAATATCCTTTGGTTTTATATTTTTGAACATTTCTACTTAAACTGTCCATAAAAATGGCAAGCTATGTAAAAAACTTTAATTATTTACCAAGTCAATGACAGTTCACAGTCTAATAGAAAACCTTGCTGGATGAGCCAGTAGTGTGTGGTGTTCAACTGTTTGTTCATTCTGCCTCCCAAATATCAAATATAAAGAAACCAATCAATGTTATGTAGGCGAAAATAATACCAATTCTCATCTCACAAAAACAAGTCCCCACTCAGGTCCATCATCTGTCATTGGAAAAACAGAGGTTCCCACACTATTAGTGGCTCAAAGGCTGTTGAAAAGCAACAAGGTTTCTATAAACCAATCCAGCAAAATCCGCTCTCACTTCGGAGTCTTGCAGTGTGCGCAAACAACATTTAGGATGCCTGTATTTAGCAATACTATAGTGAGAAGAATCCACTTAATTTGCGGTGTGTGTCTCCTGGAGCACAATCTGGGCACTATGTGCTGGGTAATAAAATGGCAAATGTGTAATTTTCACTCCAACATCCACTGTGTGTTAATTTCCAGAAAGTTGCTGTGGAGTCAAATTATACACTCCTTCTACACATGTGGCCAAAATTGTTGGTACCAGTTGTTTAATGAAACCCACAATGGTCACAGATATAACTTTAATCTGACAAAAGAAATAATAATTAAAAAATCTATGAAAGTGAACAAATTAAAGTCAGACATTGCTTTTCATCCACGCTTCCACAGAACTTAAAAAAAATAAAACTCATGAAATAGGCCTGGGCAGAAATGATGGTACCCTAAAGTAAAATATTTTGTTGCACAACCTTTAGAGACAATTACTGAAATAAAATGATTCATGTACCTGTCAATGAGACTTCTGCACCTCTCGACAGGTATTTTGGCCCACTCCTCAAGGGCAACTGCTCCAGTCGTCTCGTGTTTGAAGGTTGCCTTTTCCAGACGGCATGTTTTCAGCTCTTTCCAAAGATGCTCATTAGGATTTAGGTCAGGGCTCATAGAAGGCCATTTCAGAATAGCCCAATATTTTCCTCTTAGCCATTCTTGCGTGTTTTAGCTGTGTATTGTGTGTCATTATCCTGTTGCAAGACCCATGACCTGCAACTGATACCAAGCTTTCTGACATTGGGCAGCACATTTCTCTCTAGAATCCCTTGATAGTCTTGAGATTTCATTGTACCCTGCACAGATTCTAGACACCCTGTGCCAGATGCAGCAAAGCAGCCCCAGACCGTAACAGAGTCTCCTCCATGTTTCACAGTAGGGATAGTGTTCTTTTTGTGATATGCCTCATTTTTCCATCTGAGAACATAGAGCTGATGTGCCTTGCCAGAAAGTTCCATTTTTGTCTCATCTGTCCATAGGAAATTATCCCAGAAGCTTTGTAGCATGTCAACATGTGGGTTGGCAAATTCCAGTCTGTTTTTTTATGATTTTTTTTTCAACAATGGTGTCCTCCTTGGTCGTCTCCGTGAAGTCCACTTTGGGTCATAGAATGACGGATGGTGTGATCTGACACTGATGTTCCTTTAGCTTCAAGTTCACCTTTAATCAGTTTACAAGTTATTCTGGGCTATATTACCATTCATATTATCTGTCTCTTTGATTTGTCATCAATTTTCCTCCTGCGGCCACGTCCAGGGAGGTTGGGTACAGTCCCATGGATATTAAATTTCTGAATAATATGTGCAACTTTAGTGACAAGAATATGAAGCTGCTTGGAGATGGTCTTATAACTTTTACCTGTAACATGTTTTTCTATAATTTTCCTTCTAATCTCCTGAGACAACTCTTTCCTTCGCTTCCTCTGGTCCATGTTGAGTGTGATACACACCATGTCACCACACAGCACAGTGAGTATCTGTAGCCTCTATACAGGCCACTCACTGATTCCAGGATTGTAGACACATGTGATGCTAATTAGTGGACACACCGCGATTTACACATTCTGTTGAAGCTTGGTTGAAAAGCAATGTCTGACTTTCATTTGTTCATTTTCATAGATTTTTTATTTATTATTACTTTTGTCAGATTCAAGTTATTTCTGTGACCATTGTGGGTTTTTGTCATTAAACGAGGGGTAAGAACAATTTTGACCACGTGTGTATAGTTTATAACCATCAGTGAATTAATTAATTACATGGAATTACTTTATGGGGATTTCGACTATTCCGGTTTTCTGTCATTTAGTTATATTAGGGCTTCTGCATATGGTGTGACCAATCTCATCTGGGATCTGTTCCTACTGTCCAGCTGGAGTAATCTGCTCCCTACTTCAGCCAATTGGAAAGTACCACACCCTACTAAAGCGCAAAGCACATGGCCGGAATCTGCCAGATACAGCGCTGTTCTTCTCTGGTTCAGTCCTCTGTGCTCAGCTTGTGGATTAAAAAACTGGAGTCTGAACTGAGAAAGTAAGTTAATGTGTATGCACAATGTAAGTGCATATTAACACATGACCATTAACCAGAGAAAACAAAAAGCAAAAAACACAACTATCCTAAACTAAAAAGTAAAAAATAAACTGCAAATAATGCATAAAGGTAATAATAATAAGGGTATTTAGTAAACATAATTTTGATCAAAATAATGTACAAGCCATCCGACCACGTCACGGCAACCCCGGTGGGACAGTCCTAACTCTAGTATTTAAAAGCTTTTCACTTGCCAAGTGACGTAAATGTGAACAAGGATCGAGCGACTAAACCACTAGTAAAAGCATAGGCCAGACAGGATGGTTTTCCCAGCTCAGAAAAGAGGGCGGTCACACCCTTATATGCACTGAATGCACAATAAAATGAATAAAAAACTGGAGTCTGAACTGAGAAAGTAAGTTAATGTGTATGCACAATGTAAGTGCATATTAACACATGACCATTAACCAGAGAAAACAAAAAGCAAAAAACACAAATATCCTAAACTAAAAAGTAAAAAATAAACTGCAAATAATGCATTTTTTACTTTTTAGTTTAGGATATTTATGTTTTTTGCTTTTTGCTTTCAGCTTGCGGATTGTGTATTTATCCCCTGTTGTGACCGTGGCCCGTTTACTGACTACTCTTGTGTCTTCTGATTCTGTATTCTGGCCTTCTGGTTCTGACCCAGCTACCTGACTATTCTTCTCGCCATCTAACACTACAGAATAGCAGGTAACACCATGGTCCAAGCCTAGGGGTCCCTGTGTAAGTCCAGATCCATGTAATCGTGTTATAAGGCGATGAGCAAGGCAATCCTTGGGATATAGAAAGCAGAGAAGATAGAGTCAAGCATGTTCATGGTGGACATCTTTTGAGCTGCCAGTTGACCATGAACAGTGCTCCCAATACATTGTGTCTGCAAACTATTCCAGCTAGATCTGCATTCAAATAGCTAAGTGGCGCTCCTTCCCTTCTGAACACTGCCATGTGCCCAGACAGTAGTGTACAACCGTATGTAGGGTACAGTGCGAAGCTGGAAAATAATTTGTAAGATCCATTTGTTTTCTATTATCCTTTGTGAATAATTTATCACCACATAAAGTGACACACGTCAGATATTAATAATGGGGCCTGATTAGGAACACAAAACTGGCTGCAGTAAGAGGTTAAATCAGAGGATTTTGGACACTACTGTAATCACACACTGTGACTATAGACAATAACATCTACTGAAATGATCAAACTCCACAGTCTCCATCAGTAATAAATGAGCAGCTAGTGGTGAAACCTCTCTGGGGTAATTAGTGTATGGGGCTCGGTGACGTCACAATCTAAACTATCGTAAGCTCCAATATTTTCTGTCAGATGAGTTTCAAGAAGAAATATTACACATTTATAGAGAACTGTGTATAATAGTGCAGAGCGGAGATGTCTTAAAGAGAACCTGTCAGCAGGATTGTGCTCAGTAACCTACAGACACTGTCAGGTCAGCACCGTTATACTGATTACATCGATACCTAGTGATGAAATCCGTCTTGTTGTTGTTTAATCTGTATTTGTAATTTTCAGTTAATGATATTATCGTGCTCGGGGCGGGGCTGTGGGTGGGGCTGTGGGCGGGGCTTTATGTGGTGCTCTGATTACATATTCCTCTGTATTGGCTTATGACAGGTCGCTGATCCCTCACTGACCTGCCCCCATTATTACATAATGCATATAATAGCATTGATGTTATTGGTGATAATGCCTATAATATTGTGACTATTGTGAGGCTTAGAAAAAAAATTACATCCAGCAAAATGTCACCAGCGGCGCCAGCGCAGTAACCTCTGTCTCTTACTTATAGATGCTACTGCGCAGGCGCCGGATGTAATACAGATGAATATATAATCAGAGCACCACCTAAAGCGCATATTTTTCTTCAAGTGATTTTCTATCTTGTCAGCACATTCTACGTACGCTGTCATTTGGCTTTATAGTTACAGATCTGGGCAGGTAACGGTCAGCATCTCCTAATGTGAAGGAGAGAATGGCTAATGAAATCAATTATTAAACCTTATATAAGTCAGTTCAGATATGGTGTACCAAGATGGCGTCTGTGTCTTCAGACAACACCCTGGAAGGAATCCTTGGAATGCAGAAGCTGAGATACTGGATACCATATATGGAAGTGAAGCTGAAATGGACCTATCATAGACTGACACTGGCTCCTCAGAAGATTGTGTGACACCCATTTCCTGTCTCTTTGTCTTGAGAATAAACTTCAGCTGTGTGCAAGCCTTTACTGAGAAAGGAGTAGACATCTAACTCTGTGCTCGGTGTGACTCTTTAAGTGTGCACTCGGCCTATATTGGGTCAGGTACAAGCAATCATATAGATCTTGCTTTAAGGATCACCCTCACACTAATCCCAGGGGGTAGGTAGATCCTCCAGGTTGTAAGTTCTATAGAAAAGGGCTATCAATACCCAAAGTCATTTGAACAGTTTTGGGTGGAGGAGAATGTTGTGGTCTAGAGGCAAAATGGTGATCATGGTAATACGGCCGGACTACACCACCGATAAAGCAGCCACAGCCGTTGACTGAGAGGAATCTGTGACTTCTCTGCATTCAGTGGTTACTACTCACCTGGGTAGTCATATGTGGGAATCTCCTCGTTACACCACTCATCATCTCTCACATCTGTGTCTGTAGTATTAATATGGGTCAGATCTTCACCCTGAAACAAATATTGTAAGAAGTCCCATCTATGATCAGCTCTAATCCTGCCATCTCCACCGTTCTCATTACACAAGTATAAAACATACAATACTGGAGGATAAAACAAGATTGAGCACAAGACCTTCACAGCCATCTACACATCATAGGGGAGATCTCCTGACACCTTCTCTCTATCTACCTGATGATCCTGGGGAGCACTGGGATCTTCTTGGTTACAGTCCTGTGGAAGAAGAGGACAGGGACATCTCTCTGGTGTTGTCCTCTTACTGGATAGATCTGGAGGAAACACATACAGGGACTGAATTCATTCTTTACATACAGATAATTATAGGCCGTGTGTATTTAGTCCTGTCTATTACCTGGTGATGTGAGGGGCTGGGGAACCTCCATTATGACGTCCTTGTACAGATCGTTGTGTTCTTCTAAATACCCCCACTCCTTCATGGAGAAATAGACAGCGACATCCTGACACCTTATAGGAACCTGACACATACAATGATACCGTCATCCCCCGATCCCTTCATAGTGTTACTGTATAATGTCCCAGCATTCCCAGCAGTGTCACCTCTCCAGTCAGCAGCTCAATCATCTTGTAGATGAGTTCTAGGATCTTCTGGTGATTGATGTCCTCATGGATCAGGGGGTGAGGTGCAGGCCCCGTGATTGGGCTCAGGGGTCTTCCCCATCCCTCAGACACAGGGTCCTGACAGCGATCACTAGAGGTCTTCTTCACCACTGTGTAATCCTGGTTATGGAGAGACACATTAATAAATCTCACTACAGACATTTCCAGAGTCCTCACCTCTCCAGTTCTGTCCATCTGTTATTCCCATAGATAAGAATGATGTAATGTGACGTCATCAGAATCTCTCACCTCTCCAGTGAGACGGAAGAGGATCTCTAGGGTGAGGTGTAACATCCTCTCCGCCATCTTGTCTCTGTCCATATCCATCCTTGATGGGTAAATCAGGAAAACTCTCTTATGTAGAAGATCTTCACTGAGAGGATCCGATATTGTAGAGACCTGAATGAGAAGAAGATGATCCGATGTAACATCATAAGAATCCTGTGTAATAATACAATTACTGGAGATAATAAGGGAAACATATGAGGAGATTTATTATCTTACAGGGTTTAGTTTTCTTCCCTGACATCTACTAATAAAACCTATATATTTAGGCCACAGACAACAAGCAGTTTCCTCCTCGGAGTCGGCAGCTGAACACGTTCCTCATAGACTCATCTTCCATAACGCTAATTCTCGTCTCATTACCGACACTGGAATCGGCATTAGCAATACTGCAGGAGATATTCATCACACACGACATGAGAAATAACTCCTTCATGATGAGGACGACATCTTCATCTTCTACTGCGGCTCTAGAGACAGATTTGGCCAGAGTCGGTCACTGCCTCCATCCCCACCGGCCGTCTATATGAAGGTTTCCCGTCTTCCCCGCACTGGAATCTTCTCTCACGTTAGATCTCAGCTCTGAGTCACACACAGAAGTTTGAGGCTTTTAGAAAAGATTTTTTGTTTCCACAAACACAATGGACAGAAATGATCTGATCCCAAAGTCTCCATGTACAGTGATTTATGGGGTTTATTTCTGGCCTTAGGCTTTCCTATATTACAAGAAAAACTCCAGAAAAAGCCGATATTAAAATGTTTCTAAAGAAAATTGGCTCCAACAATTCTTGTAAAAAGAAAAAAATTTATAATTTTTAACATGTTGAACATTTATTAAAAAGAAATTAATCTGTTTGGGCCCCAGAACATAGATGTACACCGCAGGGACGGCACAGACGAGGCTTCAACAAAACCACTTGCTGCTATGAAAAGCAAACATGACATGTAAGAAGGTGTGACAGAGTTTGGCTGAATGCCCCCCGCCCCCAAGTACTCGATAGTATGGGGCGGCCTAGTTACTCCGATACTTACATGCCTAATAATGGGGTCTGGGCTGCAATGTATGAAGGTCTATTAGGCCAGGCCAGAGGCAGCGTCCAATAAGTTACCTTATAACGCCCCCCATACACATTAGACTAAAGCTCCATGAAAGCACTGATTTCGGGGGGATTGGCCGACCATATAATGTATTTGGGGGCCTCCCGACAGATGATGTCAGGGCAGAGAAGGATCTGACATCCTGAATTTCAGAGGATAATCTGTTTGTTCTTCCTGTAGATAATCCTCCGCTAGAGGAGTCTGGAGGCGACTCTCTCACACAGACCACAGGAAAGCTGGAATATTTGTGTGTATGGGGGAGTCGGGAGAGATCGCCGTCTGCCAAATGACCGTTCAGCCAACTCTGATCTCATGTGTATGGGGCCGTTAGTATTACACTGACAGGCAGTGATGATACACGGCACTACAGTAGTACAGGGCATCACCGGAGCCATCAGATGCTTGTATGTTGTGCGATCGCACTGATCAGAGGGGTTTAAAAAAGGTTTAAAGGGGGAAAAAAATCACAGTTTCAGCAACAAGAAACATCCATCACTATATGGAAAGCAGAGTCACTGCACAATGTTAGTTACGTCACGTCCATAACTACTTTATTATACTCTATTATCCTGTACACAGTGGAGTAGATAGAAATCACAGGTCCCACAGCAATAGCTGGAATTGGACCCTCCAACGTAAAGAAAAAAAATCTATCTATATACACTGTTCAAAAAAATAAAGGGAACACTTAAACAACAGAATATAACTCCAAGTAAATCAAACTTCTGTGAAACCAAACTGTCCACTTAGGAAGCAATACTGATTGACAATCAATTTCACATGCTGTTGTGTAAATGGAATAGACAACAGATGGAAATTATTGGCAATTATCAAGACACCCTCAATAAAGGAGTGGTTCTGCAGGTGGGGACCACAGACCACATCTCAGTACCAATGCTTCTGGCTGACGTTTTGGTCACTTTCGAATGTTGGTTGTGCTTTCACACTTGTGGTAGAATGAGACAGACTCTACAACACATACAAGTGGCTCAGGTAGTGCAGCTCATCCAGGATGGCACATCAATGCGAGCTGTGGCAAGAAAGTTTGCTGTGTCTGTCAGCGTAGTGTCCAGAGGCTGGAGGCACTACAAGGAGACAGGCCATTACACTAGGAGATGTGGAGGGGGCCGTATGAGGGCATCAACCCAGCAGCAGGACCGCTACCTCCACCTTTATGCAAGGAGGAACAGGAGGAGCACTGCCAGAGACCTGCAAAATGATCTTCAGCAGGCCACAAATGTTCATGTGTCTGCACAAACGGTTAGAAACTGACTCCATTAGGATGGTCTGAGGTCACGACGTCCACAGATGGGGGTTGTACTGATAGCCCAACACCGTACAGGATGCTTGGCATTTGCCACAGAACACCAGGGTTGGCAAATTTGCCACTGGCGCCCTGTGCTCTTCACAGATGGAAGCAGGTTCACACTGAGCACATGTGACAGACGTGACAGAGTCTGGAGACGCCGTGGAGAGCGATCTGCTGCCTGCAACACCCTTCAGCATGACCGGTTTGGCAGTGGTCAGTAATGGTGCGGGGTGGCATTTCTTTGGAGGCCACGATGTTGGGCTGTGAGCACAACCCCCATGGAGACACAATTGTGCCTTTACCTGGAGATAAATTCCCAGTGGGGGCAATTTCCAAAATGCAATAACTTAAGTGGGGAATTCAGCTCTTTTCACACTTAAGGGATCTGTATATGGAGTCTACAAACTACAGTGGGGAAAATAAGGATTTGTTACGCCGCCAATTTTGGGGCTAAAGTCACATTTTTGTGAGGAAATAAAGTAAAATTGTCATTTTTTCCTTCCACATTGATTAAATTCCTGTCACACTATCCGAATTCAGATATTGTCCTGTCAGAAAGGAGAATACAGGGAGCAAAAGGGTTAATAGGACTCACAGGATGAACCGGCCCAGAAAGCAGAAGATCCAGGAGTGTCTGCCACATATATGACTGCTCTGTGCACAGGACCTGTGATGAGGTCACAGGAGGGGAGGAGTCAGGGGTCACATGATCGGGGCCTCAGTGTGTGCAGGACTCAGTGTGCTGGAGCGCTCCCGATAATCAGCTGCGTGTGTCGCGCTGTGTGATAGTCACAGCAGCTGCATGGAGGGCGACACATGCAGCTGATTATCGGGAGCGCTCCAGGGATCCGGGGTCCCGATGCAGCTATTCGGTAAGCGATATTAGCCAATAACAACTTCTCCGACGATATTCGCTCATCTCTAGTAATAACAGCTCAAAGACATTCACCGAACTTTTCATTAAGTTTAATAGTAAGACCCTATTAAATATTGAGCACCAACGGGATGGAGCATTGACAGCGGCATGTAAAAGTGTGGGCGCCCCTGGTCAAAATGACCGTTATTGTGAGCAGTAGTAAGATGAAGATGAAATGATCTCTAAAAGGCCGAACCTCTAAGATGACACATGGCCTTTGTATTTTAGGCAAAAATAATATTAAAAAAATATATATATAGACTTTTTTACAATTTCAGAATTGCAAAAAGGAAAAAGGGTGATGCAAAACTTTGGGCACCCTTGGAGATTTGTGTACTGAGATGATTTTGATCAAGATTTCACACCTTAATTAGCTTGTTAGGGTTATGGTGAGATCACATGGTGACCAGGAGCTACAGTCTGAGGAAAGGGCTAAAAAGCCTTCACTAGACCCCTGTACAGCTGTATAATGGGGCCCAGGCTTTATAGTGAAGGGACAGGAGTGAGGGCCTGTGCCCAGAAGCTACAGTCTGAGGAAAGGGCTAAAAAGCCTTCACTAGACCCCTGTACAGCTGTATAATGAGGCCCAGTCTTTATAGTGAAGGGACAGGAGTGAGGGCCTGTGCCCAGGTGCTACAGTCTGAGGAAAGGGCTAAAAAGCCTTCACTAGACCCCTGTACAGCTGTATAATGAGGCCCAGGCTTTATAGTGAAGGGACAGGAGGGAGAAAAGTGGGGAAAGGAGCCAGAAGAGCCGGACTGCCCATCACTAACCTGCAGAGCCGCACTCCACATATATGGCTGCTCTGTGCACAGGACCTGTGATGAGGTCACAGGAGGGGAGGAGTCAGGGGTCACATGATCTCCGGAGTGCAGACCTCCATGGAGCCTTCTCCTCAGTCAGTGACATTCCCGCCATTTTTCGCCCCTCACTACTGGCACAATTACTCCGCGCCGCCTTCTCTACACAGTGTTATGTGTGGAATGTAACGTGTGATTTCTCTGGAGGGAAATAGACCCCACACAGGAGGGAATTCTCCCCAGTTACCGGCCGTCTACTATATGGCGGCATATGATTGTGCTATCGACTCCACACCAGGAGCTAAAATGCCCAAATCTCTAATGTAACCGCTATAAGAGAAGATATAACAAATTTCCCCTAAACTCACACAGCGGAGGAGGCCTCACTTGGAGCAATGTGACTCGCGCACAGAAAATCTATTCCCGGTTCTGTGATAAGTTATCGGCCGACAGGAAGAAGAAAGGTCTGAATTACAGCCCAGACTGGAGGAGAAACTGCAGGAGTGAGAATTGGCCAATCAGCGCTCTTCACCCCTATACTTATCTACACAAATACAAGATATGAAATGACAATTAGACGCCATTCTCACCACCAGAACGGAGAGGCGCTAACTTGGAGTAAAGCCGCGTTTTATCACCATGCCAATAAGCCTAATAAGATGCCGCTCGTAAGCTCAGAATGAGAGAGTCACTGCATATAATCTCCTCTATAAAAGACCCTAAGGGTCAGACCTCAGCCCACCCCGATGTCATGTATAGCACTTATAATGAATACCCCCAGAGTTTGTATTCGCCCCCACAATCACCCCCCTCACTACTGGAGTCATTCCTTCACACACTACATCTACCTAACCTGACTGAGTCCGCGGCACAACAACTCCATTTACACATCTCTGAGGAGGAAATAGTTTCACCAATCAAAAAGCTAAAGAGAGGAAAGGCCCCGGGGCCGGATGGTCTTACAGCAATATATTATAGAAAATGCAGCGATGTGCTGACACCACATATAAAAACCTCTGTAATTCACTACTAAATGGCTCACAGCTGCCCCCTGAGCTCTACGTGGCGCATGTAACCGTAATCCCTAATCCTAAGAAAGATCATCTCACAACAAATTATAGACCTATATCCCTCTTATACATTGACTTCAAAATCTTTACATCCATTGTGACTAACAGGATCAATAAAATCCTCCCTCACCTCATCCATCGGGATCAGGTTGGTTTTATACCAGTGTGACAGGCCCCAGATAATATTAGGAGAGCGTTAAATATTATTCATACAACTAACCTACAACGAAAGCGACTTCTCCTGCTTGCATTAGATATTGAGATGGCTTTCGATTCGGCGTCCTGGACGTATCTCTTTACGGTTCTATCGGAAGTCGGATTCTCCCCTAAACTTATAAAGTGCCTCCAATTGTTATATGATAGCCCTATCGCTTATGTAAAACTCCCGTCACCACATCCCCCTCCAATTAATATTCAGAGGGTACCAGGCAGGGCTGTCCTCTATCTCCAGATTTTTTATCACTTACAATGGAACCCATTGTGGAAGCAATAAGGAGAGATCAGAATATCCTGGGCCCTGAGAATATGGGAGACCAATATAAAGTCAGCCTCTTTGCGGATGATCTCCTGCTAACATTAATAAGTCCCCACACTACACTCCCTCACTTGTTTTCCCTCCTTCACGAATTTGAGAAGATCTCAGGGTTAAAGATTAACATTGATAAATCCGAAGCATTATTTGTAAATTTTCCTAAGAGCAAACTAATATATCCTCCCATTTTGGGTTTATACACAAAGAACATTAACATATCTGGGTATCAACTTAACAGCCAACAGGTCACCTCTGTTTAGGTGGAATTACACTCCACTGATCCAAAACTTCCAGAGGGACCTGGATAGATGGGCTTCCTCAAAGTTATTCTGGCTCGGCAGAATACATGCACTAAAAATGGTGTCACTGCCTCGCTTCTTATATCTATTTAGGTCCCTCCCAATTATGGTACCAGCCAGAACGTTCACTCATTCACACTCTATGATGTCTAAGTTTCTTTGGCTCGGAAAACAACCCAGAATTGTGCAAAAACTTATGTTCCATCACAGAAAAGAAGGGGGTTTATCCCTCCCTAATTTTACACTTTATTACAAGTCGGCACAGATTGCTCCATTAATAAGTGCGTGTTCATATCCCAATAGTCCGAGATGGGTTATTCTGGAATCATTTCTCTCCAAACCATTCTCTTTATCAGGCCTAATGTGGACCACAGACCGACTTCCACGGGGGTTAATGAATGTGGCTCTTTTTACTGTCCACTCGTTGCTTCTTTGGAGGAAAGTTTAAATATAACTTACAATCAAGCCCTTCTCCCCTGACAGCTATATTACAAAACCCCATGTTCCCGCCAGGCCTTGAGACACAAATGTTTTCTTGGTGGAAGCTGAAAGGTATTCATATACTTCAACATTTGTGTTCCCCATTTAATATCTTACTTGACAGACAGGAATTTGTTCAAAAATTTGAACCTCCAGTTAGGGAGGTAATGCGACCGAATCAGATCTTTCCACTTTGCAAAGCAGATCCTCCCGAGCGGTACTACTCTCAGGGCAACGAGTTTTGAAAATAAATGTCTAAATGACCCTTTGGGCAGGGGAACGATCTCATTGATCTACTATGCTAGAAATTCTCCACAAAATGATAAAAAATTGAAGTACACTCACTGGCCACTTTATTAGGTACACCTGTCCAACTGTGTGTTAAGACTTAATTTCTAATCAGCCAATCACATGGCGGCAACTCAGTGCATTTAGGCATGTAGACATGGTCAAGACAATCTCCTGCAGTTCAAACCGAGCATCAGTATGGGGAAGAAAGGTGATTTGAGTGCCTTTGAACGTGGCATGATTGTTGGTGCCAGAAGGGCTGGTCTGAGTATTTCAGAAACTGCTGATCTACTGGGATTTTCACGCACAACCATCTCTAGGGTTTACAGAGAATGGTCCGAAAAAGAAAAAAAATCCAGTGAGCGGCAGTTCTGTGGCCGGAAATGCCATGTTGATGCCAGAGGTCAGAGGAGAATGGGCAGACTGGTTCGAGCTGATAGAAAGGCAACAGTGACTCAAATTGCCACCCGTTACAACCAAGGTAGGCAGAAGAGCATCTCTGAATGCACAGTGCGTCGAACTTTGAGGCAGATGGGCTACAGCAGCAGAAGACCACACCGGGTACCACTCCTCTCAGCTAAGAACAGGAAACTGAGGCTACAATTTGCACAAGCTCATCGAAATTGGACAGTAGAAGATTGGAAAAACGTTGCCTGGTCTGATGAGTCTCGATTTCTGCTGCGACATTCGGATGGTAGGGTCAGAATTTGGCGTAAACAACATGAAAGCATGGATCCATCCTGCCTTGTATCAACGGTTCAGGCTGGTGGTGGTGGTGTCATGGTGTGGGGAATTTTTTCTTGGCACTCTTTGGGCCCCTTGGTACCAATTGAGCATCGTTGCAACGCCACAGCCTACCTGAGTATTGTTGCTGACTATGTCCATCCCTTTATGACCACAATGTACCCAACATCTGATGGCTACTTTCAGCAGGATAATGCGCCATGTCATAAAGCTCGAATCATCTCAGATTGGTTTCTTGAACATGACAATGAGTTTACTGTACTCAAATGGCCTCCTCAGTCACCAGATCTCAATCCAATAGAGCATCTTTGGGATGTGGTGGAACGGGAGATTCGCATCAGGGATGTGCAGCCGACAAATCTGCGCCAACTGTGTGATGCCATCATGTCAATATGGTCCAAAATCTCTGAGGAATGCTTCCAGCACCTTGTTGAATCTCTGCCACGAAGAATTGAGGCAGTTCTGAAGGCAAAAGGGGGTCCAACCCGTTACTAGCATGGTGTACCTAATAAAGTGGCCAGTGAGTGTATATGTTACAGTGGGAGGAGGATTTGGGGTTTGAACAGTCAATTGATGAATGGTATCGTAGCTGTGACACCCTATCAGAAGGTAGTCACCAGACTTCCCTTGTGGAGACCTCCTTAAAACTATTGCACAGAGTCTATTATATACAGGAAAAAATTCACAGCATTTTTCCTAAAATCTCGGGAGACTGTTTTGGGGCTGTGGAATATCTGGTGACATGAGACATATTTGATGGTCTTGTATGGTGGTTTCTGAGCTTTGGGAGAAGGTGAAGTGTCTGATAGCACAGATGTATGGTGGACCGGTTGTTCTGGAATCTTCTACCCTTTTACTGGGAACCAGGCCTTCCCGGCTTCCAAAAAGCTTTCAGAACCTGGTAAACTACTTATGTAGTAGTTTACTCTGTTCCCTCCTTCCAAATATTATTCTGAATCTGCACCCTACTATTCATTTGTCTCCACATCCTTCATGCACATGATAACTGTACTTGATACTTGTCTATTGCACTTAAACACACGGGCGGATGACCGGATCATGCAGCTTTATATGAAAATCCCTATTATAATTGCCAGACCTGAATTAACAAGCACTTCTCACCTACTGTGTCCCCCCATTTCCTTGTAGATTGTAAGCTTGCGAGCAGGGACCTCACTCCTAATGTCACTGTTTGAATTGTCTTAACTTGTATTGAATTTTTTGTCTGTACATGTCCCCGCTTAATTGTAAAGTGCTGCGGAATATGTTGGCGCTATATAAATAAAAATTATTATTATTATTATTATTATTATTATTATTATTATATGTATGGCCACTAAAATCCACATTGCGGCAAAGTGGAAGTTGCCCTCACTGTCAATATCTATGGTGAAAGAGAAGATGAACGACATTATGTTATTCTCATTTGTGGCCCCAGCGTTTCTTGTGGAATAAATCCCTTTCTCACACAGTCCTGTAGTAATGACTTTGTTCTCACGTTTTGTAGGAGGGTTCGTCTGACTCCATCTTATGTTATCAGTATAAGTGCGAGAGAAGAGAGACCGACGACCGCAGTTTTACCGTGTGTGTCCGGCGTCAGTTCTACAGGGTGAGATATGTGGGGTCTGTGACCGAAGCTGGGGTTATACGGGTGTATACAGCATACACAGAGGGGTCTGTGACCGAAGCTGGGGGTATACGGGTGTATACAGCATACACAGAGGGGTCTGCGACCAAAGCTGGGAGTACACAGAGGGGTCCACACAAACGCGGCTCCGCTCCGTACACCTCGTACACACATGGCTCCGCTCCGTACACCTCGTACACACGCGGCTCCGCTCCGTACACCTCGTACACACGCGGCTCCGCTCCGTACACACACAGCTCAGCTCCGTACACCTCGTACACACGCGGCTCCGCTCCGTACACCTCGTACACGCGCGGCTCCGCTCCGTACACCTCGTACACGCGCGGCTCCGCTCCGTACACCTCGTACACGCGCGGCTCCGCTCCGTACACCTCGTACACGCGCGGCTCCGCTCCGTACACCTCGTACACGCGCGGCTCCGCTCCGTACACCTCGTACACGCGCGGCTCCGCTCCGTACACCTCGTACACGCGCGGCTCCGCTCCGTACACCTCGTACACACGCGGCTCCGCTCCGTACACCTCGTACACACGCGGCTCCGTTCCGTACACCTCGTACACACGCGGCTCCGCTCCGTACACCTCGTACACACGCGGCTCCGCTCCGTACACCTCGTACACACGCGGCTCCGCTCCGTACACCTCGTACACACGCGGCTCCGCTCCGTACACCTCGTACACACGCGGCTCCGCTCCGTACACCTCGTACACAGACGGCTCCGCTCCGTAAACCTCGTACACACATGGCTCCGCTCCGTACACCTCGTACACACGCGGCTCCGCTCCGTACACCTCGTACACACGCGGCTCCGCTCCGTACACACACAGCTCAGCTCCGTACACCTCGTACACACGCGGCTCCGCTCCGTACACCTCGTACACGCGCGGCTCCGCTCCGTACACCTCGTACACGCGCGGCTCCGCTCCGTACACCTCGTACACGCGCGGCTCCGCTCCGTACACCTCGTACACGCGCGGCTCCGCTCCGTATACCTCGTACACGCGCGGCTCCGCTCCGTACACCTCGTACACGCGCGGCTCCGCTCCGTACACCTCGTACACGCGCGGCTCCGCTCCGTACACCTCGTACACGCGCGGCTCCGCTCCGTAGACCTCGTACACGCGCGGCTCCGCTCCGTACACCTCGTACACGCGCGGCTCCGCTCCGTACACCTCGTACACGCGCGGCTCCGCTCCGTACACCTCGTACACAGACGGCTCCGCTCCGTACACCTCGTAAACACACGCGGATCCGCTACGTACACCTCGTACACACGCGGCTCCTCTCCGTACACCTCGTACACGCGCGGCTACGCTCCGTACACCTCGTACACGCGCGGCTCCGCTCCGTACACCTCGTACACGCGCGGCTCCGCTCCGTACACCTCGTACACGCGCGGCTCCGCTCCGTACACCTCGTACACGCGCGGCTCCGCTCCGTACACCTCGTACACGCGCGGCTCCGCTCCGTACACCTCGTACACGCGCGGCTCCGCTCCGTACACCTCGTACACGCGCGGCTCCGCTCCGTACACCTCGTACACGCGCGGCTCCGCTCCGTACACCTCGTACACGCGCGGCTCCGCTCCGTACACCTCGTACACAGACGGCTCCGCTCCGTACACCTCGTACACACGCGTCTCCGCTCCGTACACCTCGTACACACGCGTCTCCGCTCCGTACACCTCGTACACACGCGTCTCCGCTCCGTACACCTCGTACACACGCGTCTCCGCTCCGTACACCTCGTACACACGCGGCTCCGCTCCGTACACCTCGTACACACGCGGCTCCGCTCCGCACACCTCGTACACACGCGGCTCCGCTCCGCACACCTCGTACACACGCGGCTCCGCTCCGCACACCTCGTACACACGCGGCTCCGCTCCGTACACCTCGTACACACGCGGCTCCGCTCCGTACACCTCGTACACACGCGGCTCCGCTCCGTACACCTCGTACACACGCGGCTCCGCTCCGTACACCTCGTACACACGCGGCTCCGCTCCGTACACCTCGTACACACGCGGCTCCGCTCCGTACACCTCGTACACACGCGGCTCCGCTCCGTACACCTCGTACACACGCGGCTCCGCTCCGTACACCTCGTACACACGCGGCTCCGCTCCGTACACCTCGTACACACGCGGCTCCGCTCCGTACACCTCGTACACACGCGGCTCCGCTCCGTACACCTCGTACACACGCCGCTCCGCTCCGTACACCTCGTACACACGCGGCTCCGCTCCGTACACCTCGTACACACGCGGCTCCGCTCCGTACACCTCGTACACACGCGGCTCCGCTCCGTACACCTCGTACACACGCGGCTCCGCTCCGTACACCTCGTACACACGCGGCTCCGCTCCGTACACCTCGTACACACGCGGCTCCGCTCCGTACACCTCGTACACACGCGGCTCCGCTCCGTACACCTCGTACACACGCGGCTCCGCTCCGTACACCTCGTACACACGCGGCTCCGCTCCGTACACCTCGTACACACGCGGCTCCGCTCCGTACACCTCGTACACACGCGGCTCCGCTCCGTACACCTCGTACACACGCGGCTCCGCTCCGTACACCTCGTACACACGCGGCTCCGCTCCGTACACCTCGTACACACGCGGCTCCGCTCCGTACACCTCGTACACACGCGGCTCCGCTCCGTACACCTCGTACACACACGGCTCCGCTCCATACACCCTGTAAACCCCTCCTGACCCCACACAGAAACTTCCACTCATCCGGCACCATGACAACCAGCACAGCAGAGTCCTGCACACACTGAGGTCCCTGATCATGTGACCCCTGACTCCTCCCCTCCTGTGACCTCATCACAGGTCCTGTGCGCACAGAGCAGTCATATATGTGGCGGACACTCCTGGACCTTCTGCTTTCTGAGCTGGTTCCTCCTGTGAGTCCTATTAACCCTTTCGCCCCTGTGTTATTCTTTCCTTAGTTTCCCTGTCTCTGTGTTTCGGGTCGTTGTTCTGTTCGAAGACCCAGCCTCCACCCATCTTCAATGCTGTTACTGAGAGAAGGAGGTTGTTGGCCAAAATCTCCCGGTACATGACCCCATCCATCCTTTCTTCAATACGTTGCAGTTGTCCTGTCCCCTTTACAGAAAAGCCCCCCCAAAGTGTGATGTTTCCCCCACTGTGTTCTTGGGGTTGTACCCATATATTACATATAGATAGAAGATTCCAGTGCGGGGAAGACGGGAAACCTTCATATAGACGGCCGGTGGGGATGGAGGCAGTGACCGACTCTGGCCACATCTGTCTCTAGAGCCACAGTAGAAGATGAAGATGTCGTCCTCATCATGAAGGAGTTATTTCTCATGTCGCGTGTAATGAATATCTCCTGCAGTATTGCTAATGCCGATTCCAGTGTCGGTAATGAGACGAGAATTAGCGTTATGGAAGATGAGTCTATGAGGAACGTGTTCAGCTGCCGACTCCGAGGAGGAAACTGCTTGTTGTCTGTGGCCTAAATATATAGGTTTTATTAGTAGATGTCAGGGAAGAAAACTAAACCCTGTAAGATAATAAATCTCCTCATATGTTTCCCTTATTATCTCCAGTAATTGTATTATTACACAGGATTCTTATGATGTTACATCGGATCATCTTCTTCTCATTCAGGTCTCTACAATATCGGATCCTCTCAGTGAAAATCTTCTACAAAAGAGAATTTTCCTGATTTACCCATCAAGGATGGATATGGACAGAGACAAGATGGCGGAGAGGATGTTACACCTCACCCTAGAGATCCTCTCCCGTCTCACTGGAGAGGTGAGAGATTCTGATGACGTCACATTACATCATTCTTATCTATGGGAATAACAGATGGACAGAACTGGAGAGGTGAGGACTCTGGAAATGACTGTAGTGAGGTTTATTAATGTGTCTCTCCATAACCAGGATTACACAGTGGTGAAGAAGACCTCTAGTGATCGCTGTCAGGACCCTGTGTCTGAGGGATGGGGAAGACCCCTGAGCCCAATCACGGGGCCTCCACCTCACCCCCTGATCCATGAGGACATCAATGACCAGAAGATCCTAGAACTCATCTACAAGATGATTGAGCTGCTGACTGGAGAGGTGACACTGCTGGGAATGCTGGGACATCATACAGTAACACTATGAAGGGATCGGGGGGATGACGGTATCATTGTATGTGTCAGGTTCCTATAAGGTGTCAGGATGTCGCTGTCTATTTCTCCATGGAGGAGTGGGAGTATTTAGAAGGACACAGAGAGCTGTACAAGAACGTCATAATGGAGGTTCCCCAGCCCCTCACATCACCAGGTAATAGACAGGACTAAATACACACGGCCTATAATTATCTGTATGTAGAGAATGAATTCAGTCCCTGTATGTGTTTCCTCCAGATCTATCCAGTAAGAGGACAACACCAGAGAGATGTCCCCGTCCTCTTCTTCTACAGGACTGTAACCAAGAAGATCCCAGTGCTCCTCAGGATCATCAGGTAGATGGAGAGAAGGTGTCAGGAGATCTCCCCTATGATGTGTAGACGGCTGTGAAGGTCTTGTGCTCAGTCTTGTTTTATCCACCAGTATTCTATGTTTTATACTTGTGTAATGAGAACGGTGGAGATGGCAGGATTAGAGCTGATCATAGATGGGACTTCTCCATCTGTCTGTGACTTTTACAATATTTGTTTCAGGGTGAAGATCTGACCCATATTAATACTACAGAGACATATGTGAGGGGTGATGAGCGGTGTAAAGAGGAGATTCCCACATATGACTACCCAGGTGAGTAGTAACCACTGAATGCAGAGAAGTCACAGATTCCTCTCAGTCACCGGCTGTGGCTGCTTTATCGGTGGTGTAGTCCGGCCGTATTACCATGATCACCATTTTGCCTCTAGACCACAACATTCTCCTCCACCCAAAACTGTTCAAATGACTTTGGGCATTGAAATCCCTTTTCTATAGAACTTACAACTTGGAGGATCCACCTACCCCCTGGGATTAGTGTGAGGGTGATCCCTTAAAGCAAGATCTATATGATTGTTTGTACCTGACCCAATATAGGCCGAGTGCGCGCTTCAAGAGTCACAGCGAACACAGAGTTAGATGTCTACTCCTTTCTCAGCAAAGGCTTGCACACAACTGAAGTTTATTCTCAAGACAAAGAGACAGGAAATGGGTGTCACACAATCTTCTGAGTAGCCAGTGTCAGTCTATGATAGGTCCATTTCAGCTTCACTTCCATATATGGTATCCAGTATCTCAGCTTCTGCATTCCAAGGATTCCTTCCAGGGTGTTGCCTGAAGACACGGACGCCATCTTGGTATAGAACTGACTTAGGCTAGTTTCACACTAGCGTTTCACTGACCTGCGTCGGTCTGCGCACGGCCACCGCTAAGCTCCAACCCAGGCAGTACCTCCTCCCGGCCGCTCCACCTATGGGAGCAAGACGCTGCATGTGACCCGCGTACCCTATCTTTAGCATTGGGTACGCAGGCCGTGCGCAGGTATGCGTTTGCTGGCGCATGCGTCCTTTTAAGGGTGCGCCGCGCGCACCAAAATGCCACATGATCCAGGATAGGGCCAAGTCTGTGATGCCAAGAAATGAGAGAATCTGTAGCAGAAGGGACTGGTCCATGGTGTCGAAGGCAGAGGACAGAGTAGTGTCGCTTGCTCTTGGCAGTTAGTAAGTCATTAGTGACTTTAGTTAGGGCAGTTTCAGTTGAGTGATGCGGTCGGAAGCCAGATTGTAACCGGTCAAAGAGGGAAAAGGAGGAGAGGTGGGAAGACAGTTCAAGATATACATGCTGTTCCAGTAGTTTTGAGGCGTAAGGGAGGAGAGATGTTGGGCGATAGTTAGACACAGAGGATGGGTGAAGGAGGGGCTTTTTGAGGATGGGTGTGATTGAGGCATGTTTGAAGGATGAGGGAAAGACACCATTTCTGTCCAATAACAGCAGAGTTTCCCTTTATCCTGACTTTTCAATTTGTATTAAAACCAACTAACTTCAAGGAGGATTGTGATAATCTCCAGGACAAACATTCCACCTGTGCCATGATAGATCTCTAAGCTGTGCGTGGCTGAGGGCTGTAATATACATTTATTCCCGCCTGCAGGAGATGTGTTGGCTCCAGCCCTGGTGTCATGGATTCTCTCCATGTCATGAATTACATTGTTTCTGATCCTAAGGAATTCAGATTACTGCACAATCTCTCCTGAAATGGGGAGCAATATTATTATCTCTAATCTTCTGCTCAGGATCCATAGTAGCTCCAATGGTCCACCATAAATGAGGGCAACTCTGGTTTACTGTTGTGTAATCTGTATTTGTAGTTTTCAGTTAATGAGATTCTCGTGCTCTGGGGCGGGGCTGTGGGTGGGGCTGTGGGCGGGGCTTTATGTGGTGCTCTGATTACATATTCATCTGTATTGGCTTATGACAGGTCGCTGACCCCTCACTGACCTGCCCCCATTATTACATAATGCATATAATAGCATTGATATTATTGTTGATAATGCCTATAATATTGTGGCTATTGTGAGGCTTAGAAAAAAAATCACATCCAGCAAAATGTCACCAGCGGCCCCTGTGCAGTAGCCTCTGTCTCTTACTTATAGATGCTACTGTGCAGGAGCCGCCATCGCCGGTGACATTTTGCTGGATTTCATTTTTTTCTAAATCTCAAAATAGCCACGAGTCTAAACAGTGGAAATCCCCCAACAAGTGACCCCATTTTGAAATCTAACCCCCCCCCAAGGAAATGTGTGGTGGGCACTTTGAACAACCAAGTTCTTCACAGAAGTTAATTACGTAGAGCCATGAAAATAAAAAATCATATTTTTTCCACAAAAAATGATCTTTTTGCCCTCCATTTTTTTTTCAAAGTGTAGCAGGAGAAATTGGACCCCAAAAGTTGTTGTGAAATTCAGCCTGAGTATGCTGACACCCCATATGTGGGGGTAAACCACTGTTTGGGTGCATGGCAGAGCTCCGAAGGGAATGAGAGCAATATTGGAGGCAGATTTTGCTGGAATTGTTTGTGGGTGACATGTTACATTGTCAGAGCCCTTGAGGTGCCAGAACAGCATAAGCCGCAAAAGTGACTGCATTTTACCAAATACTTCCCTGAATGAATTCTTCTCGTGGTGCAGTGAGCATACTGACACCACAGCTGTTCCATAGAAAATTATACCATTGGGCAGTGAAGAAGAAATAATTACATTTTTACCACTAAAATGTTGTTTTACCCCAGATTTTACATTGGAAAATAGGTAGATAGGTAAATGGTCACTACACCCATAGATGAATTCACAGAGGGGGGTCATTTCCCAAATGGGGTCACTTCAGGGGGGATTCTGCTGTTATGGTACTTTGGAGAGCCGCTAAGTGCGAGAACAACAGAATCCCCCCTAAAGTGACCCCGTTTTGGAAATGACACCCCTCTGGGAATTCATCTATGGACAGGGGGTGGCACGGTGGCTCACCAAGGACAAAATCTGTAAGGAGTTTGTATGTTCTCCCCGTGTTTGCGTGGGTTTCCTCCTGGTCTCCGGTTTCCTCCCACATTCTAAAGACATACTGATAGGGAATTTAGATTGTGAGCCCCATCGGGGACAGTGATGATAATGTGTGCAAACTGTAAAGCGCTGCGGAATATGTTAGCGCTATATAAAAATAAAGATTATTATTATAGTGACCACTTTCACTACATGGATGATTTCCAGAAACACATAGTGGAAGTTTCAGAGCAAAAATTGCAAAAATGTCATTGTAGTGCCCAATATATTGTGCCCAGCTTGTGTCTCTGGAGACCTCCCCCACCTACCCCCGGAAATTGTTAAGTCAGCTCTACTCAAATGTGTCTGTCACTAAATAAACCAAATGCTTGAATGTGAAAACAGTTCAAAGACGGGGTTCTGTGTGGAAGATTGTAAAGCAGTCATGGAGGCATAAGGCTGGCAGTGATGGGCATTGTGGGTAATAATAGCGGGGATCATGCCTCATTCCTCTCTAGGAACATACACGACATCTTCTCTGGGGGTTCTTTCTTGTTTCAGTTACTGGGATGAGTGCAATAAAATGTCGCTCAGTGAGTCTTCTGACATCTTCACATTCTAAAGGATTGGCGGGGACAACATTTTCAAAAACAAGATTTTCAGTGACCTTTTCCTGATAATCAAGGAAAGTATCTGCATTTCCGGCTTTTTTGTATAACACAAAAGAATTATATGTGGCCACCTGAAACAAATACATGACTAACTTTTATACCAGATCTATGATTTTCTTGACACCTGGTATGGCTGTAGAACCTGATCTGCAAGGTCCACACCCCCATATATTTGTTGTAGTCAGTGACAGACACAGGTTTGGAGTAGTGGATCCCTGTTGGTCTGCAGTGGCCCTTGTGGCATCTGTGGGGATCGAGCTCAGGATAAAAATACTAAAGCCCTCGAAATCCGCATCGCCATCTGACCCTGCACTTTCTTCGCTGTCAGAACATAAAAGTGCATAAGGCTACTTTCACACTTGCGTTTTTTTGCTGCGCGTTTTTTGCGCACACAAACGCATGAAAAAATGCATCATGCGTTTGAGTGCGTTTTTTTGCAGGTTTTGGTGCATTTTATAGAAAAAAAACGCATGAGTTTTTTTGCGCATAGGTGCGCATTGCAATGAGCACATATACGCACCCATAGACTTTAATAGATGTTTTGCTGTAAAAAAGCGCATTGCGTGCGTATGCGTTTTTTGGGGGCAAGTCGGACGCACAAAAAAATGTAACAGGATGCATTTTGTGCGCCCGAGCGCACACTGCAAAAAAACGCGTGCGCATATGTATGCACACCCATGTTAAAGTATAGGGGAAAAAACGTATGCGTTTTTTTTTGGGGCTAAAAAGCAACGCAAAAAAATGCAAGTGTGAAACCAGCCTGAGCCTCCTCTGCACTATAATACTGACGGGCCATTTTATTCATTTTTATTTTTTTACCGGAAATAGAAAACTACGACGTGATTGACGTGACCAAATTATTGGGGAAGCAATTGAGAAAAGCCTAATTCTTTAGCCCCAACACTGACCCTAACTATAGCACTAACCCTAACCTGCCTTATCTGTATTGTTACTTTATAGCACAATCGCTGACTGACACAGCTGTTGGCAGCAGCACTTGTAACACTGCTTCTCCTCTAATCTCTCACTGACAGGAGATCTGAGGAGAAGCAGCGGTTTTTATGGGGTAGATCACCCGGGAAAGTTCACTGCTACAACAAACTCTCCAATGATTTGTCTCATTGGCTGGTGTGACGCTGACATCATCAGGACCTGAACCAATCAGGTCTCGATGAGGTCAGGGGTCACAGGAAGCGTTGTGCGCCAGAATCCCCTCTTTATAAGCAGGGCCAGTTTTAGGCAAAGTGGGGCCCTAGGCAAAGTGTAAAATGGGGCCCAAATGCTGACAGATGGCACATCACAGAGAAGCATTTTGGTTGTAGTTACATTCGCTGAGTTCAGGACGCTAAATGAGTGTGATCGTCAATATAGAAATCGTTCCACACTTGTTTCCCGGCCTCTTTCCACCATCTGAGAAAGAATGATGGGGACAGAACAATCACTATTAGATAAATCTGTCCCCAGACAGTATCATGTATGGCATCAAGCCGCACATCTACAGTTTACACCGGCGATTTGCTGCTGAGAACAATGGTTTTTGTTCCGGCTTAAACAATCCAATCACTCGATGAATATGCAGCATTTTGCTTGTTTAGTATAATACACCCCATAGTCCGCCATATATTATAATGTGCACCACAGTCTTCCATATTGTAAAATGCACACCCCATAGTCCTCCATATAGTATAATACACTCCCCATAGTCCTCCATATAGTATAATACACTCCCCATAGTCCTCCATATAGTATAATACACTCCTCATAGTCCTCCATATAGTATAATACACTCCCCATAGTCCTCCATATAGTATAATACACTCCCCATAGTCCTCCATATAGTATAATACACTCCCCATAGTCCTCCATATAGTATAATACACTCCCCATAGTCCTCCATATAGTATAATACACTCCCCATAGTCCTCCATATAGTATAATACACTGCTCAGTCCTCCTCAGTCCTCATAGTGCCCCATATAGTATAATACACCACCATAGTCATCTATGTAGTACAATTCACTTCCATAGTATAATGCACCCCATAGTTCTTCATATAGCATAATGTATTCCCCATAGTCCTTGATACAGTGTAATGCAGCCCACATATAGTATAATGCAGCCACCCCATAGAGCATAATGCAGCCACCCCACAGAGTATAATGTAACCCCCCATAGAAAAAAAATGCAATCACCCCTCATAGAATATAAATATAATACAGCACCCCATAGAATATAATGTAGCCCCAAATAGAATATAATACAGCCCACCTCCCCATAGAATATAATGTAGGTCCTTCAAAGAGTATGATGCCATCCTCCCTCATAAAATCTAATACAACCCCAATAGAATATAATGTAGCCCCCCATAGAATATAAAACAGCCCTCCTCCATATAGTATATAATGTAGCCCCCCATAGTATATAGCACAGCTTCCCCATAGATTAAAATATACCGCCCATAGTATATAACACAGCCTCCCCCCATAGAATATAATATACCCCCAATAGTATATAACCCAGTCCACATATATAACCCAGCCCACATATATAACCCAGCCCACATAGTGTATAGCATAGGCCTCATAGTATATAGCACAGCCCGCATAGTATATAGCACAGCCCGCATAGTATATAGCACTGCCCATATAGCACAGCCCTCATAGTATATAGAACAGCCTGCATAGTATATAGCAAAGCCCCCATAGTATATAGCACAGCCAGCATAGTATATAGCACAGCCCGCATAGTATGTAACACAGCCCGCATAGTATATAGCACAGCCCACATCTTCCCCCCCCGAGAATGGCCCCAAAGTCCAGTAGTCACTGTTATAGTAAAAAAAACACTATCCTCACCTCTCATGCCTGCGCTGCTCCTGGCTCTTGTCTCAGCAGCTGCCGATGCGCTGCCTGGCACACAGTGAGTGCGCGATGACATCATCGCGCACCCGCAGTGTGAGGCAGAGCGGGGAATGATGGGAGAGGGAGCATCAGCTAACACTCTCTCCTCCAGCATTGCTTAGAACTGTACCAACAGATGCCGGTATAGTTCAGTGTGGTGGTGGAGGGGGGTCAGTGCTGGCAGCTGGCGGGCTCCCCTGCCTCACAGGCCCCATTGCATCTGTGTGATGTGCTGCTAGCTGGGGGCCCCTGGGGGAACGGGGGCCCTAGGCAGATGCCTGGTCTGCCTGCCCCTAACGCCAGCCCTGGCTATAAGGTGCGTGGGGTTCCCGATCAGCACGATAGGCAACTGTTAGGTGGATTCATAACTGGCTTAGTGATCGGACCCAAAGAGTGGTCCTAAATGACTGCACATCCAGTTGGAAGAATGTCTCAAGTGGGGTACCACAGGGCTCTGTCCTGGGCCCTGTATTGTTCAACATCTTTATCAACTATTTAGATGAAGGAATTGAGGGTAAACTGATTAAATTTGCTGATGACACAAAGCTAGGAGGGATAGCTAATACTAGAGAAGATTCAAGGAAGGAATTTTTATGGATTAAACGTGCGCTACCAGACCATCACTCCTCACAAGTTGTGTAGTTAATACATTTATTTGCCTACGCGTTTCAAAGTTAAAAACTTCTTCCTCAGGGGATGATATGTACAGACAGGTATAGACAACGCCGGATTTATACATACACAATTCAAAAATTGGCGCCAAGAGTCACATGTTGCGAGGGAGAAAAAAAAAATCAGCGGTCATCAGTGTTACGATATCAAGGGATATTAAAAACTTATTCTTTTCAACAAATTAATTATTTTAATATATTTTCAGATGACTGTATAAAGGAAAAAGAAAAAAAGAAGAAAAAAGGAAAAAATTATGAACAAAAAAGGAAAAGAACCAGAAATAACGAGGTCCGAAAGAGAGCAAAAGTCAGTGCATAGACCACCACTCTGAATGAGACGATAACGTGTCACAAAGAAGAAAAGGGGAGGATGGATGGACATCTTTCTATAAAATATATAAATATTTATTGAAGTTTATAAAATTAATAAAAAGGAATTTATCAAAAACTTTATTGCATGTAAAAAGAATAATTAAAATTATAAAAAGCATGTGTGTAAAATGTGAAAAAAAGTGTCTATTTGATAAACCCGCAGCAGAAGAAGTATTGCATAAAAATTAGCACCTTTATGGTGACAAGAGTTAAAAATGCGTGTCTAAATCCAGAATAAAGGAGTATGTCTGGTAACAGATTTATCCTTTATTCTGGATTTAGACACGCATTTTTAACTCTTGTCACCATAAAGGTGCTAATTTTTATGCAATACTTCTTCTGCTGCGGGTTTATCAAATAGACACTTTTTTTCACATTTTACACACATGCTTTTTATAATTTTAATTATTCTTTTTACATGCAATAAAGTTTTTGATAAATTCCTTTTTATTAATTTTATAAACTTCAATAAATATTTATATATTTTATAGAAAGATGTCCATCCATCCTCCCCTTTTCTTCTTTGTGACACGTTATCGTCTCATTCAGAGTGGTGGTCTATGCACTGACTTTTGCTCTCTTTCGGACCTCGTTATTTCTGGTTCTTTTCCTTTTTTGTTCATAATTTTTTCCTTTTTTCTTCTTTTTTTCTTTTTCCTTTATACAGTCATCTGAAAATATATTAAAATAATTAATTTGTTGAAAAGAATAAGTTTTTAATATCCCTTGATATCGTAACACTGATGACCGCTGATTTTTTTTTTTCTCCCTCGCAACATGTGACTCTTGGCGCCAATTTTTGAATTGTGTATGTATAAAACCGGCGTTGTCTATACCTGTCTGTACATATCATCCCCTGAGGAAGAAGTTTTTAACTTTGAAACGCGTAGGGAAATAAATGTATTAACTACACAACTTGTGAGGAGTGATGGTCTGGTAGCGCACGTTTAATCCATAAAAATTCCTTCCTTGAATCTGAAGATTTATGGCCACGGCGTGGTCATTTGGATGTGCAGCAAGCTGACCTTGTTCCTTTATGCCTGTTACTCTCCTGCAGAGGGTGAGTATAAACCATTGACTTATATCTGTGTTTTCTCGGGTAAGACCCTATTGCGCTCTTTTTCTTTCAGTTTCTACAATACTAGAGAAGAGAGAGAGAGGATTCAAAAAAATATAAATAAATTGGAGCAGTGGGCAGCAACTAACAGAATGTTTTTTAACAGGGAAAAATGCAAAGTACTACATCTGGGCAATAAAAATAAAAAAAGCATATACAGAATGGGAGGAATAGGGCTAAGCAACAGCTCATGTGAAAAAGTCTTGGGTATACTAATAGATCACAGACTGAATATGAGTCAACAGTGTGATGCAGCAGCAAAAAAGGCAAATGCAATTCTAGGATGTATTAACAGAAGCATACAGTCTAGATCACGTGAAGTCATTATTTCCCTCTACTCCTCTTTGGTCAGACCTCATCTGGAATATTGTGTCCAGTTTTGGGCACCACATTTTAAAAAAGACATCAACAAACTGGAGCAAGTTCAGAAAAGAGCGACCAGAATGGTGACCGGTCTGCAAACCCTGTCTTATGAGGAAAGGTTGCAGGATTTGGGAATGTTTAGCTTGCAAAAGAGAAGACTGAGAGGAGACTTAATAACTCTACAAATATCTCAAGGGCTGTCACATTGTAGAAGGATCAACTTTATTCTCATTTGCACAAGGAAAGACTAAAAGCAATGGGATGAAACTGAATGGGAGGAGACACAGATTAGATATTAGAAAAAACTTTTTGACAGAGTGATCAATGAGTGGAACAGGCTGCCACGAGAGGTGGTGAGTTCTCCTTCAATAGAAGTCTTTAAACAGAGGCTGGACAGACATCTGTCTGGAATGATTTAGCGAATCCTGCTTTGAGCAGGGGGTTGGACCAGATGGCCCAGGAGGTCACTTCCAACTCTACGATTCTATGATTCTATGAAACCTCCGACCATAGGCAAATGTCGGCTCTGCACAAAGCCCTGCTAGTGCTGACGTTTATCTACCGTTGGCAGTCATGAAGCGGTTAAGTTAAGGGTACCATCATTTCTGTCCAGGCCTATTTCATGAGTTTAATTTTTTTCATTCTGTGGAAGCATGGCTGGAAAGCAATGTCTGACTTTCATTTGTTCATTTTCATAGATTTTTGATTTATTATTACTTTTGTAGGATTCAAGTTATTTCTGTGACCATTGTGGGTTTTTCTGTAACTAAATGAGGGGTACCAGCAATTTAGACCACGTGTGTAGGAGGAGTGAATATTTTGACTCCACAGCCACTTCCCGGAAATTAACACTTAGTGGATGTTGGAGAGGGAAAATTACACATTTGCCATTTTATTACCCAGCACATAGTGCCCAGATTGTGCTCCAGGAGACACCGCAAATTAAGTGGATTCTTCTCACTATAATATTGCTAAATACAGGGATCCTAAATGTTGTTTGTGCACACTGCAAGACTCCGAAGTGAGAGCGGATTTTGCCGGATTGGTTTATAGAATCCTTGTTGCTTTTCAGCAGCCTTTGAGCCACTAATAGTGTGGGAACCTCTGTTTCTCCATTGACAGATGATGGACCTGAGTGGGGACTTGTTTTTTGTGAGATGAGAATTGGTATTATTTTCGCCTACATAACATTGATTGGATTCTTTTTATTCGATATTTGGGAGGCAGAATGAACAAACAGTTGAACACCACACACTACTGGCTCATCCAACAAGGTTTTCTATTAGACTGTGAACTGTCATTGTCTTGGTAAATAATTAAAGTTTTTTACATAAACTGTCTGTAAAAATGGCAAGCTAAGTAGAAATGTTCAAAAATATAAAACTCAAGGATATTTTATTAGAAAATAATAATTGTTTTTTATCTTAGCAGATGACTGTACCAGGAGATCAGAGGGACAGCTGACATCTTCAATTTTCAAATCTGATGATCTTGAGATCCTACAAGATACAACTGAAGTGATTGCTGTTACTCCAGATATACCATCATCCATTCACAGGAAAGATCTGTCATCTGATCCTATGAAACAGGTCCCATCTTCTGATTCATTACTGACTACTAAGGAAAATCAAAGTCACAAAAGAGGCATTAAAAAACAAACTGCTCCTAAAGCAAAGAAGTCATATTCATGTTCAGAATGTGGGAAATGTTTTACATGGAAATCACATTTTGTTAGGCACCAGAGAACTCACACAGGGGAGAAGCCTTTTTACTGTTCAGAATGTGGGAAATGTTTTACACATAAATCATATTTTGTGACCCATCAGAGAGCTCACACAGGAGACAAGCCTTTTTCATGTTCAGAATGTGGGAAATGTTTTACATGGAAATCACATTTTGTTAGGCACCAAAGAACTCACACAGGGGAGAAGTCTTTTTACTGTTCAGAATGTGGGAAATGTTTTACACATAAATCATATTTTGTGAACCATCAGAGAACCCACACAGGGGAAAAGTCTTTTTCATGTTCAGAATGTGGGAAATGTTTTAACTATAAGAGGGATCTTGAGCAACATCAAAGAATTCACACAGGGGAGAAGCCTTTTTTATGTTTAGTATGTGGGAAATGTTTTAGCCGGAAAGTGCTTCTTGTTACACACCAGAGAATTCACACAGGGGAGAAGCCATTTTCATGTTCAGAATGTGGGAAATGTTTTAACTATAAGAGGGATCTTGAGCAACATCAAAGAATTCACACAGGGGAGAAGCCTTTTTTATGTTCAGTATGTGGGAAATGTTTTAGCCGGAAAGTGCTTCTTGTTACACACCAGAGAACTCACACAGGGGAAAAGCCTTTTTCATGTTCAGAATGTGGGAAATGTTTTAACTATAAGAGGGATCTTGAGCAACATCAAAGAATTCACACAGGGGAGAAGCCTTTTTTATGTTCAGTATGTGGGAAATGTTTTAGCCGGAAAGTGCTTCTTGTTACACACCAGAGAATTCACACAGGGGAGAAGCCTTTTTCATGTTCAGAATGTGGGAAATGTTTTAACCAGAAATCACATTTGGTTAAGCACCAGAGAACCCACACAGGGGAAAAGCCTTTTTCATGTTCAGAATGTGGGAAATATTTTAACCGGAAAGCGCTTCTTGTTAGACATCAGAGCAGTCACATAGAGGAGAAGCCTTTTTCATTTTCTTAATGTGGGAAATGTTTTACTTGGAAATCAGTTGTTAATAAACATCAGAGACGTCAAATAGGGGAGAAGCCTTTTTTATATTCATAATGTTGGAATAGTTTTAACCAAAACTGAATCTTCTTAAATGGGTTGTCTCTTGTCATTCCTCATGTTTGCTGACAAAAGGATAAAACTAAACTTTATTAATTCCAAATGTAAAACTATACCCATAATTCACCCCCTGAAAGTTAATCAGTAGGTGACTAAGAGAAAAAATATGTACCCCACAGTTCAGTGTATAGGGTGAGGTGACGTATACACACTCACTCTCCAAGCCTCTCATCTCTGAGGGTTTCATCATCCTCTCCAAAGGCGACTCATCAGGAGACTCTTTAATATTGACCTATATTCAAGCGAGGCTAGACAAAAAAACCCTGAAACTATATACTGTGTAAGTTTATAAGCCCCTCCAGTGTCAGGAATAGATAGTATGTGACAATACAGTATAATTCTTGTGTTTTCTCCTATAGGGACTGCCCTAGTTTGGTAATGTAACTGCTGATAATTAGTAGTGCAGACAAATTGTCCTAGACTAAACTCAGTCTTCAGACGGCCCAATATGTACCACTCAGGGAAAACTTACCTGCTCCAAAGATCATTAGCAGCTCCTAACTAATGGCCATGCTGCAGTCTGTCAGGGAATGAGTGCAATATCGGTATAAAGACTAGGGATATGTGCAATCATAATGTCTGGGAGATCTGTGCCATTATTTAGTATGAATATGGAAATGATCTCTGACAGGTAAGTGTTCCCTGAGTGGTATATACGGTTTTATCACATACTATCTATTCCTGACACTGGAGGGGCTTATAAACTTACACAGTATATAGTCTGAGGTCGCCCAATATGGGGCTAGTTTTCTGACTGTTTCGGTTAACATGATACATAATTTTAGGGTTTTCTTCGTCTAGCCTCGCTTGAATATAGTTCAATATTAAATAGTCTCCTGATGAATGAATGAATCCAGTGAATATTCATGCCAGCAGGAAGCCGGTGGCTGACACTGCGCGCTACTGAAGAATGAATGCTCACTGCTCTCTGTGTGCACAGTCCCGGTGAGTACTCCGGCAGCTGTGCTCTGCTTGAGAACAACGCATGACGTCCCTGCCATGTGCTGCTTACAGGCATAAAGCAGTTGCTGGCATTGGAGCAGACGCTGTGAGGGAGCGCAAGGATAGGTAAGTGTAATGGGTTTTTTTTAATGTCTTCTGATGGGGCCATGCATACCCGGATGGGGGTGGTGGCCAATTATAAGGATTGGGCCATACATACCAGGACCACAATGGGGGCCAATCATACCATAATAGGGATGGGGCCCTGCATATCAGGATAGGGATGGGGCCATGCATAATAGTATAGGGATGAGGGCGATAATTACTGCCAGGATAGGGATGAGGAGGCATGCATAATAGGATGGGAATGAGGAGTCATGCATACCAGGGTAGGGATGAGGGGGCCATGCATACCCGGATGGGGGTGGTGGCCAATTATAAGGATTGGGCCATACATACCAGGACCACAATGGGGGCCAATCATACCATAATAGGGATGGGGCCCTGCATATCAGGATAGGGATGGGGCCATGCATAATAGTATAGGGATGAGGGCGATAATTACTGCCAGGATAGGGATGAGGAGGCATGCATAATAGGATGGGAATGAGGAGTCATGCATACCAGGGTAGGGATGAGGGGGCCATGCATACCAGGATAGGGATGAGGGGGTCATGTATACCAGGATAGGGAAGAGGGGGGTCATGCATACCAGGGTAGAGATGAGGGGGCCATGCATACCAGGGTAGGGATGAGGGGTCCATGCATAACAGGGTAGAGATGAGGGGGCCATGCATACCAGGATAGGGAAGAGGGGGTCATGCATACCAGGGTAGGGATGAGGGGGCAATGCATACCAGGATAGAGATGAGGGGGCCATGCATACCAGGATAGGGAAGAGGGGGTCATGCATACCAGGGTAGGGATGAGGGGGCCATGCATACCAGGATAGGGATGAGGGGGCCATGCATACCAGGATAGGGATGAGGGGTCCATGCATACCAGGATAGAGATGAGGGGGCCATGCATACCAGGATAGGGAAGAGGGGGTCATGCATACCAGGGTAGGGATGAGGGGGCAATGCATACCAGGATAGAGATGAGGGATCCATGCATGCCAGGAAAAGGATGAGGGGGCATGCATGCCAGGGTAGGGATGAGGGGGCCATGCATACCACAGTAGGGATGAGGGATCCATGCATGCCAGGATAGGGATGAGGGGGCATGCATGCCAGGGTAGGGATGAGTGAGGGATCCATGCATACCAGGGTAGGGATGAGGGGGCCATGCATGCCAGGATAGGGATGAGGGGGACACGCATGCCAGGATAGGGATGAGGGGGCATGTATGCCAGGATAGGGATGAGGGGGCATGCATGCCAGGGTAGGGATGAGTGAGGGATCGGATCCATGCATGCCAGGGTAGGGATGAGGGATCCATGCATACCAGGATAGTGATGAGGGGGCATGCATACCAGGGTAGGGATGAGGGATCCATGCATACCAGGGTAGGGATGAAGGGGCCATGCATGCCAGGATAGGGATGAGGGATCCATGCATACCAGGATAGGGATGAGGGATCCATGCATGCCAGGATAGGGATGAGGGGGCATGTATACCAGGGTAGGGAAGAGGGGACCGTATATACCAGGATAGGGGATATTAAGTAAAGAATTTACTACATTTTTTACCTAATTTCCTCCTCTAAAACCTAGGTGCATCCTATAGTCCAAAAAATACAGTATATATATTTTTTTTTCTCAGCTCATTCCTCATGTTTGGCCTCAATAAAATAAAAACACATACTCCACTGGCGTGCCAGTGGCTGACACTGCGTGCTACTGAAGAGCAATGAATACTTACTGCTCTCTGCAATGAACCGTCCCGGTGAGTACTCTGGCAGCTGTGCTCTGCTTGTGAGCATTGCATGACGTCCCTGCCATGTGATGCTTACAAGCATAAAGCAGTTGCTGGCACCGCAGCAGACGCTGTGAGGGAGCGCAGGATAGGTAAGTGTAATATTTTGTTGTTTTTTTTAATGTTTTCTGATGGGGCCATGCATACCAGGATGGGGGTGGTGGCCAATTATAAGGATTAGGCCATGCATGCCAGAACCGAGATGGGTGCCAATCATACCAGAATAGGGATGGGGGCCCTGCGTACCAGGACGAGATGAGGGCCCTGTATACCAGGATAGGGATGGGGCCATGCATACTAGTATAGGATGAGAGTGATAATTCCAGCCAGGATAGGGATGAGGGATCCATGCATACCTGGGTAGGGATGAGGGGGCCATGCATACCAGGGTAGGGATGAGGGGGCCATGCATACCAGGGTAGGGATGAGGGGGCCATGCATGCCAGGGTAGGGATGAGGGGGCCATGCATACCAGGATACGGGATATTAAGTACAGAATTAACATTTTTTGCTTCAATTTTTTTCCTAATTTCCTCCTCTAAAACCTAGGTGCGTCCTATAGTCCCAAAAATACGGTATATATATCTTTTTTTCTCAGTGAGCTCAGTCCTCATGTTTGGCCTCATTAAAATAAAAACACTCATACTCCGCTGGTATGCCGGCTCCACTTCAGTGATGTCGAGACTCACTGTCCCGGGGCTTATGTGAGGTTGTTACATCACACGAGCCCTGCACCCAATCAGCGGCAGTATTCTGACTCTTCCTGCTGGCTGTGAATCCCAAGGGTTCTAACTATCAGCTTCTTAGATAATTGTATAACTCATACTCACACCACCAGGCGTTTTCAGGTCGTTTTAACTCCACCGGCAATGCAACTGTAGAAAGACCAAGAATACCTCTTTGTGGCATTTTGACTTTTTTTTCTCATTACGCCATTTAGCAATCAGGTTAATTTTTTTTTTAATTTGATAGATCAAGAAATTCTGAACGTGTTGATACCAAATATGTGCATGTTTTTTTTAATTGTTTTATTTTGAATGGGGAGAAATGGGGTTAATTTGAACTTTTATATTTTTTTATTTTTTTATTATTTTTAAAAACATTTTTTACTTTTGGGATTGTGAAGACATACAGCATTGTATCTTAATTAACCAGATGACTATTTTTATCAAACGAAGAATAATAGAATGTTATCTGTATGTTGGCTTTAAATTTAAGTGTTGATTTCTGGTTGGTCAAGAAAACAGACTTTTGTTTGTGTCAGCCGGTAATATTGACTTTATTGTGCGCTTATCCTTGATCACTAGTGATGATTGCTGATACGCTAATTATACATTGCATTATGGAGCCAGTTTGATGACTTCTAAAGCAGAGAAGGAAAAACTAAGTAATGCTATAATAATCTCATCTCCATTCTTACCCTTTATGTAAATACTGAATGAAGGACACTTGTTAAGTCTAAAAATAGGTTACAGGCCTCTGTATAAAGAGACAGAGAGAGAAACAGCCAGAGAGATTCTGCCAAGACATCTATACATCTCAAAAGGACCAGAGACAGGACAGCAGCCTTTTTAGATCATGGCACCATTACGAGGGACACAGATCTATGATTCTACAGGAAACAACCTAGGGGTTTTCAGCCTCGGTTGGAAGAATACAGATCTGCTGCATTGACCATCGGTGAACCATGGATACGTTTGGAGAAGTCAGGTTGTGATTCTCGGATCAACTGGTCTTGTATGGACTGTCGTCTTCTTACGCTTATCATTACCTCCTCTATGTGCATGCCATAGGTGCGGTAGTGACTCTGGAAGATCTGTAGTCACAGCTGCTATTATCCCGGTGGGTCAGTGGAAGGGTGAGACTCTGTAATGTGCCCCATCTTGGGTACTGTGCTGGGACTGTTCTATGTGTTATCTGCCTGTTTTGTGGCTCAGTAAAGCATTGCCACACTGTTTTACCTTCACTCTGTGTTGTCTGAGTAGCATTTTGCCCATGTTAAAAGGAGAGCGGGAGTTTGGCAGGATGATCCCTGGTCCATGCATTTTCGGCTAGCGGGCAGCGCTCATAGAAATAGACTTCTGCTGGAGACCTCTGGTTGTCATGCTAACCCATCAGTGATCCACAATCGTGACGGGGTCACTGAAGGGCGGGATTTCCGGCGCGCTTGCTGGCATGTGCCAGAAAAGATGTGGACTCAGCGCTGGAGCAGACATCAAAGGGAGGGAGCCCGACATCGGCATACATTTACACCTGATGTTGGAAAGGGGTTAAAGGGGATTGTTTTTACAGAGACAGAAGTGGTAATCAATCATGTATACATACAAATAATAACAAAAATACACAGCTTCTAATGGTAAATAGTATAGAGTTACCACAAGAAAATATAATTTGTGTAAACCATGTGTAGATATAAAAATTCAGGCAAATGTCAAATGTAGCGCCATCTAGTGGCCATGTGCAAAAGTGCCATCATAGAGTAACATGTATCCTAAGAGAGCGTCACTATCGAGGTGGAAATGAGATGAAAGGGAAGGTGCCGTGATTTTTGATAATTTATTGTAAAAATGAAAATGATCTAAGAATATGATTTCATCTAAGCTTGACTCTGTTATGTTTATGTTTTTTTTTTACTGTTTTGGTGCAGCCACTGGGCGCTGCCATTTTACCTTGCAGGTCTGTAATGGCTGCTGAACGACACTTTCCATCCTCAAATACGGCAGTCCTTGGGCATAGCAGACATTAGTCGGACACTGACCCTATCTCTAACATTGCAGCCGCATCTGCTGTGACCTGGGTACGCCTCTGTGGGCTGCTCAATTCACAGCTGTAGTTGTGGCCAGACGCCATTTTATTAGAGACCAGCGCTATCCGCTAAGCTCCATTTACACTCTATCACAAGCCCTATTATGCCGGATGCTGTACTGTTCACTGCCAGCATAATAGGTCTTGGATGGTCACGTTGCACTTACCGGAGGAGCTGCAGGAGATCAGGACAGGATACTGGACGAGTTCCTGGAATCCTGACGAGCTGCTGCCTGCTGTAGACCCGACGAGCTGCTGCCTGCTGTAGACCCGACGAGCTGCTGCCTGCTGTAGACCCGACGAGCTGCTGGAGACAAGATGACCTGCTGTATACCAGGTGTGTTGCAGCAATGAAGGGAGTGGGGTGGTGACATCATCCATTGGTAACTATCAGGGCTGCAGAGGTGAAGGGCCAGGAATACTGCTTTTTGTACAGAGGCAAAAATATGAGAGGTGGTTGATGGTATATGTCAGGGGGGAAGTAGCATATGGAAGTTGTGCATGGCATATACAGGGGGAGCTGGAATATGGAGGTTGTGTATGGCATATACAGGGGTGAGCTGGCATATGGAGGTTGTGTGTGGCATATACAGGGGTGATCTGGCATATGGAGGTTGTGCATGGCATATACAGGGGGAGCTGGCATATGGAGGTTGTGCGTGGCATATACAGGGGGAGCTGGCATATGGAGGTTGTGCATGGCATATACAGGGGTGAGCTGGCATATGGAGGTTGTGCGTGGCATATACAGGGGTGAGCTGGCATATGGAGGTTGTGCGTGGCATATACAGGGGGAGCTGGCATATGGAGGTTGTGCGTGGCATATACAGGGGGAGCTGGCATATGGAGGTTGTGCGTGGCATATACAGGGGGAGCTGGCATATGGAGGTTGTGTGTGGCATATACAGGGGGAGCTGGCATATGGAGGTTGTGTGTGGCATATACAGGGGTGAGCTGGCATATGGAGGCTGTGCATGGCATATACAGGGGGAGCTGGCATACGGAGGTTGTGTGTGGCATATACAGGGGTGAGCTGGCATATGGAGTTTGTGCATGGCATATACAGGGGTGATCTGGCATATGGAGGCTGTGCATGGCATATACAGGGGGGAGCTGGCATATGGAGGTTGTGCGTGGCATATACAGGGGTGAGCAGGCATATGGAGGTTGTGCGTGGCATGTACAGGGGGAGCTGGCATATGGAGGTTGTGTGTGGCATATACAGGGGGAGCTGGCATATGGAGGTTGTGCATGGCATATACAGGGGTGAGCAGGCATATGGAGGTTGTGCGTGGCATGTACAGGGGGAGCTGGCATACGGAGGTTGTGTGTGGCATATACAGGGGTGAGCTGGCATATGGAGTTTGTGCATGGCATATACAGGGGTGATCTGGCATATGGAGGCTGTGCATGGCATATACAGGGGGGAGCTGGCATATGGAGGTTGTGTGTGGCATATACTCCTCACACAATGTGCCCATATAATACCCAACACGTGCACAGTAGGATGACTCTACAGTGTCCCTAGCGCGGTATGATGCAGCAACCGTGTCCACACCATAGTATCATGTCCCCACAACCACTAACACAGTATAATGCTGCAACCGTGTCCACAACATAGTATCATGCCCCCACAACCACTAACACAGTATGATGCTGCAACCGTGTCCACAACATAGTATCATGCCCCCACAACCACTAACACAGTATGAGGCAGCAACTGTGTCCACAACATAGTATCATGCCCCCACAACCACTAATGCAGTATGATGCTGCAACCGTGTCCACAACATAGTATCATGCCCCCTCAACCATTAGCGCAGTATGATGCAGCAACCGTGTCCACAACATAGTATCATGCCCCCTCAACCATTAGCGCAGTATGATGCAGCAACCGTGTCCACAACATAGTATCATGCTCCCACAACCACTAATGCAGTATGAGGCAGCAACTGTGTCCACAACATAGTATCATGCCCCCTCAACCATTAGCGCAGTATGATGCAGCAACCGTGTCCACAACATAGTATCATGCTCCCACAACCACTAATGCAGTATGCTGCAACCGTGTCCACAACATCGTATCATGCCCCCACTAACACAGTATGATGCAGCAACAATGTCCACAACATAGTATCATGCCCCCACAACCATTAGCGCAGTATGATGCAGCAACCGTGTCCACAACATAGTATCATGCCCCCACTAACACAGTATGATGCAGCAACAATGTCCACAACATAGTATCATGCCCCCACAACCATTAGCGCAGTATGATGCAGCAACCGTGTCCACAACATCGTATCATGCCCCCACTAACACAGTATGAGGCAGCAACTGTGTCCACAACATAGTATCATGCCCCCACAACCATTAGCGCAGTATGATGCAGCAACCGTGTCCACAACATAGTATCATGCCCCCTCAACCATTAGCGCAGTATGATGCAGCAACCGTGTCCACAACATGGTATCATGCTCCCACAACCACTAATGCAGTATGAGGCAGCAACTGTGTCCACAACATAGTATCATGCCCCCACAACCATTAGCGCAGTATGATGCAGCAACCGTGTCCACAACATAGTATCATGCCCCCTCAACCATTAGCGCAGTATGATGCAGCAACCGTGTCCACAACATGGTATCATGCTCCCACAACCACTAATGCAGTATGAGGCAGCAACTGTGTCCACAACATAGTATCATGCCCCCTCAACCATTAGCGCAGTATGATGCAGCAACCGTGTCCACAACATAGTATCATGCTCCCACAACCACTAATGCAGTATGATGCTGCAACCGTGTCCACAACATCGTATCATGCCCCCACTAACACAGTATGATGCAGCAACAATGTCCACAACATAGTATCATGCCCCCACAACCACTAACACAGTATGATGCAGCAACATTGTCCACAACATAGTATCATGCCCCCACAACTATTAGCGCAGTATGATGCTGCAACCGTGTCCACACCATGTTATGATGCCCCCAGAACCATTAGCGCAGTATGATGCAGCAACCGTGTCCACAACATAGTATCATGCCCCCACAACCACTAATGCAGTATGATGCTGCAACCGTGTCCACAACATAGTATCATGCTCCCACAACCACTAATGCAGTATGATGCTGCAACCGTGTCCACAACATAGTATCATGCCCCCACTAACACAGTATGATGCAGCAACAATGTCCACAACAGAGTATCATGCCCCCATAACCATTAGCACAGTATGATGCAGCAACAATGTCCATAACATAGTATCATGCTCCCACAACCATTAGCACAGTATGATGCAGCAACTGTGTCCACAACATAGTATCATGCCCACACAACCATTAGCACAGTATGATGCAGCAACCATGTCCACAACATAGTATCATGCCCCCACAACCACTAACACAGTATGATGCTGCAACAATGTCCATAACATAGTATCATGCCCCCACAACCATTAGCACAGTATGATGCAGCAACAATGTCCACAACATAGTATCATGCCCCACAACCATTAGCACAGTATGATGCTGCAACAATGTCCACAACATAGTATCATGCCCCCACAACCATTAGCACAGTATGATGCAGCAACCGTGTCCACACCATATTATGATGCCCCCAGAACCATTAGCGCAGTATGATGCAGCAACCGTGTCCACAACATAGTATCATGCCCCCACAACCACTAATGCAGTATGATGCTGCAACCGTGTCCACAACATAGTATCATGCCCCCACAACCATTAGCGTAGTATGAGGCAGCAACCGTGTCCACACCATATTATGATGCCCCCAGAACCATTAGCACAGTATGATGCTGCAATCGTGTATACAGCATAGTATCATGCCCCCACAACCACTAACATAGTATGATGTGACCATTGCACACCCCATTCATTATGATACTGCAACAGCCCCCTCCAATGCAGTATGTTGTCCCCACAGTGCCCCCAACACCGTATGATGCCAACATTCTTCCCCCACATACATTATGAGGCCCCTACACTGTAAGAATCTTCTACATCCCCCCACACAGTATGATGCCTCCACAGCCCCACAAAACAGTATGATGGCCCCACAGTACCCCATACACAATGTGATGGCCCCCAAAGTCTCACACACCGTATGATGGTCCCAGCTGCCTCCAATATAAAGTATGATTTCCCCCACAGTTCCCTACATAGTTTGATTACCCATACAGTCCCCTCACACAAAATTGAGGCCCCCACACATAGCATGATGTCCTCATAACTATGTCCAAGAAGTATCATTTCTCCTTGCGGAGAATGACATGCTAAGCATGTCGAGGTGAGGAGACTTAAAGCCGCAATGCTCCTCTGGGAAATATGCTAATTATGCAAATTGTCTCTTCAGAGAGGAAGAGGACTAGAACTCTAGTGCCACCTATTGGAGGTAGCAATCCTAAAAGTCAATGTTGACCCTTTAACGAGCCTAGTTACATGACTTAGGATAAAAGCCAAGCCAGAATCTCCATTTGCAGACACTGTGTTTCGGGGTACTGCCCCTCATCAGTGCAAAGTGGGAGAAGATCTGGTTTGGCTGTGAGAGAGGCGTCTGACCGATATCCAAGAAGTATCATTTCTCCTTGCGGAGAATGACATGCTAAGCATGTCGAGGTGAGGAGACTTAAAGCCGCAATGCTCCTCTGGGAAATATGCTAATTATGCAAATTGTCTCTTCAGAGAGGAAGAGGACTAGAACTCTAGTGCCACCTATTGGAGGTAGCAATCCTAAAATTCAATGTTGACCCTTTAACGAGCCTAGTTACATGACTTAGGATAAAAGCCAAGCCAGAATCTCCATTTGCAGACACTGTGTTTCAGGGTACTGCCCCTCATCAGTGCAAAGTGGGAGAAGATCTGGTTTGGCTGTGAGAGAGGCATCTGACCGATATCCAAGAAGTATCATTTCTCCTTGCGGAGAATGACATGCTAAGCATGTACCCCGAAGCACAGTGTCTGCAAATGGAGATTCTGGCTTGGCTTTTATCCTAAGTCATGTAACTAGGCTTGTTAAAGGGTCAACATTGCCTTTTAGGATTGCTACCTCCAATAGGTGGCACTAGAGTTCTAGTCCCATAACTATGTACACAGTATGGTGACCCCCACAATTCCATCCACAGCACACACAGTATGATTGCTCCTACTCAGCATGCTCGCTCCATTCCAAAAGAATTGACTGACAAAATTGTTTAAAAATGTTCTCACGCAGCCCAATTCCTCCAGTGCCCTTCACCCGTCTGTGCAGGCTCGATCTAGTCTCATCATTGTGCCTTCTGGCTGACACTCAGATCTACAGACTGAATACAGTTCTACCATTGAATTCCACTGTATTGGCCTCGGAAGCAGATACTGGTGAAATGTAGCCACCAGCACAGGGAGGGCAATGTTGCTTTACACCACACCCCCCACACACTCACGGCTCCCATCATGGCTGCATGGTTTGCCGCTGTTAGCTTGAAGCGGGTGGCATACTGCTATCATTTAGACACTTTTGTCTATGAATGATAACTTTGTGATCGGTGGGGGTCCAACTACTAAAAGCAGGGTTCTGCAATGAGCCATCAGAATGGAGCGGTGGCGGCACATGCGTTCCACCGCTTCTTGTATTGTCTATAGGATTGCTAGAGAGAATCAAGTAGAGCTGTACGCATGTGACGGCCATCCAGGCAAAAAATTGAGTGATGGAGGCCACAACTGTTTCATCGTCCTGTTCTCTGGATCTATGGGGATCCAATCTGTCCGACTCCCACCAATCACAATGACCAATCCTGTGGAAAATGTGAAGCTAAAGACTGTTTATAGATGGACGGTAGTTTGCTGCGAGGTCAGGTGGATCTTCTGCATTGTCTCTAATGGGCCATCCAGTTGTTAGCGAAGGTAGAAATGACCATTCTCGACCAATAATAACTTTACAGCATACTAGACTTCTATTGTAGAAAAATAAAAGTCTAGTTGTTATGCTTCTCCATTGCTTTTCTGTACAAGTTAAAAGAAAGTATACCAATGCGTATACATCAAACGTGATGATAACACAGCCCTAAACCTGAACTCCAATGCAGTTTCACATTGAAGAGCAGTTTTATAGTTACACGTAGCTAGAATTTACAGGAAACATTGGAAATTTATTGAGGCTTTTGTTTCAGTTTTCGCGCATAAAAAAAAATCACCAAGTTTGTACCGTTTCGTGCAGCACTGAAAATTTGGTGCAAAGTACAATAATGCAGCCCGAAAAGCAACTGACTTCAAGCTTCAATTCATCTCATTAATATTATTATTATTATTATACATTTTATAGCGCCATTTATTCCATGGCACTTTACATGTGAAATGGGCAAATATGGACAAGTATAATAAACATGAGCAAAACAAGGTGCACACAAGTACAGAAGGAGAGAGGACCCTGCCCGCGAGGGCTCCCCATCTACAGGACACGGGTGAGGGTACAGTAGGAGAGAGTAGAGCTGGTCGTGTGGCGGTTCAGTAGACTGAGGATCACCGCAGGTTGCAGGCTTGTCGGAAGAGGTGGGTCTTCAGGTTCTTTTTGAAGGTTTCCGTCGTAGGGGAAAGTCTGATGTGTTGAGGTAGAAAGTTCCAGAGTATGGGGGAAGCACGGGAGAAGTCTTGTATGCGGTTGTGCGTAGAAGAGATAAGAGGGGAGTAGAGAAGGAGATCTTGAGAGGATCGAAGGTTGCGTGTGGGTAAGTACCGGGAGACCATGTCACAGATGTATAGAGGAGACAGATTGTGGATGGCTTTGTATGTTATAGGGTTTTGAACTGGAGCCTCTGGACAATAGGAAACCAGTGAAGGGCTTGGCATAGAGAGGCTAAAGAATAACAGGGAGATAGGTGGATTAGTTGGGCAGCAGAGTGTAGGATGGATTAGATTGGTGCTAGAGAGGAGGCCAGAGAGTAGGAGGTAGCAGTAGTCGAGGCGGGAGATGGTAAGGGCATGCGCTAGTGGTTTTGTGGCTTCATAGTCAAGGATTGTATGGATCCGGGAAATATTTTTGAGTTTGTGTCAGTAGGAGGAGGCAAGGACTTGGATATGTGGCTTGAAAGAGAGGGCAGAGTCGAGGATCACCCCGAGGCATTGAGCATGCGGGACTGGGGAAAGTTTATCTCATGATAAATTCCCTCTTGTAAGTCACTTTGTAAGGACATTATTTTGTCATGTGCATATCTTATATATACTCTCTTCTCCTTAGCTCAGATTTGCTTGTCTTGTGTCAAAAGCGAGCTCCTTCTGATAAGTTTTATATATGTCCTAGTTTAGTCTTTATCCCGTGACATAATCTCTCCCAGAATGCAGAGCAGAAGACATTAGATTAGCCCACCAAGGGATGTGTCTGTCTACAGATGGTAAGCTGTTTTAGGGGCAATCAGCAGAAATGTACTACAAGCAGACTTTCTGTAGTTCAGGATCATTAGACCCTTAATTACTGCTGTAGAAACCTTATGGGTTCTTCTAATGAGTGCACCAGTGTTACAGGACGATGCTTCAGAAGAAGACTACAGCGCTGTGTCCTGCACTGTACAGATGCTCAGGCTGATGCTTGCAGCCTTGAGCATTAACAATGATCGGAGTCCAAATTGGTCTAGGATCATGTAACCCCTTAGATGCCAAAATGAATGGTGACTGCCAAAAAGTATAATAAAAAAACACAAGTTCTCATAAAGCTATGTTGAAAGAAAGATGAAAAAATTGTGGATCTTGACATGCAATGATAAAAAATGGAGAAAATGGTTGGTTCTTGGAGCCATATTCTTGGTATCAGAAGGCACAGATCCTACTGACAGTTGTCAGTGACGGTAATTCATACATGTCTATGAGGCAGACAGAGAAGCTGCATAATGTGCCGTGTAGAGGACAGGCAGTCACCTGCGTCCTCCAAGTTTGTGAAGTCGACTCATTTGTATTGATGTCAGAGGAGAATGCAACTTTTGTTTTATTTCATTTTGGCAGTGATCCCACCGGCTTTGTCTTTTTGGTGGTAATGGCTATTTTCTGAGGCTTCAAATGCTTTGGCTTCCTTTTTAAAAAAAACACTTAAGTGTGAACAGCAATATATAAATTATGTCATGTCTAAGCTCCAGTAACAGAGGCGTATCTAGGCTTTCTGGCACCCGGGGCAAGAATTTGGTTCGGCGCCCCCCCCAGTACATATGCGACTTGCAAGTACCCACAAGCCGCTCTCCCTAATGCTCTCAATGTTCAGTAAAAAACTGAAAGCAGGAAGAGAAGCTCGTTGTCACAGGACCATAACTATGAAAATCGCGTATGAGTGAAGTGTCCATGTGATGACTACTGGAACCTGCAGAGCTGAATCCTGACATTGCAGCTTCTGAATTCTCACAACGAATGCACTGCACACTTTTAGGATCCTCCCTTGCCGATGTACAGTCATGTCAGCACAAGTATGCGAGTTATATACTTCTGGCCACATTCCGACTAGACGTGCCCGGCCTCGCTCTGTTCATTTTCATTGAGTGAGGCCACACATGTCTAGTCAGCATGTGACCGTATGTATGTAAATTACCGGCACGAGAGAATCCTGACAGCGTGCAGTGAGCACTGTGAGAATTCAGAAGTCTGCAGTCACACAGAATGACTGCAGACTCAGCACAAACCTGGACAACCCCTGTAATGCTCCTAACAAATAAAAACATGAGAATAAGTCAGTATCACAAATAATATATACATCCAGGTACCTTATAGATGACGGCGTCTCTGGAGTCGTTCTCCTTCTTTTCTTCTTCTTGTCCAGACCCCATGATGAGTTTTCTCATCCACAGCTGTCTCTGTAGACTTCCATCTTCTCCGTTCTTCTGCACCAATTCTCCACGCGATGCCTTAAAGATTGAAGTGTCATTATAATAATAATAATAATAATCTTTATTTTTATATAGCGCTAACATATTCCGCAGCGCTTTACAGTTCGCACACATTTTTCATCACTGTCCCCGATGGGGCTCACAATCTGAATTCCCTATCAGTATGTCTTTGGAGTGTGGGAGGAAACCGGAGTACCCGGAGGAAACCCACGCAAACACGGGGAGAACATACAAACTCCTTGCAGATGTTGTCCTTGGTGGGATTCGAACCCAATGCCCCTAAATACAAATATCTGCAATATACTGTCGCCTCACACTATTCCCCTCCCTCCTCATACTGTCTCCTCTAACATCCCACCTGTTCACCATACTGTCTCCTCATATATTTACCCCCTCACTCTCTATACTGTCTGCTCACACATACCCCTGACTCCCCATACTGTGTCTGCACACATCCCATCACCCTCACTCCCCATACTGTGTCCACATACATTTTTCCCATCACTCCCCATACTGTGTCCACATACATTCACCCGTTCGCACCCCTTACTGTCTGCACCCATCCCCCATACTGTTTCCTCATACATGCCTCGGCACACAAAATTTATGAAATATAATGCTCAACTTTATAAGACTAAAGCAATTCTGATCAAGTTATTTCAATACATATACTGTATGCTGATACAAAGAAAGTACCTCAGATTACCACCACCGAGATAAGCAATACTGTGGTAATCTGAGGTACTTTCTTTGTATCAGCATATATGTATTGAAATAACTTTATCAGAATTGCTTTAGTCTTATAAAGTTGAGCATTATATTTCATAAATTTTGTGTGCCGAAGTTTTTCTACTGTACAATATATGTCTTTTAACTCTGAGCACCTAAATTGGCAGTGAGCACCCCATTCTCTACAGTATTCCTCATAAATACTCTTCATTTTGTGTCCTCAAATCACCCCACACACATTAAATCCCATCCCCACTCCAAATCCCCCCACATTAAGTATTCCCCATCCCCACTCAATAACCCCCGTCCCAACACACACTCATTATGTAGCCCCCACTCATTATGTACCCCCACTCATTATGTACCCCCACACATTAACCCCCATCCCCACTCATTAACCCCCCCACACATTAACCCCCATCCCCACTCATTAACCCCCCACACATTAACCCCATCCCCACTCATTAACCCCCCACACATTAGCCCCCATCCCCACTCATTAACCCCCCTCACATATTAACCCTCATCCCCACTCATTAACCCCCCCACACAATAACCCCCATCCCCACTCATTAACCCTCCACACATAAACCCCCATCCCCACTCATTAACCCCACACACATTAACCCCCATCCCCACTCATTAACCCCCCACACATTAACCCCATCTCCACTCATTAACCCCCACACATTAACCCCCATCTCCACTCATTAACCCCCACACATTAACCCCCATCTCCACTCATTAACCCCTCAACTCATTTACCCCCATCCCCACTCATTAACCCCCATCTCCACTTATTAACCCCCATCCCCACTCATTAACCCCCATCCCCACTCATTAACCCCCCACTCATTAAACCCCATCCCCACATTAACCCCCATCTCCACTCATTAACCCCAAACATTAACCCCCATCCCCACTCATTAACCCTCCACACATTAACCCCCATCCCCACTCATTAACCCCCCCACTCATTAAACCCCATCCCCACATTAACCCCCATCTCCACTCATTAACCCCCAAACATTAACCCCCATCCCCACTCATTAACCCCCAAACATTAACCCCCATCCCCACTCATTAACCCCCACATAGTAACCCCCATCCCCACTCATTAACCCCCCCACTCATTAACCCCCATCCCCACTCATTAACCCCCACACATTAACCCTCATCCCCACTCACTAACCCCCCACACAATAACCCCCATCCCCACTCATTAATCCCCCACACATTAACCCCCATCCCCACTCATTAACCCCCCACACATTAACCCCATCTCCACTCATTAACCCCCACACATTAACCCCCATCTCCACTCATTAACCCATCAACTCATTTACCCCCATCCCCACTTATTAACCCCCATCTCCACTTATTAACCCCATCTCCACTCATTAAACCCCATCTCCACTCATTAACCCCCAAACATTAACCCCCATCCCCACTCATTAACCCCCCACACACTAACCCCCATCCCCACTCATTAACTCCCATCCCCACTCATTAACCCCCCACACATTAACCCCCATCTCCACTCATTAACCCCCACACATTAACCCCCCACACATTAACCCCCATCTCCACTCATTAACCCCCATTCCCACTCATTAACCCCCCACACATTAACCCCCATCTCTACTCATTAGCCCCCCACACATTAACCCCCATCCCCACTCATTAACCCCCCACACATTAACCACCATCTCCACTCATTAATCCCCACACATTAACCCCCATCCCCACAATAACCCCCATCTCCACTCATTAATTCCCCCCATCTCTCATCTTCAGTGGTTCTTCAGCTCCACAGTGGAGCACACATACCACCTCCATCAGCGTTTGCTCTGGGCGCCGGGGAGTGACGTCAGCAGTGTGATCACATGACCTGATCACGCTGCTGACGTTGCTCTGACCTGGCGGTCAGAGCTTCAATTGTACTGGCGTCTGTGTAGACGCCAGTACAATTGCTGCCTGGGAGCCGGCGCGGCCTCCTTCTCTGCTGTCAGAGAGAACAGCCGACTCAAAGGACAGGAAGCGGCAGAACGCAGCCGCCGGGAAGGAGACACTGCGGACCGCTGCATTAGGCGGCCCGACTGCACCCCCCTGCTGGCTGCGCCTGAGGCAACTGCCCTGGCTCCCCCCCAGGATACGCCTCTGTCCAGTAAGACGGATCAATGTAGCAAGTCATAGCAATATCCAACACATCCACATCTCATAGACAGGACTCACCTGTAGTGATGAGCAAGCGAGCAAGCATGCTCGCCACGTGAGCGATCACCGGGTGCTCGGGTGCGCATCGAATATCACTGGTGCTCAAGAGTCCTGCTCAAGTCCCACCCTCGCATGTTTTGTGGCTGTTAGGCAGCCAATAATCATGTAGGGATTGCCCATGTATGGCAGACAATCCCTGCGTGTTTTCTGACTTTTTATCAGTCCCCGGGGTGGGGACTTGAGCACGGCTCTTGAGCACCAGCAATATTCGATGGGTACTCAAGTGGCGAGCATGCTCGCTCATCACTACTCACCATACATATTCATTCACATTACTAAAAAGGACCCTTCACCGGATCAAAAGCAGACAGTTTTGCTCTTATTTTATTGAATGGTCCATTTTTTTGGTTTTGCTTAAATCTGCCATACGGTTCCAAATGGAGGGGCCTCTTCATTTACTGCTAATTTTTGTATCTTTCCCAAGGGTGCGTGTCTCACAGGATTCTCTAGGGACGTGTCTTTAGGCTGCTATGGAATGTTACCCTGTGAGCCATACCCATTTGATAAAGACCATAATTTGCACTGAATAAAAACACCAAAATCTCTGGAACCATTTTGGCGAATTAAAAAAATAAAAATAAAAAACCCTGCATATTCAAGGGAGCAGCGGAAGTAAAATAGGAGCAAAAACTGTCCACCTTTGACCTGGTGGAGGTCTTCTGTAATTAGTCTAGTACTCAGTTATGGAGAAACATTCAGCATTTCTGTGAGTTCTCTGAAGACGTATGTATCTAAATGTCTGAGTTCTCGTACAACTCACAAGGTTGGTGCGGCATACATGGCCCCTTCTGTGCATTATTCTAGTAGAAGATCTGGATCATATTTATGGGTGAGGAGCTTTGGTAAGATGGTTTTGATTTTTGACAGTGGGATATGTTAATAGGTATGATGCTTATGTAATACCATGGCCGCCGGGGGATAGCTTCTGCGGTCGCTCCAGTACTTACTGTGCTGGAGGCTGTTACATCACCCATATGCTGTTCACTTTGGGGACCCGATTGACTGCAGACAGAGGCTGGAAGCAACTTTAACAACTCAGCTTTATTCTCTTCAGGGCACAGCATATCCACTATGGCTACAGGACTCTTTACTCGGTAACAGCAATACATCTTCATCTACAGCAGTACGTCACTTCTTCCTTCACTTCACACATAAGCACCACACAGGCAAGCTGACACGTCACATGGAGCACGATGAACACGGAACTCTTCCCTTCTTCCAGAGCCCGACTTCAGCCCACAAAGGTACCCGACTTTTCTGTTACAGCTCACACCCTAAAGGCACTGTTGCTCCTGTTCGTGTCCTAGATTCACAGCTCACTAAACTCTCCACAAAGCTCCCGTACTCCAGCTGCTACTCCCACAGACCTCCCTGGCTTGCAATTCTCCAGACAGGGCTGGACTCAGTAGACTGGCTTGGGTTGTCACTTCAGCTCTTCCTTGCTAGCTGACTTGACCGACGAGACTCCTTCTTCTGTCTCGCTAGCCTTACAGTCCCCAGTCCCTGACTGCAAGGCCTCCAACACCACAACGTGCCAGGTAATGCTGTAGGCACTCTGCTGTTCTTCACTCTCCTCCTGTCCTGTTCGCTACCCCCAGCTCAACTAACTCTTGGAGGGAAATCTATCTCCTTTCCTCCTGTCTAGCCACTCCTCTAAGTTAACCCCTAAGCAGTCTTCTCACTAGTTGAGCTCAGTGCCCCCATCTAGTGGCCCTTTTCTAATATTCTAATATAACACCTATCTAACTATTGTTGTGTGGACGCAAACACACACACACACAACATACATACATACAGATAATACACATTAGGCGGGGGTCACACTGGCGAGGAATACGGCCGAGTGAGAGGCGCTAAAAGCATGCATTACACACGGACCAATGATTCTCTATGGTGTTCCTCGCACCAGCCGTATATTTCTCATCCGTATTCTACGCTCCGTGCCACTCGCAGCATGCTGCGATTGTCAGCGTACTACGCCTGTAATACGCCAATGCAAGTCTATGGGCACGCAAAAAATATGGATTACACACGGACCACACATGTGACTTGTGAGAAATACGCACCCGGTGTCTTTTAGCAAAGCCAGCAATTCAGTGCGCTATACAGTAAACTCACACTGACAGGTTTAATAAAGAAACAAAAGAATAGATATAGACACATAGAATACATATATCTATATATACATACATTCTATGTGTATATATCTATTCTTTGGTTTATGTTATAAACCCTGTCATAGGGCTCCATTATATGTCCATTTTGCAAGGTGGCGAGAAAATCTCACCATACGGATGCCATACGGATTACATACGGATGCTGACATGCGCAAAATACGCGACCACACCTTGATTACGGATGACATACGGAGCACTATTTAGGGGTCATTCATCCGTATTACGCCTGTAAACTACTGACCGTATTTTGCGTCGGTTAGTGTTACCCCGGCCTTAATGTTACTATTTACAGGGCGAGGCCCTTGACCTCATTACAATTAATGCATCAACCCCCATGCACATTAGAGCAAAATCGGCCAAAACCATCTTTTTTTTTTTTTTTTACGGTCCTGACCTGAGGCCCACTGACATCCTCAAATAAATAGTGTACGGAGAAAGAAGGATCGGGCATGTTGTGTCTTAACACCTGATCTATTTGCACTTAGAAAAGTTAGTCCACCAGTGGCCAAACTACGTATATATGTGTAAGGGAGGTCAGTAGGAATAAAGGTATATGGCAACCTTTAGCCATAAATGAAGGATGGACCAAATAAGTGGTCATAAACTTGTAAATAACTCATGAAAGAATAAAGTTACATTAAAACCAAGCACACCATTGTTTTTCTTGTGAAATTCTCAATAAGTTTGATGTGTCACATGACCCTCTTCCCATTGGAAAAAATAAAGTTGGATCCAAAATGACCGACTTCAAAATTGCCGCCATGGTCAACACCCATCTTGAAAAGTTTCCCCCTTCCCATATACTAATGTGGCCCAGAAAGGAAGTTGATATCACCAACCATTCCCATTTTATTTAGGTGTATCCATATCAATGGCCCACCCTGTACAAGCCAGGAGAACGGATGGTTCCAAAATGGCATTCTGTCTATCTGCAGTCACCACTAGAGGGAGCTTAGGAGCTCATGGCATCAATACTATACAGTGAGCTCCTTCCAGTGGTGGCGGCAGGGGATTTGGAACTTTGCATCAGGTAAAAAAAGAAGCCACCTAAAAAGGCGCAACTATATACAAGAAAGTTTGTGATGCATTCCAAGTTCATGATCACTGCAGTTCAATTTTTCATAATAAATGCTGCCAACGCAACTAGGCAAACTGAAGAAAACATGATGAACAAAACAAACAGGCACAATGGTGCTAATACCCTCCTGGGTAACAGTTATTTATCTGGGGACTGTTCTTTAATGTGGGTCTCCTCCTGGGATGGTGGAAGCTGGTTTCTTGGGCTGCTTCCAGGGGAGAACTTCTGATTTTCCTGTTCCTGCTGGTTGTTCACAAATTGCATGTATTCCTTCTCCCAAGGAGTGAGGTTAGTGGTTGCCTGTGTAGATGGAGTGGCAGCTGATGTAACCGCTGAAACTGTTGCCTGAGGTTCTGCAGGGGTTGCAGGCGATACCAGTGACTGGTGCACTTCAACTTCTACAATAACTAGCGGTACTGCTACCTGTCGTTGCTGGCATGGTGCAACTTGAATGTTGCCACTTGGGTTCGGAACAAGCATAGGACTATTTCTGTCCACAGGCACAGTTCCTAGCACCAGGATCATGGCAGGAGCGGTGATCATACTTGGCGCCTCCCAGTGATATTCTGGCTCCGGTGTAGGTACAGGTTGGCGAACAGTGGCAGCTGCAACCTCCGAGGCTGCCTGGTGAGCTGGCGGCAGCTGGGTCCGAGCTGGTACAGGATTGGGGCACGCCGGTAGGAGCCTGCGCTGCCACGTCAGGTCCAGGCTGGGACTCAGCCCCGGTCCCACTGTCTGCTCCAGGACTCTCATGTACCTTCTCCAGACAGGTCGCATCCAGTGACAGTACCGGCTTGGAGGTGGTGGCGGGCGCTGTAAAGGGTATCTCAGCGGCCGTATGCTCCGCAGGTGCTGTCTGGGGGAGAGTGGTTTCTCCCCACTGTTTTCTCCTGGCCTCTGTCTTTCTTCCATCATGGCGTTCTGGCGTTCTCTCTCCTTCCCGGGCTCCTTTCCCGCCACAGGATCTCGCTCCTCCTTCTGGGGGTGGCGTCTTCTTCCTACTCCATACAAAGCCAGTATACGAACCCCTCTGGGGGTGGGCCATGTTGCTGTAGCATAGAAGTTTAGGCAGGGGAGGCCCAGGACAGTTTGCGCTCTTTTCTTAGGTCCACCTATGTTGTCACGCCCTTCTTCACCGCTCCGGCAGCCATTTTGAGAGTCCATTTTACAGTCTATCAATTTGGTTATTCTGCACATTCTCAGCAATGTTTAAGTCCAATAAATCTTCAGCACACAGAACCCGGTGGCACCGGGCTTCGTCATTCTGTTCGTGATGCCAAAAATGGAACACTTGCCAGGGCTGGTGGGGGTTCTCGGTACCGGGTCCGTCAATCTCAATGGGAGTTGTCACGGCAGCCGTGGCCCTGGGCATCCATTGTAAAAGGGGAATGTTAAGTGTGCTAGTAATGATGATTAAAGTTTGAGTGAATGATTCGTGACGCCACCTGTGGTGTTCGGCAAGGGAGGTGTTAAGCCGACGCTGCAAGCAGATCCTCTGGGACAGATGGTGTGGTGCAGCAATGATGTTGTGGCCCTCCACAGGTAGGGCTCTAGTCCCAGGGCAGTGTAGATGAAGAGATAGTCAAGCGATAGGGGAGAGATATAGATGGTGCAGTGCCAGGCACAGAGATGTAGCAGTGCTGAGCATGTTGGCGCAGGAATAACTGGAGGACACCAGGGCATGTAGTTCCAAAGCTTTACTCACAGTCTGTTGGGCATACAGGTACCCGCATCCATGACGTGTCCTCCGGGTCAGGGGCTCAGTCAACCTCCAAGATAGGTGAAGCACTCCGTTCCAACACTCCGCCAACATGTGCCTTTTCTGAACGTCTCCCTCTTAGGGCCTAGGTGAAGTACTCACAGTACTGAGTTACACTGGAGTTCCTTCTTTCAGATGTTCCTATGAACTCTACTTGTACGGCAGACAGCTGTAGCCTGCTTCAGGGACTCCTGGCTACTAAGTCCCGGCTCACTCACGATGCTGTTGTGCCCCCAAGTCTTGTGTGGGAATAAAGTGGTCACTACTTCTATTCCTCCGGTGTCTGCTGCAGGACCATTAGTATCCATACAACCTCGGGGACCGGACCCCGGCCTTGCGCTCAGAACTTGGGGAAGGTTTCTCTTCTAACCCTAATCCTTAGTCCTCTCCTTCCGTTCAAAACTATCTTTCTTATGGAGAATCAGGCTTTCTGAATATGTCTCTTTCCTGTGCCAGCAGACCCAGGTCACTGAGGTCTGCTGCAGCACTTCCCTCCTCCATCCCACTCCGGGGATCTCCTCAGACCAACTCTCGTCACAGGCACTCTGCCTCAGACTCCCTGAGTCAGACTGCCTGAATCCTAACCTCTCCCGCTCTCTGGTGCAGACTAAGCTCCACGCACCTCCCAGCACTCTTCGTGTTCCAAGCAGGGAGCCACCAAAGGTGCTTTGCTACACTACTATGTTGTGTGGGATGCAGGTGTTGGAGTGTGGTCAGGTGTCTCCACCTTAGGCTACTTTCACACATCAGGTTTTTGACAGACAAAACCGGATCCGTCTCATCCGGTTCATCCGTTTTTCTATCCGTTTTTCGACGGATTACGCCGGATCCGGTTTTTAAAATTGACCCTTGTGGCTACTGAGCATGCTCAGACCAAAAAAACCGGAACCGGCCACCGGATCCGGCTTTCGTCGGATCCGGCGCATTGCGGCGCTCATAGGCTTCCATTGTGTGAAAAAGCCGGACGCGCCGGATCCGGCGTGTCCGGCTTTTTCGCCGGAGACAAAAAAACGTTACAGTAGACGTTTTTTCCAGACGCCGGATCCGGACACATTGCCGGATCCGGCGAAAACCGGATGAAACGCATGGCCATCCGGCGCGATCCGGCGCAAATGCAAGTCAATGGGGGGGAAACCGGATCCGGCATTACATTTCGCCGGATCCGGTTTCTGTCAAAAGCGCCGGATCGCGCCTGAAGGCGAAAACCTGATGTGTGAAAGAGGCCTTACCTGGATGGTGGGGTACCACACCTCAGGAGGAGGTGCAGTACCTCTGTGGAGACTGAACCCTCAGGGGCACCACAGAATGGCCATCAAGGTCTCCCGATCTGACCCCTTAGACTTTTATCTTTGGGGTCATGTGAAGGCAATTGTCTATGTTGTGAAGATACGAGATGTGCAGCATCTGAAACAATGGATACTGGGAGCCTGTGCTAGCATTTCTTCTGCGATGTATATATGTATGATGTGTATATGGGCCCGGGACTATGGGATGGCGGATATGTATGATGGGTATATGGCCAGGGACTATGGGATGGAGGATGCGTGATTGGTATATGGGCACTGAACTATTGGATGGAGGATATATATGATGGGTATATGGGCACAGAACTTTGGGATGGTGTTACGGACTCGGCTTCTGCTGAGCTCATCTTCCTTTTTAGAGTGGACCCTCTGGGCCGTGGCACCCACCCACCTAAGGCGAGCTGACCTAGTGAGAACACACCCCCTGTACAGGGAGTGTCAGGGGCAAGACCAAGGGGGTGAGCCACCACAACTGCTGGGACCAGCCGGCCGGCTCAAGGAGACACTATTGAGTGTCTGACAACAGGACGGACAGGATATCAAAGATAAAGCGAAGTCACACAGTTTCTTCCTCAAACATGGATTCACACTTTATTCAGGTGCAAGGCATAACAGGGAATCAGGTGCAGGGCACAAACAGTGAAACACGGCAGGATGCGTGCAAGGGGACGCCAAATGTTCCAGGCATAACACGTGCACGAAAACATACCAGGGTCCAGGACAGGATACGTGATAGGGATCACACAAAAGTTCCTAGAAGGGATGCATGCTAGGACACGCCAGGATCCAAGACGGGGTGCAATGGCATCGGACTCCGGACTACTGGCAACGACCGACAGGGTCCAGGCATCGGGCTGCGGACATCAGCTCGCAGTCATCTGGTTCCGGACCTCTGGCAACGGTCGGCAGGTTACGGGAATCCGGCAGGCAAGCCAAGGTTCAAGGCAGGGTGCGTGCTTGGAGACACGCCAGGGTTCAAGTCAGGGTGCGTGCTTGGAGACACGCCAGGGTTCAAGGCAGGGTGCGTGCTTGGAGACACGCCAGGGTTCAAGGCAGGGTGCGTGCTTGGAGACACGCCAGGGTTCAAGGCAGGGTGCGTGCTTGGAGACACGCCAGGGTTCAAGGCAGTGTGTAGAGACACGCCAAGGCACGAGGCTCAAGACAGAGTGCGTGTGTAGAGACACGCCAAGGTCAGGGTTCCAGGACAGGGTTAGGGCCTGTGCGTACAAGAGGGCACGACAGGGAACATGGCAAAGCCTGCGCGTACTTTTACAAAAGCACGGGGAGGTATGCCATGGATAGGCGAGGGCCTGCGCGTGCTTTAGAGAGCACGCAGAGCACAGTGCGGAAATAGCGTGAAGTGCAAGGGAGCACAGAGGGCACGGCTGGGGCACTGGCTAGCTGATCGGGCTGCAGCACTGACAGACGGGCAAGACTCCAGCGAACCCGGCTGAGGCATGGCAGGTGACACAGCTGTCACTGACCGACGAGCACGGCTGAGGCACAAGCAGGCGGGCACGGCTAGGGCAGGCGCATGCAAAGAGCATACGAAGAAACAGAGCAAGGGAAGACAAGAAGAGAAAAAAGGCAGGGCTTAAGCAGAGTACAGAACCAGGAAAGTAAGCATAGGCAGAAACACAGAACAAGAACAGAGCTAGCAGCGGAGCGTAGGCAGAAGCCCAGAGCCGGGCCAAGGGAGAACCTTGGGACTAGCCTAGAAACGTGCAAGAGAGCATAATAGGAAAGAGTCTAGCAGCGGAGCGTAGGCTGAAACCCAGAGCCGGGCCAAGGCAGAGCCTTGGGACTAGACATGGAAAAGAGCACAAACGGAAAGAGAGGAGGAATGGTGCGTGTGCCAGGGAGCACTACAGAGCACCATAGGAGAGAGCGAGGCAGAGCAAGCAAAGACAGAGACCATAGGGAGGAACAAGGCAAGGTACGAAACAAGGCATAGCGAAAACAGGCAAGGCAGAGAATAACAGAAGGACTACAAGTCCAAGCAGGACAAGGACAAACATGGCACAACGGACAAACATAAGACAAAGCACGGAACAAGAGATGGAGTACGAGCACAGAGCGTGTGCAGAGATGCACCACAGAGCAGAGTGCAAGGGCACAGAATAGAGGCAGCACCCCACAGACCAAGCAGCCATGCAGGGACACCACACAATACTCAGGCCCTGAGCATAGGAAGGGGCGGTCTAATATAGGGCATAGCACCTCCTCTTCCGGGTCAGGACCAGGGGAGAACTTCCTAGTTCAGATGCTCCAGGAGCACAGAGTGCAGTCACATGATCAGGGTTTCAGACATGACGAGATGATCACAGAACCAGACAGTGCAGGATCTTAGGAAACGTCACATGATCAAGGTTTCAGACATGACGAGGTGATTGCAGAACCAGACAGTGCAGGATCCTAGGAAACGTCACATGATCAAGGTTTCAGACATGACGAGATGATTGCAGGACCAGACAGTGCAGGATCTTAGGAAACGTCACATGATCAAGGCTTCAGACATGATGAGATGATCACAGAAGGCAAAGCAGAAACACAGGCATCTTGCAGCTCAGCAGACATAAGGTGAGTGTGCACACTGCTCTAGGGTCATGAGGTAAAATAGACATAACAGACATGGCGAGCATGACAGTACCCCCCTCCTTAAGCCCTCTCTTACCGGGGCTGGAAAGAAGAAAAAAAAATTCTTCGGCAGAATCCAGAGTTAGTACAAACCACTCCAACAACGTTGATCCGACATCTGAAACGGACACCTGCACCGGTCAAGACACAGGAGCCGCGGACGAGACACAGGGATCCAGTGGGGAGGACTGCGGGTAGACAAGCAAGTCTTCTTACTCTGGCTGCCATCATTTCCAAACAAGTTCAGAGGTCAAGGGCCGGGTCTGATTTGCATCAGAAGAGTGGCCGGGGTACCGCCATTATCAAGCGAGTTCAGGAGACAGGGCAGATTCTTCATCAGACGGGTGGCCGAGGTACCAGCGGAGTCCATGGCCTGAGTATTCTGTTACGGACTCGGCTTCTGCTGAGCCCATCTTCCTTTTTAGAGTGGACCCTCTGGGCCGTGGGACCCACCCACCTAGGGCGAGCTGACCTAGTGAGAACCCACCCCCTGTACAGGGAGTGTCAGGGGCAAGACCAAGGGGGTGAGCCACCACGACTGCTGGGACCAGACGGCCGGCTCAAGGAGACACTATTGAGTGTCTGACAACAGGACGGACAGGATACCAAAGATAAAGCAAAGTCACACAGTTTCTTCCTCAAACGTGGATTCACACTTTATTCAGGTGCAAGGCATAACAGGGAATCAGGTGCAGGGCACAAACAGTGAAACACGGCAGGATGCGTGCAAGGGGACGCCAAATGTTCCAGGCATAACACGTGCACGAAAACATACCAGGGTCCAGGACAGGATACGTGATAGGGATCACACAAGAGTTCCTAGAAGGGATGCATGCTAGGACACGCCAGGATCCAAGACGGGGTGCGATGGCATTGGACTCCGGACTACTGGCAACGACCGACAGGGTCCAGGCATCGGGCTGCGGACATCAGCTCCAGACATCAGGCCGCAGTCATCTGGTTCCGGACCTCTGGCAACGGTCGGCAGGTTACGGGAATCCGGCAGGCAAGCCAAGGTTCAAGGCAGGGTGCATGCTTGGAGCCACGCCAGGGTTCAAGGCAGGGTGCGTGCTTGGAGACACGCCAGGGTTCAAGGCAGGGTGCGTGCTTGGAGACACGCCAGGGTTCAAGGCAGGGTGCGTGCTTGGAGACACGCCAGGGTTCAAGGCAGGGTGCGTGCTTGGAGACACGCCAGGGTTCAAGGCAGGGTGCGTGCTTGGAGACACGCCAGGGTTCAAGGCAGGGTGCGTGCTTGGAGACACGCCAGGGTTCAAGGCAGGGTGCGTGCTTGGAGACACGCCAGGGTTCAAGGCAGGGTGCGTGCTTGGAGACACGCCAGGGTTCAAGGCAGGGTGCGTGCTTGGAGACACGCGAAGGCACAAGGCTCAAGACAGAGTGCGTGTGTAGAGACACGCCAAGGTCAGGGTTCCAGGACAGGGTTAGGGCCTGTGCGTGCAAGAGGGCACGACAGGGAACATGGCAAAGCCTGCGCGTACTTTTACAAAAGCACGGGGAGGTATGCCATGTGCAGGCGATGGCCTGCGCGTGCTTTAGAGAGCACAGTGCGGAAACAGCGTGAAGTGCAAGGGAGCACAGAGGGCATGGCTGGGGCACTGGCTAGCTGATCGGGCTGCGGCACTGACAGACAGGCAAGACTCCAGCGAACCCGACTGAGGCATGGCAGGCGACACAGCTGTCACTGACCGACGAGCACGGCTGAGGCACAAGCAGGCGGGCACGGCTAGGGCAGGCGCATGCAAAGAGCATACAAAGAAACAGAGCAAGGGAAGACAAGATGAGAAAAAAGGCAGGGCTTAAGCAGAGTACAGAACCAGGAAAGTAAGCATAGGCAGAAACACAGAACAAGAACAGAGCTAGCAGCGGAGCGTAGGCAGAAGCCCAGAGCCGGGCCAAGGGAGAACCTTGGGACTAGCCTAGAACCGTGCAAGAGAGCATAATAGGAAAGAGTCTAGCAGCGGAGCATAGGCCAAAGCCCAGAGCCGGGCGAAGGCAGAGCCTTGGGACTAGACATGGAAAAGAGCACAAACGGAAAGAGAGGAGGAATGGTGCGTGTGCCAGGGAGCACTACAGAGCACCATAGGAGAGAGCGAGGCAGAGCAAGCAAAGACAGAGACCATAGGGAGGAACAAGGCAGAGCAAGGCAAGGTACGGAACAAGGCATAGTGAAAACAGGCAAGGCAGAGAATAACAGAAGGACTACAAGTCCAAGCAGGACAAGGACAAACATGGCACAACGGACAAACATAAGACAAAGCACGGAACAAGAGATGGAGTACGAGCACAGAGCGTGTGCAGAGATGCACCACAGAGCAGAGTGCAAGGGCACAGAATAGAGGGAGCGCCCCACAGACCAAGCAGCCATGCAGGAACACCACACAATACTCAGGCCCTGAGCATAGGAAGGGGCGGTCTAATATAGGGCATAGCACCTCCTCTTCCGGGTCAGGACCAGGGGAGAACTTCCTAGTTCAGATGCTCCAGGATCACAGAGTGCAGTCACATGATCAAGGTTTCAGACATGACGAGGTGATTGCAGAACCAGACAGTGCAGGATCCTAGGAAACGTCACATGATGAAGGTTTCAGACATGACGAGATGATTGCAGAACCAGACAGTGCAGGATCCTAGGAAATACATGATCAGGGATTCTAGACATGACGAGAAGATCACAGAAGGCAAAGCAGAAACGCAGGCATCTTGCAGCTCAGCAGACATAAGGTGAGTGTGCACACTGCTCTAGGGTCATGAGGTAAAACAGACATGGCAGACATAACAGACATGGCGAGCATGACAGATGGAGGATATGTATGATGGGTATATGGGCACTGGACTATGGGATAGAGGATATAATGGGTATATGGGCACTGGACTATGGGATGGAGGATATGTATGATGGGTATATGGGCACTGGACTATGGGATAGAGGATATAATGGGTATATGGGCACTGGACTATGGGATGGAGGATATGTATGACGGGTATATGGGCACGGGACTAGGGGATGGAGGATATGTATGACGGGTATATGGGCACTGGACTATGGGATGGAGGATATGTATGACGGGTATATGGGCACGGGACTATGGGATGGAGGATATGTATGATGGCTATATGGGCACTGGACTATGGGATGGAGGATATGTATGATGGGTATATGGGCACTGGACTATGGGATGGAGGATATGTATGATGGGTATATGGGCACTGGACTATGGGATGGAGGATATGTATGACGGGTATATGGGCACGGGACTATGGGATGAAGGATATGTATGATGGCTATATGGGCACTGGACTATGGGATGGAGGATATGTATGATGGGTATATGGGCACTGGACTATGGGATGGAGGATATAATGGGTATATGGGCATGGGACTATGGGATGGAGGATATGTATGATGGGTATATGGGCACTGGACTATGGGATGGAGGATATGTATGATGGGTATATGGGCACTGGACTATGGGATGGAGGATATGTATGATGGGTATATGGGCACTGAACTATGGGATGGAAGATATGTATGATGGGTATATTTGGACACTGGACTATGGGATGGAGGATATGTATGATGGGTATATGGGCACTGGGTTATGGGATGGAGGATAATCATTACAATTTGTTATAACTAACCACAGTTAGTTACTATGCCTGGGCAACGCCGGGCTCTTCAGCTAGTGACATGATAATGAGGGGCAGGGCTTGATACACACACATACACACACACATACATACATTTGTTTTTTTATATATATGGATTAACCATTGGGTTACGTATTTGTCTTCTAGTTCAATGGTTTCTTTTCCACTAATCCTATGTTTTCAGTCCGATGCTGATCCATCAAGCTCACTAGTGGTGCACAGCTTTACACCACTATACCTGTGACTTCAGAAACTTACAGAACACCAGCTCACATCTCACATCTCAAAAACCAGGGGAAGAGTCTTGAGGAGATCATTTGCATATTCCCAGTGCCTTCTGGGATAAGTGAAGAGTCTCCGCGAGCTCAACGATCACTGGGTTTTGGCCGTTGCAGCTGAAAAGAGGAAATCGGAAAACCAGGGGAAGAGTCTTGAGGAGATCATTTGCATATTCCCAGTGCCTTCTGGGATAAGTGAAGAGTCTCCGCGAGCTCAACGATCACTGGGTTTTGGCCGTTGCAGCTGAAAAGAGGAAATCGGAAAACCAGGGGAAGAGTCTTGAGGAGATCATTTGCATATTCCCAGTGCCTTCTGGGATAAGTGAAGAGTCTCCGCGAGCTCAACGATCACTGGGTTTTGGCCGTTGCAGCTGAAAAGAGGAAATTGGAAAAACCGCGCGAATTTGGGCTCATCTTTCATCGTTTTTAAGAAATCTCAAGATGGAAGAGGCCAGGAGCCATTTGGTGAGCTGCATTTCTTGCTACATGTTCACAGACTTACCAGTGGAAAAGCCAAACTTCACATGCCACAAATGCAAGCTTGTGTCCCTGTTGGAGGAAAAGTTGCAAAATCTCGAAGAGAGGTTAGCTACGTTGAAGATCATTAAGGAAGGTGAAGAGTTCTTGGACAGAGCAGAATTATCTCTTCATGTTACAGAAAGAGAAGAAATTCGAAGTGCACCTGAAGAAACAGAGGAATGGAGACATGTGACCCAGAGAAGCAGGAGGATCAGGAGGCAGTCAGCACCCATACTGCTCAGAAACCAGTACCAGGCTCTCACGCAGGAAAACAATGAAGAAATACATCAGGATAAGACTTTGCCAACAAGCAGCAACCTTGTACGCCTTCAGAGTCCTCCTGGATGGAGAAAGAAAAATGTTGTGAAGAAGAAACGGAGAGTGGTGGTCATGGGGGATTCCCTGTTGAGAGGAACTGAGGCCGCTATCTGCAGACCGGATATAACTTCAAGAGAAATGTGTTGTCTTCCAGGTGCAAAAATTAAAGATGTGTCTGACAGGATATCAGGACTCTTCAGACCTACAGATGACTACCCATTCCTGCTACTACATGTGGGGACAAATGACACTGCAAGAAACGACCTGGAAACCATCTGCAGAGACTTTGAAGACTTAGGCAAGAAAGTGAAAGAACTGGGAGCGCAGGTGGTCTTCTCTTCCATCCTCCCAGTGGATGGCCATGGAACAAGGAGGTGGAATAAGATTCTGCAGGTGAACAACTGGCTACGTCGATGGTGCCGTCAGCAACGATTTGGATTTCTGGATCACGGAGTGAACTACTTATACGATGGACTACTTGCTAGAGATGGGGTGCACCTTATGAAGACTGGAAAGCATGTATTTGGAAGTCGCCTTGCTACACTTGTAAGGAGAGCTTTAAACTAGAACAACATGGGAAGGGAAGCAAAAGACCAGAAAAAGCCATACACCTGACAAATGCTATTGAGAACTCTGCTATTAGAAGTGGAAAGGAAGAACAAAGACGAAAGAATCTAATTAATAAAAATATTGGAGAAAGAGAAACCAATCACAAACTAAAATGTTTCTATACTAATGCACAAAGCATGGGCAACAAACAAGGAGAATTGGAACTACTAACACAGGAAAAGAAATATGATGTCATTGGAATCACTGAAACTTGGTGGGACAATACACATGATTGGAATACAAGACTAGAAGGATACAACTTATTTGCAAGAAACAGACTTGATAAACGAGGAGGGGGTGTCGCATTGTATGTTAGTAACGCGTATATCTGCACAGAGATTGAAGCTTCAGAGACTGGGAGTTCTGTGGAAACTGTTTGGGTAAGAATACAAGGACAGAACAATGGAAAGGACACCATTGTAGGCATTTACTACAGGCTGCCTGTGCAAGCTGAAGCTATGGATGAACTCTTTATGCATCAAATGGCCAAGTTCTCCAAAAAATATGACATAGTTGTCATGGGAGATTTCAACTATCCAGACATTTGTTGGGAATCTCTCTCAGGCAAAACTAACAGGTCAAGGAAATTCTTATCCTCTCTTGCTGACAACTTTATCTTCCAAAAGGTAAGGGAGAAAACAAGGGGAACTGCTACCTTGGATCTAATCCTTATAAACAGGGAGGAAATGGTTGAGGAGGTAAAAGTGGCTGGGACCCTAGGAGGTAGCGACCATGCTATTTTAGAATTTTGGATAACTAGAGGCGGAAGACCTGTGAAGACTCAGACGTCAAGGTTAGATTTCAGAAAGGCAGATTTTAAGGGATTCAGAAAGAGAATTGGAGGGATCCAATGGCTGGATATCCTTAAAGACAAAAATGTCCAGGAAGGATGGGAAATCTTGAAAAATGAAATTCTCAAAGCACAGTTGTTAACAATTCCGAAAAGAGGGAAGAATAGGAAGCAGTTAAGGAAACCAGGATGGATGAACACAGAACTTAAGCACATGCTAAAAAGGAAGAAAAAAATGTTTATAAAATGGAAAGAGGGAGGCATATCTAAAGAAGAATATAATGCTGTCTGCAGAACCTGCAGGGCACAAATCAGATTATCTAAAGCTGAAAATGAATTGAGGCTTGCAAGAGATGTCAAAAGCAATAATAAAGGATTTTGGGGATATGTCAAAAGTAAAAGAAAAGTCAAAGATGCTATAGGATTTTTACAGGATGAAAATGATGAATTGGTAAGACAGGATGTTGAGAAGGCTGAACTTTTAAATTCCTATTTTGCATCTGTTTTCTCTCAGAAAGGAAATGTAACATCAACTGTTATTCACTGTCCTATTAAGGGAATAGAAGAATCCAGGATATCTATAAACAGAAAGATAGTGAGGAAACACTTAGCTAGCCTAAATGAATTCAAGTCTCCAGGTCCAGATGAATTACACCCCAGAGTACTGAAGGAGATAGCAGAAGAAATTTTTGAACCCCTCTCTATAATCTTTGAAAATTCTTGGAGAACAGGAGAAGTGCCAGAAGACTGGAGAAGAGCAAATGTTGTTCCTATCTTCAAAAAGGGGAAGAAGGTGGACCCAGGTAACTATAGGCCGGTGAGTCTGACTTCTATACCAGGAAAGATCTTTGAACAAATTATTAAACAACATGTATGTCAATACCTGGATAAGAATGAAGTGATTAAACAGAGTCAGCATGGGTTTGTAACTAATAAGTCATGTCAGACTAACTTAATTTCCTTCTATGACGGTATCACTGATTGGGTGGATCAAGGAAATGCTGTAGATATAGGATATCTTGACTTCAGCAAAGCATTTGACAAAGTCTCTCATACAATCCTTATTGAAAAAATGATTAAGTATGGAATGGACAAGGCAACTGTTAGGTGGATTCATAACTGGCTTAGTGATCGGACCCAAAGAGTGGTCGTAAATGGCTGCACATCCAGTTGGAAGAATGTCTCAAGTGGGGTACCACAGGGCTCTGTCCTGGGCCCTGTATTGTTCAACATCTTTATCAACGATTTAGATGAAGGAATTGAGGGTAAACTGATTAAATTTGCTGATGACACAAAGCTAGGAGGGATAGCTAATACTAGAGAAGAGAGAGAGAGGATTCAAAAAGATTTAAATAAACTGGAGAAGTGGGCAGCAACTAACAGAATGGTTTTTAACAGGGAGAAATGCAAAGTACTACATCTGGGCAATAAAAATGGAAAAAGCATATATAGAATGGGAGGAATAGGGCTAAGTGACAGCACATGTGAAAAAGACTTGGGTATACTAATAGATCACAGACTGAATATGAGTCAACAGTGTGATGCAGCAGCAAAAAAGGCAAATGCAATTCTAGGATGTATTAACAGAAGCATACAGTCTAGATCACGTGAAGTCATTATTTCCCTCTACTTCTCTTTGGTCAGACCTCATCTGGAATATTGTGTCCAGTTTTGGGCACCACATTTTAAAAAAGACATCAACAAACTGGAGCAAGTTCAGAAAAGAGCGACCAGAATGGTGACCGGTCTGCAAACCCTGTCTTATGAGGAAAGGTTGCAGGATTTGGGAATGTTTAGTTTGCAAAAGAGAAGACTGAGAGGAGACTTAATAGCTGTCTACAAATATCTAAAGGGCTGTCACATTGTAGAAGGATCAACTTTATTCTCATTTGCACAAGGAAAGACTAGAAGCAATGGGATGAAACTGAATGGGAGGAGACACAGATTAGATATTAGAAAAAACTTTTTGACAGTTAGAGTGATCAATGAGTGGAACAGGCTGCCACGAGAAGTGGTGAGTTCTCCTTCAATGGAAGTCTTCAAACAGAGGCTGGACAGACATCTGACTGGGATGATTTAGCGAATCCTGCTTTGAGCAGGGGGTTGGACCAGATGGCCCAGGAGGTCCCTTCCAACTCTACGATTCTATGATTCTATGATTCATATTGGAAACTACTGACACAACTAAATAACACCATTAATAAATAATTTATTTACGGGCAAGAACTTATTCATTCATTTCACATTCATGTTTATTCATTCTTTTATGTGACCTCACTTAATACTTAGTGCTTTTTAATATAATTAATGTATGTAAATGTTTTTTGTTTTTTCATGAACCATAATTTATCTTTGTGTGACAAACTTTCTCATGAACTTTGACATATCGTGCTTTGTTGGAGTGTTTTTTTTTTTTCAAAAAGACTGTATATAAAACGTTCCAAGCTTGACATGTTTATCCGCTATTAGGTTTCGTCCTGAGGAAGACGTCCTGCGTGACTGTGAAATGCATTGACTTTGAAAACCTATTTGAATAAATGTTTTTAAGGAAAATCTCCATCTCCGATCATCTCCATCAGCAGCGCAGGTACAGATACATTATACCCGGATCAGCTCTTCTGCTCGGTCTTTGGCCCCGGGTCCTGCAGCAGCTGGTTTATGCATTGAGCATGGTGTAAAGGTGCCGCTCCATCAGGTGAGTGTAATACTCCCCTACTCTCATTACATCTGGTTATCAGGTAAGACCCTATTTTTCGCTTGTTTGTTCCTCAGTATCATGACTAAAAGAAATCTCTTTAACACTTTCAGGTCACTTGGATAAAACCAATGAAGGGACTGCTGGGACCGTAACGGGGTCCATCTGAGACCCCAATGCAGAAGCCAAATGTCCTGAGAACTGGACCTGCTGGACCACAAATTGACATTTCTCCAGGTTACCAAATAAATAGTTGTCACGTAGAACCTGGAGACCCTGTCTGACATGCTCAGCATGCTCCTCCAGAGGACGGGAGTAACTCACTATATCATCCAGGAAAATTACCACAAATCTACCAATCAGTGAGAAAAATATAATTACTGACATTGTCACAGACTGCCGGAGCATTGGTTACCCCGAATGGCAGCATCAGGTTTTATATCTGCCCCTCAGGTATATTGAATGTGGTCTTCCATTCGTCCCCCTGACGTACACTTATAAGGTTATATTCCCCTCTCACGTTAAGTTTGTAAAACCATTTAGCTCCAGATAATTGGATAAACAGGTCGGGTATAAGGGGTAAAGGATAGGGAAGGTGAACCGTGACTCACAGGCCCAACCCTGCATCCTTCTACCAAACCCCCCACGGTGACTGGAGAGGAGCATGGCCGTATATGAGCCTCAGCCGGACTCTGGAAGGGAGGAAATAAATGAGATTTGGGCATTTTAGCTCCTGGTGTGGAGTCGACAGCACAATCTTATGCCGCCATATAGTAGACGGCCGGTAACCGGTGAGAATTCCCTCCTGTGTGGGGTCTATTTGTCTCCAGAGAAATCACACGTTACATTCCACACATAACACTGAGTAGAAAAGGCGGCGCGGGGTAATTGTGCCAGTAGTGAGGGGCGAATAATGGCGGGAATGTCACTGACTGAGAAGTCTCCATGGAGCCTCTTCACTCCGGAGATCATGTGACCCCTGACTCCTCCCCTCCTGTGGCCTCATCACAGGTCCTGTGCACAGAGCAGCCATATATGTGGAGTGCGGCTCTGCAGGTGGAGGTATGTGGAGATTCCCCCCATTACTGAGCGCTTTAATGCTAGAAATATATTGCACAGGGGATATCACAGCCAATTCCCACAAGAAGAATCCTGGAAACATCGGCTCATCTTCTTCTCATTCAGGTCTCTACAATATCGGATCCTCTCAGTGAAGATCATCCACAAAAGAGAATTTTCCTGATTTACCCATCAAGGATGGATATGGACAGAGACAAGATGGCGGAGAGGATATTACACCTCACCCTAGAGATCCTCTTCCGTCTCACTGGAGAGGTGAGAGATTCTGATGACGTCACATTACATCATTCTTATCTATGGGAATAACAGATGGACAGAACTGGAGAGGTGAGGATTCTGGAAATGTCTGGAGTGAGATTTATTAATGTGTCTCTCCATAACCAGGATTACACAGTGGTGAAGAAGACCTCTAGTGATCGCTGTCAGGACCCTGTGTCTGAGGGATGTGGAAGACTCCTGAGCCCAATCACGGGACCTCCACCTCACCCCCTGATCCATGAGGACATCAATGACCAGAAGATCCTAGAACTCATCTACAAGATGATTGAGCTGCTGACTGGAGAGGTGACACTGCTGGGAATGCTGGGACATTATACAGTAACACTATGAAGGGATCGGGGGATGACGGTATCATTGTATGTGTCAGGTTCCTATAAGGTGTCAGGATGTCGCTGTCTATTTCTCCATGGAGGAGTGGGTGTATATAGAAGGACACAGAGATCTGTACAAGAACATCATAATGGAGGTTCCCCAGCCCCTCACATCTCCAGGTAATAGACAGGACTAAATACACATGGCCTATAATTATCTGTATCTAGAGAATGAATTCAGTCCCTGTATGTGTTTCCTCCTGATCTATCCAGTAAGAGGACAACACCAGAGATGTCCCTGTCCTCTTCTTCCACAGGACTGTAACCAAGAAGATCCCAGTGCTCCTCAGGATCATCAGGTAGATGGAGAGAAGGTGTCAGGAGATCTCCCCTATGATGTGTAGATGGCTGTGAAGGTCTTGTGCTCAGTCTTGTTTTATCCACCAGTATTATATGTTTTATACTTGTGTAATGAGAACGGTGGAGATGGCAGGATTAGAGCTGATCATAGATGGGACTTCTCCATCTGTCTGTGACTTTTACAATATTTGTTTCCGGTTGAAGATCTGACCTATATTAGTAGTACCAGGGAATACAGGTATGTATAAAATAATAAATCTCCTCATATGTTTCCCTTATTATCTCCAGTAATTGTATTATTACACAGGATTCTTATGATGTTACATCGGATCATCTTCTTCTCATTCAGGTCTCTACAATATCGGATCCTCTCAGTGAAGATCTTCTACAAAAGAAAATATTCCTGATTTACCCATCAAGGATGGATATGGACAGAGACAAGATGGCGGAGAGGATGTTACACCTCACCCTAGAGACCCTCTTCCGTCTCACTGGAGAGGTGAGAGATTCTGATGACGTCACATTACATCATTCTTATCTATGGGAATAACAGATGGACAGAACTGGAGAGGTGAGGACTCTGGGAATGTCTGTAGTGAGATTTATTTATGTGTCTCTCCATAACCAGGATTACACAGTGGTGAAGAAGACCTCTAGTGATCGCTGTCAGGACCCTGTGTCTGAGGGATGTGGAAGACCCCTGAGTCCAAACATGGGGCCTCCACCTCACCCCCTGTTCCATGAGGACATCAATGACCAGAAGATCCTAGAACTTATCTACAAGATGATTGAGCTGCTGACTGGAGAGGTGACACTGCTGGAAATGCTGGGACATTATACAGTAACACTATGAAGGGATTGGGGGGATGACGGTATCATTGTATGTGTCAGGTTCCTATATGGTGTCAGGATGTCGCCGTCTATTTCTCCATGGAGGAGTGGGAGTATTTAGAAGGACACAGAGCTCTGTACAAGGACGTCATAATGGAGGTTCCCCAGCCCCTCACATCACCAGGTAATAGACAGGACTAAATACACACGGCCTATAATTATCTGTATGTAGAGAATGAATTCAGTCCCTGTATGTGTTTCCTCCAGATCTATCCAGTAAGAGGACAACACCAGAGAGATGTCCCCGTCCTCTTCTTCCACAGGACTGTAACCAAGAAGATCCCAGTGCTCCTCAGGATCCTCAGGTAGATGGAGAGAAGGTGTCAGGAGATCTCCCCTATGATGTGTAGACGGCTGTGAAGGTCTTGTGCTCAGTCTTGTTTTATCCACCAGTATTATATGTTTTATACTTGTGTAATGAGAACGGTGGAGATGGCAGGATTAGAGCTGATCATAGATGGGACTTCTCCATCTGTCTGTGACTTTTACAATATTTGTTTCAGGGTGAAGATCTGACCCATATTAATACTACAGAGACATATGTGAGGGGTGATGAGTGGTGTAAAGAGGTGATTCCCACATATGACTGCCCAGGTGAGTAGTAACCACTGAATGCAGAGAAGTCACAGATTCCTCTCAGTCACCGGCTGTGGCTGCTTTATCGGTGGTGTAGTCCGGCCGTATTGCCATGGTCACCATTTTGCCTCTAGACCACAACATTCTCCTCCACCCAAAACTGTTGAAATGACTTTGGGCATTGAAAGCCCTTTTCTATAGAACTTACAACCTGGAGGATCCACCTACTCCCTGGGTTGAGGAGACGCTGACCGTTACCTGCCCAGATCTGTAACTATAAAGCCAATTGACAGTGTACATAGAATGTGCTGACAGGTTAGAAAATCAGTTGAAGAAAAATCTTATGCTGGGCCTGTAAGAGAAAGCGGAGGGTAATGATGCTGTTCGCTTCCTAGAACCCTGAGATCTTATCGGATGAATCTTCTCTCCCTTCTGTACTGCTGAATGTCTCATGGTCCCTACAAGACCAGGTCCAGTCTTTCTGGCCAAACTTCACTTATATGATCGACAACATTAAGTGTACAGTGACACCTGCGCTGATTGGGTGCTGGGCATCACTTGTCATTCCACCGCATCGCAGTCTCAATGCAGCGAGTGCCAACATCGCTGGAAGGGAGCCAGATGGGCAGGTGAGTATAAGCTTTATCATTTTATCGGGGACGAACATTTAGTTTAAGAAATGCTTGTCCTAGTACTGGACAACCTCTTTAACCCCTTTACCCCCAAGGGTTATTTGCATGTTACTGACAGGGATAATTTTACAATTCTGACCACTGTCCCTTTATGAGGAGGTAACTCTGAAACGCTTCCATGGATCCTGGTGATTCTGACATTGTTTTCTCGTGACATATTGTACTTCATGTTAGTGGTAAAATTTAATTCATATAACTTGCGTTTATTTGTGAAAAATGGAAATTTGACGAAAATTTAGAAAATTTCACAATTTTCCAACTTTGAATTTTTGCGCCCTTAAATCACAGATATGTCACACAAAATACTTAAGAAGTAACATTTCCCACATGTTTACTTTACATCAGCACAATTTTGGAACCAATATTTTTTTTTGTTAGGAAGTTATAAGGGTTAAAAGTTGATCAGCGATTTCTCATTATTACAACACCATTTTTTTTCAGGGGCCACATCACATTTGAAGTAACTTTGAGGGGTCTATATGATAGAAAATACCCAAAAGTGACACCATTCTAAAAACTGCACCCATGAAGGTGCTCAAAACCACATTCAAGAAGTTTATTAACCCTTCAGGTGCTTCACAGGAATTTTTTGAATCTTTAAAAAATGAACATTTAACTTTTTTCACAATAAAATTACTTCAGGTCCATTTTTTTTTATTTTAACAAGGGTAACAAGGAGAAATTGGACCATAAAAGTTATTGTGCAATTTGTCTTGAGTAGGCTGTTACCTGATATGTTGGGTGGAACCACTGTTTCGGCGCATGGCAGAGCTCAGAAGGGAAGGAGCGCCGTTTAACTTTTTCAGAGCAAAATTGGCTGGAATTGAGATCAGACGCCATGTTGCGTTTGGAGAGCCCCTGATGTGCCCAAACAGTGGAAACCCCCCACAAGTGACCCCATTTTGGAAACTAGACCCCCAAGGGACTTATCTAGATGCGTGGTGAGATCTTTGAACCCCCAAGCGCTTCACAGAAGTGTATAACGTACAGCCGTAAAATTATAAAATCATATTTTTTCCACAAAAATGATCTTTTCACCCCAATATTTATCTTCCTAAGGGAAACAGGACCACAATAGTTATTGTGTAATTTGTCTTGAGTACGCAGATACCCCATATGTGGGGGTAAACCACTGTGTGGGTGCATGGCAGAGCTCAGAAGGGAAGGAGCGCCGTTTGACTTTTTCAACGCGAAATTGGCTGGAATTGAAATCATACGCCATGTTGCATTTGGAGAGCCCCTGATGTGCCTGAACAATGGAAACCCCCCACAAGTGACCCCATTTTGGAAACTAGACCCCCCAAGGAACTTATCTAGATGTTTAGTGAGCATTTTGAACCCCCAAGTGCTTCACAGAAGCTTATAACGCCCTGGCGTGAAAATAAAAAAATCATATTTTTTCAACAAACATGATCTTTTAGTCCCCAATTATTTTATTTTTCCAAGGGTAAGAGGAGAAATTGGACCCCAAAAGTTGTCCAATTTGTCCTGAGTACGCTGGTACCCCATATGTGGTAGAAAACAATTGTATGGGCACACGTCATGGCTCGGAAGGGAAGTAGTGACATTTTTTACTGCAGACTTTGATGGAATGGTCTGCGGTTGTCATGTCCCGTTTGGAGAGCCCCTGATGTGCCTAAACAGTGGAACCCCCCACAAGTGACCCCATTTTGGAAACTAGACCCCCCAAGGAACTTATCTAGATGTGTGGTGAGCACTTTGAACCCACAAGTGCTACACAAAATTTCATAACGTAGAGCCATAAAAATAAATAAATCATATTTTTTTTTCCACAAAAATGATTTTTCACCCCCAATTTTTTATTTTTGCAAGGGTAACAGGAGAAATTGGACCCCAAAAGTTGTTGTGCAATTTGTCCTGAGCAGGCTGATACCCTATATGTGGGGGTAGTCACTGTTTGGGCACATGGCAGAGCTTGTAAGGGAAGGAGCACCGTTTGACTTTTTCAACGCAGAATTGGCTGGAATTGAGATCAGACGCCATGTCACGTTTGGAGAGCACCTGATGTGCCCAAACAGTGGAAACCCCCAATTCTAACTCCAACCCGAACCCCAACACACCCCTAACCCTAATCTCAGCCCTAACCCTAATGGGAAAATGGAAATAAATACATTTTTTTATTTTATTATTTTTCCCTAACTAAGGGGGTGATAACGGGGGGTTTGATTTACTATTTATGGCGGTTTTTATGTTTGGCAGCTGTCACACGCTAAAAAATGCTTTTTATTGTAAAAATAGATTTTGCATCACCACATTTTGAGAGCTATAACTTTTCCTTATTTTGACCCACCGAGTCATGTGATGTCTTATTTTTTGCGGGACGAGTTGACATTTTTATTGGTACCATTTACAGGCACGTGACATTTTTTGATCGCTTTTTATTCCAATTTTTGGGAAGCAGAATGAACAAAAACCAGCATTTCATTAATTTCTTTTGGGGGGGCGTTTATACCGTTCCATGTGTGGTAAAATTGATAAAGCGGTTTTATTCTTCGGATCAGTACGATTGCAGCAATACCTGATTTATTTTTTGTTATGTTTTGGCGCTTTTATACAATAAAAACAATTTTATATAAATAATTGTTTCTGCATCTGCGAGCTATAACTTTTTACTTTTTTCGCTGATGATGCTGTATGGCGGCTCATTTTTTGCGGAACCATGGATATTTATATCCGTCTTTTTGATTGCGCGTTATTGCACTTTTTGTTCGGTGGTATGATGATAAAGCATTGTTTTTTGCCTTTTTTGAAGGGGTTCACTAAAGGGGTTAACTAGTGGGACAGTTTTATAGGGCGGGTCGTTACGGACACGGCAATACTAAATATATGTACTTTTGTTTTTTGTTATTTACAAAAAAAAGAAATTATTAGGAAATTTTTTTAAAATTTATTTAGGAATTTTCTAAAAATTATTTTTACGCGTTTTTTTTTCTTTATTACGTTGTCCCAGGGGGGGACATCACTATACAGTGTCAGATCGCTGATCTGACATTTTGCAATGCACTGTGTCATCAGCGATCTGACAGGCAGTGCAGGTGGCTTCTCAGCGCCTGCTCTCAGCAGGCACTGAGAAGCCACCTCCCTTCAGGACCCAGAACACCCCCGTGGCCATCTTGGATCCAGGGGCCTGAAGTGAGGAGGCCCTCAGAACAACACGAGCACATTGCTTTGTTCTGAGGGTCTCAGGGAAGCGCACAGGGAGCCCGCTCCCTGCACGATTCTCCCTTATGCTCCGGGAAAATCTGCGATCATATTTGATCGCAGTGTGATGGGGGTTATTGTGCTGGGAGCGGTCTGTGACCGCTCCTGGCACTTAGTGCCGGTTGACATCTGTGATAATCGCCCCGTGGGCGCAGCTGATCGCAATGGCATACTATCCCAATCGGTCATACGGGTCCGGGTTACCTGGATGGGATAGTACGTCATATGTCAGGAAGGGGTTAAGAAATACTATAGATATGTGCTAAATACACTAAATGACACTGATATATGCATTACTAAACGTCTATGTGTATGGCTGGGCAGAGTAGTCAGGGGCACCCATACACTTAAGGAGATGATTAAATCGATAATGAAGCCATACTGTGTCATGGATATATACTGTGTAGGATGATGCAGAGTCAGCAGCGTTCAGGCCGGCTGCGCTGATCCTAACACCTGCTTGAAAAGGAAAGAGCTGCCGCCCTATGTCTGCGTGATGTCACTATACTGCGGGCTCTTCTATTGCAGAAAAGAGTGATATTATCCAATGCGTTTCTGAGGCTTCGGTGTCTTTCATCAGGGATCCCTTCTTTTTTGCAACAGAAGAGAGCCGGCAGTGTAGTGACATCACGCAGACATAGGGCGGCAGCTTTTTCCTTTTCAAGCAGGTGGCAGGAACATAGTGCAAATCCAGGACACAGTACGGCTTCATAATCATGATCACCTCCTTAAGTGTACGTGTGCCCCAGCCTGCTCTACCCAGCCATACATGTAGACGTTCAGTAATTCATAGATCAGGGTCATCTGTGTATGTAGGGCATATCTGCTGTATATATTTACTGCATTTCTACACGTTAAGCCATAGAGCAGGCAGGTGCTGTATGCAGATTCTTGACCCTGTCACGCAGTGGTAATGCCAGTGCATTCATCAAATTTACGTCCCTGTAATATACATTTATTCCCGCCTGCAGGAGATGTGTTGAATAGAAAAAATAAAGACGCGCACTCGTGCTGTAGGAGGAGGTGCTGACTGAACGTGGATATACCACAGGTAAAAGTCAACGGGTAGACAGTGGCACTCAAAATTGAATGTCACTTGCATCAGAGTCATTAAAGGAATTATTATGATTTTTATTAATTTTTTTTCAATAAATCAAGAAAAGTGAAAAAACACCGCAAACAGAGATCAGATTCCAAACATGAGTATTACACGGTTACGTTTCGACCTATACCTAGGTCTTTCTCAAACCATACTGCAAGATAAACATGCAAAGAAAAATTATTTACCACACTAAACAAAGTGATCAAGATAATGTACAAAAGGCTAGAGACATAGTGGACATAAATATATACAAAATTAATAAAATTTAAAAAGGGTGTATGCTGAAAAACCCTATAGATACAAAATATATAAACATCTATATGTGCACACATAGGACTACACATGGATCTGCGCAATAACAGGAATGCAGTGTAAGACAAGAAGATGGTCATAGGAGATATTGCAGACTATTGGCAAACAAATATACAGTACTAATCATAATGTGCTTGGATAAATGGTAAACGAAGCTGGGTGGTGGAGAAAGGAAAGTATAGCAAACATGAGATACTAACCTCAATAGGAGTGTCAAGGTATATGGAAAGAGGACAATTTTTCAGAGTCCCAAAGTAAGGGCTGTGGGAAAAAAAAAAAAAAGGAGAGATCATAAGAAAAAAGGAACAGAGGGTAAGCAAGGCGCCAGGGGGTGCTGCTGTACTGACCTGTGGCAAGAGAGCGGCCTCCTCCCAGCCTCATAGTAACTCTCAACATATATAAACCGAGGCATTCTTGCCTCCACCCACAACACTGCAGATCCCTGCCGCTCTCTTGCAAACTCATCTGACAGAAAATATTGGAGCTTACGATAGTTTAGATTGTGACGTCACCGAGCCCCATACTCTAATTACCCCAGAGAGGTTTCACCACTAGCTGCTCATTTATTACTGATGGAGACTGTGGAGTTAGGCAATAATACATCTACTGAAATGATCAATCTTCAGTTTTCGACTACAGTAGTTAGTGCCCAAAATGCTGATTTAACCACTTCCTGCAGCCAGTTTTGTCTTCCTAATCAGACCCCAATTTTCAAATCTGACATGTATCAATTTATGTGGTGATAACTGTGAAATTCTTCACAAAGGATAATAGGAAACAAATTGACATTACAAGTTATTTTCCAACTTCTCTTGAATGCGACAAAACCCTATATACGGTTGTACACTACTGTCTTGGCACATGGCAGGGTTAAGAAGGGAAAGAGCGCCATTTAGCTGTATGAAGGCAAATTTTGCTGGAATAGTTTGCCGACAAAATTTATTGGGGGCATTGTACGTGGTCAATTGGCAGCTCAAAAGATGTCCACCATGAAGAGGCTTGGCGCTATCTACTCCATTTTCCAGATCCAAGGGATTGTCTTGCTCATCACCCTTTAACCCTTCTACATGGATCTGGACTTACACAAAGACCCCTAGGCTTGGGCGATGGTGTTACCTGCTGTTTTGTGGTGTGAAATAGCAAGAAGAATAGATGTCGAGTCAGGACCAGGAGAGGAGAGAAAATAAAAAGTTATAAGATGCAAGAGTAGTCCGTAAACAGAGCGGGTTCATAACAGGAAGCAAATGCACAAGCCGGGAGCTGAGCACCGAGGACTGAACCGGAGCAGGCCAACGCTGTATCTGACAGCCTTCGGTAATATGCTTCAAGCTTTAGTACGGTGCGGTGCTTTCCAATTGGCTGAAGCAGGGAGCAGATAACTTCACCTGGACAGCACCCACACATACTGCCAGACTGGCCGGTACTACTGGTCCCAGGCACCCTAATCTTAGTGGCTGAACAGTGCCTGTGCCGCCTACAGCTTCTGTTTCTAATGTCGCATCCATCACCGGTGCTGCCTGCAGAATGAATAAGATGGCACCTGGTGACAGAAGCAGACGTCACAGGAGCAGATCCTGGAGAAAATGGGACATACCGTTTGCGGAAGTCTCAATATGACAAAATGTCAGAAATCCAGAGCAGTAGAAATCCTCATAAAGTGACTACATTTTGGAAATTATAACCCTCGGTCAATTAATCTACAAGAGTAGTGACTATTTTGACTTCACAGGGACTTTGCGGAAATTAGCACACAGGGGATGTTGGAGAGTGAAGATTAGAAATATGCCATATTATTGCCCAGCACATAATGCCCGGATTGTGCTCCACTAGACACGCACATAGGAAACTAAGTGGGTCCTTCTCATTGCAGTGATGCCAAATACAGGGATGGTAAATGTGGTTTAGGTACACTGCAAAGCTCAGAAGCGAGGGGGAGATTTGACTTGGAAAGAGTGCATTTTGCTGGCTTTGTTTATGGAAGCCATGTTGCTTTTCAAGAGTCTTTGAGCCATTAATAATGTGGACATCTGTTTTTTCAATGACAGATGATGGACCTGAGTGGGAACTTGTTTTATGTGAGATGAGTAGGAGTTGTTATTGGTGGTATTTTCGCCTACATATCATTGATGGGTTGCTTTTTATTTATTATATTTGGGAGGCAGAATGAACAAACAGTTGAACACCACACACTACTGGTTCATCCTCTAACTTTTTGTATTAGACTGTGAACTGTCATTGACTTAGACAGTCATTCAATAATTTTACATAACTTGCCATTTTTACAGACAGTTTAAGTAGCCATTTTCAAAAATATAAAATTCTAGGATATTATATTCAAAATAATTGTTTTTTTCTTAGCAGATGACTCTACCAGGAGATCAGGACAGCTGATATCTTCAATTTTTAAATCAGATGATCGCAAAATCCCACAGGATGCAACTGAAGTCATTGCCATTGCTCCAGATATACCAGCATCCCTTTACAGTAAAGATCTGTCATCTGATCCTATGAAACAGGTCCCATCTTCTGATTCATTACTGACTACTAAGGAAAATCAAAGTCACAAAAGAGGCATTAAAAAACAAACTGCTCCTAAAGCAAAGAAGTCATTTTCACATTCAGAATATAGAAATAGTTTTCCCCTCAAAAAGTCGTTTCTTAAACATCAACAAAATCACACAACGGAGAAGAGATTTTCTTGCTCCAAGTGTGGGAAATGCTTTAACTGGAATTCAGAACTTGTTAGGCATGAGAGAACTCACACAGAGGAGAAACATTTTTCCTGTTCAGAATGTGGGAAATATTTTAAACATAAACCTAATCTTGTTAGACACCAGAGAACTCACACAGGGGAGAAGCCTTTTTCCTGTTCAGAATGTGGGAAGTATTTTAACCAGAGATCATCTTTGGTTAAGCACCAGAGAATTCACACAGGGGAGAAGCCTTTTTCCTGTTCTGAATGTGGGAAATGTTTTATACAGAAATCAGATTTTGTTAATCACCAGAGAACTCACACACGGGAGAAGCCTTTTTGCTGTTCAGAATGTGGGATGTGTTTTCACCAGAAATCAAGTCTAGTTATTCACCAGAGAACTCACACAGGGGAGAAGCCTTTTTCCTGTTCAGAATGTGGGAAGTGTTTTAACCAGAATTCAGATTTGGTTAATCACCATAGAACTCACACAGGGGAGAAGCCGTTTTCCTGTTCAGAATGTGGGCAGTGTTTTATCCAGAATTCAGATTTGGTTAATCACCATAGAACTCACACAAGGGAGAAGCCTTTTTCCTGTTCAGAATGTGGGAAATGGTTTACACATAAATCAAATGTTGTTAGGCACCAGAGAACTCACACAAGGGAGTAGCCATTTTCCTGTTCATAATAATAATAATAATCGTTATTTATATAGCGCCAACATATTCCACAGCGTTGACAGTTTAACAGTTTCAAACACAACAGTCGTAACAACGTTAACAATAATACAATAATTAAAGCAAAATAAAACGACCCTGCTCATGAGAGCTTACAATCTACAGGGTGGGCCATTTATATGGATACACCTAGATAAAATGGGAATGCTTGGTGACCCAGAGCGGCTCACTGAATTTGCAGAATGGGCAAAGCAAAAATTGGAACAGGACCCTCAGTTTACACAGAACATTATGTTCAGTGATGAGGCAAACTTTTTTGGGTGGGCCATTTATATGGATACACCTAAATAAAACAGGAATGGTGACAGTTTTCTTGCTTATGGTGTCTTGCATTGAAATCTGCTGCAATGACCCCGGTACTGCGTTCAACAGACATCAACACAATTTCTATCAGCTCCTCACGTGTTAACCTTTGCAACATGTCAATGGCTGTAAACAAAGAGAAACTTGAAAATAACTCATGAAAGAATAAAGTTATGTTAAAACCAAGAACACTATTGTTTTTCTTGTGAAATTCTCAATAAGTTTGATGTGTCACATGACCCTCTTCCCATTGAAAAAAATAAAGTTGGATCCAAAATGGCCACCATGGTCACCACCCATCTTGAAAAGTTTTCCACCTCCCATATACTAATGTGCCACAAACAGGAAGCTGATATCACCAACCATTCCCATTTTATTTAGGTGTATCCATATAAATGGCCCACCCTGTACAATGAGGTGAGGGAGATACAAAGTACAGGTGTGTATTTACAATGATAGTCCAGTCATCTTGAGGGAGTGGCGGTTAGATAGAGATAGTGAATTGGCTACATACGCACACTTACAAATAAAATGGTTTTTGATTAGGGAATGTGATAGGCTGCTCTGAACAAATGTGTTTTGAGGGAATGCCTAAAACTGGGCAAGTTGTGGCTGGTCCAAATTTCTTGTGGTAGAGCATTCTAGAGGATTGGCGCAACAAGGGAGAAATCTTGGAGTTGGGAGTGGGAGGTACGGATTAGTGCAGAGGTTAGTCAAAAGTCATTTAAAGAGCACAGCGATCGGCTAGGCCGATAGACAGAAATGAAGCAGGAGATGTAAGGGGGTGCCGCACTGTGGAGAACTTTGTGGGTGAGAACAAGTATTTTGAATTGGATCCTATAATGAATGGGCAGCCAGTATAACGACTGGCGAAGAGCAGACGCGTCCGAGTACCTATTAGCCAGATGGACAACCCTGGCTTCTGCATTAAGGATGGATTGGAGAGGGGAAAGTCAAGTGAGGGGGAGGCCAATTAATAGAGCATTACAGTAGACCAGGCGGGAGTGTATCAGGGCGACAGTGAGGGTTTCTATTGTTTCCATGTTGAGAAAAGTGCGGATTCTAGAGATGCTCTTTAGGTGTAAGCGGCAAGAGCGGGCAAGAGATTGTATATGGGAGGTGACGGAGAGATTGGTGTCAAACATAACACCCAGACAGCACGCCTGCTGCTGGGGTATAATTATAGTGCCACCCACGGAGAGGGAAATGTCAGATTTAAGGAGTTTAGTAGACAGTGGGAGCGGAAGAGTTCAGTTTTGGAAAGGTTGAGTTTCAGATAGAGAGCGGACATGATGTTGGAGACTGTGGACAGACAGTCACTGGCGTTCTGTAGTACAGCGGGGGTAAGGTCAGGGGATGACATGTATAGTTGTGTGTCATCAGCATAAAGATGGTACTGAAACCCAAATCTGCTTATAGTCTATCCAATTGGGGCCGTGTAGAGAGAGAAGCAAAGGGGGCCAAGTACTGAGCCCTGAGGTACCCCAACAGTGAGAGGAAGAGGAGATAAAGTGGAGCCAGCGAACAAAACACTGAAGGAGCGGTCAGAGAGATAGGAAGAGAACCAGGAGAGAGCAGTGTCATTAATGCCTTGTGACTGGAGTCTAGAGAGTAGGAGATGGTGGTCAACAGTGTCGAAAGTTGCAGAAAGGTAAAGAAAAATGAGCAGAGAGTGGTCACCGTTACATTTTGCCATCAGAAGGTTATTGGTCACTTTAATGAGTGCAGTTTCTGTCGAATGTAGGGGGCAGAAGCCGGACTGTGAAGGGTCTAGAAGGGAGTGAATGGAGAGGTAACAGGTTAGGTGGGAGTAGACCATGCGCTTCAAGAGTTTAGAGATGAAGGGGAGATTGGAGACTGGTCTGTAGTTGTTTGTGGAGGATGGGTCGAGAGCGGGTTCCTTTAATAATGGAATAATGATAGTGTGTTTGAAAGAGGAAGGGAAAATGTCCGAGGAGAGGGAGAGATTAAAGATTGTAGTTGGGTGGCTTGTGACGTCTAGAGAGAGAGACTGGAGTAGATGTGAGGGAATGGGGTCAGTAGTTCACGTAGTTGCACAAGAAGAGAGGAGCCTGGAGACGACTTCTTCTGTGATGGGATCAAATGTGGAGAGTGAGCCAGGGGAAATGCAGGGAGGGATGAGACTCACAGCACCTGGTGTCTGGGAGCGGATTTCCTGATGTATTATCTATTTTCTCTGTAAAGTGGGAGGCCAGGTCATCAGCACAAATGTCTGTGATAAGGGCTTGTGCTTTCGGCCTGAGGAGGGAGTGAAAGGGGTCAAAAAGTTTCTTGGGGTTGTCGGATAGTGAGGAGATCTGGGTGGTGAAGTAGGGCTGATTGGCGAGGTGAAGGTCAGAGCTATAGGTTCTTAACATAAATTTGAAGTGGATGAAGTCTTCTGGTGGGAGAGTTTTCCTCCATAAGGGATGGTGGACCAGGGTTGGAGAAGATGTCCCCTAAAATCAGTAGGAGTAGGAAGATAAAGAGCAAGTAGTTATTGGAATTGTCAGAAGTTTTTTTGTGCGATGTGTTTAGGCAAGATGGGCTGAGGTTTTTCAGGAAGTTGAGAATTGCATGGGAGCTGTACATGCAGTGGCGGATTATAATGAGGTCAATTTGGGCAGTTGCCCCGGGCCCAGTGGGGTTAAGGGGCCCACAGCCCAGGCCAGTAAATTGCCCCATTATAATCCGCCACCGGGCAGGGCCAGATTATAGGCAGGGCAGGCGGGGTTTCAGCCCCGGGGCCCCCACCACAAGAGCTTCTAAGGGGGCCCCCACCACATTCCTGCTGGCTGCTGCAATGGCACTCCATCTTCTCCCCACCTAAAAGTGAGTGACCGTGGGGGCGGCATTATGTGCTCTGCTACCAGCAGCATCTACAAGTAGCGTGAACGCTGATGCTGCTGGTAGCGTGCAAAGGCTTGTGATGAGATCACAGGAGGGAAGGTGTCAGGGCCCCCGATCATGTGACCCCTGTCTCCTCCCCTCCTGTGACCTCATCACAGGTCCTGTGCGCACAGCACAGAGCACTGAGAGCAGCCATGTATGTGGAGTGTGGCTCTGCGGGTGGAGGTCGGTGCTGGAGGCCCCATTATTCTCTATGTGGAGTGCGGCTCTGCGGGTGGAGGTCGGTGATGGAGGCTCCATTATTCTCTATGTGGAGTGTGGCTCTGCGGGTGGAGGTCGGTGCTGGAGGCTCCATTATTCTCTATGTGGAGTGTGGCTCTGCGGGTGGAGGTCGGTGCCGGAGGCTCCATTATTCTCTATGTGGAGTGCGGCTCTGCGGGTGGAGGTCGGTGCTGGAGGCTCCATTATTCTCTATGTGGAGTGCGGCTCTGCGGGTGGAGGTCAGTGCCGGAGGCTCCATTATTCTCTATGTGGAGTGTGGCTCTGCGGGTGGAGGTCGGTGCTGGAGGCTCCATTATTCTCTATATGGAGTGCGGCTCTGCGGGTGGAGGTCGGTGCTGGAGGCCCCATTATTCTCTATGTGGAGTGCGGCTCTGCGGGTGGAGGTCGGTGCTGGAGGCTCCATTATTCTCTATGTGGAGTGCGGCTCTGCGGGTGGAGGTCGGTGCTGGAGGCTCCATTATTCTCTATGTGGAGTGCGGCTCTGCGGGTGGAGGTCGGTGCTGGAGGCTCCATTCTCTATGTGGAGTGCGGCTCTGCGGGTGGAGGTCGGTGCTAGAGGCTCCATTATTCTCTATGTGGAGTGCGGCTCTGCGGGTGGAGGTCGGTGCTGGAGGCTCCATTATTCTCTATGTGGAGTGCGGCTCTGCGGGTGGAGGTCGGTGCTGGAGGCTCCATTATTCTCTATGTGGAGTGCGGCTCTGCGGGTGGAGGTCGGTGCTGGAGGCCCCATTATTCTCTATGTGGAGTGCGGCTCTGCGGGTGGAGGTCGGTGCTGGAGGCTCCATTCTCTATGTGGAGTGCGGCTCTGCGGGTGGAGGTCGGTGCTAGAGGCTCCATTATTCTCTATGTGGAGTGCGGCTCTGCGGGTGGAGGTCGGTGCTGGAGGCTCCATTATTCTCTATGTGGAGTGCGGCTCTGCGGGTGGAGGTCGGTGCTGGAGGCTCCATTATTCTCTATGTGGAGTGCGGCTCTGCGGGTGGAGGTCGGTGCTGGAGGCTCCATTCTCTATGTGGAGTGCGGCTCTGCGGGTGGAGGTCGGTGCTAGAGGCTCCATTATTCTCTATGTGGAGTGCGGCTCTGCGGGTGGAGGTCGGTGCTGGAGGCTCCATTATTCTCTATGTGGAGTGCGGCTCTGCGGGTGGAGGTCGGTGCTGGAGGCCCCATTATTCTCTATGTGGAGTGTGGCTCTGCAGGTGGAGGTCGGTGCTGGAGGCTCCATTATTCTCTATGTGGAGTGGGGCTCTGCAGGTGGAGGTCGGTGCTGGAGGCTCCATTATTCTCTATGTGGAGTGCGGCTCTGCGGGTGGAGGTCGGTGCTGGAGGCCCCATTATCCTCTATGTGGAGTGTGGCTCTGCGGGTGGAGGTCGGTGCTGGAGGCTCCATTATTCTCTATGTGGAGTGCGGCTCTGCGGGTGGAGGTCGGTGCTGGAGGCCCCATTATCCTCTATGTGGAGTGTGGCTCTGCGGGTGGAGGTCGGTGCTGGAGGCTCCATTATTCTCTATGTGGAGTGGGGCTCTGCGGGTGGAGGTCGGTGCTGGAGGCTCCATTATTCTCTATGTGGAGTGTGGCTCTGCGGGTGGAGGTCGGTGCTGGAGGCCCCATTATTCTCTATGTGGAGTGGGGCTCTGCAGGTGGAGGTCGGTGCTGGAGGCTCCATTATTCTCTATGTGGAGTGCGGCTCTGTGGGTGGAGGTCGGTGCTGGAGGCTCCATTATTCTCTATGTGGAGTGCGGCTCTGCGGGTGGAGGTCGGTGCTGGAGGCCCCATTATTCTCTATGTAGAGTGTGGCTCTGCGGGTGGAGGTCGGTGCTGGAGGCCCCATTATTCTCTATGTAGAGTGTGGCTCTACGATTCGTGACCCCCGTCACGTGACGAGGGGGGCCCACAGAGTCTGAACTGCCCCGGGCCCTGGCTACCCTTAATCCACCCCTGTGTACATGGGAGAGGGAAGTATATAGGGGCTGATGTGTATGAGTCTTGATGGAGGGGGATGGGGCAATGAATGTGGATGGCAAGGGAACACAGGGGGATAGAAATAAAGCACATGGCTAAAAGGGAGAGCAAAGTGTGAGTTACCTGGCTCCTGCCCTGACTAACTGCCATGGATTAACTGCTTCATCTAGAGGCTTAGCTGCTGGGATGCTTTGCTGAGGAGATGCGTGCACCCCACACTGCGTGCACACCTTAGAATGCTTCTAAATTTATAGGCCACACTACAGGGTCAGGAGAGAGGGATTGTGGGAGCTCATTTGGGATAATTTAGCAGCTGTTTCAACACCAGGGGGTGGATAGATGATAAAAACACTTGTCCTGGCACCATCTCTATGCTATAACACCTTTCCCAAGATAATATCTACAATGACCCCAGCCATGGATGTACAGCAGTGAGTATTGAGTACAATGTAACAGATGAATTATAGAAATAATTCAGCAAGCAAAGTTCTATGTTATATGCCATTAAAGTTGTTACAGGATAACTTGGCAGTAATTGATAGCAGAGTTCTATGTTCTATACCATTAAAAGAAATGTTGCAGGATGATAAACAGCAGAGGACAGCAAGCAGAGGTTGTACCATTAAAAGAAATGTTGCAGGATGATAAACAGCAGAGGACAGCAAGCAGAGGTTGTACCTGTGTGAAGAGAGAAGATGGATGTTAATTTCCTACCATGGATTAATTGCTTCTTCTAGATGTTTAGCTGCTGGAATGCTTTGCTGAGGGAATGCGTGCACCCACAGAATGTGGGAAATGTTTTACACAGAAATTAAATTTTGTTAAGCACCAGAGAACTCACACAGGGGAGAAGCCATTTTTCCTGTTTAGAATGCGGGAAATGTTTTAGCCAAAAACCAGATTTTGTTATGCAGCAGAGAACCCACACAGGATAGAAGCCTTTTTCATGTTCAGAATGTGGGAAATGTTTTAACCGGAAAGCGCATCTGGATGGCCACTAGAGAACTCACACAGGGGAGAAGCCTTTTTCATGTTCAGAATGTGGGAAATTTTTCTTTTATTTTTTATATGTATTTAACTGTTTTTATTGATTTGGAAGTTTTAATAAGGGGAGGAGTGAGGAGAGAAATGTAAGGTTTTAGGAAAAGGGGGAGGGGGTACAATAAGGAGAGGGGGAGGAAAGGGAAGGGAAATGGGGTGACAATAAAAGCTAGAAAACTCCAAATATACATTTCCATAGCTTTGCATATGAAATTTATGCAGATGTAAACTGTATAAGCTTTATCTAACATAAGTTTATATCATGAAAAGACTGTTGGCACTTAATGATCAGTATAAAAAAAAAAAAAGGTTATATGTTGACCAGATCTGTTGGAGTATTCCATCAGCCGTACCGTAGCGCAGATGTTTATTATTTGGACAATAAAGTATATCTTTGGTTTAAGCCGTAACAGGAATTGATTTCCATTTGTCCCATTTCTTTGCGTGCTTCTTTAAGTTATCATTAATAATAGCGAAGCGTAGTTCCAAAGAGTAGTGCGAAGAGATTTTCTCCAAAATGTCTGAAAACTTTGGCACATCCACTCTTTTCCAGTACAATGCCCGGGAATTCCTAACCACCAGGAAAATATGTATTATAACAAACCTTATTGAAGGGTCGAACTCTTCAAGGTCAATAGAGAGAAGAGCGGCCTTTGGAGTTAACGGGTAATGCCTCTTGAGAAGGGAGTCCATATATCGATACCTGTTCCACAGGCTTTTAACTTTAGAAGATTACCATGTAGTCCGCGATTTCTCCAACATAAGGGTGAGTTCTTTTGGTCAATATGAGCTAGGTGAGAAGGGGTGTAACGCCATCTAACGAGGGTTTTATAGGAAGCCTCGTGAAGGATCATAGAAATATTGGACGAATATGAGTTTCTGATAGCGTTTTCCCATTGTTCGTGGTTAATAGAATATTTAGTTCTGATTCCCACTTTACCATATACGAGTTTTTATGGAAGGTATTATCTTTATTTAAAAAACTATAAAGATTTTTGGTGCTCCATAAAAATTTATTATTAGATTTTCTAATAATATGGCAATAATTTCTGCCTTCGGATTTTTGTTGCTTATAAATTTACCATTGCTATCTTTTAAAGTTAAAAAGAACATAAAGGGACACTTATAAATCACAAGACTCACCGCGTGCAGAGAAACACAGGGGAAGAGCTCAGGGCGCTGGGGGGCAACAGGGTGAAGACACTGACAACAGATCAGCAGGCAAGGCTGAGATACAAAGGAAACCATTGCCACCCGCTCTCCAGACACTAGTCTAAAGGCACGGAGCTGCAGCAGCTATAACAGAAGGAATGAAGTGCACGGCAGTCCTGTACTCGAGCTGTCCTCGCTGAGACACTAAGACAACAAACGCTGTGCTATCTAAATAATCGCACATTGGCCTTAAGAGAAATACAGCATCAAACATAATCCCCTCAAGATATTAACCAAAACCCATCTCTAGTTGTATAACTTTCATGTAATTCTCGTTACTTTTACTGAACTCTCGATATATAATTTTGCTGAAATCTCGTCACATAATTCTTTATATAACCCTTACTGATCGCCCGGACATTTAAAGGGCAGGTGTCTGTTAAGTAAAACTTGACTCTCGGGGCCTTCGGGAGGCGGAGCTTGAAGATGGCCGCATTTTAATAGAGCTCCCTGACAGCAGATTGAATCCGCTGCCATCACACCGCAGCACTGAGCGGGGCAGCAGGGATAAGGCCCGGGCAAGGTTCCCCTGATAGCGGGACCAGCTCTCCGGGAATCCCAGAGGTCCTAGGCGCAGGCGTCGCTGACATCCACGCGAAACGTGGATTCCAATACATGGGGCACACGCTGGAGTGCTCACCGCAGCATCACCGGACTGCAAGGTAACCGGGGCAGTTACAAGTGAGGCAGATATTCAATAGCGACGCCACTGCCAAACCTACACAAGCTCATCAGGTCTCTTTTTCACTATGGAAAAATTCATAGCCAAATCTGGAAAATCCAATAGATCCTCGACTAGGGACCAGAATACTACCTCCCCACCTAAGATGACCGCTGATGCAAAAAGAAGGTGTTTGCTATAATTTAGTAAATATTTATGCACCTAATGGTCCAGACTCGCAGTTTCAGACTCAGTTACTCTCTAAGTTGGCAGGTTGGGACACAACCAATTTGATAATTGGGGGGGACTTTAATGAAGCACATGATATGTCTATAGATAGATCAGGATTACACAACTATGGAGCTACAATACATGAAGGTTCCACCCGTTGTTGGAACTAGTTAAAGCTAAGTTTGCGTCTTGGAGTAGGCTCCCATTATCTGTGGCTGGACGCATTAACCTGACTAAAATGATATTACTCCCTAAATTTAGCTACTCCCTTCAGCACAGTGCGGTAGCCGTGCCCAAGTCCTTTTTTGTTACTCTTAATTCTCTAGTCACGTCCTTTGTTTGGGGGAAAACTAGGCCCAAACTTAAATTGTCAACTCTACAAAGACCAAAGAGGGGAGGTGGGGCGGCGTTACCAGATTTTTTCCTATACTACGTAGCTGGGCAGGCTAAAGCTTTAAATAACTGGATGCCGGGTAATTGCCTCTCTAACTCTGAAAGCCACCTGCTTCACGCTGCATAAGCGGATTGCCTATTAGGTTTCCTTGAGTTGGAAAAAACTAATGCCCCACGTCTATTACCCCTGCTCCGGCTGGCTCGATTGATATGGAGACAAATCAAGAATGTAATAGGGTTTAAAGATGTTATAGCTGAAATGCCCCTGTGGAGTAATAACTATTTTCCAGGGCTACTGAATCACCCATCCGCCATTTTTTGGACCCAGTGTGGCGTCTCTTCAGTGGGAGACTTGTATGACCAGGGGACCTTAAAGTCTTTTGAACAATTGCAGGCTACACATGATATTCCGAGGTCTCAATGTTTTCGCTATCTGCAGCTGAGATCTGCTCTTTAGTCACACATGAGGGATGGGGGTGTGGACCGTACTATTTCATCGTTACCTCTAATAGGAATTCTTAAGTCACAGGGTCCCCAGGGTCTCATATCCTCCTTGTACACATATATGCTGTCAGTAGGGGCAGATTCGGCCATAAGCTCTTTAAAGATGACGTGGGAACGACTCATTCCTGAAGTGCAAGGAGAGGAGTTGGAGGAGATTCTGAAATCTCCGATTGGAGTATCACCATCTGTTAACAACAGAATGATACAACTGTATATAATTAATCAATCATATTTAACGCCGTTGCGACTTTTTAGGATGGGTCGGCTTCAATCATCAGAATGTTTGCAATGTCACTCGCCAGATGCTGATTTTATCCATATGGTGTGGCAATGTCCCACTATCCTACATTACTGGAAAGAGGTGACTACACTACTGACATCCCCGGTGCAAGCCCCTGTCCCTCTAGAGCCATTGGTCTGCTTGTTTGGGGTGTGGGAGGAGGAGATTTGGGATCGCTATACTGGGGTCTTCCTGCGCGAGACACTGTTTATGGCATGAAAGGTGTTGGCACTGCGGTGGATGGGGGGCTCATGTCCTTCCCTTAGGTTTTGGATCGAGCTGGTGAACTCAATTGTCCCATATGAGCGCTCGTTATACCAAAACAGGGGATTCCCGGGTAAATTTGAAAAGATCTGGGAGAGGTGGAATTCCTCTCACCTCACGTTGCAAGACTGAGACATCACATGCGACACAATATGATATAGGAAACCAGGCTGCGGAAATAGTAGATATTAGTTGATGTAGTGGTAGTTGTAGTTTAGGAGTTTTAGTTAATTCCTACGGTTGCATGATATGACAAGGTTTGTGAAATTGGATTGATACACATGTGGGAAAATACATAAAGCATTGTCCTTTACATATGCTAGAAGGAAATATACATGTTACCTTGTTTATCTATAAGAATGTGCAATTTCTTTGTATTACATTTTATTATGGACGGAGACGTGTGCTTTATATAATGCCTGTTATCATTAGTCATTGTGTATGTTGTACATTCTTTGTATCCTGGTGCTTAACAAACAAATTTTAAAATAAAACAATACATGAAGGTCTCATCCAGAGGCTGATGGATCATTTGGGGTTGACGTATATTTGGAGGTGGCAGCATCCCACTGATAAAGATTTCTCGCACTGCACTCATGTTCATAATACACATGCAAGATTAGACTATTGGTTATTGGGATTATTGATGGTGTCCCTTGTTCTATCGACAGATATCTTGGATGTTCAGATATCTGATCATGCCCCGGTGGTTTTCAAATCTAGATTGGTAAATCTGGCATGCAAGGAAAAGAGGTGGAGGTTTCCCTCTTAACTATACTCGTCTGATGAGTTTAAGGCTTATTTGCAGATGTCGTGGAACACATACAAAGAAGACAATAGGGAGCACTGTGCTGATCCTCATTTATTTTGGGCCGCCTCTAAGGCAGTTTTAAGGGGACAAGTCATCTCTTATGTTGGGAATAAATGGAAAAAATTATTAGAGGCCATGTTGGCAGCTCAGGAAGAATTAACCCAGGCTTATAAAAATTTAAAATGTTCTAATACCCCCACAAATAAACAAAAATTCATAGAGGCTAAAGAGACTGCCGAAAATATTGAGCACGAGAGAGCGCTGTACAGTCTAGATTATCAAAAACACAAATACTTTAAATGGGGGAACAGGCCGGGAAGGTTACTGGCCTCTCTCACTAAACCTTTTAGACAAGCAACCAGGATTGCCAGAATTCGTAATCAAAGTGGCACGGTCACAGCGGACAATGAACAAATAATAGAGGAATCTAGATTTTTTTTTTATCTTTGTATGCAGGAGGGGGAGAGGAGATTTTGGAGGCATCATGTTTCTTTGGGGATGGGGTGGCTCCTAGTATTACGGAGGATCAGAGAAACCTCCTTAATTCACCCATTACCATTACGGAAGTTCTGTCGGCCATCTCTACTCTTAAGATTTCTAAGGCACTGGGTCCAGATGGGTTTAGTAGAGAATATTATAAGATCTTAGGCCCATGGGTAGGTCCATACCTAGGTGAGTTATTTAATGGAATCATAGAAAAGGGTTATATTCCAGATAGATTTAATGAGGCTTGCATCAATATGCTTCCTAAGCCTGGGAAGGATCCACTGCAAGTGGAGGGATACCGCCCAATCTCACTGCTCAATGCAGATTTTAAACTCTTGACAAAAATATTGGCAACCAGGGTTCAGCAGATTATTCCCAAGTTAATTTCACCACATTAGATGGAGTTTGTACATGGGAAATCGATAACCTATAATATAAGAACAGCAATAGGTACTATATCTAGTTGTAGAGTCAATAAGGGCAAAAGGAACATAGTGGTGGGTCTTGATGCATATAAGGCCTTTGACAGGGTCTACTGGAATTATTTACATAAGTTGTTGGAGCTCAGAGGGTTTGGGTCATGGTTCTGCAATGCTATTAAATTGTTATATAGGGACCCCACATCTAGGCTTTTTATAAACAACACCCTGTCGGTGCCCTTTGCCATTTGGAGGGGCACGAGGCAGGGATGCCCATTGTCTCCATTATTGTTTAATTTAGCATTAGATCCCTTGTTGATAACTCTTCAAAATATGCCAGATTTTCATGGGATTCCTACAGGGAACACGGAAACAAAATTATTGGCACTCTGCGGAAGGAATGGTCTTGGGATGCTAAAACCTCGGGTCCGGCGAGATGGATAAAGGATATGGAGGGGTTGGAAGTTGGAGATATATTAGAAGCTACTGAGACACAAAGGAAAGTTATTCCATATAATAGTTATACCAATATGGCCATATTATTACTACATAGAGCTTATATTACCCAGTACGTCCAATCCAGAATGTCTCCTACAAATTCTTATCAATGTGTTAAATGTGGTTTACATAATACTGACATCTACCATCATATGTGGGGTTGCCCCAAAATTCAAAAGTTATGGCGTGATATTCATTCTGAGTTACAACAATTGAGTGGTTTTGAGTTCCCTCTTACCCCGCAATGGGATATTTTTAATATTCTAGCAGAGATCCCAAGAGTATTACCAAAGCACACCACTGTTGTGAGTTCATTTTTCCCTTCACCATTGAGGTCTGATGAACTCCCTCCTCTGGTGAAGGAAGGTAGTGAGGCTGATTACCAAACACCTGGGCAGCTAGATGATGACTGGGTGGCTGGAATTGAGGACTGGATATAAGGCTGCCGACACCCTTCTTCCTGGCTGGTGATTTTCCTGCTGGATTCTTGGAGACCAGTCTGATTCCTGCATCTCAAAGCTAAGTTTTTCTGCTCTGCTTTGCACTCTTCAGTTTTGTTTTTGTTTTGCCTTGTTTTTTGGGAGTTCTGCCATCCCCGGCGGGGGTGAGCTGAATTCCATTTTTGTCTCTGATCTGTTGATCTTTTGCTCTGTCTTCAGAATATACCTGAGTGCTGATATAGTCTTTTGAAGCCTAGCGACTTCAGGGCCTGTTTTTCCTATCAGTCGGTTGGCTCATTTTGATAGTGTTTTTGCGGATGGCAGACAGCAGCTTTCCTATCCTGTCCTGTGTAGTTAGCTTGGGCCCCATCATTTGCTCAGCCTATCTTTCTATCTGTGTTGGTGTTTTCATCTTGCTTCACCGTCATTATATGTTGGGGGCTGCCTATTGCTTTGGGGTCTGCTCTGGGGCAGTTTAGTTTTTCCCTCTTTCTGTCTTTAGGCTATGTAGCTCTCCGGCTGTGATCGAGGGGTCTAGGGCACCGTAGGAACCCCCCACGGCTACTGCTAGTTGTGGATAGGTTCAGGGGTCTGCAATCTGATAGCTGCCAACCTCTCTGGTTTTTCTGGACTTTTTTTTTTGGGGAATTTTTCTCTCAATGGAGATGAAGCAATTGTCTGATCGTGTGGAGCAGCTCGCTGCTGAAGTGCGGGGAATTTCCGCCTATCTTGCTCATTCACATGCTGCTGAACCAAAGATTCCTACTCCTGATGTGTTTTTGGGGATCGGTCTAAATTCTTGAATTTCAAGAATAATTGTAAATTATTTTTTGCCTTGAAGCCTAACTCGTCGGGGAACTCCACGCAGCAGGTTAAAATTGTCATCTCTTTGCTGCGCGGCGATCCCCAGGATTGGGCGTTTTCTTTGAAACCTGATGATCCTATTCTGAATAATGTGAACGCATTTTTTCAAGCCTTGGGGTTGTTGTACGATGAACCTAATGCTATTGATCAGGCTGAAAAGACCCTGTTGGCATTAAGCCAGGGTCGGGATTCGGCAGAGTTGTACTGTCAAAAATTCCGAAAGTGGGCGGTCCTTACTACCTGGAATGATGGTGCCTTGGCAGCCCTCTTTCGGAAGGGTTTGTCAGAAACTGTAAAAGATACTATGGTGGGATTTCCTGTTCCCTCTGGTCTTGACGATTCTATGTCATTAGCCATTCAGGTGGATCTGCGTTTACGTGAACGCAAAACTACACGAGAGATGTTGCCACCTGTTGAACAAATGTCTGAACCTATGCAATGTGATAGAGTTTTATCTAGGGTGCAACGTCAGGAGTTCAGAAGGCGTAATAAGCTGTGTTTTTTTTGTGGAGATGCCTCGCATATTATTTCTGTCTGCCCTAAACGAGAGAAACGTTGTGCACACACGTTTTCTGTGGGTGGTGTTCAACCTAAGTTTCTTCTGGCAATTACTCTGATCTGCTCCCTGTCCACATTTTCCGCCAAGGCTTTTGTGGATTCAGGAGCAGCTCTGAACCTGATGGACTTGGATTTTGCTAAACGCTGTGGATTTCCTGTGACACCTCTGCGGACGCCTATCCCTTTGAGGGGTATTGATGCTACTCCTTTGGCGAAGAATAAACCTCAGCTTTGGACCCAGGTGGTAATGTGGGTTGCCCCAGACCATCAAGAAAATTGCATATTTTTGGTGTTGCATAATTTGAATGATACCATTGTTCTAGGGTTTCCCTGGTTGCAAATCCATAATCCAGTTCTGGATTGGAAATCTTTCTCTGGGGTGAGTTGGGGTTGTCGGTGTGCCCTTAGTGATGCTCCTGTTTTCTCCACCTCTCCCCAGTCGCATGATGTTCCTGACTATTTGGCTGACTTTTATGATGTATTTAGTGAGAATGAGTCTGCGTCTTTGCCTCCTCATAGGAGTTATGACTGTGCAATTGAGCTGAACCCGGGGTGCAAATTCCCCAAGGGTCGGCTTTTCAATTTATCTGTACCCGAGCACGAGGCTATGCGATCCTATATTAAGGAGGCATTGGAGAAGGGTCATATTAGACCATCCTCTTCACCCTTAGGTGCTGGGTTTTTTTCGTGGCTAAAAAGGATGGTTCATTAAGGCCTTGTATTGACTATCGTGCCCTCAACAAAATTGCTGTTAAATATCAGTATCCGTTACCCCTGATTTCTGATCTATTCTCCAGAGTTAAAGGTGCTTGCTGGTTTACCAAGCTTGACCTCAGGGGGCGTATAATCTTATTCGCATTAAGCATGGGGATGAATGGAAGACGGTGTTTAATGCTCCGGAGGGACATTTTGAGTACCTGGTGATGCCTTTTGGGCTCACTAATGCCCCTTCTGTCTTCCAGTGCTTCATGAACGATATATTCCGAGACTTTGTGGATAAATTTTTGATTATCTATCTGGATGATATTTTGATCTTCTCCAAGAATTGGGACTCTCATGTGGAACATGTTCGGACTGTGTTCCGGATTTTGAGGGAGAATTCCCTGTATGTCAAGGGATCGAAATACCTTTTTGGGGTACAGAGGGTTTCATTTTTGGGATTTATTTTGTCTCCGTCAACTATTGAAATGGACCCGGCCAAGGTACAGGCCATTTATGATTGGGTTCAGCCCACTTCTTTGAAGGCCCTCCAGAAGTTTTTGGGTTTTGCTAATTTTTATCGGAAATTTATAGCTATTTTTTCTGGTATTGCCAAGCCATTGACGGATTTGACTAGGAAGGGTGCTGATGTGCTGAATTGGTCTCCGGAGACTGTTTCTTCCTTTCAGGAGCTGAAGCGAAGATTCACTTCTGCTCCGGTTTTGCGGCAACCTGATGACTCACTCCCGTTTCAGGTGGAGGTGGATGCTTCTGAGATTGGTGCAGGAGCGGTGTTGTCCCAAAACGATCCTGTGACATCTAAAATGAATCCTTGTGCTTTCTTTTCCCGAAAGTTCTCCCCATCCGAACGTAACTATGATGTGGGGAGTCGGGAACTGTTGGCCATGAAATGGGCATTTGAGGAGTGGAGACATTGGTTGGAGGGAGCCAAACACCAAGTCGTGGTCCTTACTGACTACAAGAATTTGATTTACCTGGAGTCGGCCAAGCGCTTGAATCCTAGACAGGCTAGGTGGGCCTTGTTTTTCACACGTTTTGATTTTGTGGTCTCTTTTCTTCCGGGCACTAAGAATGTCAAGGCAGACGCCCTCTCTAGGAGTTTCCTTGCTGATTCTCCTGTTGTGACTAAGCCTGCTACCATTGCTACCATCTTAGGCGAGGGGGTAGTTCTTTCTGCCATCTCGCCCGATTTGAGACGTGCTCTGGAAGAGTTTCAGGAGGACAAACCTAAGCGTTGTCCCAGTGGAAAGTTGTATGTTCCTGACCAGTGGAGGAAGAGAGTGATGTCTGAAGTTCATTGCTCTGCATTGGCTGGTCATCCAGGTATTTTTGGTACTAGAGATCTGGTGAGTCGGTCTTTTTGGTGGCCCGCCTTGTCTCATGATGTCAGGAATTTTGTGCAGTCCTGTGGGACTTGCTCCCGGTCTAAACCTTGTTCTCGCTCTAGTGGCTTGTTGATGCCTTTGCCGGTGCCCAGGAGGCCATGGACCCATATTTCAATGGATTTTATCTCTGATATGCCTGTCTCTCAGAGAATGACTGTTATTTGGGTGATTTGTGATAGATTCTCTAAGATGGTCCATCTTGTACCACTCCCTAAGTTGCCATCTTCCTCTGAGTTGGTGCCCTTGTTTTTGCAACAGGTGGTTCGCTTGCACGGGATTCCTGAGAACATTGTATCTGACAGAGGAGTTCAGTTTGTGTCTAGATTTTGGAGGACTTTCTGTTCTAAGCTGGGAATTCAGTTGTCCTTCTCCTCTGCATTTCACCCTCAGACCAATGGGCAGACGGAGAGAACAAGCCAGACTTTGGAGTCGTATTTGAGATGTTTTATTTCTGCCGATCAGGATGATTGGGTTTCATTTTTGCCCTTGGCCGAATTTGCTTTAAATAATAGAGCTAGTTCTGCCACTTTGATGTCACCTTTTTTTGTAACTTTGGTTTTCACCCTCGATTTTCTTCAGGGCAGGTGGAGCTTTCTGCCTGCCCAGGTGTTGATACTGTGGTGGAGAGAATGCACCTGATCTGGGACCAAGTAGTGGATAAGTTGTCTCTCTCCCAGGAAAAGGCCCAGCGGTTTTCCAACCGGCGTAGGACCGTTGGTCTCCTGTTTAAGGTGGGTGATATGGTTTGGTTGTCATCAAAAAATATCGCTATGAAGGTGGCTTCTCCTAAATTTAAGCCTAGATTTATTGGACCTTACAAGATTTTGGAGATTATTAATCCAGTCTCTTTTCGGTTGGCTCTTCCTGTCACATTTAAAATTCATAATGTGTTTCATAAGTCCTTGTTGAAGAGGTTTGTTGAACCAGTAGTTCCTGTGGTGGCACCTCCTGACCCTATATTGGTTGAAGGTAACATGGAATATGAGGTAGAGAAGATACTGGATTCCCGTCTGGCTAGACAAAGACTCCAGTATTTGGTTAAGTGGAAGGGTTATGGTCAGGAGGATAATTCCTGGGTCTCTGCCTCTGATATTCATGCCGAAAGATTGGTGCGTGCCTTTCATCGGGCTCACCCGGATCGCCCTGGTGGCATGGATGAGGGTTCGGTGACCCCTCCTCAAGGGGGAGGTACTGTTGTGAGTTCATTTTTCCCTTCACCATTGAGGTCTGATGAACTCCCTCCTCTGGTGAAGGAAGGTAGTGAGACTGATTACCAAACACCTGGGTAGCTAGATGATAACTGGGTGGCTGGAATTTAGGACTGGATATAAGGCTGCCGACGCCCTTCTTCCTGGCTGGTGATTTTCCTGCTGGATTCTTGGAGACCAGTCTGATTCCTGCGTCTCAAAGCTAAGTTTTTCTGCTCTGCTTTGTAATCTTCAGTTTTGTTTTTGTTTTGCCTTGTTTTTTGGGAGTTCTGCCATCCCCGGCCGGGGGTGAGCTGAATTCCATTTTTGTCTCTGATCTGTTGATCTTTTGCTCTGTCTTCAGAATATACCTGAGTTCTGATATAGTCTTTTGAAGCCTAGCGACTTCAGGGCCTGTTTTTCCTATCAGTCGGTTGGCTCATTTTGATAGGGTTTTTGCGGATGGCAGACAGCAGCTTTCCTATCCTGTCCTGTGTAGTTAGCTTGGGCCCCATCATTTGCTCAGCCTATCTTTCTATCTGTGTTGGTGTTTTCATCTTGCTTCACCGTCATTGTATGTTGGGGGCTGCCTATTGCTTTGGGGTCTGCTCTGGGGCAGTTTAGTTTTTCCCTCTTTCTGTCTTTAGGCTATGTAGCTCTCCGGCTGTGATCAAGGGGTCTAGGGCAGCGTAGGAACCCCCCACGGCTACTGCTAGTTGTTGTGGATAGGTTCAGGGGTCTGCAATCCGATAGCTGCCAACCTCTCTGGTTTTTCTGGACTTCGCTGGTATTTTGTTTTTTCCTCCTTCGGTGACTCATCATAACACACCAAGGCCATGTTAGTGATTTGGGCCTCAGCAGTAAGAAAAAGTATAGTACATCAATGGTTAAACTCAAATGTTCCTTTGAAATCATTATTGACAAAAATTCATTTTCTGTTTAAAATTGACTGGTTGGAAACCTTGACTAACAAAGAAAAGTTAACATAGAAGTTTTTCACCAGATGGTCGTTTCTTATTACCTCCTTGGATCCAGAGTCTAGGAACAGACTTAGGAAACAATTCGAGAGCACAAAATGGTACTTGCTACAAAGCATTGGAGGACATGCACCAATCCTTACATAATTTGTTTCCAACAGAATCAGAACAGGAAGCAGTAAGAATCTTGGGAGAATTAGCTCATGGTAATAATACAGAGGAAGGATGTGAGATTCCATCCAGTATTGCCACTAGATCAAAAAAAGTCTACCTCCATCTACCTGTCCTAATGAGGGTTTATTCCTTCCGTTGGTCAGCGCAGGCTTCGAAAAATTTCTTATACAATTAAGGACAATTTAAGCAGAGTTGAACGTAACAGTCTAAATAATGTCAAAATATTAGACATTGCTATTTTTTAAACCTGCGAACAAAGGCGGCAAAATGGTGATATTGCCAAAAACTCTGTATGAGTCTGAGGCATTCCATCATCTAAGAATAAGGATTGTTATAGAAAGCAGACATATAATCCCCAGCGTTCATATTCAACAAAATTTTGTCATATGATAAAAGGAGCCAAAGATAATGGAATCATTACAAAATAATTGGTATTGGCCCTGCAATATGACAAACCAACTTATACAGTCCCTACTTTTTACCAAAAATCTATAAAAATGAGATAACACCACTTGGAAGACCAATCATTTCTGGTAGCGGTAATAATTTGGAGACCACAAGTAAATTCATTGATGCCAAACTACAGCCTCTACTTGAATGTTACCATCTTTTATTCGTGAGACTGGTGACTCATTCAAAAAAATTGATGAACTTCACATTGAAGCAAATACAAGGAGAAAAAGTATTTTGGCGCACCGCATTATATAAATAAAAATATGTATGATATAGGGATGCAACCAAGTTGTCATCTAAGACTGTAACTAAAGAAGAAAAAAAAAGGCACTACCGGAATAATGCACAACACAAACAACTATATATGAAAAATATAAATCACAACAATTTTATTGGCACACAATTACAATTAAAACACACTTAAAAACCATAGAGCTGTGTCCACAGAGACAAATTAATTCAATAATGACTCCCATATGTGGCGCCCCTGAGGCTTCAGTCGCCACAGAGGTATTGCACCTTCTCCTAAGGTGTGGTGCCCCACCATCCAGGTAGGGTGGGAACTCCCTTTCACATTCCACACCTGCACCCCACACACAGGATAGTTCAGCAGGGACCCATCCATGTTTTATGCTGGAAAGGTCATGGGATGCCTTTTGTGGTCCCTGGCTTCGTAACACGGGAGGTGCTGGGGAGGCGGGTGGAGTTAGATATAAAAGAGAGGGAAGGTGTAGGATTTCAGGGCAGTCTGACAGAGGGTGAGGGAGAAAGGAAGTCACTCAGATAGGAGTGGGGATCCCTGGAAGAGGGATGGAGGAAGGAGTGCTGCAGCTGCCTCAGTGACCTGAGCCAGCTGGCATGGGAAAGGAACAGAAGGAAGGAGACGTAGACTGGAGACTACAGATTCCATAAGAGAGACAGAACGGATCGGAACGAAGGAGAATAGAAGGACGGTGGGAAGCAGGTTGAGAAAGAGAGAGAGAGAACCCTTCCAGTCCAGAGCACAAAGGCCAGGGCCCGGTCCCCGAGGTTGATTGGATCTTTATGTCCAGCAACAGACACCGGAGGAGTAGTGAGCCACTAACGCCTTACTCCCATCATAGACTTGGGACACAACAGCAACTGGATAGTGAGCCGGGACGCAGAGAGGAGTCCCTGAAGCAGGCTACAGCTGTCTGTCATACAAGTAGAGACTAGGAACACCTAGAGAGAGGCATTCCAGGGTAACTAAGTACTGGAGTGCTTCGCACCTAAAGGCGCATTGGAGGAGTCGTTCAGTAAGGTACATATTGGCGGAGTGTGGAGGGGAGAATCCTATCCTGCCTGGAGGTTGGCTGGGGCCCTGACCTGAAGAACACAGTGCGGAGGCAGGCATTTGTGTGAGCTGCAAACAGTGAGTAAAGCTTTGGAACCGCATACTCTGGTGTCCTCCAGTTATTCCAGCACCGCTACACCTTGGTACCAGCATCTATACCATTCTGCGCCTCTCCTCATCTATTGCACCTACACTGCCCTGGGACTACAGCTCCACCTGTGGGGAACTACACCATCTTTGCTGCACCACACTATCAGTGCCAGTGGATCTGCATGCAGTGTTGGCTAAACATCTCACTTGCCAAACACCACGGGTGGCATCACGAACTATCCAAATAAACTATTACACCATTAACATCACTGCCATTGATATTGGGCGCCCATGGCCACGGACCAGGTCACTGCTGCTGTGACACATATTCCCCCTGACACCGGCCCGGTACCGAGTACCCCACTGCCCTGGGTGTGAGGGGCAACCCAATATTGGCATCACGAACAGGATGACTAGACCCGATGCCATCGGGTTCTTTGTGCCTTGGATTTACAACTTTTGAAAATGTGCAAAAGACCAAATTTAATAGACTGTGACATGAATCTAAAAAATGGCCGCTGGCGCGGAGAAGAAGGGCGTGAAGAGATGGGAGGTCCTAAGAAAAGACCGCGAAAAGTATTGGGCCTTCCCTGCCTGAATTACTATGTGACAGATGCATGGACCAACCCCCGAGGGGTTCGTATACTGGCTTGGTATGGAGGCGCTGGAAGAAGACTCCGCCCCGGAAGGAGGGGCAGAGGAAGCCAGTGGCGAGCAGAAGGGCAGAGCAAGAAGGAGAACGCGAGAACGCCATTTTGGAGAGTGAGGGAAGGAGGCCTGAGGAGCGAGGGGAAACGAATCTCCCTGGCGCCATGGCTGACGGCTCCAACCCGAACTCCGGAATGAACCGCCAGCAACTAGAAGCTGAAATAGCTGAATTGACAGCCAGTCTGCAGCTGAGAAAGGAAGCTTTGGAGAAGCTGAGAAGGCAGCGCGCCCCGGCGGGGCCTACACCAGCGGTACCCCCTCCAACGGTACCTGCCGCTACCACACCGGACTGTCCCCGGGCAGCGCTGATCTATACTTCCACCCTGACTTTAAGGCTAGGTGCCGCCTGCCCGAAGGAGTTACCGGAGGACCCGGGAGTGGAAGCAGAGCTCCCGCCCGGCCCTGTCGCGGCTGCGCAGGTCCCCGCAGAGACCCCTGCGTATCCGGAGCCACCATCTGCTCCATCACCGCCTGCACCGGAGCAGAGGCCGCACCGCCAGGAGGCCCCAGGTATGTCGGATGTTTCTCCACCTGGGAAGGCCCTGGGGTGTACCGCAGTTGCAGCGGCTGGCCCGGTCGTCCTGGATCTGGTCTGGGACCGGGATGCTGGTGCCATGGGTGAGAGCAGGTCCCGGGAAGAGCGGGAGAAAGAAGAGAGTTGGGCAGGATGTCGGGACACCATTCGACAGCTGGCAGCGGAATATCGGGAGAGGGAGCAGAGAAAGCAGGCTGTGCTGGGCCCGGATCTGGCCCGGAAGGAGAGGGCCCGTGCTGGGCATCATGGTCCCCAGGATGCAGCTGGATGGGGGCAGGTGCTGAATGTAAACCAAGAGAGGGGTTCGGATTTATTGCAGACCCCAAAAGAATCAGCGACCTGTTCTTCAACCGGCGGGACGTGGAGTCCCATCTGAGGAGGGGGCATCCTGATAGAGACCTGCAGCATGGGGAGTATGTGACCTTCACCCGGCATGAAGGACTACGGGGATGGTACGCCCTGAATGTACGACGTATCCCTACAGAGTTCATTGAGAGGTACCTGCCATCGAAACTAGTCAACGCTCCTCCACCTACGGTCAACACCCAAGATACCCAGGTACCTGCTACCAGGATTTCAGCTACGCCAAAGTCGACTCAAACCCAGCAGCCTAAGAAGATCTCTGGTCTGACACCGTGGGAAGAGGAGTACTTACGGATTGCCAATGACTACCTTGAATCTGGTAGCCGCTAAATATTTAAATCTCGTTACCCAGGAGGGTTTGTTTGCATCAGTTGTGCCTTTTTCTGCTTTTTTTGCTATCATGCTTTGTTTTGCTGGTAGCACTTTTGTTGCCTAGTTTTTGCAATGGCAGCGTTTTCACAATTTGAACTAGCGATCATGAACTTGGAGTGATCCAAAAACTTTTATTGTAAATAGTTGCACCTCTTTAGGTGCCCTTTCTTGGTTTTACATATAGGACCCTTTTGTGAAGATAATGGTTACACAAAGACACTTTGCAAAGATGATGTTTTTGAATGGACACTTTTCGAAGAATGATGTCTACCTCAAGGGACACTGCAAGAAATCCCGGCTGGGAGCAGTGTTCAGCACTTTGCAAGAATCTTTGAATGTTTTACGATGCTGTGTCTTATGAAAAGTAAATGTCTTTTATAGCATGTTTGACACAGAAAATTAGAAAAGTTTTGAGATAGAATGTGAGAATTGAATAAAGAATGAAGAATTGAACGTGACAGGTGACAGGCCAAGCACAGATGGTCAGTGTCTTGCGTCCAGTAGAAAGAGAAAGAATAATTGCACTTTGAACTAGGAATTGCACTTAAAGAAATTTTTGATACTAAGATAGGAAGTTAGCCTGTTTGTAACGTTTAAGAAATGTGCCTCCTACATTAGGAAGATTAGATAAGTATTGTTAAACAGCATTTAAAATTTTTGTGTTTCTGTATTGTACTTTTGTTGTCTTGCAGCCCGCGGACGCGCTGTGTTTAACGGGGGGTATGTGGCGCCCCTATGGCTTCAGTCGCCACAGAGGTACTGCACCTTCTCCTAAGGTGTGGTGCTCCACCATCCAGGTAGGGTGGGAACTCCCTTTCACATTCCAACACCTGCACCCCACACACAGGATAGTTCAGCAGGGACCCATCCATGCTTTATGCCTTTTGTGGTCCCTGGCTTCGTAACACGGGAGGTGCTGGGGAGGCAGGTGGAGTTAGATATAAAAGAAAGGGAAGGTGTAGGATTTCAGGGCAGTCTGACAGAGGGTGAGGGAGAAAGGAAGTCACTCAGACAGGAGTGAGGATCCCTGGAAGAGGGATGGAGGAAGGAGTGCTGCAGCTGCCTCAGTGACCTGTGCCAGCTGGCACGGGAAAGGAACAGAAGGAAGGAGACGTAGACTGGAGACTACAGATTCCATAAGAGAGATAGAACAGATCGGAACGAAGGAGAATAGAAGGACGGTGGGAAGCAGGTTGAGAAAGAAAGAGAACCCTTCCAGTCTAGCGCGCAAAGGCCGGGGCCCGATCCCCGAGGTTGATTGGATCTTTATGTCCGGCAACAGACACCGGAGGAGTAGTGAGCCACTAACTCCTTACTCCCATCATAGACTTGGGACACAACAGCAACTGGATAGTGAGCCGGGACACAGAGAGGAGTCCCTGAAGCAGGCTACAGCTGTCTGTCATACAAGTAGAGACTAGGAACACCTAGAGAGAGGCATTCCAGGGTAACTAAGTACTGGAGTGCTTCGCACCTAAAGGCGCATTGGAGGAGTCGTTCAGTAAGGTACATATTGGTGGAGTGTGGAGGGGAGAATCCTATCCTGCCTGGAGGTTGGCTGGGGCCCTGACCTGAAGAACACAGTGCGGAGGCAGGCATTTGTGTGAACTGCAAACAGTGAGTAAAGCTTTGGAACCACATACTCTGGTGTCCTCCAGTTATTCCAGCACCGCTACACCTGGGTACCAGCATCTATACCATTCTGCGCCTCTCCTCATCCATTGCACCTACACTGCCCTGGGACTACAGCTCCACCTGTGAGGAGCTACACGATCTTTGCTGCATCACACCATCAGTCCCAGTGGATCTGCATGCAGCGTTGGCTCAACGTCTCACTTGCCAAACACCACGGGTGGCGTCACGAACTATCCAAATAAACTATTACACCATTAACATCACCCCCATTGATATTGGGCGCCCAGGGCCACGGACCAGGTCACCGCTGCTGTGACACACAGAACAACTGCCCATAATTATATATGCTATTCACAATAAATGCTGGACGTGAAGCACCATGTATCTTATCAATGGTATCTAGTGGAGCAGAAGCTATCCTCCAGGAACACAGACCAATATAGTATATCATTAATCTGCACAGGGGCGGACCTACCACCCGTGCAGACCGAGCATTGCACGGGGCCCCGGGGGAGAGGGGGCCCCTCCAGCCTCCAGCACCGCATGGCTAATTATGTCAAAATTCAAATTAGCCATGTGTAGTGCAATGAGGAGAGCAGCGCTGCGGGAGGCAAAGGGGCCCCCGTGAGGCAGGGGGGCCCGCCAGCCCCCAGCACCGACTCCACCCCCCCCCCCCAAAATTGAAGAAGGCAATGATGGAGCCTGGAGGAGAGAGCACCAGCTGACGCTCCCTCTCCCATCATTCCCCGCTCTGCCTCTGACACAGCGGGTGCGCGATGATGTCATCGCGCTCTCACTGTGTACCAGGCAGAGCAGGAGAGGAGACAGGAGCCGGGAGCAACACAGGCACGAGGAGAAGGTGAGGCGTGGGTTTTTTTTTTTTTCTTTAAATCAGTGTGAATACTGGACTGTGGGGCCATGATGGGGGGGCTATATACCATGCTTGGGGGCTATATACCATGCTGGGGGCTATATACCATGCTGGGGGGACTATAGACCATGCTGGGGGGGCTATATACCATGCTGGGGGGGCTATATACCATGCTGGGCTGTATTATACCATGCTGGGGGGGCTATATACCATGCTGGGCTGTATCATACTATGCTGGGGGGGCTATATACCATGCTGGGGGAGCTATATACCATGCTGGGGGGAGCTATATACCATGCTGGGGGGACTATAGACCATGTTGGGGGGCTATATACCATGCTGGGGGGCTATATACCATGCTGGGGGGACTATATACCATGCTGGGGGGCTATATACCATGCTGGGCTGTATCATACTATGCTGGGGGGGCTATATACCATGCTGGGCTGTGTCATACCATGCTGGGGGGGCTATATACCATACTGGGGGGCTATATACCATGCTGGGCTGTATTATACCATGCTGGGGGGGCTGTATACCATGCTGGGCTGTATTATACCATGCTGGGGCGCTATATACCATGCTGGGCTGTATTATACCATGCTGGGGGGCTATATACAATGCTGGGCTGTATCATACCATGCTGGGGGGGCTATATACCATTCTGGGCTGTATTATACCATGCTGGGGGGGCTATATACCATGCTGGGCTGTATCATACCATGCTGGGGGGGCTATATACCATTCTGGGCTGTATTATACCATGCTGGGTGGGGCTATATACCATGCTGGGCTGTATCATACCATGCTGGGGGGGCTATATACCATGCTGGGGGGCTATATACCATGCTGGGCTGTATCATACCATGCTGGGGGGCTATATACCATGCTGGGGGGCTATATACCATGCTGGGCTGTATTATACCATGCTGGGTGGGCTATATACCATGCTGGGCTGTATCATACCATGCTGGGGGGGGCTATATACCCTGCTGGGCTGTATTATACCATGCTGGGGGGCTATATACCATGTTGGGCTGTATAATATTCTGGGGGGGCTATATACCATGCTGGGCTGTATTATACCATGCTGGGGGGGCTACATACCATGCTGGGCTGTATTATACCATGCTGGGGGGCTATATACCATGCTGGACCGTATTATACCATGCTGGGGGGCTATATACGATGCTGGGCTGTATCATACCATGCTGGGGGGGCTATATACCATGCTGGGGGCCATATACCATGCTGGGCTGTATCATACCATGCTGGGGGGGCTATATACCATGCTGGGCTGTATCATACCATGCTGGGGGGCTATATACCATGCTGGGGGGCTATATACCATGCTGGGCTGTATTATACCATGCTGGGTGGGCTATATACCATGCTGGGCTGTATCATACCATGCTGGGGGGGCTATATACCCTGCTGGGCTGTATTATACCATGCTGGGGGGGCTATATACCATGCTGGGCTGTATACTATTCTGGGGGGGCTATATACCATGCTGGGCTGTATTATACCATGCTGGGGGGCTATATACGATGCTGGGCTGTATCATACCATGCTGGGGGGGCTATATACCATGCTGGGAGCTATATACCACGCTGGGCTGTATCATACCATGCTGGGGGCCATATACCATGCTGGGCTGTATTATACCATTCTGGGGGGCTATATTTCATGCTGGGCTGTATTATACCATGCTGGGGGGGCTATATACCATGCTGGGGGGCTATATACCATGCTGGGCTGTATCATACCATGCTGGGGGGCTATATACCATGCTGGGCTGTATCATACCATGCTGGGCTGTATTATACCATGCTGGGGGGCTATATACCATGCTGGACCGTATTATACCATGCTGGGGGGATATATACCATGCTGGGCTGTATCATACCATGCTGGGGGGGCTATATACCATGCTGGGGGGGCTATATATCATGCTGGGGGCTATATACACCACACTGGGCTGTATCATACCATGCTGGGGGCTATATACCATGCTGGGCTGTATTATACCTTGCTGGGGGGCTATATTTCATGCTGGGCTGTATTATACCATGCTGGGGGGGCTATATACCATGCTGGGGGGCTATATACCATGCTGGGCTGTATCATACCATGCTGGGGGGGGCTATATACCATGCTGGGCTGTATTATACCATGCTGGGGGGGCTATATACCATGTTGGGCTGTATTATACCATGCTGGGGGGGCTATATACCATGCTGGGCTGTATTATACCATGCTGGGAGGCTATATACCATGCTGGGCTGTATTATACCATGCTGGGGGGCTATATGCCATGCTGGGAGGCGGGGCTATATACCATGCTGGGCTGTATACCATGCTGGGCTGTATTGTACCATACTGGCGGGGCTATATACCATGCTGGGGGGGCTATATACCATGCTGGGCTGTATTATACCATGCTGGGGGGCTATATACCATGCTGGGGGGGCTATATACCATGCTGGGAGCTATATACCACGCTGGGCTGTATCATACCATGCTGGGGGCCATATACCATGCTGGGCTGTATTATACCATTCTGGGGGGCTATATTTCATGCTGGGCTGTATTATACCATGCTGGGGGGGCTATATACCATGCTGGGGGGCTATATACCATGCTGGGCTGTATCATACCATGCTGGGGGGCTATATACCATGCTGGGCTGTATCATACCATGCTGGGCTGTATTATACCATGCTGGGGGGCTATATACCATGCTGGACCGTATTATACCATGCTGGGGGGATATATACCATGCTGGGCTGTATCATACCATGCTGGGGGGCTATATACCATGCTGGGGGGGCTATATATCATGCTGGGGGCTATATACACCACACTGGGCTGTATCATACCATGCTGGGGGCTATATACCATGCTGGGCTGTATTATACCTTGCTGGGGGGCTATATTTCATGCTGGGCTGTATTATACCATGCTGGGGGGGCTATATACCATGCTGGGGGGCTATATACCATGCTGGGCTGTATCATACCATGCTGGGGGGGCTATATACCATGCTGGGCTGTATTATACCATGCTGGGGGGGCTATATACCATGTTGGGCTGTATTATACCATGCTGGGGGGCTATATACCATGCTGGGCTGTATTATACCATGCTGGGGGGCTATATACCATGCTGGGCTGTATTATACCATGCTGGGGGGCTATATGCCATGCTGGGAGGCGGGGCTATATACCATGCTGGGCTGTATACCATGCTGGGCTGTATTGTACCATACTGGCGGGGCTATATACCATGCTGGGGGGGCTATATACCATGCTGGGCTGTATTATACCATGCTGGGGGGCTATATACCATGCTGGGGGGGCTATAAACCATGCTGGGCTGTATTATACCATGCTGGGGGGGCTATATACCATGCTGGGCTGTATTATACCATGCTGGGGGGGCTATATACCATGCTGGGCTGTATTATACCATGCTGGGGGGGCTATATACCATGCTGGGCTGTATTATACCATGCTGGGGGGCTATATACCATGCTGGGCTTTATTATACCATGCTGGGGGGCTATATACCATGATGGGCTGTATTATACCATGCTAGGCTGTATTATACCATGCTGGGCTGTATTATACCATTCTGGGGGGGCTATATACCATGCTGGGCTGTATTATACCATGGTGGGCTATATACCATGGTGGGCTGGGCTATATACCATGTGGTGCTGGGCTATATACCATGCGGCTGTTATATACCATGGGGGACATTTTACATTATATTCTATAAGGGGAAGCTGTGTTATATAATATGGGGGGCTACAATATGTTCTAAGGGGAGGTGGGCTGTATTATATTCTATATGGGGCTACATTATATTCTATAGGGGGGCTGTATCATATTTATTACATTCTATGGAGGCTGCATTATACTATATGAGGTGGGCTACATTGTATTCTATGGAGGGGCTACATTATACTATATAAGGGGCTGCATTATATCTTATGAGGGGGTTGCCATATATTCTATGGAGGGGCTGCATTATACTATATGGGGGACTGCATTATATTCTATGGGGGGTTACAATATGTTCTATACAGACATTATATCCAGCCCTGCATAGCCTCAATATTAGATAACAACAAATAACTTTGTTGCCCTATGAAGGGTTGGGGGGGGCCCGAAAAATTTCTTGCACAGGGGCCCACAACAGTCTGTGTCCGCCCCTGAATCTGCAGATAGTTTATCACTATAGTCGGATGGTAGATATATATATCTAGATGGGAAAAGATGACTAGGGGGAAAGGGGGAGGATGGAATTAAGATGGGGAATTGTGGCCGGGGAGAGAGCACAGTAGGTGCTCATCCGCGCTGATTCTACCGGCAAGAATCTTCTTATGGGAGAGAATGAAGGGGGAACTACAATATATTTGATCATATATATTATATTTATACCTAATTTATAACCCACTTGCTGATTGTCTCTCTTAGGCCAGACACATCCACACAATCACAGGGAGTGAGTGTGAGGACAAAATAGTATTGTGACCCGGTCACTGCTTCACATAGAGTCTTCATTGCTAGTGCATAAATCCAGAAGCAGGGGAACGTGGCGAACCCCACAATGTCCACATACCAAAGAGGCAGACACAAACAAGACCGATCTATAGAGAGGATTCCATTACCTAGAGGCGCTCTTTTATGCACGTTTCGCTTGTAATGCTTCCCCAGAAACCCCATTTTGTTGTGAATTAAATTTATTTATTTTAAATTTTTGTGGAAATACAAAAACTGAAAAGTGGGGCGTGCAATAGTATTCGGCCCCTTTAACTTAATACTTTGTTGCGCCACCTTTTGCTGCGATTACAGCCGCAAGTCGCTTGGAGTACCATATATACTCGAATATAAGCCGAGATTTTCAGCCCATTTTTTTGGGCTGAAAGTCCCCCTCTCGGCTTATATTCGAGTCATATACACCGGGGGGTCGGAGGGGGAGGGGGTGTCAGGTCATACTTACCCGTCCTGACGCTGTCTCTTGAGCCCCCAGCTTCTCCGCACTCTCTCTTCCTGCCTTCAGCGGTCACGTGGTACCGCTCAATAAACTCATGAATACATGCATATTCATGAGTTTTAATGAGCGGTATCACATGACAGCTGAACGCAGGAAGAGAGAGCGCGGAGAAGCTGGGGGCTCAAGAGACAGCATCAGGACAGGTAAGTATAGCGATACTCACCTGTCCTGCGTCCATAGCTGCTATGGGGGAATAATCTAAGGAGCTTCTTATGGGGTTAGCATATGGGGGAATAATCTAAGGATCTTCTTATGGGGTCAGCATATGGGGGAATAATCTAAGGATTTTCTTATGGGGGCAGTATATCGGGGAATAATCTATGGAGCTTCTTATGGTGGCAGTATATGGGGGAACAATCTATGGGGCTTATACTCGAGTATATACGGTATGTCTCTATCAGTTTTGTACATTGAGAGACTGAAATTCTTGTCCATTCTTCCTTGGCAAACAGCTCAAGCTCAGTGAGGTTGGATGGAGATCTGTTATGATGAGTCACCGAAGGAGGAAAAAACAAAATACCAGCTAAGTCCAGAAAAACCAGAGAGGTTGGCAGCTATCGGATTGCAGACCCCTGGACCTATTCACAACAACTAGCAGTAGCCGTGGGGGGTTCCTACGGTGCCCTAGACCCCTCGATCACAGCCGGAGAACTAGATAGCCTAAAGACAGAAAGGGGAAAAACTAAACTGCCCCAGAGCAGACCCCAAAGCAATAGGCAGCCCCCAACATATGACGGTGAAGCAAGATGAAAACACTAACACAGATAGAAAGATAGATTGAGCAAATGATGGGGCCCAAGCTAACTACATAGGACAGGATAGGAAAGCTGCTGTCTAACATCCGCAAAAACCCTATCAAAATGAGCCAACCGTAGGAAAAACAGGCCCTGAAGTCGCTAGGCTTCAAAAGACTATATCAGCACTCAGGTATATTCTGAAGACAGAGCAAAAGATCAACAGATCAGAGACAAAAATGGAATTCAGATCACCCCCAGCCGGGGATGGCAGAACTCCCAAAAAACAAGGCAAAACAAAAACAAAACTGAAGAGTACAAAGCAGAGCAGAAAAACTTAGCTTTGAGAAGCAGGAATCAGACTGGTCTCCAAGAATCCAGCAGGAAAATCACCAGCCAGGAAAAAGGGCATCGGCAGCCTTATATCCAGTCCTCAATTCCAGCCACCCAGTCATAATCTAGCTGCCCAGGTGTTTGATAATCAGCCTCACTACCTTCCTTCACCAGAGGAGGGAGTTCATCAGACCTCAATGGTGAAGGGAAAAATGAACTCACAACAGAGATCGTTTGTGAACAGCAGTTTTCACCTTTTTCCACAGATTTTCGGTTAGATTCAGGTCTGGACTGTGACTTGGCCATTCTAACACCTGGATATGTTTATTTGTGAACCATTCCATTGTAGATTTTGCTTTATGTTTGGGATCATTGTCTTGTTGGAAGACAAATCTCCATCCCAGCCTCAGATCTTTTGGAGACTCCAACAGGTTTTCTTCAAGAATGGTCCTGCATTTGGCTCCATCCATGTTCCCATCAATTTTAACCAGCTTCCCTGTCCCTGCTGAAGAAAAGCAGGCCAAAACCATGATGCTGCCACCACCATGTTTGACAGTGGGGATGGTGTGTTCAGGGTGATGAGCTGTGTTGCCTTTATGCCAAACATATCATTTGGCATTGTTGCCAAAAAGTTCGATTTTGGTTTCATCTGACCAGAGCACCTTCTTCCACATGTTTGGTGTGTCTCCCAGGTGGCTTGTTGCAAACTTTAAATGACACTTTTTATGGATATCTTTGAGAAATGGATTTCTTCTTGCCACTCTTCCATAAAGGCCAGATTTGTGCAGTGTACGACTGATTGTTGTCCTATGAACAGACTGTCCCACCTCAGCTGTAGATCTCTGCAGTTCATCCAGAGTGATCAAGGGCCTCTTGGCTGCATCTGAGATCAGTCTTCTCTTTGTTTGAGATGAAAGTTTAGAGGGACCGCCGGGTCTTGGTAGATTTGCAGTGGTATGATACACCTTCCATTTCAATATGATCGCTTACACAGTGCTCCTTGGGATGTTTACAGTTTTGGAAATCATTTTGTATCCAAATCCAGCTTTAATCTTCTCCACAACTGTATCACGGACCTGCCTGTTGTGTTCCATGGTCTTCATGATGCTCTCTGTGCTTCAAACAGAACCCTGAGACTATCACAGAGCTGGTGCATTTATGCAGAGAATTGATTACACACAGGTGGATTATATTTATCATCATTAGTCATTTAGGACAATTTTGGATCATTCTGAGATGCACAATGAACTTCTGAAGTGAGTTTGCTGCACTGAAAGTAAATGGGCCAAATAAATTTCGGTCGACTTCACAACTATGTCCCACTTGTTGATTCTTCACCAAAAATTTACATTTGGTATCTTTATGTTTGATGCATGATATGTGGGAAAAGGTTGAAAAGTTCCAGGGGGCCGAATACTTTCGCGAGGCACTGTAATTGTTATACTTCTTCCATATGGGCTTTCCATTTACAATTATATATATGTAAAGGATTTTTCTAAACTATATTTTGGGACAGATTTAGATACGTTTTATATACATACCTGATGATTTTTCTATGCATAATCTCTTCTTTTTACATTTTTTTATGTGTTTTGCTGTAATACAGATATATTTCATACTGAAATGTTGTTTATGGGAGTAACGTTTGTAGGCCATGTTGTTGATTTCTACTTCTGAATATATGGCGGACCTCGTTTGGGCTTTTTATATATATATATATATATATATATGGTTAGACAAACGAGCTACATATAGTGTTAAAAGGTGTATACATGATAACCTCATAATGCAGGGAAGACATATTCTAGAATACTAAAGAAAGTGATAATACAAAATGACAATATTTAGGAGTATTTCACCAAACTCCATTACAGTCCATAAATCCCCATGTCCCTTTTATCTAATGTCATTACTCACATAACTCTTCACATATTGACTACTGTATTGTCCTCATCACAGACACTACTTACTACCATATGACACCATTATTTACTCTCACAATGCCCTGCAGCTACCCCTATTAACCCTTGTGTATGCCAACCATACCTGCTAATGGCTCTGATGTCATTTTATGTCTCCATTCTGGCTAGAGCTCCCATAAGGTCATCTCATTAGCTGCAAAGTTAGTTAGCGAAAGTTTTTCCAAGATGGCAGCTCAGTCTGACATGGCTGTCCAATATATTTAGTACTGATCATTCTCGTACAATGAGTGTTTTTATTGTAACATGGCCAAACATGAGGAATGACAAGGGGTTGTCCTAGTAGTGGTCAACACCTTTAAGAAGATACAATTTTGAGTTAAAATATTTCCAACATTTTGAACATGAAAAAAGCTTCTCCCCATATGACTTCCCTGATATTTATTAAGAGTTGATTTCGGTAGAAAACATTTCCCACATTAAGAATATGATACAGGATTCTCCCCTGTGTGAGTTTTTTGGTGACTAAGAAGAGATGATTTCTTCACAAAACATTTCCCACATTCTGAACAGGAAAAAGGCTTCTCCCCTGTGTGAGTTCTTTGGTGCTTAAACAAATATGATTTACAGTTAAAACATTTCCCACATTCTGAGCAGGAAAAAGGCTTCTCCCCTGTGTGAGTTCTATGGTGATAAACCAAACCTGATTTCCAGTTAAAACATTTCCCACATTCTGAACAGCAAAAAGGCTTCTCCTCTGTATGAGTTCTATGGTGATTAACCAAATCTGATTTCTGGTTAAAACATTTCCCACATTCTGAACAGGGAAAAGGCTTCTCCCCTGTGTGAGTTCTCTTGTGATTAACAAGATGACAATTCTGGTTAAAACATTTCCCACATTCTGAACATGAAAAACGTTTCTCCCCTGTGTGAGTTCTTTGGTGCTTAACACAATCTGATTTATTGCGAAAACATTTCCCACATTCTGAACAGGAGAAAGGCTTCTCCCCCGTGTGAGTTCTCTGGTGATTAACACAATCTGATTTATTGCTAAAACATTTCCCACATTCTGAACAGGAAAATGGCTTCTCCCCTGTGTGAGTTCTCTGGTGATTAACACAATCTGATTTATTGCTAAAACATTTCCCACATTCTGAACAGGAAAAAGGCTTCTCCCCTGTGTGAGTTCTGTGGTGCCTAACCAAATCTGATTTCTGCCTAAAACATTTCCCACATTCTGAACATGAATATGGCTTCATTCCTGTATGAATTCTCTCATGTGTAACAAGATCTGAATTCTGCGTAAAACATTTCCCACATTTTGAACAGGAAAAAGGCTTCTCCCCTGTGTGAGTTCTGTGGTGCCTAACCAAATCTGATTTCTGGCTAAAACATTTCCCACATTCTGAACATGTATATGGCTTCTCCCCTGTGTGAATTCTCCCATGTGTAACAAGATCTGAATTCTGAGTAAAACATTTCCCACAATCTGAACAGGAAAATCTATTCTCTGTTATGTGAATTTTTTCATGTTTAAGAAAAGTCTTTTCAAGAAAACTATTTCCATGTTCTGAATATGAAAATGGCTCCTTTCCTTTAGAATCAATTAGTTTTTTACTGCTTATATTATGACTTTGATTTTCCTTAGTAGTTGGTAATGAGCCAAAAGATGGGACCTGTTTCATAGGATCAGATGACAGATCTTTGCTGTGAAGGGATGATGGTATATCTGGAGTAATGTCATTCACTTCAATTGGATTCTGTGAGATCTCAAGATCATTATATTTAAAAATTGAAGATGTCAGCGTTCCCTCTGATCTCCTGGTGCAGTCATCTGCTAAAAATAAAACTAATTAATAATTTTGAATAAAATATCTTCAAATTTTATACTTTTGGACATTTCTACTTAAGCTGTCCATAAAAAAATACAAGCTTTTTAAAAATATTGAATTATTCTCCAAGACAACGACAGTTCACAGTCTAATCGAAAACCTCATAGCATGAACCAGTGCATCATGGTGTTCAATGGTTTGTTCATTCTGCTTCCCAAACATGGAATAAAAAGCCAACAATGTTATATAGGTCAAAATTATACCAATAAAACTTCTACTCATCTCACGGAAACACAAGACACCACTAAGGTCCATCATCTGTCAGAGGAAAACCAAAAGGTTTCCACAATATTTGTGGCTCAAAAGCTCTTGAAAAGCAACATGGCTTCCATAAACCAATCCAGCAATATCCGCTCTCCCAAAGTCAAATATCCACTCTCTTCTGAGCCTTGTAGTGCGCCCAAACCATATTTAGCATCCATATATTTGGCATTACTATAGTGAGAAGAACCCACTTAATTTACGGTGTGTGTTTCCTGGAGCACAATCTGGGCATTATGTGTTGGATAATAAAATGGCAAATGTGCAATTTTCATGTTGCAACATCCAGTGCGAGCTAATTTCCGTAAAGTGTCACTACTCCCATAGAATAATTCACTGAGGGTTATAATTTCCATAATGGAGTCACTTTATGGGGATTTCTACTGCTTTAGTTTCCTGTAATTGTGTTATATTAGGGCATCTGCAGATGGTGTGTCCCCTCTCCACTGGAATCTGCTCCTGCGATGTTTGGTTCCATCACCAAGCAGCGCCTTATTTATTGTGCAGGCGTTGCTGGTAATAGAAGAGACGTCGAAACCAGAAGCTCTGGGTGGCGCTGGCTCTGTCCAGCCACTAAGATTAGGGTGCCTGAGACCAGTAGTTTCATCCAGCCTGGCAGTATGGGTTTGTGTGCTGTCCAGCAATCTGGTAGCAATCTGCTACCTGCTTAAGCCAAATAGAAAGCACCAAACCCTATTAAAGCTTGAAGCATATTCCCGGAATCTGCCAGATACAGCCTTGTTCTCCTCTGCTTCAGTCCTCTGTGCTCAGCTGGTGTATTTGTTTCCTGGTGTAATCCCAGCCCGCTTACTGACTACACTTGTGTCTTCTGATTTTGTACTTTCTCTGCCCTCCTGGTTATGACCAACTACCTGACTATTCTTCTTGCCATCTCACCCCACAGAATAGCAGGTAACACCATGGCCCAAGCCTAGGGGTCTCTGTGTAATTCCAGATCCATGAAGAGGGGTTAAGGGATGATGAGCAAGGCAATCACTGGGATCTGGAAAATAGAGTAGATAGAGCCAAGCCTTCTCGTGGTGGCCATCTTTTCATATGACAGGTGATCACTAACAGTGCTCCCAATACATCGTGTGTGTAAACTATTCCATCAAGATCTGTGTGCGAAAAGCTAAATGGCGCTCCTTCCTTTCTTACCCTACCATGTGCCCAGAAAGTAGTGTACAACCATATATAGGGGATTATTGGATTCAGGAGACATTGGAGAATAATTTGTAAGGTCCATTTGTTTCCTATTATCCTGGTGAAAACTCTCTGGGTAATTATAGTTTGGGGCACGGTGGCTCTTGGCAATCTAAACTATCGTAAGGGCCAATATTTTCTGTCAGATGAGTTTCAAGAAGAAATATTAAATATTCATAGAGAACTTTTTATAATAGTGCAGAGCTGATGTGTCTTATATTTAGATCTCAGGCATCTGGCAGAGGTAATGGAGACCTTATTTTAAAGGCTACCAGGTAGTTGCAGACTCAGATAAGTGAGGCAGGCCGATCCCACCATCATCAGACTACCATACAAAATGAACCTGTACAAAAAGAACTAGAATAAAAAAACATGTTACCGTATTTTTGGGATTATAAGACGCTCCCCAAATTTTGAGGAGAAAAATAGGAATTTTTTTTTTTAATAAAATGGTGGTGTTTCTTATAATCCATGCGTCTTATTGCTGTGGTGAAGCGGGGTCCCAGAGTCGCTGCTGGAGGAGGCAAAGGTGGGGTGATGCTGCAAGCGGCAGGGTGGGATGAGGGTGGGTCCGATGTGCAGTGCACCGCTGCGATTGTTTGGTGCTGCTGGGGTGCCTGGTGCTGCTGCCCGGGGAGTCCGCTGCTGCGGGGGGACTCTGCCGACATTTCGTGAAAGGCCAGAACCCCCCGCATGTCCATGGTTTCCTCCTGTGTGGTGGACTCTGTGAACATGGCTGCTGGGGGGGCGGCACAAGCGCAGATGGAGATCTCGGTATCAAGATATCGGGAGATGATATTTCAGCCCTGAAATTAGATCTCAGGGATCTAGGAAGCCAACAGCATCATTACCCTCCACTTTCTCTTACAGACCCAGCATAATATTTTTCTTCAAGTGATTTTATAACTTGTCAGCACATTCTACGTACGCTGTCATTTGGCTTTATAGTTTACAGATCTGGGCAGGGAACCGTCAACATCTTCTAATCCCAGGGGGTAGGTGGATCCTCCAGGTCGTAAGTTCTATAGAAAAGGGCTTTCAATGCCCAAAGTCATTTGAACAGTTTTGGGTGGAGGAGAATGTTGTGGTCTGGAGGCAAAATGGTGATCATGGTAATACGGCCGGACTACACCACCGATAAAGCAGCCACAGCCGGTGACTGAGAGGAATCTGTGACTTCTCTGCATTCAGTGGTTACTACTCACCTGGGTAGTCATATGTGGGAATCTCCTCTTTACACGACTCATCATCTCTCACATATGTCTCTGTAGTAATAATATGGGTCAGATCTTCACCCTGAAACAAATATTGTAAAAGTCACAGACTGATGGAGAAGTCCCATCAATGATCAGCTTTAATCCTGCCATATCCATCGTTCTCATTATACAAGTTGTTGGAATAGGTTTAGTGCAACAACTCCATTCCTGTCAATGAGTGTTTAGTTGCTAGATTTGTATGCTGTTTATAAAGTTCAAAAAAAAAACTCACAGAGGCTCACACAGGGAGAGCATGTGACTGTATTTCCTGTTTTCCTGCTGTGTCTGTGTAAGAGAGAAGCAGCCTGCTGTAGATGCTGCACAGAGAGAGACACTCAAATGATTTATTCCTGATCTATTAAGCTTATCATATATTGTTCCTAAAAAAACAAGTTCTGTTGTCACACGCTTGGGGAGAATTGTGAGTAATCCGCTGCCAACACAAGGTCTGTGAACGTCAAATAATTATTCTCCTCTACTCCTTCTTGGTCAGATCTCTTCTGGAACACTGTGTCCAGTTCTGGGCACAACATTTAAAAAAAAACATTGACAAGCGAGAGCAAGATTAGAGAAGAGCTAACAGGATGGTGACATAAAACAAGACTGAGCACAAGACCGTCACAGCACTCTACACATCATAGGGGAGATCTCCTGACACCTTCTCTCCATCTACCTGATGATCCTGAGGAACACTGGGATCTTCTTGGTTACAGTCCTGTGGAAGAAGAGGACGGCGACATCTCTCTGGTGTTGTCCTCTTACTGGATAGATCTGGAGGAAACACATACAGGGACTGAATTCATTCTCTACATACAGATAATTATAGGCCGTGTGTATTTAGTCCTGTCTATTACCTGGAGATGTGAGGGGCTGGGGAACCTCCATTATGACGTCCTTGTACAGATCTCTGTGTCCTTCTAAATACTCCCACTCCTCCATGGAGAAATAGACAGCGACATCCTGACACCTTATAGGAACCTGACACATACAATGATACCGTCATCCCCCGATCCCTTCATAATGTTACTGTATAATGTCCCAGCAGTGTCACCTCTCCAGTCAGCAGCTCAATCATCTTGTAGATGAGGTCTAGGATCTTCTGGTCATTGATGTCCTCATGGATCAGGGGGTGAGGTGGAGGCCCCGTGATTGGGCTCAGGGGTCTTACCCATCCCTCAGACACAGGGTCCTGACAACGATCACTAGAGGTCTTCTTCACCACTGTGTAATCCTGGTTATGGAGAGACACATTAATAAATCTCACTCCAGACATTTCCAGAGTCCTCTCCAGTTCTGTCCATCTGTTATTCCCACAGATAAGAATGATGTAATGTGACGTCATCAGAATCTCTCACCTCTCCAGTGAGACGGAAGAGGATCTCTAGGGTGAGGTGTAATATCCTCTCCGCCATCTTGTCTCTGTCCATATCCATCCTTGATGGGGAAATCAGGAAAATTCTCTTCTGTAGAAGATCTTCACTGAGAGGATCCCATATTGTAGAGACCTGAATGAGAAGATGATCCGATGTAACATCATAAGAATCCTGTGTAATAATACAATTACTGGAGATAATAAGGGAAACATAGGAGGAGATTTATTATCTTACAGGGTTTAGTTTTCTCCCCTGACATCTACTAATAAAACCTATATATTTAGGCCACAGACAACAAGCAGTTTCCTCCTCAGAGTCGGCAGCTGAACACGTTCCTCATAGACTCATCTTCCATAACGCTAATTCTCGTCTCATTACCGACACTGGAATCGGCATTAGCAATACTGCAGGAGATATTCATTACACACGACATGAGAAATAACTCCTTCATGATGAGGACGACATCTTCATCTTCTACTGCGGCTCTAGAGACAGATGTGGCCAGAGTCGGTCACTGCCTCCATCCCCACCGGCCGTCTATATGAAGGTTTCCCGTCTTCCCCGCACTGGAATCTTCTCTCACGTTAGATCTCAGCTCTGAGTCACACACAGAAGTTTGAGGCTTTTAGAAAAGATTTTTAGTTTCCACAAACACAACGGACAGAAATGATCTGATCCCAAAGTCTCCATGTACAGTGATTTATGGGGTTTATTTCTGGCCTTAGGCTTTCCTATATTACAAGATCGATGTGAAGACTTTTCTGCCCAATGATGATATAAGTATTCTCGGAGTGACGCCTTTATAACCAGATAATAGTATGTTTGCAGCTTGCAGAGCACAGCGGCTCCTTCTTCAGGCAGCTGCAACAATCCAGTCTCTCTCAGCACTGACAGCTTCTATGGCTGCTCTGGGGAGAAAACTTATTTTTGTGGTAAAATGTAATTATTTTTTCCTCATCGCCCAATGGTATAAAATTCTGGGACACAGATGAGTAATTGAGAGGTGGCGGGTGTAACATGGCGCCTCTTATTGGGGGCTCTGATAATGTGACATGGCCCCTAACACCATAAGAGCAGACTCTGCCCGGTCAGACGGCGCTCCTTCCCTCCTGAGGAGTGTCCGGCCCCTTATGGGGTATCGGCGCTCAGGGGAAATTGTGGAACAAGTGGTTTCTGTTTTCTCCTCTTCTCCCGTGTGATAATTACAGACTTGGGGACGGAGCGACATTTTAGTGGGAACATTTCATTCCTCCGCTCAATGTTACACAATTCTGTGCCCCCTGAGGGTTAATAATCCTCCCTGCCCCCTAGATGAGCCCCCCAGAGGTGGAGGGGGTAACATGGGGCCACTTGTGGGGTCTCTGCTGTTCTGGTGTCAGCGCTCTTCACACGTCACACGGCGTCCGCCGTCTATCCCAGCCACAATGGCGCCCCTTCCCTCCCGAGCCTGTGGGGTATCGGCACTCAGGAGACACGGCGCACTGTGCGGCCTCAGCGCTCCTGTCACCTTTAGGACAATGATACATTGGGGGGAAAGTCACATTTCTGTGAGGAAAACAGTAAAATTGTCATTTCTTCCTTCCACATTGCTGAAATTCCTGTCACACTGTCCGAATTCAGAGATTGTCCTGTCAGAAAGGAGAAGACAGGGGGCGAAAGGGTTAATAGGACTCACAGGAGGAACCGGCCCAGAAAGCAGAAGGTCCAGGAGTGTCTGCCACATATATGACTGCTCTGTGCACAGGACCTGTGATGAGGTCACAGGAGGGGAGGAGTCAGGGGTCACATGATCAGGGGCCTCAGTGTGTGCAGGACTCTGCTGTGCTGGTTGTCATGGTGCTGGATGAGGGGAAGTTTCTGTGTGGGGTCAGGAGGGGTTTACAGGGTGGATGTAGCAGAGCCGCGTGTGTACGAGGTGTACGGAGCGGAGCCGTGTGTGTACGAGGTGTACTGAGCCGAGCCGCGTGTGTACGAGGTGTACGGAGAGGAGCCGCGTGTGTGCGAGGTGTACGGAGCCGAGCCGCGTGTGTGCGAGGTGTACGGAGCCGAGCCGCGTGTGTGCGAGGTGTACGGAGCCGAGCCGCGTGTGTGCGAGGTGTACGGAGCCGAGCCGCGTGTGTGCGAGGTGTACGGAGCCGAGCCGCGTGTGTGCGAGGTGTACGGAGCCGAGCCGCGTGTGTACGAGGTGTACGGAGCGGAGCCCTGTGTGTACGAGGTGTACGGAGCGGAGCCGTGTGTGTACGAGGTGTACGGAGCGGAGCCGTGTGTGTACGAGGTGTACGGAGCGGAGCCGTGTGTGTACGAGGTGTACGGAGCCGAGCCGCGTGTGTACGAGGTGTACGGAGCGGAGCCGTGTGTGTACGAGGTGTACGGAGCGGAGCCCTGTGTGTACGAGGTGTACGGAGCGGAGCCCTGTGTGTACGAGGTGTACGGAGCGGAGCCGTGTGTGTACGAGGTGTAATGTTTTAGACTCAAATTTTTAAATTTCACAGAGTGAAAATGGAAAACAAGGAGATTTCTGGGCACAGTAAACTATTTGATACCATCACAAAATCATTCATATGGCCAGGTACAGCAGCAGTAGAAATAACAAGTAGAGGAGGGAGAGAGAGAAGCACCACTGCATGATAGCGCACACTGACCCAGAGATAGATTATAATATAATGAAATAATCTATATTGATACACGGAATTATGTAAAATTAAAACATAAGTAAAATCACAAGACTATGGCTTCCATGATGTCTACAATACAGAAAACATGTTAGCATAAAGACATACACAATATATAAATAGGTCCAATTTAAGGTGATATAATACACTCTCCCTGCTACTATGGCTCATGATGACTTACAAGACCCTAAGCACAGTGTGGTCAACCAATATAGAATCATGACCAAAACTGCCATAAAGACCATTAAACTCAATAGGGCCCCCTGATACAATCTAGCCAGGACTACAATGAGTCCAGGCCACCAAGAGGCAAGAGTCCGACCTTGAATATGCAAGTAGCCCAGTAAAAGAGCCAAGGAGGGGGAGCTAAAAAGTAATAATATTACCAGAAGAGATCATATGCCACAAATAGAATGCAGATCCATGGATGCCAAGCCCTAGACCATGACCCCACGCGTATCGCCGTAACCTGTACGGTTTCGTCAGGGGAAGTATGGAGATGATGATCCATAGGGCTTAAATACCTTGCAGGTGTCCATAAAGATGTTCCGGTGTGCTGGGGACATCCTCTCATTAGAATGAACCGGGAGTGAAAAAAACCGGCGTCCCGGTCATGAGCGCAGGGCCCAAACATTTAGGCCGCATTACAACCGTGCATGCGCCATGCCGGCCTATAGGAGGCTCACGCTGACATTCATACAGCGCTTGCGTCTAGTGGAACGCAGGCCTAGATGCCTGAGCCGCATTAGAATCGCGCATGCGCTAAGCCAACCAGTAGTGAGCTCATATTGATGTATGAAAAAGTGCGCGCAGCTCCCGGGAGACAAAGACACATAAACGGACTGGACATACATAGACACACAGACAAGGAGGACAACAGCACATAAATACAAAAACATATATATATATATATATATATACACACCATTATAATAATGATGACCATTTAATAACGAATGATCCAGGACAGAAAACTCTCTAATACATCCAGGATCTAATTGATGGAAAAATGAAATGATGTCTATAACAATAATTTATGGCCAACATACGCACTAGAGTATTTCAAGGTGCAATCCTGTGAAAAAGTGCATCAAGAGGCCTATATATAGATCCGAAATCAATGATTTATGGCAAAGATACGCATTAGAATGTCTCAAGGTAAAATCCTATGAAAAAGTGCATCAAAAAGGCCTATATATATCCAATATCAACAATCCAATAACAAGGAATAGCACAGCACTCCCTGGGAAAGGGCTGCCATGCAAGGAACAGCCAGGCCATCAATGGAAACAATAAGGGGGGGATAATAACTGAGCAATACAGTCATAGCTACAGATTTATTATTGAAAGAGTATATACATATACCCCATATTTGAGGGACAGTGTGGCCAAAAGTGAGCCGGGAATACCCCATCAAATCCGAATAGAGGAAAGACACACGTATCGCCCACAAAAAACATATATAAACTGTTGCATACTGAAAAGTGTGTACTATCGTGATATATCCCTCCTAATAGACCCAAGATAAGGTTAGGAAAACTAGAAGAGGGATTCCCCCTATCTGCACACCTAACAGTTCCAAGAATAACCAGAAGCAGAGTCCTCGTGAGCCAGTAGGAACTATCCACCACTCTCATCCTCAATTGTGTAAGCTAGATAGTAGGACAATATGTTATTCCATGTGAATGGAGGGAACTCTTGAATAGAATAAGTCCCAATAGGAAGTAACCCAAACCCAAGGTTCTAATCATTGGCATAAAGAGGTCCCCCTGTCTAATACCGGCAGGAAAATCTCGGGTAAACCGGAGTCCATCTTGGTATAAGGATAAAAAAGAGCCAGAACAAAATACTCATAGACCAAAAGATCCTAACATCGGCCTTACAGTTCTCTATTATATAAGGTAAATACTGGGATAATGTATCCTTCACTAAGAGGCAAGGAACTCTCAATAGAGGAAGTCCACATGAAAAATGTCCCAAATCCAAGCGTTGTAATGGTTGAGATAAAGAGGACCTCTGCGTCAGTGTGCGCTATCATGCAGTGGTGCTTTTTTCTCTCCCTCCTAGAGTCAAAATGGAGCCACAGGTTACACAGAAATTTCTCCATAAACCTGAGGCCAGGAATGATTGCACACGGCCGGGTTCCAATGGGGAGAGTCACTGTTTTGCTTTTGGAGCACTAATTTGGCAGTTCTCTCTTGTGGGGCCAAATGTAAAGCCCCCGATGTTTGTGGACAACATACGACCCCCTAAAGTGACCCCATTTCAGACACTGTACCCCTCAGGGAAGTCATCTAAGTGAGTAATGGGCATTTTTATCTTACAGGTGTCACTGATTTCTTTACCACTTGGCTGTGAAGATAATATTACATTTGTTCCGAGGTGCAGCGCAGGGTTCAGCTCAGGGACATCTGAGTGGGCTCCTAACCAGGTGTTATGGTGGTGCCTCACATGGCCTCTCAGCGCCTCCCTACTCACTATGGTGACTGCAGCTTCTCAGCATGTTGCCTCCATTTAGCCTTGGGGGATTGGCCAGTCTCTACAGGAATTTAACCCTGCTGTGTCCTTCACAGACTAGGTTCCCCAGCCTATCCCGTGCCGGCAGGTTCTATATTAGGCAGCTCCACCAGCTGCTCTCTGCTGGATGTTGGTTCTTAGGCAGTTCACTTTGCCTGTTGTACCTCACACATGTCTCTGACCCACCAATCAGCTGAGGTTGTCTTGGGGACTACCCTGGAGTAGTTCCTGGTGTCTACCAGCTGTCCAGCCTATCCTCTCCACCAGTAGCCCTAGTGAAGTCCTGGTGGACACCTAGTTACACCTCTCTAGAGTAAGCCTGGCCGATGGTGCAGTGGGTCCACATCCACCAGTGTTACACCAAGTAACTGTGCACACCTCACAACTTTTGAAGCACAGATAGAGGCACAGATCATGCGGCGCACATAGCAGCAAATTTTGGCCTCACCCTAATCCACGGCCACTTACCTCTGCTTTCTCCCCCGGCAGGAGGAGTTGTCAGAGGGACGCTGGTAGTGAGGGAAATTCAGCAGACGCCTGAGACTGCAGGGTGTAGACCCAAATCCGGGACTGTCCGCTGTATCCGGGACAGTTGGGACTAGAGATGAGCAGGTGGATTCATGGCTGTCTGGTCCAGCGTGCGTGGGACCTGGGGATTATTTTTTGTGCCTTCATTCACAGTCGGAGCCTCCAGAACGTTCTCCTCTTTATGTAGCGTCACTATACGACATCCGGCTTATTTGTGTCTGTAAGGCCGTGTTCACACATTGCAGAAATACGGTGTTTTTTGTTTTCTGCAGGATCCGCACCATCTACAATAACGATCTTCTCCCCGTTATTTGATGCGTTCTTGGTGCAGAGGTGAAGTCGCGTTTTTATTGAGCTTTTTAGAGGACAGAAAAGCTTTGATTCTGCACTTAATAAAGTTTCTGCAGTTTTTTACCTGCGATTTTATTAGAGAGAAAAAATCCCCAAATCGGCACAGATCAGCCGCGTGCCTTGGGCGCCCAGCGGGCGCCTTTTATGGTAAAGTAGTTTTTATTAAGGATTTATTTACATAAATGGGGTAAAGAAAAAGGGGAGAGACAGATTATAAATACCCAGTAAGGGTGGTTTCACATTTGCGTTTAAGGCCGCAGCGTCGGCCTGCGCACGGCCTCCGCTAGTAGCTCCGCCTACAGGAGCATGACGCTGCATGTGTCCCCTATCTTTAGCACTGAGGACGCACGTCGTGCGCAGGTATGCGTTTGGCGCCGCACGCGTCCTTTTGACGCTGCGCCGAGCGCACCAAATTGCAACAGGTTGCGGGGGGGGGATTTGAACTTTTATATTTTTTAAATATTTTTAAAAACTTTTTTTCCCTTTTGGCCTGCTTCAATAGTTTCCATGGCAGACTAGAAGCTGCCATAACTCGGTCGGCTCTGCTACATACAGGCGATGATCAGATCTCCTGTATGTAGCAGAATACCTCACTTGTACTGACGTGTGCTGGGAAAGATGCGGGCTCACCGCCGGAGCCGACATCAAAGGGAGAGAAGCTACCTGCACTGTACTAGTACAGTCGTGAAGGGGTTAAGGAAAATGGGGAAAAGGGAAAAATGAAAGGGATAGAAAGAAAATGGAAAAGATTGGTCTGCACCGGATAGGCCGGGAAAGGGGTTACGGGACACATGTAATACCTTATGTATAAAACATTTAAGAGGCGGGAGGGGAAGAGAAGGAATGGGAAAGGCGAGGAAAGAAAAGGGGAGAAAGGAAGAACAGCTGTAACCAGGCGGAGAGACGAGAATCTAGAGGAATACTGACTGTTAGGCTGTGTTCACACACAGCGGTTTTTTCGCGGTTTTTCCCGTGGATTTGCCAAAAAATCTGTGGGAAAAACGCAAAGAAGAAGCTTCCCATTCATTTCTATGCATTTTGCACTTTTTGTGCACATTGATGCGTTTTTTACTGCAAAAAAAACATTGCGGTAAAAAACGCAGCATGCTCATAAATTTCGCGTTTTTTTACGCATTTCCTGCTTTTTCCATGAAACGCGCGGAAAACACGCAGAAAAAAATGCACGGTTTCTGGGAAGGTAGTCCTGTTTTTCAGCAGAAAATTTCTGCTACGTGTGCACTTAGCCTTAGACTAACTGCACACGGTGATTTTCCTCCTGCGGATTTTTCCGTACAGATTTGAAGAAATCCGTAGGTCAAATGACCGGCATTTTTCCTGCGGATTTCTTCCTTTTTTATTGCGGTTTTTGTGTGGTTTTCCCCTGCAGATTTCCCCCTATGGATTTGGAGAATGGAGCAGGTGGAAAACCGCACAAAAGAAGTGACATGCTGCATTTTTTGTACCGCACAAAAACCGTGTGGAAAAAAACGCAGCGTCTGCACAGCGGGTTTTTTTTCCATTGATTTACATGCTACTGTAAATCACTTTGCGGATCTGCAGCGTTTCTGCGCGGTAAAATCCGCTGCGGATCCACAGGAAAAATGCATCGTGTGCACATGGCCTTAGGCTGTGTGCACACGATGCAGATTTGCAGTGGATCCGCAGCGGATTTTACCGCGCAGAAACGCTGCAGATCCGCAAAGTGATTTACAGTACCTTTAAAATGAATGAAAAAAAAAAACGCTGTGCAGACGCTGCAGATTTTTCCGCGCGGTTTTCCCGCGGTACAAAATCCGCAGCATGTCACTTCTTTTGTGCGGTTTTCCATCTCCCCTGTCACCAAATCCACAGGGGGAAAACCGCAATGGAAAGCCGCACAAAAACCGCAAGAAAACCGCGTGAAAAATGGAAGAAATCCGCAGGAAAAATGCAGGTCATTTGACCTGCGGTTTTCTTCCATTCTGCACGGAAAAATCCGCAGGGCAAAAAAGTACGACTGCACTCAGCCTTAGGCCATGTGCACACGCTGCAGTTTTTGCTGCGGTTCTGCTGCGGTTTTGGCCCTGCAGAACTGCAGCAGTTTCGCAGACATGGTACTTTACCATGTTAGCCTATGGGTTTTCAAAACCGCAGTGCTCACGCTGCGGTTTTTTACCTGCGGAAAAGCTGCAGGTTTTTTTCCGCAGCATGTCAATTGTTTCTGCGGATTCTGCTGCGGTTTCACAACTTTAACATAGTAGAGGTGTGAAACCGCAGGCCAAACCGCAGCAAAAACGCAGGTCACTTTACCTGCGGCTTTACCTGCGGTTCCGCAGGAAAAAACCCGCAGGTGAATCCGCAGTGTGTGCACATAGCCTAACATCATGGAAGATACTGATTGTTGGAGTTTAAGGCCCTGTGCACACGGTGCAGATTCTGTGCAGTTCTGCAGCAGATTTGGCCCTGCAGAACTGCAGCAGAAAAGCAGCAGAACTGCACGTGATGTACAGTACCATTTAAGGCTATGTAAAACAAAAAAGGCTGTGCACATGCTGCAGATTTTTCCGCGCAGATTTGGTGCAGAATAAGGCTGAGTGCAGACGGAGTTTTGAGCCCTGTGGATTTTTCCGTGCAGAATGGAAGAAAACCGCAGGTCAAATGACCTGCATTTTTCCTGCGGATTTCTTCCATTTTTCACGCGGTTTTCTTGCGGTTTTTGTCCGGTTTTCCATTGCGGTTTTCCCCCTGCGGATTTGGTGACAGGGGAGATAGAAAACCGCACAAAAGAAGTAACATGCTGCGGATTTTGTACCGCAGGAAAACCGCGTGGAAAAATCCGCAGCAGTTTTTTTTTTTTCCATTCATTTTAAAGCTACTGTACATCACAATGCAGATATGCAACGTTTCTGCGCGGTAAAATCCGCTGCGGATCCGCTGGAAATCTGCCTCGTGTGCACACATTGCAGATTCTGCTGTGGAATTTTCCGTGCAGATTTTGTTAAATCCGCAGGTAAAATGACCGGCATTTTACCTGCAGATTTAGTGCAGTTTTTGTTTGGATTTCCCCTGCAGTTTTCCACCTGCAGATTTCTATAATGGAGCAGATGTAAGGCTAAGTGCACACGTACTTTTTTGCCCTGCGGATTTTTCCGCGCATAATTGAAGAAATCCGCAGGTCAAATTACCTGCATTTTTCCTGCGGATTTCTTCTCTTTTTTTTGCGGTTTTCTTGCGGCTTTTTTGCGGTTTTCCACTGCGGATTTGGAGAATGGAGCAGGTGGAAAACTGCACAAAAGAAGTGACATGCTGCATATTTTGAACCACAAGAAAACCGCGCGGAAAAATCTGCAGTGTCTGCACAGCGTTTTTTTTTCTATTGATTAACATGCTACTGTACATCACACTGCGGATCTGCAGTGTTTCTGCGCGGAAAAATCCGCTGCGGATCCGCAGGAAATCTGCATCGTGTGCACATGGCCTAAGTGCACACGGTGTGGCTCCACCCACGGATTTTTCCGCGTGGATTTTAAGAAATCCGCAGGTCAAATGACCTGCATTTATCCTGTGGTTTTTGTGCGGTTTTCCACTGCGGTTTTCCCCCTGTGGATTTGGAGAATTTGGCAGGTGGAAAACCGCACAAAAGAAGTCACATGCACTTCTTTTAAAACTGCAGCAAATCTGCTCTGATTTTTCCACACCGTCTGCACAGGGTTTTTTTTTTTAAATTTATTTACATTGTACTGTAAATCACAGTGCGGATCTGCAGCGTTTCTGCGCGGAAAAATCCGCTGCGGATCCGCAGGAAATCTGCACCGTGTGCACATGGCCTAAAACTGCAGCAGAACTGCACAAAAGAAGTGACATGCTGCAGAAATCCGCACCAAATCTGCACAGAAAAATCTGCATGTGCACAGCAGTTTTTGTTTTACATAGCCTTAAATGGTACTGTACATCACTTGCAGTTCTGCTGCAGTTCTGCTGGGCCAAATCTGCTGCTGAACTGCAGAAGAATCCGCACCGTGTGCACACAGCCTAAAGAAGCAGCATGTCGCTTCTTTTGTGCGGTTTTGCTGCAGTTTTCCACCTGCTCCAATATAGAAATCTGCAGGTGGAAAACCGCAGGGGAAATCCACACAAAAACTGCACTAAATCTGCACTAAAACTGCAGGTAAAACACAGGTCATTTTACCTGCAGATTTAACAAAATCTGCGCGAAAAATTCCACAGCAGAATCCGCACCGTGTGCACATAGCCTAATAGCGCCGCAGTTCTCATGAAATCTCATCCACTTTGCTTGGACAATTAAATGCAGCAGAAAATCCGCAGCATTTACTCTACATGTGAACACGGTCTAAACTTCATAGCAAAGTGGGCGTGATTCCATGAAATCTGCGCTCTCTGTGGTCTGAAGACCCTGCGGACCTCTGGGGTTTGATGCGTTTTCCCTTTATAGGCTTCTTCTGAAAAAAATGTATTAAGAGAAAAAATGTATGAAGAGAAAACCGCCGTCACATTTATAAGCGCAGAATCAAAGCTTTTCTGTACTAATAAACAAGTGTTAAACGCGGCTTCATATCTGCCAAAAACATCAAATATGGAGGAAAATGCAAAAAAGAAGAAACGCAGCAAACGCACAATAATCAGGGAAGATTGTCACTACGTCATCTGGGTCAGACATTTACAGAAGAAAGAACGCAGCATTTACGCTACGTGTGAACACGTCCTCCGCATCACAGCTTTATCACAAAACCAGGGGAAGAGTCCTGAGGAGATCATTTGCATATTCCCAGTGCCTTCTGGGATAAGTGAAGAGTCTCCGCGAGCTCAACGATCACTGGGTTTTGGCCGTTGCAGCTGAAAAGAGGAAATCAGAATTTTGGCTCATCTTTCATCCTTTTTAAGAAATCTCAAGATGGAAGAGGCCAGGAGCCATTTGGTGAGCTGCATTTCTTGCTACATGTTCACAGACTTACCAGTGGAAAAGCCAAACTTCACACGCCACAAATGCAGCTTGTGTCCCTGTTGGAGGAAAAGTTACAAAATCTCGAAGAGAGGTTAGCTACGTTGAAGATCATTAAGGAAGGTGAAGAGTTCTTGGACAGAGCAGAATTATCTCTTCATGTTACAGAAAGAGAAGAAATTCGAAGTGCACCTGAAGAAACAGAGGAATGGAGACATGTGACCCAGAGAAGCAGGAGGATCAGGAGGCAGTCAGCACCCATACTCCTCAGAAACCAGTACCAGGCTCTCACGCAGGAAAACGATGAAGAAATACATCAGGATAAGACTTTGCCCACAAACAGCAACCTTGTACGCCTTCAGAGTCCTCCTGGATGGAGAAAGAAAAATGTTGTGAAGAAGAAACGGAGAGTGGTGGTCATGGGGGATTCCCTGTTGAGAGGAACTGAGGCCGCTATCTGCAGACCGGATATAACATAAGAGAAATGTGCTGTCTTCCAGGTGCAAAAATTAAAGATGTCTCTGACAGGATATCAGGACTCTTCAGACCTACAGATGACTACCCATTCCTGCTACTACATGTGGGGACAAATGACACCGCAAGAAACGACCTGGAAACCATCTGCAGAGACTTTGAAGACTTAGGCAAGAAAGTGAAAGAACTGGGAGCGCAGGTTGTTATGATTGAGTGACCGTAGGAGGCAGACACAAAAATAGAAGCTACGTCCAGAAAACCAGAGGAGCTGGCAACTATCCGATTGCAGACCCCTGAACCTAACAACACAACTAGCAGTAGCCGTGGGGGGTACCTACGGTGCCCTAGACCCCTCGAACACAGCCGGAAGACTATATAGCCTAAAGATAGAAAGGGAAATCTAAACTGCCCCAGAGCAGACCCCAAAGTAAAAGGCAGCCCCCCACATATAATGACGGTGAAGCAAGATGAAAAAACACTGACACAGATAGAAAGAGAGGCTGAGCAAACGTTGGGGCCCTATCTAATCTAAACAGGAAAGGAAAGGAAAGCTGCTGTCTGCAATCGGCAAAAAACCCTATCAAAAACATAGGCCAGCAAGCTGAAATGGAAAAAGACCCTGAAGCAACTAAGCTTCAAAACTAAAACAGCACTCTGGTATTTTCAGGAGACAGCGCTAAGGAGTTCAGCTCACCCCAGCAGGGGATGGCTGAAATCCAGAAAAAACAAAGCAAAGCAAAAAGCAAGGAAGAAAACTTAGCTTTAGCAGAGCAGGAATTCAGACTGGACTCCAAGGATACCACAGAGAAATCACCCGCAGGGAGAATGGGCGTATGCAGCCTTATATCCAGTCTGTGACTCCACTCAGCCAGTCATCATCATTAATCTCAGGTGTCTGATAATCAGACTCACTACCTCTCCTTACCAGAAGAGGGAGTTCCTCGGGCCTCAGTGATGAAGAGGAAAATGAACTCACAACAGTACATCCCCCTTGAGGAGGGGTCACCGAACCCTCAACCACGCCACCAGGGCGATCAGGGTGTGCCTGATGTAAGGCACGCACCAGTCTTTTAGCATGAACATCAGAGGCAGAGACCCAGAAATTATCTTCCTGACCATAACCCTTCCACTTAACCAAATACTGGAGTCTCCGTCTAGCGAGACGAAAATCCAGTACTTTCTCTACCTCATATTCAATGTTACCTTCAACCAATACAGGGTCTGGAGGTGCCACTCCCGGAACAACAGGTTCAACAAATCTCTTCAACAAGGACTTATGAAACACATTATGGATTTTAAATGTGACAGGAAGAGCCAAATGAAAAGAGACCGGATTAATAATCTCCAAAATCTTGTAAGGTCCAATAAATCTAGGCTTAAACTTAGGAGAAGCCACCTTCATAGCAATATTTTTTGATGATAACCACACCAAATCACCAACCTTAAACTGGGGACCAATGGTCCTATGTCGGTTGGAAAACCGCTGGGCCTTTTCCTGGGAGAGAGATAACTTATCCACCACTTGGTCCCAGATCTGGTGCATTCTCTCCACCACAGTGTCAACCCCTGGGCAGGCAGACGGCTCCACCTGCCCTGAAGAAAATCGAGGATGAAACCCAAAGTTACAAAAAAAAGTGACATCAAAGTGGCAGAACTAGCTCTGTTATTTAAAGCAAATTCGGCCAAGGGTAAAAATGAAACCCAATCATCCTGATCAGCGGAAATAAAACATCTCAAATATGACTCCAAGGTCTGGTTTGTTCTCTCTGTCTGCCCATTGGTCTGAGGGTGAAAGGCAGAGGAGAAGGACAACTGAATTCCCAGCTTGGAACAGAAAGAAAATCTAGACACAAACTGAACTCCTCTGTCAGACACAATGTTCTCAGGAATCCCGTGCAAGCGAACCACCTGTTGCAAAAACAGGGGCACCAACTCAGAGGAAGACGGCAACTTAGGGAGTGGTACAAGATGAACCATCTTAGAGAACCTATCACAAATCACCCAAATAACAGTCATCCTTTGAGAGACAGACATATCGGAGATGAAATCCATTGAAATATGGGTCCATGGCCTCTTGGGGACAGGCAAAGGCATCAACAACCCACTAGAGCGGGAGCATGATTTAGACCGGGAGCAAGTCCCACAGGACTGCACAAAATTCCTGACATCACGAGACAAGGAGGGCCACCAATAAGACCGACTCACAAGATCTCTAGTACCAAAAATACCTGGATGACCAGCCAAAGCAGAGCAAGGAACTTCAGACATCACTCTCTTCCTCCACTGGTCAGGAACATACAACTTTCCACTGGGACAACTCTCAGGCTTGTCTCTCTGGAATTCTTCCAGAGCACGTCTCAAATCGGGCGAGATGGCAGAAAGAACTACCCCTTCGCCTAAGATGGTAGCAGGCTTGGTCACCACAGGAGAATCAGCAAAGAAACTCCTAGAGAGTGCGTCTGCCTTGACATTCTTAGTTCCAGGAAGAAAAAAAACCACAAAATCAAAACGTGTAAAAAACAAGGCCCACCTAGCCTGTCTAGGGTTCAAGCGCTTAGCAGACTCTAGGTAAATCAAATTCTTGTGGTCGGTGAGGACCATGACTTGATGCTTGGCTCCCTCCAACCAATGTCTCCACTCCTCAAATGCCCATTTCATGGCCAACAGTTCCCGATTCCCCACGTCATAGTTATGTTCAGATGGAGAGAACTTTCGGGAAAAGAAAGAGCAGGGATTCATTTTAGATGTTACAGGATCCTTTTGGGACAAAACAGCTCCTGCACCAATCTCAGAAGCATCCACCTCTACCTGGAACGGAAGTGAGACATCAGGTTGCCGCAAAACCGGGGCGGAGGTGAATCTTCGCTTCAACTCCTGAAAGGAAGAAACAGCCTCCGGAGACCAATTTAACACATCAGCACCCTTCTTAGTCAAATCAGTCAATGGCTTGGCAATACTAGAAAATTTTGCTATAAATTTCCGATAAAAATTAGCAAAACCCAAAAACTTCTGGAGGGCCTTTAAAGAAGTGGGCTGAACCCAATCATAAATGGCCTGTACCTTGGCTGGATCCATTTCAATAGTTGACGGAGACAAATCCCAAAAATGAAATCCTCTGTACCCCAAAAAGGCATTTAGATCCCTTGACATACATGGAATTCTCCCTCAAGATCCGGAACACAGTCCGAACATGTTCCACATGAGAATCCCAATCCTTGGAGAAGATCAAAATATCATCCAGATAGATAATCAAAAATGTATCCACAAAATCTCGGAAAATATCGTTCATGAAGCACTGGAAGACAGAAGGGGCATTAGTGAGCCCAAAAGGCATCACCAGGTACTCAAAATGTCCCTCCGGAGTATTATACGCCGTCTTCCATTCATCCCCATGCTTAATGCGAATAAGATTATACGCCCCCCTGAGGTCAAGCTTGGTAAACCAGCAAGCACCTTTAACTCTGGAGAATAGATCCGAAATCAGGGGTAACGGATACTGATATTTAACAGTAATCTTGTTGAGGGCACGATAATCAATACAAGGTTTTAATGATCCATCCTTTTTGGCTACAAAAAAAAGCCCAGCACCTAAGGGTGAAGAGGATGGTCTAATATGACCCTTCTCCAACGCCTCCTTAATATAGGATCGCATAACCTCGTGCTCGGGTACAGATAAATTGAAAAGCCGACCCTTGGGGAATTTACACCCCGGGTTCAGCTCAATAGCACAGTCATAACTCCTATGAGGAGGCAAAGACGCAGACTCATTCTCACTAAATACATCATAAAAGTCAGCCAAATAGTCAGGAACATCATATGACTGGGGAGAGGTGGAGAAAACAGGAGCATCACTAAGGGCACACCGACAACCCCAACTCACCACAGACAAAGATTTCCAATCCAGAACTGGATTATGGATTTGTAACCAGGGAAACCCCAGAACAATGGTATCATGCAGATTATGCAACACCAAAAATCTGCAATTTTCCTGATGGTCTGGGGCGACCCGCATTACCACCTGGGTCCAAAACTGAGGTTTATCTTTTGCCAAAGGTGTAGCATCAATCCCCCTCAAAGGGATAGGCGTCCGCAGAGGTGTCATAGGAAATCCACAACGTTTAGCAAAATCCAAGTCCATTAGGTTTAGAGCGGCTCCCGAATCCACAAATGCCTTGGCGGAAAATGTGGACAGGGAGCAGATCAGAGTAATAGCCAGAAGAAACTTAGGTTGAACACCACCAACAGAAAACGTGTGTGCAAAGCGTTTCTCTCGTTTAGGACAGATAGAAATAATATGCGAGGTATCTCCACAGAAAAAGCACAACTTATTACGCCTTCTGAACTCCTGACGCTGCTCTCTGGAGAAAACTCTATCACATTGCATAGGTTCAGTCATTTATTCAACAGGTGGCAACACTTCTCGTGCAGTCTTGCGTTCGCGCAAACGCCGATCAACCTGAATGGCTAATGACATAGAATCGTCAAGACCAGAGGGAACAGGAAATCCCACCATAGTATCTTTTACGGCTTCTGACAAACCCTTCCGAAAGAGAGCAGCCAAGGCATTATCATTCCAGGTAGTAAGGACCGCCCACTTTCGGAATTTTTGACAGTACAATTCTGCAGCATCTCGACCCTGATTCAATGCCAGCAGGGTCTTTTCAGCCTGATCAATGGCATTAGGTTCATCATACAACAAGCCCAAGGCTTGAAAGAATGCGTTCACATTAGTCAGAATAGGATCATCTGGTTTCAAAGAAAACGCCCAATCCTGGGGATCGCCACGCAGCAAAGAGATGACAATTTTAACCTGCTGCGCGGAGCTCCCTGACGAGTTAGGCTTCAAGGCAAAAAATAATTTACAATTATTTTTGAAATTCAAAAATTTAGACCGATCACCACAAAATACATCAGGTGTAGGAATCTTTGGTTCAGCAGCATGTGAATGAGCAAGGTAGGCGGAAATTCCCCACACTTCCGCAGCGAGCTGCTCCACACGATCAGACAATTGCTTTATCTCCATTGAGAGAAAAAAAAAATTCCCCCTACGGCCTCAGAGATATAGAGTAAAAAATATACACACTTTTTTTTTTTTTTTTTTTGCAATTCTTTCCTGCTATTGAGTACCCTAGGATCTGCGGTCAGGCGGGTGATTCTGTTATGATTGAGTGACCGTAGGAGGCAGACACAAAAATAGAAGCTACAAATTTTATTGGTAACAAAAAGACAACATCCATGAAAAAACATTTAAAAAGTCATACAATGACATGAAACTATCACAAAGGCTTATAATAAAGCCCAAAGAGCTCCCTCCAGTAAATGGACATATATAAAAAAGGCTCTAGAATATATCACATACAATAGCATACCTGCAATGAAGAAATGTTCAGAGATGTAATACTAAACATAATGATCCATTGAATAATCCATCCAAATAGACTATAGTACAATAATGAATGCAAGTGATAACAAATGTAAGCAACTGAGCCATGAAAATAAACACCATAGGGTACTAAGCATAGATGAAAAGTATAGCAATCATGGTGTAGCCAAGAGGCTAAAATGACCAAGATTAAATCCTGCCTGCATAGTCCCTATATAATGCCACTTACAAGGGGGAGCTTGTGGAGTGCCCTACGCGTGTCGCACAACAAAAGGTGGCTTCATCAGGGGCTAAACTAGAACAACATGGGAAGGGAAGCAAAAGACCAGAAAAAGCCATACACCTGACAAATGCTATTGAGAACTCTGCTATTAGAAGTGGAAAGGAAGAACAAAGACAAAAGAATCTAATTAATAAAAATATTGGAGAAAGAGAAACCAATCACAAACTAAAATGTTTCTATACTAATGCACAAAGCATGGGCAACAAACAAGGAGAATTGGAACTACTAACACAGGAAAAGAAATATGATGTCATTGGAATCACTGAAACTTGGTGGGACAATACACATGATTGGAATACAAGACTAGAAGGATACAACTTATTTGCAAGAAACAGACTTGATAAACGAGGAGGAGGTGTCGCATTGTATGTTAGAAACGCGTATATCTGCACAGAGATTGAAGCTTCAGAGACTGGGAGTTCTGTGGAAACTGTTTGGGTAAGAATACAAGGACAAAACAATGGAAAGGACACCATTGTAGGCATTTACTACAGGCCACCTGTGCAAGCTGAAGATATGGATGAACTCTCTATGCATCAAATGGCCAAGTTCTCCAAAAAATATGACATAGTTGTCATGGGAGATTTCAACTATCCAGACATTTGTTGGGATTCTCTCTCAGGCAAAACTAACAGGTCAAGGAAATTCTTATCCTCTCTTGCTGACAACTTTATCTTCCAAAAGGTAGGGGAGAAAACAAGGGGAACTGCTACCTTGGATCTAATCCTTATAAACAGGAAGGAAATGGTTGAGGAGGTAAAAGTGGCTGGGACCCTAGGAGGTAGCTACCATGCTATTTTAGAATTTTGGATAACTAGAGGAGGAAGACCTGTGAAGACTCAGACGTCAAGGTTAGTTTTCAGAAAGGCAGATTTTAACGGATTCAGAAAGAGAATTGGAGGGATCCAATGGCTGGATAATCCTTAAAGACAAAAATGTCCAGGAAGGATGGGAAATCTTGAAAAATGAAATTCTCAAAGCACAATCGTTAACAATTCCGAAAAGAGGGAAGAATAGGAAGCATTTAAGGAAACCAGGATGGATGAACACAGAACTTAAGCACATGCTAAAAAGGAAGAAAGAAATGTTTATAAAATGGAAAGAGGGAGGCATATCTAAAGAAGAATATAATGCTGTCTGCAGGGCACAAATCAGATTAACTAAAGCTGACAATGAATTGAGGCTTGCAAGAGATGTCAAAAGCAATAATAAAGGATTTTGGGGATATGTCAAAAGTAAAAGAAAAGTCAAAGATGCTATAGGATTTTTACAGGATGAAAATGATGAAATGGTAAGACAGGATGTTGAGAAGGCCGAACTTTTAAATTCCTATTTTGCATCTGTTTTCTCTCAGAAAGGAAATGTAACCTCAGCTGTTCTTCACTGTACTATTAAGGGAATAGAAGAATCCAGGATATCTATAAACAGAAAGATAGTGAGGAAACACTTAGCTAATCTAAATGAATTCAAGTCTCCATGTCCAGATGAATTACACCCGAGTACTGAAGGAGATAGCAGAAGAAATTTTTGAACCCCTCTCCATAATCTTTGAAAATTCTTGGAGAACAGGAGAAGTCCCAGAAGACTGGAGAAGAGCAAATGTTGTTCCTATCTTCAAAAAGGGGAAGAAGGTGGACCCAGGCAACTATAGGCCGGTGAGTCTGACTTCTATACCAGGAAAGATCTTTGAACAAATTATTAAACAACATGTATGTCAGTACCTGGATAAGAATGAAGTGATTAAACAGAGTCAGCATGGGTTTGTAACTAATAAGTCATGTCAGACTAACTTAATTTCCTTCTATGACGGAATCACTGATTGGGTGGATCAAGGAAATGCTGTAGATATAGTATATCTTGACTTCAGCAAAGCATTTGACAAAGTATCTCATACAATCCTTATTGCAAAAATGACTAAGTATGGAATGGACAAGGCAACTGTTAGGTGGATTCATAACTGGCTTAGTGATCGGACCCAAAGAGTGGTCGTAAATGGCTGCACATCCAGTTGGAAGAATGTCTCAAGTGGGGTACCACAGGGCTCTGTCCTGGGCCCTGTATTGTTCAACATCTTTATCAATGATTTAGATGAAGGAATTGCGGGTAAACTGATTCAATTTGCTGATGACACAAAGCTAGGAGGGATAGCTAATACTAGAGAAGAGAGAGAGGATTCAAAAAGATATAAATAAACTAGAGAAGTGGGCAGCAACTAACAGAATGGTTTTTAACAGGGAAAAATGCAAAGTACTACATCTGGGCAATAAAAATGAAAAAAGCATATACAGAATGGGAGGAATAGGCCTAAGCAACAGCACATGTGAAAAAGACTTGGGTATACTAATAGATCACAGACTGAATATGAGTCAACAGTGTGATGCAGCAGCAAAAAAGACAAATGCAATTCTAGGATGTATTAACAGAAGCATACAGTCTAGATCACGTGAAGTCATTATTTCCCTCTACTCCTCTTTGGTCAGACCTCATCTGGAATATTGTGTCCAGTTTTGGGCACCTCATTTTAAAAAAGACATCAACAAACTGGAGCAAGTTCAGAAAAGAGCGACCAGAATGGTGACCGGTCTGCAAACCCTGTCTTATGAGGAAAGGTTGCAGGATTTGGGAATGTTTAGTTTGCAAAAGAGAAGACTGAGAGGAGACTTAATAGCTGTCTACAAATATCTAAAGGGCTGTCACATTGTAGAAGGATCAACTTTATTCTCATTTGCATAAGGAAAGACTAGAAGCAATGGGATGAAACTGAATGGGAGGAGACACAGATTAGATATTAGAAAAAACTTTTTGACAGTTAGAGTGATCAATAAGTGGAACAGGCTGCCACGAGAAGTGGTGAGTTCTCCTTCAATGGAAGTCTTCAAACAGAGGCTGGACAGACATCTGACTGGGATGATTTAGCGAATCCTGCTTTGAGCAGGGGGTTGGACCAGATGGCCCAGGATGTCCCTTCCAACTCTACGATTCTATGATTCTATGAACTAAGAACTTTTTTGAGATTTCAGATAGAAAAGAGACGATTGTTTAAAGTAGCAGAGAAACTCTTCCCTTTGATTGAGGAGAATAAGGTTAATATGAGATTTATTCACAATTTGGACAGAATAACTTAGATTTCTCAGATGTGAATAATAAAATAGAGGATGGTAGAATAATAACCAGCACCTATAAGAACCTGCAGCCACCAATATGTCCCTCCATTCTAATAATGCGCACCTGGAACATACTAACAGAGGCTGACCATACAGCCGGTATCTGAGGCTGAGAACAATGAATAGTAGAGAAGAAGGTTTCCTACAACAAGCGAATGACCTGACAGACGACTTATTACACAGAGGTTATCTGCCAACATTATTACACTGTGCTAGAGCGATGGAGGAACCCATGTGGGTCTAGTTACAAGATCCAGGAGGAAGAGCAGAAAGAAGGACGAGATAATAAAAGGTTTATTGTCACTTTTACACCTAATCCCAATATGAATGTAATAAAATCAGCGATAAACAGGAATTGGCATTTGTGAGGAGATAAAGATTTAGCCGTAGCAGCAAAGAACAACCCTGGATTGCTTCTAGAAGAAGCGGTGACTTAGATGACTTATCGCTACAGGAAAGATTCCAGGAGAAGAACAATAAAGTCACCTGGTTACATGGAAGACGTCCAAGAGGCCATTTCCATTGTGGGGATCGCTCCTTCTGTCATCTCCATCTTACAGGAGAAATCTGAGGATCGGTGCGCTGACGGTAGATAAACTAATCACGGGCCGCACAGAGCAAGTGCTTTATGTCATATACTGCCCAGGACGATTCTTATATTGCCCAGACTATTAGACCGCGGCACATCAGGCTCAGAGAACATTTCCATTCAGTCACACAGGAGAAGGATCTGTGACATTAATGATATAAGAGAGGTCCATAATGCGGACCCCAAAGTGCTGAGATCTGCAGGAATTGAGCCCGCTGATTATCCTGTACAAGGCGGTGACCAGAATAGATTACTACTAACAAGAGAAGCAGCATGGATTGTGGATTGCGATGCACAAGTTCCCCTTGGCCTCAGTGATACATTGAATATGTCTGTGTGGCTGTGATCTATGTTATATTTCTTTTAATTTTTTGTATTAATCATTTCACTGTACTCACTGTAAATGTTTTACACTTCTCAGTTAACCATTCCCTAACCCTTGTTATAAGGAAGTGGTGTAACCCTCTGACAAGCATGGACCGATAGAAGCGCTAAGCAAGTGCGAAACGGCCGTAGTCCATCAGGCTCTCTCCTCTGTATAGCTCCCTGCTACCTGCACGCCACACTCTAATATGGTTTGATGTCACGTTTCACCATGGAATAAAATTGTAAGAAGGATCTGGGTGACAATTCTTTCAATTCCTTATGATTACTCTTATACGTATACACAATGGTGATGAATGGAAGGCCGCATTCAATACACCGGAGGGGCATATTGAAAATTTGGTGATGCCATTCAGATTAAACAATGCTCCGGCAGTCTTTGAAAATGTCATTTTTCTTTCTCCCCGATGGGTAGATTTGCGGTAGTTTACCTGGATGATATATTGAGTTACTCACGTCCTCTGCAGGAGCATCATGAGCATGTCAGACAGCTGGAATGGGAAAAACATTACCCAGCAATCCGTTTTTGACATTTTGAAGACTTCCATCATTGAAAAATGTCCTAGCACCAAGAAACATAAAAGAGAAGGAGGAAGATTTGCTAAAAATCGCCTGTCTCCCGAATAAACTCATTACATGCAATCTGAAAACTTGCCTCTGTTGTGACTCGATCTGCCATGGTCTCCCTGATCTCACCCTTATTTCTACTGGTGAAATTTTCCCGACCAAAACTCCCATGTCATGTTCCACCAGTTATGTTATATATGTGATTATATGCTCATACAAGAAATTATATGTGGGAAGGACGACCCGACCCCTCCACAAAAGGCTGAACTCACACCGTTCCAATACTCCATAGGGTTTTCTCCAACATGGGCTTTCACGTCACTGCACCATCAAACACAAGAAAGATTCCACACAACTGAGAATATTCCCCACAGAGGAGATTCCCCCACAGGGTCAGAATCGCATTGGACAACTACATCGGGAAGAAATCTTCTGGATTTATAAACTAAACCCCCTTACTCCAAATGGCCTCAGTGAGATTACAGATGTTACAGAGGCTCCTGCTGCACCAGCCTGGGATAAGTCAGATCATCGCCGGATCACCGCACACCTCCTGTGACCCGGCTCCACCTGCGCTGCCGATCCCCCCCCGGGTTTACTGAATTCAGACTGTGGGACAGACCCTCATTTGACACATTAACTTTTGCCCTATTTTCCTTCTGAAACTTTGGGGTGTGTCTTATGGTCCGGTGCGGCTTATAGTCCGAAATATACAGTATATTCTTATTCATTCTTTTAGGTGACCGCACTTCATTCATAGGCACTTTATAATATAATTATTGTATGTAAGTGTGTTCTGTTTTCTCATGATCTATAATTTATCTGTGTGTGACGGACTTTCTCATGAACTTTGACATTTTGTGCTTTGTTGGCGTTTTTTATTCCAAAGACATACTGATAGGGAATTTAGATTGTGAGCCCCATCGAGGACAGCGATGATAATGTGTGCAACCTGTAAAGCGCTGCGGAATATGTTGGCGCTATATAAATAAAAAGATTACTTGGATAAACCTAATGAAGGGACTGCTGGGACCGTAACGGGGTCCATCTGAGACCCCAATGCAGAAGCCAAATGTCCTGAGAACTGGACCTGCTGGACCACAAATTGTCATTTCTCCAGGTTACCAAATACATAGTTGTCACGTAGAACCTGGAGAACCTGTCTGACATGCTCAGCATGCTCCTCCAGAGGACGGGAGTAACTCAATATATCATCCAGGAAAATTACCACAAATCTACCAATCAGTGAGGAAAATATAATTATTGACATTGTCACAGACTGCCGGAGCATTGGTTACCCCGAATGGCGGCATCAGGTTGGGTTTTCTTACAGCGAATATTGGATTTATGTTGGGGCACCCTGTCCCTGACAGCCGGTGTCGTTTCCCCTACAGAGGATTATCCACAAGGGCACTGAGGTGCGAGACTCGGGCGAGTTTCTCCCAAGTGTGACCCCGGCCTCAGCCGGACTCTGGAAGGGGGGAAATAACCGAGATTTGGGCATTTTAGCTCCTGGTGTGGAGTCGATAGCACAATCATATGCCGCCATATAGTAGACGGCCGGTAACCGGTGAGAATTCCCTCATGTGTGGGGTCTATTTCCCTCCAGAGAAATCACACGTTACATTCCACACATAACACTGTGTAGAGAAGGCGGCGCGGGGTAATTGTGCCAGTAGTGAGGGGCAAATAATGGCGGGAATGTCACTGACTGAGGAGAAGCCTCCATGGAGGTCTGCACTCCGGAGATCATGTGACCCCTGACTCCTCCCCTCCTGTGACCTCATCACAGGTCCTGTGCACAGAGCAGCCTGATAGGAACTGAAGGAGTTAAATTGAGTTCTGTCTATGTTGCATTCTCTTGTTTAAAACCTTATCTGTTCTTCCAGGAGATGTCTCAGACATCTCCCTTGTGAACCAAGGTCAAATACCTCTGCTTTTTCGCCTAAATGACTTTCTTTGTCGAAAACAAGTTGTAAAATCATTTGTACTGCGCATGGCTGTAAAATGTTTAAATTCTTTACTATAAAAGACGGAAGCCTAACTGATAAGCCAGAGGCGTCTTGGCAGGTATCCCGAGTGGTATTATACAGCTGGTGTCTGTGTAGTTCTTCTCGACGGAGCTGATTTAATTAGAGACATATGATGCTTCACACCCAAGAACATCGGTCCTTCAGATGAAAGAGTAATCTGAGGGATCCCGACAGTTTCCTGGTGCCCGAAACAGGGACCTGATATAGGCACCTCTCCAAGACTACCCGATCTACAGACCACTCCAGTTACTGATGAAATTGTGAACAGCAGACCTAAACACCTGGCCAGGTAAGAGATCAATTTTTCTCTTCTCTGCTCTTCATAATCTATCATTATAACTAAGGTCCGTATAAAGGGGAATCTAGTAGAGGAGGGGGCCGTAAAATCAGGTCCATATAAGAACTCTGAGGAAATCGGGTGTGACACGCATATGTAATTTCTGCTCTAATGAGAGGTTACTGTAGGTTCTGTCTGTGCACAGCTATTTTTAGAAAAAGAGCTGATGCAAATCAAAATGGGAGAGGTCTGACATTATGGAATATAAGGCTGGGTGAACAGTTCATACTGCGCAGCCCGGACGGACAAGTTTTTCACAATAGACGGTTCCGCACTAGGAATAGAGGAGGTTGTTGAATGGCTACTTTGATTTGAAGGACTGTGGAAAGTAGACAAATAAGCTGCACAGTAGGTATTCGTTCAAAGAGTGGTGATATTGCCTAACTGGGTCATGTGACAGCGTCCTTTCGGGGAGGTCACCGCCTAAGCTTAAATCAACACCCTTTACGAATAAACCTTGTGACAGATAAGAGTGTGACCGAATGAGCACAGGACCGTGAAATGAGCCTGTGACAGGATATGACTGAAGAACCCCAGTAGATGGACACTTTATTTACAATCCTGTGTGTTGTGGGAGTATTTCTGTTCGGATGCTACATAGCTTATAAGTACACGAAACACGTAGTACACCGAGGAACAGACACTCCATTTAGCCTGTTAGCACCTTAGGAAGAAGGTAACGAGGTATAGTAGAGCCTAGTCTTGAGCTTACCCAATACACCACCTAAGGCAGGGGACTAACAGGAAGACAACAAGAGAGACAGGATAAGAATAAAAGATAAGATGGGGAACAGTCAGGGAAAGACACCTGAAGAAGGAAATCGGTTATGTGATATAATTGAGGATAGATATGGAAGTAGTGCAGCAAAGAACCTGGAAAAAGTATTAATCAAATCCAAAGTGCAAGATAGGCAGGCTATGTGAATCCTTGTATATATGTCTATGAGAACCTCTGAATAAGATGAGAGATGAGTAATTGAGTATAAAAAAAAAATCAAAAAAAAAATAAATCAGTGAATGAGCACGTATGAATGAATCATCACACATCATTTTTGTGTCAAGAGATTTGTGACCTTTCTAGTTGTGGTGGAATCCCGGACAGATGCGTTATAGATATTTCAAATCTACATCTGAGACTGAATGAATTGAGTAATGATATAGTTCGTGTTATATGTGGCATTACATTGTAAAGTTTCCTGAATGCATTTGGCCAGAAAAAGGGCAAGGCATGGTTAATCTCATTATACAGTTATCTGCCCTTACAGTGAAATCCCGTGATTTTGAGTTTCTTTGTAGAAATTGATTTTGATAAGTCTAAAGAACTACGGAACTCTGTGAAGGACGACGCTGCATTCTGACGGGAGGGGTGAAGGATGGAGCTGCGCAGTTTCTTCTCCCTTCGCTCTTATCTCTGCTGAGTGTGAGCTGTGCTCAAAATTCTCTGTAATTCTATCCGTAAGGTACGCGCTGAAAGATTTGTGCATTTTAAAGCAACAGTACTTAATTGAAGATTGGAAGTTAAAAGTAAGATATGGTGCCTAATTTAGAAGGGAATTGTAAGTGATTGCTTGGTCATTAATGTGTTTGAACCTGCTTCTAGTTGTGTGATTGATTTGTATAGCAAATTGTGTCAAATTACAAGAGACAGAGAAGGAAGGAAGCAGTAAAACAAGTGGGACAAATATTGAAAAAGGCAAAAATACCAGAGTGTGAATGTTTGGATGTACAAAAAGGCACAGACAAGTGAAGAAAATAGCAAGTGAATAAATGATGCTTGAGAATGTGCAGCAGTGTGGAAGGTGTATTATGAATGTTTGATTGACAAAGTGTAACCAGAGACCCAGACAAAACAGATGGACTTGTAAACACTGTGGTCAGACTCAGACAAATCCAGACTGAATAGCTACTTGTGTGACCTGTGCTACTGACCTAAGCGAATTGCACTAAATCCTATCCAGACTAGATCATAAGAAGCTGACATGATAGTGTGGATAGTGGGTAGTGGGGACATTGGCCCTTGAGGAGTAAGCTGACAGTAGACATCAGACGGCCAACCCCATCAGGACCTAGAAGTGTGACTAGAATAAGAAAGATACAGGTGTATTATCCCTGGAGCCCCTCTGACCAGCTAGCTTTGCTGAAGCAGCTGCCTGCCCCTGAAGACCAACCATTCCCGTTTTACAGACACATAAAGGAAGTACAGCAGACATATAAGTGTACCTGGGCAGACCTAGAGAGGTTGATGAGTTTAAAGGCAGGTGACGCACTAGATCATATAATTAAGACACACAGATGTGACAAAGAATCAGGCTTGGGGCATGGATGATAAATCTGCACGATCTGGGGAGACGTACTGTGAGTCAATAAAGACAATGGGCTGCAGTGGAACAATCAGCGCAGTCTGTACTCCTGACTAATGTGACACAGCAAAGAGGAGAGAGAGTAGAGATATACCTTGGACGGTTACAGCTGAAATGGGCAGACATGGGGTACATTTGCATAAACCCACTTGATGTTAGAATACTGGTGAATGCATTCATTGACGGTATGAACAAAGACTTACGAGACGCAGTACAGACAGCCAGACCTGAATGGAGACATGTAGATCCGAAAGACCTCCTTAAGGTAGCTAAAGAAATTGAGCAAACAAGGACAATAAAACGACCTGTCATGTATGCTGGAGCACAAGGAAAAAAGTGGAGACGTAATAGGGAAGGCATGTGAGATGACACTGACGTTTCTTTTGACAATCTATTCCCCACATGACATCCATGCCATACTCCTACAAGTTCAACCAAAACATCTGTCTATGGCCAGACAGCTCCGACTTGAGTGTGCTCTACTAATTCCTGAGTATGTCACTCCTCAAAAGATGTAACGTTCTGAATCCAGCCACCCTCCTGCCTGTGGATTCAGAAAAGGGGGAATTGGTGACCGTATTGGCAAGTGAGGAAGGATACTTTGACATGACGCATGAACATGTCTGCATAGAACTGATGAGTCAGGAGACAGTTGGGTTTGCACACATTCATGAAAAACCTGTTCCTAATGCAGACTTTGAGTTTCTTTTTTGTAGATGGCCCCAGATACCACCAGGATGGACGATTCTACACTGGATATGCAGTAGTATCCTCACATGAGGTAATCCGAGCGGAACCACTCTCTCCTCACATGTCGGCGCAGGAGGGAGAGTTGAAGGCACTCACTGAGGCGTGTAGAGCCGCTGCAGGTAAAGTCGCTAATATTTTCACAGATTCGAAGCCCATTAAAAATGCAGAGCTGGTGAAACAATTGATGGAGGCATTGATGTTACCAGTCCAGGTTGGCATTGTCAAGGTAAAAGCACACACAAAGGTGACTCCGTGGAGGTAGAGGGCAATAGAAGGGCGAACGAGGCTGCGGGGAGTCAGCGTATTCCAGCCACATTGGGTCTAGATGTCCTGAAATCCCTCCAGCAAAAGGCTGCCCAAACAGAGAAGGTACACCGAGGGAGACTGGGAGCTGAGCTGAACTCAAATGGAGTATGGGAGAATAAGGATAAAATGTGCCCACCAAAGTCCCTGTTCCCAATCATGGCGCAAGCAGCACATGGCCCCAATCACACCTCAAAAAGTCACATGTGTGCCATGGTAGATGCCTTCTGGATCGCTCCTGGCTTCAGTTGCGCAGCCGCGAAACTTGTACAATCATGCCTCATCTGTGCACAGCACAACCCAGGTAAAACAGTAAAAGTCCCTAAGAAAGCGACACCTAGGCCTCTCTACCCGCTTCAGAGACGGCAGATTGACGACATACAGCTACCAAGGTAGGAGTGTATGCAAATATCCTAGTATGTGTAGATCTCTTCTCTGGATGGCCAGAGGCCTACCCGGTGAAAACGGCTACAGCTCGAGCCACTGCAAAGAAACTGGTGATGGAACTAGTACCACGATTCGGTGTCCCTGAAACAATTGAATCAGACAGAGGTACACACTTTACTGCTGAGGTAATGCAAAATGTCATGCAAATGATAGGTGTAGAACAGGCATTTCATACACCCTACCACCCACAGAGTTCAGGGAAGGTAGAAAGAATGAACGGGACACTGAAATTGAAAATACAGAAAACCATGGAGCAGACCCATAGACCATGGCCAGAGTGTCTCCCATTAGCATTATTCTCAGTAAGGTACACACCCACGGGGAAAACTAAACTGTCACCCTTCGAGATACTGTTTGGAAGACCACCAAACACAGGGTTGTACTACCCACAGGTCTTAACACTCAATGTGGATAATTTGACAAGTTATGTAATCCAGTTGCAAAAGCATTTAACTCAAATGCATTCTCTAGTTTTCTCTTCCATTCCAGATCCAGATAGTGTGGAAGGAACTCATTGTCTACAACCTGGTGATTACGTATATGTCAAGAAACACTCCAGAAAGACCCTTGAACCCCGATATCAAGGACCTTACCAAGTACTCCTAACAACGCCTACTTCTGTTAAGTTGGAAGGACGACCAACCTGGATCCACGCATCGCATTGCAAACTAGCCACAGGAATTAACAAAGCATAAGAGTGCATAATGTTTTGGTTTGGTTTTGTTGCATTATCTGTAATAATGGTAGCTGCGTGGGACAATCTAAATTCTCCAATGTCCTTGAATAATAAGTTTATACAACATCATGAAAAAATACTAAATGATTGGTCAAAAGACACTCAGTCTCCAGCAGATTGCTGGATCTGCACACATTCACCAGTATCAGCCACTAGTATTCCGTTCCTTGCTATTCCTGTGCCACCCGAGGAATTATTTGCCTGGACCAGTTGTTCTGATACACTTGCTAATAATGCCACAAATAATGTGAAGTTATGGAACACAACTGTTGGTATACCTATTGTGGGATGGGTAGGATACCCTTGGTGGCAGGGTAATCTTTCAGGAAGTAATACACACCTTCAATATCTGGCATATAAGGGGGGGGCTTGGGTACCCAGGAATAGAACTCGATTAACCTACCTGGGGCAAATTCCAATGTATGGCCTACAAGTTAGTTTTAATGTAACTTCCCACTCTACTGATGCCTTCAAACCAATACTGCTAGAAAGGAGGTTGCATAACACATCCTGGGAGTATTCCAATTTATTTCCCCAGGGCAATAATGACACTTGTTTTAATATTTCAGGTAATATACCTTGTAACGAGTTATCTGGATATGAGAAAGGAACTCCCACCTGTGGAAATCCCGATGTAGGGTATTGTAGCCCTTTAGGACAACTTCCAAATTGGTGTATGCTTCAGAATGTATCTGCGTTCATAGATTTAGTTCATAGACTGGTATTACAACATTCAGCCCTATGGGACCTACCTAGTGACATGTACTGGGTATGTGGAGACAATGCATATAAATGGTTGCCAGTAGGGGTAAAAGGTGCTTGTACTCTGGGTCGTTTGACTCCAGCTACCTTTGTTATTCCGAATGACCAGTTGAATACTCAGAGCATACCTAAACACACGTTGTACAAAAGAGCTGCTGACAATACACCTCGCCTCTCTGGGAGACCACATATACTGCAGATGAGTGTGGCTAATAAAATTGTCAGTTCTATTTTTATTTATCCTATGATTACTCAAATGTGGGATAAATTAGTCAGGGCTACAGATTACTTAGATGACCAAATATGGGATATATTGGATATATTGAACACCACCGTTGCTGTCCAAAATCAGCTCATCATAGCCACTAATCAGCATACCATAGTATTAGATTATTTAACTGCAGCGCAAGGAGGTATGTGTCAAGTCATCGGACCCGCTTGCTGTCATTATATAGATCCCAACAGTAGTTTAAAGTTAAGATCAAAAATAGAGGATGTTCAAAAACTTAGAGATCAGTACAATAAAGACAATGATCGTACTAAGGATAGTTGGTGGTCAGATACATTCTCCTTTCTTAATCCAGCTAATTGGTTTAAGGGTATTGGAGGCTGGATAACTGGGATTATACTAAGTCTATTACGTATTGTTGTTTGTATCTTCGTAATATATGTGCTATTGAAACTTGTTTTTTGGTGTATCTCTGTATGCAAGAAAAGATGTAGAAATAGATAAGGAAGTTTGACTGTAAACAACAAGAATTTAACTATTATTCCTTTGAGTCCTAGATTGACATCTCATTTCTGGCATGAAGGAGCGTACTCTTGCAATGATGGACGTGGCTTCAGTATCTGGGGGATGGAGAAGGTAGAAGACCTGTCTCCCTTGGGCAACCCGTCGGCCTGGGATAGTACCTGGTGAACGAGCCACTATCCGCTGTTGTTGCAGGATCCAGTGTTCCAGATTGTGGAAAATGAAGATGTCAAAGGGGGGAATGATAGGAACTGAAGGAGTTAAATTGAGTTCTGTCTATGTTGCATTCTCTTGTTTAAAACCTTATCTGTTCTTCGAGGAGATGTCTCAGACATCTCCCTTGTGAACCAAGGTCAAATACCTCTGCTTTTTCGCCTAAATGACTTTCTTTGTCGAAAACAAGTTGTAAAATCATTTGTACTGCGCATGTCTGTAAAATGTTTAAATTCTTTACTATAAAAGACGGAAGCCTAACTGATAAGCCAGAGGCGTCTTGAGAGGCATCCCGAGTGGTATTATACAGCCGTGTCTGTGTTATCCTTCTCGACGGAGCAATTGATTAGAGACATATGGTGCTTCACACCTAAGAACATCGGTCCTTCAGATGAAAGAGTAATCTGAGGGATTCCGACACCTGCACAGCTGTATAATGAGGCCCAGGCTTTATAGTGAAGGGACAGGAGTGAGGGCCTGTTCCCAGGAGCTATAGTCTGAGGAAAGGGCTAAAAAGCCTTCACTAGACCCCTGTACAGCTGTATAATGAGGCCCAGGCTTTATAGTGAAGGGACAGGAGTGAGGGCCTGTTCCCAGAAGCTACAGTCTGAGGAAAGGGCTAAAAAGCCTTCACTAGACCCCTGTACAGCTGTATAATGAGGCCCAGGCTTTATAGTGAAGGGACAGGAGTGAGGGCCTGTTCCCAGAAGCTACAGTCTGAGGAAAGGGCTAAAAAGCCTTCACTAGACCCCTGTACAGCTGTATAATGAGGCCCAGGCTTTATAGTGAAGGGACAGGAGTGACGGCCTGTTCCCAGGAGCTACAGTCTGAGGAAAGGGCTAAAAAGCCTTCACTAGACCCCTGTACAGCTGTATAATGATGCCCAGGCTTTATAGTGAAGGGACAGGAGTGAGGGCCTGTTCCCAGGAGCTACAATCTGAGGAAAGGGCTAAAAAGCCTTCACTAGACCCCTGCACAGCTGTATAATGAGGCCCAGGCTTTATAGTGAAGGGACAGAAGTGAGGGCCTTATCCCAGGAGTTACAGTTTGAGGAAAGGGCTAAAAAGCCTTCACTAGACCCCTGTACAGCTGTATAATGAGGCCCAGGCTTTAAAGTGAAGGGACAGGAGTGAGGGCCTGTGCCCAGGAGCTACAGTCTGAGGAAAGGGCTAAAAAGCCTTCACTAGACCCCTGCACAGCTGTATAATGAAGCCCAGGCTTTATAGTGAAGGGACAGGAGTGAGGGACTGTTCCCAGGAGCTACAGTCTGAGGAAATGGCTATAAAGCCTTCACTAGACCCCTGTACAGCTGTATAATGAGGCCCAGGCTTTATAGTGAAGGGACAGGAGTGAGGGCCTGTTCCCAGGAGCTACAGTCTGAGGAAAGGGCTAAAAAGCCTTCACTAGACCCCTGTACAGCTGTATAATGAGGCCCAGGCTTTATAGTGAAGGGACAGGAGTGAGGGCCTTATCCCAGGAGCTACAGTCTGAGGAAAGGGCTATAAAGCCTTCACTAGACCCCTGTACAGCTGTATAATGAGGCCCAGGCTTTATAGTGAAGGGACAGGAGTGAGGGCCTGTGCCCAGGAGCTACAGACTGAGGAAAGGGCTAAAAAGCCTTCACTAGACCCCTGTACAGCTGTATAATGAGGCCCAGGCTTTATAGTGAAGGGACAGGAGGGAGAAAAGTGGGGAAAGGAGCCAGAAGAGCCGGACTGCCCATCACTAACCTGCAGAGCCGCACTCCACATATATGGCTGCTCTGTGCACAGGACCTGTGATGAGGTCACAGGAGGGGAGGAGTCAGGGGTCACATGATCTCCGGAGTGAAGACGCTCCATGGAGACTTCTCCTCAGTCAGTGACATTCCCGCCATTATTTGCCCCTCACTACTGGCACAATTACCCCGCGCCGCCTTTTCTACACAGTGTTGTGTGTGGAATGTAACGTGTGATTTCTCTGGAGACAAATTGACCCCACACATGAGGGAATTATCACCAGCTACCGGCCTTCTACTATATGGCGGCATATGATTGTGCTATCGACTCCACACCAGGGGCTAAAATGCCCAAATCTCATTTATTTCCTCCCTTCCAGAGTCCGGCTGAGGCTCATATACGGCCATGCTTCTCTCCAGTCACTGTGGGGGGTTTGGTAGAAGGATGGAGGGTTGTGCCTGTGAGTCACGCGTCACCTTCCCTATCCTTTACCCCTTATACCTGTTTATCCAATTATCTGGAGCTAAATGGTTTTACAAACTTACCGTGAGAGGGGAATATAACCTTATAAGTGTACGTCAGGGGGACGAATGGAAGACCGCATTCAATACACCTGAGGGGCAGATATAAAATCTGATGCCGCCATTCGGGGTAACCAATGCTCCGGCAGTCTGTGACAATGTCATTAATTATATTTTTTCTCACTGATTGGTAGATTTGTGGTAATTTTCCTGGATGATATAGTGAGTTACTCCCGTCCTCTGGAGGAGTATGCTGAGCATGTCAGACAGGTTCTCCAGGCTCTACGTGACAACTATTTATTTGCTAACCTGGAGAAATGTCAATTTGTGGTACCGCAGGTCCAGTTCTCAGGACATTTGGCTTCTGCATTGGGGGTTCAGATAGACCCCGTTACAGTCCCAGCAGTCCCTTCATTGGTTTGGACTATAAGCCGCACTGGACTATAAGACGCACCCCAAATTTTCAGAAGGATAATAGGGCAAAAGGTAATGTGTCAAATGGGGGTCTGTCCCACAGTCTGAATTCAGTAAACCCGGGGGGGGGATCGGCAGCGCTGGTGGAGCCGGGTCACAGGAGGTGTTCGGGGATCCGGCAATGATCTGACTTATCCCAGGCTGGTGCAGCAGGAGCCTCTGTAACATCTGTGATCTCACTGAGGCCATTTGGAGTAAGGGGGTTTAGTTTATAAATCCAGAAGATTTCTTCCCGATGTAGTTGTCCAATGCGATTCTGATCCTGTGGGGGAATCTCCTCTGTGGGGAATATTCTCAGTTGTGTGGAATCTTTCTTGTGTTTGATGGTGCAGTGAGGTGAAAGCCCATGTTGGAGAAAACCCTATGGAGTATTGGAGCGGTGTGAGTTCAGCCTTTTGTGGAGGGGTTGGGTCGTCCTTCCCACATATAATTTCTGGTATGAGCATATAATCACGTATGTAACATAACTGGTGGAACATGACATGGGAGTTTTGATCAGGAAAATTTCACCAGTAGAAATAAGGGTGAGATCAGAGAGACCATGGCAGATCGAGTCACAACAGAGGCAAGTTTTCAGATCGCATGTAATGAGTTTATTCGGGAGACAGGCGATTTTTAGCAAATCTTCCTTCTTCTCTTTTATGTTTCTTGGTGCTAGGACATTTTTCAATTATAGAAATCTTCAAAATGTCAAAAAGGGATTGCTGGGTAATGTTTTTCCCACTCCAGCTGTCTGACATGCTCATGATGCTCCTGCAGAGGACGTGAGTAACTCAATATATCATCCAGGTAAACTACCGCAAATCTACCCATCGGGGAGAAAAAAAATGAAATATTTAAAGACTGCCGGAGCATTGTTTAATCTGAATGGCATCACCAAATTTTCAATATGACCCTCCGGTGCATTGACTGCGGCCTTCCATTCATCACTATTGTGTATACGTATAAGAGTAATCATAAGAAATTGAAAGATTTGTCACCCAGATCCTTCTTGCAATTTTATTCCATGGTGAAACGTGCCATCAAACCATATTAGAGTGCGGCGTGCAGGTAGCAGGGAGCTATACAGAGGAGAGAGCCTGACGGACTACGGCCGTTTCGCTGTTGCTTAGCACTTCTACCGGTCCATGCTTGTCAGGGGGTTACACCACTTCCTCTTAACAAGGGTTAGGGAATGGTTAACTGAGAAGTGCAAAACATTTACAGTGAGTACAGTGAGATGATTAATATAAAAATGTAAAGAACTATAACATAGATCACAGCCACACAGACATATTCAATGTATCACTGAGGCCAAGGGGAACTTGTGCATCACAATCCACAATCCATGCTGCTTCTCTTGTTAGTAGTAATCTATTCTGGTCACCGCCTTGTACAGGATAATCAGCGGGCTCAATTCCTGCAGATCTCAGCACATCGGGGTCCGCATTATGGACCTCTCTTATATCATTAATGTCACAGATCCTTTCCCTGTGTAACTGAATGGAAATGTTCTCTGAGCCTGATGTGCCGCGGTCTAATAGTCTGGGCAGTATAATAATCGTCCTGGGCAGTATATGACATAAAGCGCTTGCTCTGTGCGGCCCGTGATTAGTTTATCTACCGTCATCGCCCCGATCCTCAGATTTCTCCTGTAAGATGGAGATGACAGAAGGAGCGATCCCCACAATGGAAATGGCCACTTGGACATCTTCCATTTGATCAGGTGACTTTATTTTTGTCATGCCCGTCATGTCTGTTATGCTGCATGACCCCTGGAGCAGTGTGCACGCGCACCTCGCTGTTATACCTGTCATGTCTGTTATGCTGCATGACCCCTGGAGCAGTGTGCATGCGCACCTCATGTCTGTTATGCTGCATGACCCCTGGAGCAGTGTGCACGTACACCTCATGTCTGTTATGCTGCATTACCCTGGAGCAGTGTGCACATGCACCTCATGTCTGTTATGCTGCATGACCCCTGGAGCAGTGTGCACGCGCACCTCGCTGTTATACCTGTCATGTCTGTTATGCTGCAAGACCCCTGGAGCAGTGTCCATGCGCACCTCATGTCTGTTATGCTGCATTACCCCTGGAGCAGTGTGCACATGCACCTCATGACTGTTATGCTGCATGATCCCAGGAGCAGTGTACATGCGCACCTCATGACTGTTATTCTGCAAGAACCCTGGAGCAGTGTGCATGCGCACCTCACTGTTATACCTGTCGTGTCTGTTATGCTGCATGACCCATGGAGCAGTGTGCATGCACACCTCATCTCACGGCTGCCTGGCATTGCAGGTGCGCACTCGTGCTCTACCTCATGGCTATCCGCCATTGCTTGTGCACACATGTGCTTCCTCTCATGGCTGTGCGCCATCGCTAGTGTGCACGCGTACCTCATGGCTGCATGCCGTTGTTGTGTGCGTGCCCGTCTGTGCTCTGCCTGCCGTGGTCCTCTCTATGGTCCTGGAGGACCGAATCCAGTGATCCTCTCTATGATCCTGGAGGACTCGACCCGGAAGTCATCCCCTGGTCCTGACCCGGAAGTTCAGGTGCTAATGCCCTATATCAGACCACCCATTCCTATGGTCGGGGCCTGAGTATCGTGTTGCTTCCCTGCTAGGCTGTTTGGTCTGCTCGGCTGCTCTCTGTATTCTGTACCCCTGCACTCTGCCCTGTTGTGCATCTCTGCACACGCTCTGTGCTTATGTCTATTGTCCTGTGCCATGTCTTGTGTTGTCTTTTGTGCCATGTTTTGTCTTTGCTATTCTTAGCCTTGTAGTACTTCCTATGTCCCCTGTCTTTGCCTGGCTTTCCTATCTTCTGTCTTATTGTGCTCCTTTTGCACAAGCTAGGCTTCCTTCCTTTGCTCTGCCCTATCGTGCTCTCTTGCACAAGCCTGTTTCCGTACTGTGCCTCGTTGTGCGGTCTGTACCTGCTTTGGCCATGTACTCTGCTTTAAGCCTTTTCTTTGTATTCTGCCTTTCCGTGCTCCTTTAGCACAAGTCTTGCCTTATACTCCATTCTTTGCCATATACCCGGCTCTGTGCTCTGGCATACGTTCCGCTACCCATCTGTACTCTCCTCTATGTCCCTGACCCTGCTCTGGGCTCTAGCATACGCTCTGCTTCTCTTTCTTGTACCTGGCTCTGTGCTTCTGCCTATGTTCCACTCCTTGTCCTGTACTTTGCCTAGCCTTGCCTTGCCTTGTTTCTCCGCGTGCCCTTTGCACGCGCCTGGCCTTCCCTCGCCCACCTGTTTGTGCCTCAGCCATGCCCGCATTAGCCGTGCCCGCCTGCTTGTGCCTCAGCCATGCTCGTCGGCCAGTGACTTAGCTGTGTCCGCCTGTTGAGCCTCAGCCCGACCAGCTAGCCAGTGCCCCAGCCATGCTCTGCTTCCTTGCACTCACGCTGTCCCTGCACTGTGCATTGTATGCCTCTTAGCATGCACAGGCCCTAGCCTGTACCATTGTGTGCCCTCTAGCATGCACAGGCCCTAGCCTGTACCCTGGCGTGCCCTCTAGCATGCACAGGCACTAGCCAGTACCCTGACATGCCCTCTAGCACACACAGGCCCTAGCCTGTACCCTGGCATGCCCTCTAGCACACACAGGCTAGGCTGAACCCTGGTGTGCCTCCTAGCATGCGCAGGCCCTTGCCCTAGCCTGAACCCTGGTGTGTCTCTTAGAACGCACCCTGACTTGGACCCTGGTGTTCCCCCTAGCACACACTGTTTTGCACCCTGGTGTGCCCCCTAGCATGCACCCTGCCTTGGACCTTGGCGTGTCTCCTAGCATGCACCATGTCTTGAACTCTGGCGTGCCTCCTTGTCTGAACCCTGGCTTTCCTGCCAGATGCCCGGAGCCTGCCGATTGCTGCCAGAGGTCCGAAGCCTGATGACTGCAGCCTGATGTCCGGAGCTGATGTCTGCAGCCTGTCGATCATTGCCAGATGTCCGGGCTCCAATGCCATCTAGCCCTTGCCGGAACCCTGGCGTGCCACCTAGAACGTATCATGCCTTGGACCTTGGCGTGTCCTTGCACGCACCTTGCTGTGTATCACTTTGTCCTTGTAATTATGTCTTGCACCTGATGTTACCCTGAGACCACGCTTTAATGAAGATACCCTGAGACCACGCTTTAATGAAGATACCCTGAGGCCATGCTTTGTCTTGTCTTGTATCCTGCACGTTCCCTGTTGCCAGACACTCACACTCGTGTCTTTCTTGAGCCGGCCGTCTGGTTCCAGCAGTCATGGTGGCTCACCCCCTTGGTCTTGCTCCTGACACTCCCTGTATAGGGGGTGGTTCCTCACAAGGTCAGCTCGCCCTTGGTGGGTGGGTGCCATGACCCAGAGGGTCCACTCTAGAAATCGACACAGCAGAAGCTGACTCCGTCACAATTTTTCTTATCCTGAAATCTTTCTTGTCCCGATAAGTTATCTAAGTCACAACTTCCACTATAAGCAATCAAGGGGTTGTTCTTTGCTACTACGGCTAAATCTTTGTCTCCTAACAAATGCCAATTCCTTTTTATCACTGATTACATTCATATTGGGATTAGGTGTAAAAGTAACAATAAATCTTTTATTATCTCGTCCTTTTTTCTGCTCTTCCTCCTGGATCTTGTAACTAGACCCACATGGGTTCCTCCATCACTCTAGCAGAGTGTAATAATGTTGGCGGATGACCTCTGTGTAATAAGTCGTCTGTCAGGTCATTCGCTTGTTGTAGGAAACCTTCTTCTCTACCATTCATTGTTCTCAGCCTCAGATACCGGCTGTATGGTCGGCCTCTGTTAGTATGTTCCAGGTGCGCATTATTAGAATGGAGGGACATATTGGTGGCTGCAGATTCTTATAGGTGCTGGTTATTATTCTACCATCCACTATTTTATTATTTACATCTGAGAAATCTAAGTTATTCTGTCCAAATTGTGAATAAATCTCATATTAACCTTATTCTCCTCGTTCATATATGTAATGAAATCATTAACCCCTTTCTGTACAGCCCACACCAGAAACACATCATCCACGTACCGGTGGTCTGCACGGAGGTGTCAGGTGGGGGTTTTACACTATAAATATATTTATTTACAAAGTCTGGCAAGAACAAATTAGTGAATCTGCCATCATCTGGCGCCCCCATCGCTGTCCCCGTCATCTGGGTGGACCAGCTGCCCCCAAAAGAGAAGGCCTTATGGGACAATATAACATTCAGGCTTTCCAGGATGAATCCAATATAGTCATCTGTTTCAGCAGTTTTTTCCATAGATTTTTTATTGCTTCCAGTCCTGTGATTTGTGGAATTCGTGCGTACAAGCTCCCGACGTCGATCAACCCTCCTGCCAATCTATACCGGACACAATTCTCTATAAATCTCCGGTGTCCTTGATGTGAGCAGGTGCTATTCTCAGTAATGGTCTATAAATGTAGATAAAGATTCTGTTACTGATCCGACCCCGCACACTATCGGGCGGCCTGGTGGGAGCGCTGCGTCTTTGTGGACTTTAGGAATATAATACCAATGCGGCTTGTGTGGAAATTCAGGGAAGAGTTTCTCTGATATTTCTTAGACAATCGTCCCTTCTCGATCTGAAATCTCAGAGAAGATCTTAGTTGTTCCTTATCTTTATTTGTGGGATCAGCGCTTGTTTTTTTTTATCAGTAAACACCGTAAATAGAAAACATTCGAGATTGCCAAAATTACATTTTTATGGATGGCACAATTCCACAAAAAATGCTGTAACGAGCGATCACAATTGTACTAATAAAGTTCATTTATTAATCTCTAATAATTATTTTCTTTTCAACAAAGATTACTATATGCAAACAAATGGAGTTTCTGTGGGGGCAAAATATTCCCCTTCATTAGCGAACTTGGTCATGAGTTGGTGGGAGGAGACATACATCTATAATAGTGAGAATCCTTTCATTGATTTTATTCAATTTCACGGGAGATATATTGATGATATTATCATAATTTGGAAATCTGATGTATCCACTGTAACGGGGTCTTCTGTGCTGTAATATCTCTCACATTACCACCCCGTGTTTCAGGAGGTTCACTCTGCTTTTCCTCACTCCTGGATGAAGGACGCTGGCTCGAAAGGCTTTGTAACATTGGAACATATAAAAGATCACTGCTTCTCCACGTATTTCCAGTGGGACAACATTTTACTCACCGGTCTCAGAATATATATACATACAGAGGATAGGACAATCATTATGTGGCCGGCCAGTAGATAACAGGCTCCAATTAAGATGCCAGACGTACATTACAATAGCCACAGGTGGCTGGCGACCCCCCGATCGCTTACCGTGGGATTTACAAAGGTGGGGGGAGGTCAGAAGTGGGATATCTCGTTTACTTCTGCCCAGGAGTCGCAGCCAGTCGGTTGCTGCATTAAGGGTATGCACCCCACATTGCACCTATCATACATGCATCTCCTATTTGGGTTGCTGGGGGGGTTCTGTAACATCCATAATACAGGAATTTGATTTATATCTGAATTGTAATTCGTTAAATCTCAAATTCATGGTACGACATGAAAATTCAAGTATTGATTTTTTGGATCTAAAATTAGAGGGAATAACTAATGAACCTATTGTAGCATGCACTCACAGAAAGGACAAGGCTGGAAACACAATATTGCACGCCAAAAGTCACCATCCGAAACACACTATCAAGAGTGTTCCGGTAGGTGAAATGACGCGTGCAAAACGCAATTGTAGCAAGTCTGGGGACTATGAGAGAGAAGTGTCAAACATCAAAAAGCGCTTGAGTAAAAGAGGTTACAATAAATGGAGCTTAGAAAAAATTATGGCAAAAAAATCTGGTTTTAAAAAGCAACAAGATGTGATTGGTAATTCTGTTAACCCTGTCACTTTAGTGTTACAATTTAGTAATCAACTCTCATCTATCAAAAAATTTATTAGGGACAATTTGTCCTGTTGTGAGTTCATTTTCCCCTTCACCATTGAGGTCTGATGAACTCCCTCTTCTGGTGAAGGAAGGTAGTGAGGTTGATTACCAATCACCTGAGCAGGATGGTGATGACTGGGTGACTGGAATTGCTGACTGGATATAAGGCAGCCGACGCCCTTCTGCCTTGCTGGTGAGCTGTCTGAGGGATTCTAGGAGACCAGTCTGATTCCTGCTCCTCAAAAGCTTAGTTTTCTGCTCTGCTGTTTGCATTTGTGTTTTGGTTTGGTTTTGCCTTGTTTTTCTGGATTTCTGCCACTCCCTGCTGGGGTGAGCTGAATTCCTTTTTGCTCTGTCTTCAGAAAATACCTGAGTACTGATATAGTCTTTTTGAAGCCTAGCGTCTTCAGGGCTTTTTTCCCTATCAGTCTGTTGGCTCTTGTTTTGATAGGGTTTTGGCGGATTGCAGACAGCAGCTTTTCTATCCTGTCCTATTTAGTTAGCTTTGGCCCCATCATTTGCTCAGCCTATCTTTCTATCTGTGTGAGTGTTTTTTCATGTTGCTTCACCGTCATTATATGTTGGGGGCTGCCTATTGCTTTGGGGTCTGCTCTGGGGCAGTTTAGATTTCCATTTCTGTCTTTAGGCTATTTAGTTCTCCAGCTGTGATCAAGCGGTCTAGGGCACCGTAGGAACCCCCCACGGCTACTGCTAGTTGTTGCTTGATAGGTTCAGGGGTCTGCAATCCGATAGCTGCCAACTTCTCTGGTTTTCTGGACTTAGCTAGTATTTCTGTTTTTGCCTCCTATGGTGACTCATTCATAACATTGTCAATTTTAAAAGGAGACCCTGAGATTGAGGAAATTATAAAAAAAGGTTTTAGAATGGTCTCAAGAAAAGCGCCCTCTATTAAACAAAGTTTGTCACCAAGTTTTCTTAATGACTCACAGAAACAAATCACCAATTGGTTAAATACGAAGGGTTTCCATAAATGTGGTGCCAATTCATGTAAAATGTGTAGGTCCACCAACAAATGTAGCAAATTTGGGGATTGGAATAATGAACATTTTTATGAAATCAAGGATTTTATATACTGTAATTCTAAAAATATTGTCTATGTCATGGTGTTAGGCGTCGGGTTCCTGCCACTGCACAGCAGGAATCCAGAGCCTTGCACCCAGCGGTCTCCCATTCTTCTTCGGCCGCAGTGGAGCCTGCTCAGCAGATTCGTCGGTCCTGGCACTCTGCCCAGGCCAACTCCGTGGGTTTGCTTGCTGCTGCCACCTCTGGCACAGCTATGACAATGCATGCTGCTCTGCAGAGAGATTCTTCAGGGACTAAGTCCTCATGTCGGGCCACTGAGCATGCCCGTGGAGTGATCTCCCATTGGAGATCGAGGGTCACGTGCTCAGGTCCTGCTCGTGTTCGTATTGGCCCATCCGAGAAGCCAGGAAGGTCCCGGACGCCCGTGGCTATAAGAGGTCCGCATGGCCGCTCGCCCATGCGTTGGTATAGACTGTATTTACAGACTATGTGGAGTGAGCAATGTATGCACATATGAATGTCTCTGGTGAATGACTCATTAAGAAACCCCTACCCTTGGTACTCATGTGTTGTGCAGCCTAGCCTGCTAGCGCCCAGGCTTAGGCGTAGGTAGGTCTGAGGTTGAGTCAGGCATCTGGCCTCACCAGGGACTCGGCACGCCTCAGTGCACATGCTCCATAGCCAGTGTCTATAGCGGCGCTCGTGGCAGCGACGCCGCACGTTCAGTGGGCCTAGAAGGACTCTAACCCCGTGTCCTTGGGGTAGAGTTCTGTGGCTGTACACTGTGCCCCCTTTTGGCCGAGCTCTGTGAGTTAACAGGCTCCGGCATCTACTTTCAGCAGTGGTGCGGCTCTGTGCAGTAACAGAGTTCGCCCTGTTCACATTGGGTGACGTAACCCACGTGTGACTGGTTTCACACCGCTTAATTCTTCCACCATTACTTAGCAGCAGTGTACCACCTCTGCACGGTGGACCCCGGGCTGCGAACGCACCTACTATCATTTTATAATTTGGTGCGTTCCGCCAGCCCTAACACATGGAATGTGCGACCTGCCAGTTGAAATATGTGGGAAGTAGTCAACGTGCATTAAAAACAAGAATTAGGGAGCACATCCATGACGCAGAGAATTTTAATGCTGGTAGAAATATATCTCAAGTCTCCAAGCATTTCACTGAAGTTCATAAAAATAAAGTAGCCTCATTGTTGGTCTATGGTATAGGAAAAATAGGGAAACCGATCAGAGGTGGCGATACAGAACCCACACTAAGAAGCAGAGAGGCGTGGTGGATCTTCAAGCTAAATACGAGAGGACCACGAGGATTAAATAAAAGAGAGGACATCATGCGCTTTTATTCATTTATTTTTACTTCAAACAAACCTTCAGTTCTAGTTAGAGATGAATCACGAATTTTGAATAAATTGTATCCATCTATGGTGTAGATTTATCTGTAAGGAATTGTTTCACTCCAGAAATATATTATTCTTTATTCTCATATGTATAAAATATTGATGAAAAAAATGTGAAACAGATAAAAAATAATTAAAAAAATAGGATAAATGGAATCGATAGATTCATATTTACGTCACAGTAATGATAATATTGCAAATATCGCCATCACAGCTTTTCATTTACTCGTGACCTACTAAATGACAGAATAAATATCTAGAAATAATTTGTAACTGTTCTTTTCCCCTCCTTTCTCCGAAATTAAGAGTTTGGCTAATATGTAGAATACAAGACGACACAAGAACAATGACAAGACAAAGAAACAAAAAAGATCATGTGCAAATATATAAAAAATAAAAGTAATCTTACGGATAAAGGATGTGACAGCTTATAGGCATCGCTCAATACCGCTTGATTGCACTACTAGGTCATGTTTTTTCTTCGTGATTTTAAATGTGTTTGTATGTCATGTGTTTTCACCTTGTTAATTGTTTAATCACTTTACTGGTGTGGTGACCGGAGTCAGCGTAAAAGTTCTGTCTGTCACATTGCCTGACATCCTGACTGAGGGGGCGCAGTCACCAGAAACGCGTTGGTAGCGCACGCGATCATTTTTTCCATGCTGGCACTTCCACCTTGTCTGGACTATATGGATTGGAGTGAATAAAGAATTGTATATTTTCACCACATCATGGAGCTGGACGATTTCTTTTTACTACTCAAAAATATTATCCATAGTTCACAACACAGCCAAAAAAAAAAGAAAAAGAAAAAAACAAAACAGTGCAAATTTCCACAGGAAAATATTTAACAAGAAAAAACTGGACCAGCACCAAGACAATCCCTTACTGAAGAGCTTCCCCGACCAGTGTCCACTTGGCATAGCAGGATATGCAGCAAGAAACAGGGAAACAGCAGCACATGGAGGGAAAAGAGGGAACTTTAATGCCCAACGTTTCGGATGTGAAATCCTTCTACAAGCAATGTGTATAGCGATAGTACAGGTGTATAAAGGGTTAACAATTCAGTGCAACAATTAGGTAAAAAACATTTAGAATGTACATTCCATGTCATAGTGATTATATAGTGCAGGAAGTGCTCGGTGCATATATAGACAATTCCTCATAGAATAATACCCATAATTACACACATAACACAGGCAATAAGAAACACATCAACTCAGCCACAATGATCAAAATGATCTCAGCTGTCACATCTCAAAAGGAGCAGAAAACGCACTGACTGCTACAAAGCACAGCGGCGTGCCTGAGCACCGGCGTCCACACGGCTTCATGGAGCGCGTCTGTGAGGTCAGAATGTTCACCCATAGTGCGGAGCGGGTGCAGCTGCTCCGCGCATCATTGGCGCCTCAAGTGAAAAAAGAAGAAAACAAGGAGACCACCGAGGGAATTGCACACCACCAATATATAAAGGAGCTTTATTCACACCACTGTTTAAAAACATGTAAAAGCAACAAAAATGACAAAACCCATCATTAACCCTAATCTGTACAAAAATAAGAATTGAGTGATATGCATGTGATACCTAAATGAACACACGGGTACAACTATAAAGTGCATCAATATGATAGCTATGATCTCACCCTGGTACCCCAAATAACATGCAGGACTAATAGGATCACAACAGTCTATAAGACTCAAAATGGGGCAATGGGGCCTCGTTGTGCCCCGGCATTTGCAAATTTGTTTTTAGGATGGTGGGAGGCCACCATCGTATATACTTCCAGATTTTTTCAGGATAGGGTACGATATTGGTCAAGATTCATAGACGATGTCTTTTTCATTTGGTCTGGCCCTCCAGAGGAATGTCTGTCCTTTTTGAATTCTCTAAATAAGAATTCTCTCAATGTCCTTTTGACTCATACCATTTCATCTCTTACAGTTAATTCCTTGGACCTCAGTATTACCTGTCGTGAGGGTATCTTATCCACTTGTCCTTATCGCAAGCCAACTGCGACAGTTTACTTGAATATGGAAGCTTTCATCCTTTGCACACCAGAAATGGAGTCCCGGTGGGGCAATTCTTGAGAGTTAGAAGAAACTGCACAAGTGATGTAGACTTCTGGAGGGAGGCATGTGATCTCACGGAGAGACTCAAGAAAAGGAGGTATCCCAATAAGTCCATATCTCGGGTCTTCCAGAGGGCTAAATCGCAGACGCAAATATCCCTGCTTACTCCAACCAAGAGAAAAACAGATAATAATGTCCGGCTTATTACAAATTTCAACACACATTGGCCACAGGTAAGACAAATCTTACAGAAACATTGGACTATTTTGACTACGGACCTGCAGACTTCTCAGGTTGTGAGCCAACGACCCTTAATTGCTGCTAAGAGAGCACCCAATTTAAAAGACATCCTTACCAGTAGTCACTATAACAGACCTACTTTCAGACTAAATAGGGGGATTGTTCTAAGGGGCTCTTTTCCATGTGGGGATTGCAATATTTGCCCTTTCATGAGTCCCACTAGGGATATTTTTTGCAATCCCATTGGTCATGAACAACATAAGCTAAAATCATACACTAATTGTAAGACGACCAATGTTGTTTACAGGGTCGGACTGGGGTGTCTAGGGCCCACCAAGGGAATAAATTTTAGGGGCCCACCTACAGTAATGTACAACTCAACATTTAGGCTTTGAGACCGCGGAATTACACCATGGGTTCTTTTGCCGTATATCCCACGCCAAATCTGCATCATTTCAGCATCCTAATTCTACTAAAAGCTGCACCGTTGTTCATATGCTGCAGATCTTTCCGCACTACGATTCATTTAATCCTTTAGGGCCGCAGGCCTGTTTTCACCTTAATGCCCAGGCCATTTTTTGCAAATCTGACCTGTGTTACTTTGAAGTTAAAAAGTGACCCCATTTTGGAATCTACACCCCCAAGGATTGACGTAGGGGGTATAGTGATCACTTTGTCCCAACAAGAGTTCCATGGTAGATGCTACACAGCCCAGCCAATCGAAGCGTTCGTATCTGCAGGGGGGGGCTAAAATACACCCGGACCAGCCAGGCAGCGTTGCTGCCTGCCGGTCTTAGCGGCGAAAGCCTCCCGGTACCCGTGCGATTAGCTGCCCCAATAGGCAGCACAGGTCCCCAATAGGCAGCATTGGTCCCTATAGGCAGCACAGGTTCCCAATAGGCAGCACAACTCCCCAATAGGCAGCACAGGTCCCCAAAAGGCAGCACAGGTCCCCAATAGGTAGCACAGGTCCCTAATAGGAAGTACAGGTCCCCAATAGGCAGAATTGGTCCCTATAGGCAGCACAGGTTCCCAATAGGCAGCACAGGTCCCCAATAGGCAGCATTGGTCCCTATAGGCAGCACAGGTTCCCAATAGGCAGCACAACTCCCCAATAGGCAGCACAGGTCCCCAATAGGCAGCACAGGTCCCCAATAGGTAGCACACATCCCCAATAGGCAGCACAGGTCCCCAATAGGCAGCATTGGTCCCTATAGGCAGCACAGGTTCCCATAGGCAGCACAACTCCCCAATAGGCAGCACAGGTCCCCAAAAGGCAGCACAGGTCCCCAATAGGTAGCACAGGTCCCCAATAGGCAGCACAGGTCCCCAATAGGCAGCATTGGTCCCCAATAGGCAGCATTGGTCCCAAATAGGGAGCAAAGGTCCCCAATAGGCAGCACAGGTCCCCAATAGGCAGCACAGGTCCCCAATAGGCAGCATTGTTCCCAATAGGCAGCATTGATCCCCAATAGGCAGCATTTGTCCCCAATAGGCAGCATTGATCCCAAATAGGGAGCACAGGTCCCCAATAGGCAGCACATGTCCCAATAGGCAGCACAGGTCCCCAATAGAATCATAGAATCGTAGAGTTGGAAGGGACCTCCTGGGCCATCTGGTCCAACCCTCTGCTAAAAGCAGGATTCGCTAAATCATCCCAGTCGGATGTCTGTCCAGCCTCTGTTTGAAGACTTCCATTGAAGGAGAACTCACCACTTCTCGTGGCAGCCTGTTCCACTCATTGATCACTTTAACTGTCAAAAAGTTTTTTCTAATATCTAATCTGTGTCTCCTCCCATTCAGTTTCATCCCACTGCTTCTAGTCTTTCCTTGTGCAAATGAGAATAAAGTTGATCCTTCTACAATCTTGGCTGGTTCTGGTCGCTGTTTCCCACTTCCCACCCAATGCCCTAAATACTGAACCTCTGCTTTGCCCACGTGACACTTGTTTGGGTTCAGGGTGATTCCGGCCTGGTGGATCCTGTCCAATACTGTCTCTAGGTGATTTAGATGCTCTTCCCATGTCGCACTGTAGATGGCAATGTCATCCAGGTAGGCACAAGCATAGTCCTGGAGACCATCCAGAAGCCGGTCAGCCAGCCTTTGGAAGGTCGCCGGAGCATTCTTCATCCCGAATGGCATAACTCGGAACTGGAATAAGCCGAATGGGGTGACAAATGCCGACTTGGGAATAGCGTCAGGACTAAGGGGAATCTGCCAGTAGCCTTTGCATAGATCGATGGTGGTCAAATACTTTGCCCCCGCCAGCCGGTCTAACAACTTATCCCACACACGGCATGGGGTATGCATCCGTCACTGTTTTCTCATTGAGCTTACGATAGTCTACACAAAACCGTGTAGTCCCATCCTTCTTGGGCACTAACACTACGGGAGATGCCCAGGGACTATCTGACAATAGGCAGCATTGGTCCCCAATAGGCAGCATTGGTTCCAAATAGGCAGCATTTTTCCCAATAGGCAGCATTGGTCCCCAATAGGCAGCATTGGTCCCAAATAGGGAGCACAGGTCCCCAATAGGCAGCACAGGTCCCCAATAGGTAGCATTGTACCCAATAGGCAGCACAGGTCCCCAATAGGCAGCACAGGTCCCAAAAGGCAGCACAAGTCCCCAATAGGCAGCATTGTTCCCTATAGGCAGCATTGGTCCCCAATAGGCAGCACAGGTCCCCAATAGGTAGCACATGTCCCCAATAGGCAGCACAGGTCCCCAATAGGCAGCATTGGTCCCTATAGGCAGCACAGGTTCCCATAGGCAGCACAACTCCCCAATAGGCAGCACAGGTCCCCAAAAGGCAGCACGGGTCCCCAATAGGTAGCACAGGTCCCCAATAGGCAGCACAGGTCCCCAATAGGCAGCACAGGTCCCCAATAGGCAGCATTGGTCCCCAATAGGCAGCATTGGTCCCAAATAGGGAGCATTGGTCCCAAATAGGGAGCAAAGGTCCCCAATAGGCAGCACAGGTCCCCAATAGGCAGCACAGGTCCCCAATAGGCAGCACAGGTCCCCAATTGGCAGCATTGTTCCCAATAGGCAGCATTGGTCCCCAATAGGCAGCATTGATCCCCAATAGGCAGCATTTGTCCCCAATAGGCAGCATTGATCCCAAATAGGGAGCACAGGTCCCCAATAGGCAGCACAGGTTCCAATAGGCAGCACAGGTCCCCAATAGAATCATAGAATCGTAGAGTTGGAAGGGACCTCCTGGGCCATCTGGTCCAACCCTCTGCTAAAAGCAGGATTCGCTAAATCATCCCAGTCGGATGTCTGTCCAGCCTCTGTTTGAAGACTTCCATTGAAGGAGAACTCACCACTTCTCGTGGCAGCCTGTTCCACTCATTGATCACTTTAACTGTCAAAAAGTTTTTTCTAATATCTAATCTGTGTCTCCTCCCATTCAGTTTCATCCCATTGCTTCTAGTCTTTCCTTGTGCAAATGAGAATAAAGTTGATCCTTCTACAATCTTGGCTGGTTCTGGTCGCTGTTTCCCACTTCCCACCCAATGCCCTAAATACTGAACCTCTGCTTTGCCCACGTGACACTTGTTTGGGTTCAGGGTGATTCCGGCCTGGTGGATCCTGTCCAATACTGTCTCTAGGTGATTTAGATGCTCTTCCCATGTCGCACTGTAGATGGCGATGTCGTCCAGGTAGGCACAAGCATAGTCCTGGAGACCATCCAGAAGCCGGTCAGCCAGCCTTTGGAAGGTTGCCGGAGCATTCTTCATCCCGAATGGCATAACTCGGAACTGGAATAAGCCGAACGGGGTGACAAATGCCGACTTGGGAATAGCGTCAGGACTAAGGGGAATCTGCCAGTAGCCTTTGCATAGATCGATGGTGGTCAAATACTTTGCCCCCGCCAGCCGGTCTAACAACTTATCCCACACACGGCATGGGGTATGCATCCGTCACTGTTTTCTCATTGAGCTTACGATAGTCTACACAAAACCGTGTAGTCCCATCCTTCTTGGGCACTAACACTACGGGGGATGCCCAGGGACTATCTGACAATAGGCAGCATTGGTCCACAATAGGCAGCATTGGTCCCCAATAGGCAGCATTGGTCCCAAATAGGCAGCATTGTTCCCAATAGGCAGCATTGGTCCCCAATAGGCAGCATTGGTCCCAAATAGGGAGCACAAGTCCCCAATAGGCAGCACAGGTCCCAATAGGCAGCACAAGTCCCCAATAGGCAGCATTGTTCCCTATAGGCAGCATTGGTCCCCAATAGGCAGCACAGGTCCCCAATAGACAGCACAGGTCCCTATAGGCAGCACAGGTCCCCAATAGGCAGCACAGGTCCCCAATAGGCAGGCACAGGTCCCTAATAGGCAGCATTGTTCCCTAATAGGCAGCACAGGTCCCCAATAGGCAGGCACAGGTCCCTAGTAGGCAGCACAGGTCCCCAATAGGCAGGCACAGGTCCCTAGTAGGCAGCACAGGTCCCCAATAGGCAGGCACAGGTCCCTAATAGGCAGCATTGTTCCCTAATAGGCAGCACTGGTCCCCAATAGGCAGGCACAGGTCCCTAGTAGGCAGCACAGGTCCCCAATAGGCAGGCACAGGTCCCTAGTAGGCAGCACAGGTCCCCAATAGGCAGGCACAGGTCCCTAATAGGCAGCATTGTTCCCTAATAGGCAGCACAGGTCCCCAATAGGCAGGCACAGGTCCCTAGTAGGCAGCACAGGTCCCCAATAGGCAGGCACAGGTCCCTAATAGGCAGCATTGTTCCCTAATAGGCAGCACAGGTCCCCAATAGGCAGGCACAGGTCCCTAGTAGGCAGCACAGGTCCCCAATAGGCAGGCACAGGTCCCTAGTAGGCAGCACAGGTCCCTAATAGGCAGCACAGGTCCCTAGTAGGCAGCACAGGTCCCCAATAGGCAGGTACAGGTCCCTAGTAGGCAGCACAGGTCCCTAGTAGGCAGCACAGGTCCCTAGTAGGCAGCACAGGTCCCCAATACGCAGCACATACAGACAGTAACTCACTGACCCGGCGTTGGCCTGTGTACCAGATACACAGGCGACAGGCTGCGACGCGTCTGACTCTGTAGAAGAAGACTGTCACTGTAATCCCGTGGCCGCGGTTGAGGCCTCCTGGATGGCCAGGCCCCGCACCGCCCGTCCTGCTCCTCCGGCCTCCGGGTGTGCGCAAATCACCGGTCCGTCACGCTGCCTGGGCTCAGCTCACATTGACTTGACAAGTCTGGGCAGTGGCGGTGACTCCTCCAGCGAGCTCCAGTTACCCGCCAATGCCGCACTGCGCGCGGGAATCAGTGCGCGGGGCGGGGGCCTCCGGGGTGTGCTGTGCTCTGTCCAGTAGTCAGAGACAGAGCAGAGAACGACCCGACGTATCAATGTGCGGTATCCGGCGCGGCGGGCGGGACTAGGAAGCAGAGCAAGAGTCCTCCTCTGCTCCTGCTCCTTGCCGGCTGCACTGCAGGAACATCAAAGTACCGGATCGCGGCTGTGAATCTCCCCGGTTCGGGGAACTGGCTGCTTTTTTAACAACCGGTTCCACCGAACCGGGGAGAACCCGCTGAATCCCACCCCTGGGCAGGGCCGGCTCCAGGTTTTTGAGGGCCCCGGGCGAAAAAGTCTCAGTTGGCCCCCCCTTAACACATACCACGACTCATGCCGTGGTGACGGCCAAAAACGGACTTCTCTATGTGTGGATCACACGGACACGCATGTGATCCACACGGACACTCGCTCTGTGGCAAAACACGTTCATGTGATGGAGGCTACTGATTAGTAGTGTACGCATGAAAGAAAGAAGAGAGGGGAAATAAAGAACAGAGAAAGAAAGAGAGAATGGAAGGAAGAACAGAGAAAGATACAGAGAGAGAAAGAAAGAAAGAACATAGAAAGAACGAACAGAGAAAGAAAGAAAGAAAATAAAGAACAGAGAGAAAGAAAGGAAGAACAGAGAGAGAAAGAAAAGAACAGAGAGAAAGAGAAAGAAAGAGGGTAAAGAAAGAAAGAACAGATAGAGAAAGAAAGAGGGGAAAGAAAGAACAGAGAGAAAGAAGAAAGAAAGAAAAAGAACAAAGAGAAAGAAAGAGTGGACAGAAAAAAAGAACAGAGAGAGAAAGAAAGAAAGAAAGAAAGAAAGAAAGAGAAAGAAAGAAAGAGGGGAATAAAGAACAGAGAGGGAGAGAAAAAAGGGGAAAGAAAGAACGGAGAGAGAAAAAGAGTTGACAGAAAAAAAGAACAGGGAGAGAGAGAAAAAGGAGGGGAAAGAAAGAACAGAGAGGTAGAGAGAAAAAGAAAGAGGGGAAAGAACAGAGAGGAAGAGGGGAAAGAAAGAACAGAGAGAGAGAAAGAAAGAGAGGAAAGAGAGAACAGACAGAGAGAAAGAACAGAGACAGAAAGAAAGAGAACAGAGAGCGAAAGAACAGAGAGAGAGAAAAAAAAGATTAGAGAGAAAGAACAGAGAGAGAAAGAAACAGAGAAAGAAAAATTCTATACAGATACTATAGCAGCCCAGCTCCCATTGTAGTGCCCACCTGAGCCTCCTGGTGAGGACATATCATGATCCGCTCACATGGCCGACATCCCCGATTCCAAGGCGATCCTGCTATCCGCGCTGTCAGAGGAGGACACGGTGATGGATCTGAAGCATTCCCTGAAGTGCCTCCATGGTTCCGTCACAATCTCCTACTGAAATTACCTAATTTCTGGTCAGCTTCCAGCACGTCACTTCCGGTAGAACGTTACGTGCAAGTTTTAAATTGCTCCTTGGGGCTCTGCTGTGTACTCCTGTGTCCCGCGGGGAAAGTAAGCTCCCGGCTGGGGCAGTCTCTCTCTCAAAATCGGGACTGTCTCGCTGGATCCGGGACAGTTGGGACTCGGGAGGTATAAATGCTCCCCACCATACACCTCGTACACACACGGCTCCGCTTTGTATGCCTCGTACACACACGGCTCCGCTCCGTACACCTTGTACACACGCAGCTTCACTCCGTACACCCCCGGCTCTGCTCCCTCCATAAACACACGGCTCAGCTCCGTACACACAGGGCTCCGTTCCGTACATCTTGTACACACACGGCTCTGCTCCATACACCTCTTACACACACGGCTTCGCTCCGTACACCTCGTACACACACGGCTCAGCTCCGTACACACAGGGCTCCGTTCCGTACATCTCGTGCACACACGGCTCTGCTCCATACACCTCGTACACACACGGCTTCGCTCCGTACACCTCGTACACACACGGCTCTGCTCCGTACACCTCATACACACACGGCTCTGCTCCGTACACCTCGTACACACACGGCTCTGCTCCGTACAACTTGTAAACCCCTCCTGACCCCACCCAAGAACACACACGGCTCTGCTACATCCACCTTGTTAAACCCCTCCCTGACCCCACACAAGTACACACACGGCTCAGCTACATCCACCTTGTTAAACCCCTCCCTGACCCCACACAAGTACACACACGGCTCTGCTACATCCACCTTGTTAAACCCCTCCCTGACCCCACACAAGTACACACACGGCTCAGCTACATCCACCTTGTTAAACCCCTCCCTGACCCCACACAAGTACACACACGGCTCTGCTACATCCACCTTGTAAAACCCCTCCCTGACCCCACACAAGTACACACACGGCTCTGCTACATCCACCTTGTAAACCCCTCCTGACCCCACACAAGTACACACACGGCTCTGCTACATCCACCTTGTAAAACCCCTCCTGACCCCACACAAGTACACACACGGCTCTGCTACATCCACCTTGTTAAACCCCTCCCTGACCCCACACAAGTACACACATGGCTCTGCTACATCCACCTTGTTAAACCCCTCCCTGACCCCACACAAGTACACACACGGCTCTGCTACATCCACCTTGTAAACCCCTCCTGACCCCACACAAGTACACACACGGCTCTGCTACATCCACATTGTAAAACCCCTCCTGACCCCACACAAGTACACACACGGCTCTGCTACATCCACCTTGTTAAACCCCTCCCTGACCCCACACAAGTACACACATGGCTCTGCTACATCCACCTTGTTAAACCCCTCCCTGACCCCACACAAGTACACACATGGCTTTGCTACATCCACCTTGTAAAACCCCTCCCTGACCCCACACAAGTACACACACGGCTCTGCTACATCCACCTTGTAAACCCCTCCTGACCCCACACAAGTACACACACGGCACTGCTACATCCACCTTGTTAAACCCCTCCCTGACCCCACACAAAGTACACACACGGCTCTGCTACATCCACCTTGTTAAACCCCTCCCTGACCCCACACAAGTACACACACGGCTCTGCTACATCCACCTTGTTAAACCCCTCCCTGACCCCACACAAGTACACACACGGCTCTGCTACATCCACCTTGTAAAACCCCTCCTGACCCCACACAAGTACACACACGGCTCTGCTACATCCACCTTGTTAAACCCCTCCCTGACCCCACACAAGTACACACACGGCTCTGCTACATCCACCTTGTTAAACCCCTCCCTGACCCCACACAAGTACACACACGGCTCTGCTACATCCACCTTGTAAAACCCCTCCCTGACCCCACACAAGTACACACACGGCTCTGCTACATCCACCTTGTAAACCCCTCCTGACCCCACACAAGTACACACACGGCTCTGCTACATCCACCTTGTAAAACCCCTCCTGACCACACACAAGTACACACACGGCTCTGCTACATCCACCTTGTTAAACCCCTCCCTGACCCCACAAAAGTACACACACGGCTCTGCTACATCCACCTTGTTAAACCCCTCCCTAACCCCACACAAGTACACACATGGCTCTGCTACATCCACCTTGTAAAACCCCTCCCTGACCCCACACAAGTACACACATGGCTCTGCTACATACACCTTGTAAACCCCTCCTGACCCCACACAAGTACACACACGGCAATGCTACATCCACCTTGTTAAACCCCTCCCTGACCCCACACAAAGTACACACACGGCTCTGCTACATCCACCTTGTTAAACCCCTCCCTGACCCCACACAAGTACACACACAGCTCTGCTACATCCACCTTGTTAAACCCCTCCCTGACCCCACACAAGTACACACACGGCTCTGCTACATCCACCTTGCTAAACCCCTCCCTGACCCCACACAAATATACACACTGACACACGGCTCTGCTCCGTACAACTTGTAAACCCCTCCTGACCCCACCCAAGAACACACACGACTCTGCTACATCCACCTTGTAAAACCCCTCCCTGACCCCACACAAGTACACACACGGCTCTGCTACATCAACCTTGTAAACCCCTCCCTGACCCCACACAAGTACACACACGGCTCTGCTACATCCACCTTGTTAAACCCCTCCCTGACCCCACACAAGTACACACACTGACACACGGCTCTGCTCCGTACAACCTGTAAACCCCTCCTGACCCCACCCAAGAACACACGGCTCTGCTACATCCACCTTGTTAAACCCCTCCTGACCCCACACAAGTACACACACGGCTCTGCTACATCCACCTTGTAAAACACCTCCTGACCCCACACAAGTACACACACGGCTCTGCTACATCCACCTTGTTAAACCCCTCCTGACCCCACACAAGTACACACACGGCTCTGCTACATCCACCTTGTTAAACCCCTCCTGACCCCACACAACTACACACACGGCTCTGCTACATCCACCTTGTTAAACCCCTCCCTGACCCCACACAAGTACACACACGGCTCTGCTACATCCACCTTGTTAAACCCCTCCTGACCCCACACAAGTACACACACTGCTCTGCTACATCCTCCTTGTAAACCCCTCCTGACCCCACACAAGTACACACACGGCTCTGCTACATCCACCTTGTAAACCCCTCCTGACCCCACACAAGTACACACATGGCTCTGCTACATCCACCTTGTAAACCCCTCCTGACCCCACACAAGTACACACACGGCTCTGCTACATCCACCTTGTAAAACCCCTCCTGACCCCACACAAGTACACACACGGCTCTGCTACATCCACCTTGTTAAACCCCTCCTGACCCCACACAAGTACACACACGGCTCTGCTACATCCACCTTGTAAAACACCTCCTGACCCCACACAAGTACACACATGGCTCTGCTACATCCACCTTGTTAAACCCCTCCCTGACCCCACACAAGTACACACACGGCTCTGCTACATCCACCTTGTTAAACCCCTCCCTGACCCCACACAAGTACACACACGGCTTTGCTACATCCTCCTTGTAAACCCCTCCTGACCCCACACAAGTACACACACGGCTCTGCTACATCCACCTTGATAAACCCCTCCCTGACCCCACACAAGTACACACACGGCTCTGCTACATCCTCCTTGTAAACCCCTCCTGACCCCACACAAGTACACACACGGCTCTGCTACATCCACCTTGTTAAACCCCTCCCTGACCCCACACAAGAACACACACGGCTCTGCTACATCCACCTTGTAAAACCCCTCCTGACCCCTCACAAGTACACACACGGCTCTGCTACATCCACCTTGTTAAACCCCTCCCTGACCCCACACAAGTACACACACGGCTCTGCTACATCCACCTTGTAAAACCCTCCTGACCCCACACAAAGTACACACGGCTCTGCTACATCCACCTTGTTAAACCCCTCCCTGACCCCACACAAGAACACACACGGCTCTGCTACATCCACCTTGTTAAACCCCTCCCTGACCCCACACAAGTACACACACGGCTCTGCTGCATCCACCTTGTAAACCCCTCCTGACCCCACACAAGTACACACATGGCTCTGCTACATCCACCTTGTAAACCCCTCCTGACCCCACACAAGTACACACATGGCTCTGCTACATCCACCTTGTTAAACCCCTCCCTGACCCCACACAAGTACACACACGGCTCTGCTACATCCTCCTTGTAAACCCCTCCTGACCCCACACAAGTACACACACGGCTCTGCTACATCCACCTTGTAAACCCCTCCTGACCCCACACAAGTACACACACGGCTCTGCTACATCCACCTTGTTAAACCCCTCCCTGACCCCACACAAGTACACACACGGCTCTGCTACATCCACCTTGTTAAACCCTTCCCTGACCCCACACAAGTACACACACGGCTCTGCTACATCCACCTTGTTAAACCCCTCCCTGACCCCACACAAGTACACACACGGCTCTGCTACATCCACCTTGTAAAACCCCTCCTGACCCCACACAAGTACACACACGGCTCTGCTACATCCACCTTGTTAAACCCCTCCCTGACCCCACACAAGTACACACACGGCTCAGCTACATCCACCTTGTTAAACCCCTCCCTGACCCCACACAAGTACACACACGGCTCTGCTACATCCACCTTGTAAAACCCCTCCCTGACCCCACACAAGTACACACACGGCTCTGCTACATCCACCTTGTTAAACCCCTCCCTGACCCCACACAAGAACACACACGGTATATTTCCCTCCTCATTTAAACATGCCATTATAACCCCTTTACTTAAAAAGCCATCCCTGGACCAGAACTGCACTGCTAACTACAGACCTGTCTCTAACCTTCCCTTCATCTCTAAACTCCTGGAACGCCTGGTCCACTCCCGTCTAATCCGCTATCTCTCGGATAACTCTCTTCTCGACCCCTTACAATCTGGTTTCCGCTCTTTACACTCTACTGAAACTGCCCTCACTAAAGTCTCTAATGATTTAATAACAGCTAAATCGAAAGGTCATTGCTCCCTGCTGATTCTCCTGGATCTCTCTGCCGCATTTGACACTGTGGATCACCAGCTCCTCCTCACTATGCTCCGCTCTATAGGCCTCAAGGACACGGCCCTCTCCTGGTTCTCCTCCTACCTCTCTGACCGCTCCTTCACTGTATCTTTTTCCGGCTCCTCTTCCACTTCTCGTCCCCTTACTATCGGGGTCCCGCAGGGCTCAGTCCTAGGCCCCCTCCTCTTCTCTTTATACACTGCCCCTATTGGACAAACAATCAGCAGATTTGGGTTCCAGTATCATCTCTATGCTGATGACACCCAATTATACACTTCTTCCCCTGACATCACCCCTACCCTAATTCAAAATACCAAGGATTGTCTGTCTGCTGTCTCTAGCATCATGTCCTCCCTCTATCTGAAACTAAATCTCTCTAAAACTGAACTTCTTGTGTTTCTCCCCTCTACTAACCTCACTCTACCTAACATCGAAATAACCCTGGAGGGTTCAACCATAACTCCCAAGCAGCATGCACGCTGTCTTGGGGTCATATTCGACACTGAACTTTCCTTTACTCCGTACATCCGATCACTCAGTCGCTCTTGTCACCTGCATGTTAAAAACATCTCCAGAATCCGACCTTTTCTCACCTTTGAAACTGCTAAGACTCTTACTGTTGCTCTTATTCATTCTCGCCTGGACTACTGCAACTCTCTTCTGATCGGTCTCCCTCTTACCAAACTTTCTCCTCTCCAATCCATCTTGAATGCGGCAGCCAGGGTCATATTTCTGTCCAGCCGCTTCACCGATGCCTCCATCTTGTGCCAGTCATTACACTGGCTACCTATTCGCTACAGGGTCCAGTATAAACTCATCTCTCTCACCCACAAAGCTCTCCACTGTTCTGCACCGCCTTATATCTCCTCTCTCATCTCTGTCTATCGCCCTACACGTGCCCTCCGTTCTACAAATGACCTAAGACTAACATCCCCCGTAATCCGAACCTCGCACCTCCGCCTCCAAGACTTCTCTCGTGCTGCTCCAGCTCTCTGGAATGCACTTCCCCAGGCGATCAGACTGATACCTAGCCCTGACCTATTCAAGCGCGCTTTGAAAACCCATCTCTTCAAACAAGCCTACCACATCAACTACCCAGCAAGCTAACTTTGCCCTGTTCCCTCCTTCCAAATATTATTCTGAATCTGCACCCTACTATTCATCTGTCTCCACACCCTTCATGCACAGGATAACTGCACTTGATACTTGTCTATTGCACTTAAACACACGGGCTGATGACCGGATCATGCAGCTTTATATGAAAATCCCTATTATAATTGCCAGACCTGAATTAACAAGCATTTTTCACCTACTGTGTCCCCCCATTTCCTTGTAGATTGTAAGCTTGCGAGCAGGGACCTCACTCCTAATGTCACTGTTTGAATTGTCTTAACTTGTATTGAATTTATTGTCTGTACATGTCCCCGCTTAATTGTAAAGTGCTGCGGAATATGTTGGCGCTATATAAATAAAAATTATTATTATTATTATTATTATTATTATGTTCAACCAGACTTTTAAATAGAGGTATGCTGGTGTAGTAGTTGTCAACATACAGATTGTAGCCTTCTTGTAAAAATGGAGTTATCAGCTCCCAAACCATTTTTCCAGATGTCCCCAGATAAGTAGGGCCTCCTGGTGGGTTTAGTTTGCTGTCTTTCCCCTCATAAATGTGTAAAGCTGATGTGTATCCGGTTGAACTCTCGCACATTTTATAGAGCTTTATTCTGAACCTTGCCCTCTTAGAAGGAATAAATTGCTTGAGGTGCAGTCTTCCTTTGAATTTTACAAGGGACTCATCAATGGAAATGTTTTCTGTTGGGGTGTAGAGGTTTAAGAACTTTTCTGTCAAGTCTTTGATGATGTGTCTGATTTTGAATATTCTGTCATGTTCTGGGACATTTCTGGGCAGGCATTGACTATTATCGTTAAAATGCCAAAATCTCATGAGCATTTCATAACGGGTCCTAGGAAGAACGGCAGAGAACATAGGGTTGGCTTGAACAGGGCGGTTGGACCAATAGGACTGAATGCTCATTTTTTAACAAACCCCATAGCGAATGTAAGTCCTTAAAAATGTTTTCATTTCAAGGACATTAGTTGGTTCCATAAATCTGACTTTCATTTGCTCATTTTCATAGATTTTTTATTTATTGTTACTTTTGTCAGCTTCAAGTCATTTCTGTGACCATTGTGGGTTTTTCTGTCATTAATCGAGGGGTACCAACAATTTTGACCATATATGTAGGAGGAGTGAATATTTTGACTCCACAGCCACTTTCTGGAAATGAACACTTAGCGGATGTTGGAGAGTGAAAATTACACATTTGCCATTTTCTTACCCAGCACATAGTGCCCAGATTGTGCTCCAGGAGACACACACCAAAAATTAAGTGGGTTCTTCTCAGTATAATATTGCTAAATACAGGGATCCTAAATGTTGTTTGCGCACACTGCAAGACTCCGAAGTGAGAGCGGATTTTGCTGGATTGGTTTATGGAAACCTTGTTGCTTTTCAGCAGCCTTTGAGCCACTAATAGTGCGGGAACCTCTGTTTTTCCATTGACAGATGATGGACCTGAGTGGGGACTTGTTTTTTGTGAGATGAGAAATGGTATTATTTTCGCCTACATAACATTGATTGGTTTCCTTTTATTCGATATTTGGGAGGCATAATGAACAGACAGTTGAACACCGCACACTACTGGCTCATCCAACAAGGTTTTCTATTAGACTGTGAACTGTCATTGTCTTGGTAAATAATTAAAGATTTTCACATAGCTTGCTATTTTTATGGATAGTATAAGTAGAAATGGTCAAAAATATAAAACTCAAGGATCTTTTATTAAAAAAAATTGTTTTTTTATTTTAGCAGATGACTGTACCAGGAGATCAGAGGGACAGCTGACATCTTCAATTTTTAAATCTGATGATCTTGAGATCTTACAAGATACAGCTGAAGTGAATGCCATTACTCTAGATATATCATCATCCAATCACAGCAAAGATCTGTCATCTGATCCTATGAAACAGGTCCCATCTTCTGAATCATTATTGATTACTAAGGAAAATCAAAATCACAAAAGAGGCAATAAAAAACAAACTGCTCCTAAAGCAAAGAAGTCATATTCATGTTCAGAATGTGGAAAATGTTTTACATGGAAATCACGTTTTGTTACACACCAAAGAACTCACACAGGGGAGAAGCCTTTTTCCTGTTCAGAATGTGGGAAATGTTTTAACAATAAATCAGATTGTGTTAAGCACCAGAGAATCCACACAGGGGAGAAGCGTTTTTCATGTTCAGAATGTTGGAAATATTTTAACCGGAAATCAGATTTGGTTAATCACCATAGAACTCACACAGGAGAGAAGCCTTTTTCCTGTTCAGAATGTGGGAAATGTTTTGCACATAAATCACTGCTTGTTACTCACCAAATAACTCACACAGGAGAGAAGCCTTTTTCATGTTTAGAATGTGGGAAATGTTTTGCACGTAAATCACATTTTGTTACCCATAAGAGAACTCACACAGCGGAGAAGCCTTTTTCATGTTCAGAATGTTGGAAATCTTTTAACCTGAAAGGGAATCTTGTTAAGCACCAAAGAACCCATGCAAGAAAGAAGCAATATTCATGTTCAAAATGTGGGAAATGTTTTGCAGATAAATCACTACTTGTTACTCACCATAGAACTCACACAGGGGAGAATCCTTTTTCCTGTTCAGAATGTGGGAAATATTTTAACCAGAAAGCGCTTCTTGTTAGACATCAGAGCAGTCACACAGAGGAGAAACCTTTTTCATTTTCTTAATGTGGGAAATATTTTACTTGGAAATCAACTGTTAATAAACATCAGAGATGTCACATAGGGGAGAAGCCTTTTTTATGTTCATAATGTTGGAATCGTTTTAACCAAACTTGAATCTTCTTAAATGGGTTGTCTCTTGTCATTCCTCATGTTTGCTGACAAAAGGATAAAACTAAACTTTATTAATTCCAAATGTAAAATTATACCCATAATTCATCCCCTGATGGTTAGTCAGAAGGTGACTAATAGAAAAAACATATATCCCATGTCTCAGTATATAGGGTGAGGTGACGTATACACACTCACTCTCCAAGCCTCTCATTTCTACGGGTTTCATCATCCTCAAGAAAGGCGATTCATCTGGAGATTATTTAATACTAGATGGTGGCCTGAATCTAACGCATCGGGTATTCTAGAATATATATGTAGTTTAAAAGGAATCTGTCAGTCCATTTTTACCCCATAAGCTGGGGCCACCGCCATCAGGGGCTTATCTACAGCATTCTGTAATGCTGTAGATAAGCCCCTGATGAAACCTGAAAGATAAGAAAAACACGTTAGATTATACTCACCGGGGGGTGGGGGCGGTAGGTGTTGCGGTCCGGCGCCTCCCATCTCCATACGATGATGTCCTCCTCCTTGCTTCTCCCTCGGCTCCTGCGCACTGCAGTACTTTACTCTGCCCTCAACAGGGCCAATAAAGTACACGTGCGCAGGAGCCGAGGAAGAAGAAAGGAGGAGGACATCATCGTATGAAGATGGGAGACGCCGGACGGGACAGCGACACCCATTGGACTGGACTGAACGCCGGGGTAAGTATAAACTAACTTTTTTTTTCTTATCTTTCAGGTTTCATTGGGGGCTTATCTACAGCATTATAGAATGCTGTAGATAAGCCCCTGACGGCGGTGTCGGCAGCTGATAGGCCAAAAATGGGGTGACAGATCCCCTTTAAATTGTGCGCCAATATCGCTGATTGCGGCAAATCCGTGCGGCAGGAGATGACAAATGGCGCCACAGATCTCCCAACGGTAGTCGTGGCGTGCGTCATTCGAATTCTGCACCAATTCGCGGCCGGACTGTGCCTGTCGCCGATTGGTCGCACTCAGCCAGCCGCGACCAATCAGCGATGTGGGATTTCCGTTACAGACAGACAGAATTAAATTATTATATAGTAGATTGACCTATATTCAAGCGAGAGTAGACAAAAAACCTAAAATCATGTACAATGTTATCCGAAACAGTCAGAAAACTAGCCCCATATTGGCAGATCCCAGACCTCAGACTATATACTGTGTAAGTTTATAAGCCCCTCCAGTGTCAGGAATAGATAGTATGTGACAATACAGTATAATTCTTGTGTTTTTCTCCTATAGGGACTGCCCTAGTTTGGTAATGTAACTGCTGTTAATTAGTAGTGCAGACAAATTGTCCTAGACTAAACTCTGTCTTCAGACGGCCCAATATGTACCACTCAGGGAAAACTTACCTGCTCCAAAGATCATTAGCAGCTTCTAACTAATGGCCATGCTGCGGTCTGTCAGGGAATGAGTGCAATATCGTTATAAAGACTAGGGATATGTGCAATCATAATGTCTGGGGGATCTGTGCCATTATTTAGTATGAATATGGAAATTATCTCTGAAAGGTAAGTGTTCCATGAGCGGTATATACGGTATTCTCACATACTATCTATTCCTGACACTGGAGGGGCTTATAAACTTACAAAGTGGGGCGTGACCTGGCTATGGAGGGTGAGGACGTGCAGCTCTTCAGCTCCTGCCTGGGTGATGACTGCAGACCTATATTAGAAGTGCTATTTGTCACCAAATGTCAGCTAAGAAGCGTGCAAGCCAAGGCCCATCAAGCAGACGTCCCCCAGTGGTATCAGGGACTGGAATCTCCAGGTATTTGAGAAGCTCAGCAGGCTCCACTCAGAAGCTTGTGAGTCACAAGATGGCGATGGCCCATGCTGTTCAGAGCGTGCTGGAGGAAAAGATCATGGAGGAAGCCCCTGGAGTTGTACTTATCTCCTGCCTTTCTGAAGAGGAGAGGACAGATAAGGAGCCTGCGTTATCAGCAGAAAGTGTGAGTCGTACGAATAAGGAGGACAGGCGTCACACCATACAGGCTTCTAAAGACAACATGCAGGCAGAGGGGGATGACTCGCCCTTCCTATTCACAGGCAGCCAGCAGTTCTCTGCCCATGCTGAGGGACTTGTCTCAGGGTACATCTGTGCAGCCAGAGAGCCTGACATGTGGTGATTTAACACAGGCACACAATGTATGGGAAGACCTTAAGGCTCACATAAGCGCTATCCCCACAATGGAGGATATGGAGAATTATATTTCCGGGCTTGAATCCTCTTATAGAGCTGAGACTGCTGCTATTAGACAGGAGGTACAGCAGATTTCTGAAAGGGTGGCTAATAATGAACGTCACACAGAGGCCATCTCTCAGAGATTACATGCACAGGAACAGTTAATTGCCTATCACAGCAACTGGAATGTTTGGCTGAACTGGTGGATGATATGGAAAACAGAGGGAGACGTAATAATATCAGGATCAGAGGGCTGCCAGAGTCGGTGGAACAAAACAAGTTAGAGGAATCCCTGCGTTGCATTTTTAATTTTATACTGAATGTCCCACGTGACTTGGACATAGAATTTGACAGGGCTCATAGGTCCCTACGACCCAAATCCACTGATTCAGCTAGACCGAGAGATGTAATATGTCGGATACATAGATACAAAGTAAAGGAGAACATTCTTGCGGGGGCCCGCACAATGGAAACCATCAAATATAAAGAACACGTTATCCAAGTTATGCATGATCTGTCATGGTGCACACTCCAGAAAAGACGTGCTCTGAGACCCTTACTAGACATACTGAGACAACAGAAAATCCTTTATTCTTGGGGCTTTCCCTTTAAATTTCGAGACTGTCTGGAACTTTACATGTTTTACATACTCTGGGAGACTTGCCGATGTTCACTAACGGTCTGGGAATCCCTTCAGTCCAGATTTCTCCATCCGAATGGCCAGGCCTACCTAGAGGCCTAGGAATGGACAATATACCTCATCCCCAGAGAAGGAGAAACCACAACTTTTGCATGAGAACCCGGGATTGCAATACAGAGGAAATGGGCCCTCCAACCCCAGAGTGACAAGTTTCACTTAAATGTTATTGTTTCATTTACTTGCCTTTCTATTTGTTCTCCTGTCCTATGTAAGAGGTTTACAGGATTAACATAGAAAAATGGGGTTTCCTAAAAAAGGCTTTAGTAGAGATTCTATGTGATTAATGCTTAACATTCTGGGATTTCTATATTAATTGATTCAGCAATATATAGAAGTAGTAAGGGGGCTGTATTACTCATCAAAAAGAAATCTGACAGGTGCCACGCCCCTATCAAAGTGTATCAAACACGCCCCTTTTATACAATTTGATATCAAATTGTTATAAAAGGGTTGTGTTTGATACACTTTTATATCATTTTCCTTTAATAAAGGACGCATTTTATTTGAATTTTAAATAAAAATGAGAGACGCCATTTTTATAAAAAAGATAATAGTGTTTATTGAACAACAATCAAATACATTTTTATAAAGCATTACATTTGACATTTACACTGTCATTTTATTTATCACACAGCGCTGCAGTTAATCAAATCAAATATATATATATTTATTTATTTCTGGTATATATTTCTGAGGTGTATTTACACAGTCATTTTAGAAGTACATTCAATTACATTTTATTTTATACATTTTATTTATCACACAGCGCTGCAGTTAATCAAATCAATATATACATATATATATATATATAGAAACCTGTGTGTACTTTCTGGGTGCTTGCACTTCAGGAATGCAGAAAATCAAATACAGAGGACAGGATATTCCATTACAATACAATAGGGACTAGGGCAGATGTTACTGCGTCCTGGGAGCTTTCCCGTGGCTGAAACCTGTGAGGATTTCCTAGTTTTGTTAGCACTTCAAGAATGCAGAAAATCGAATACAGAGGATAGGATATACCATTACAATACAATAGGTTCTAGGAAATAGTAGAAAGGAAAAAGATGTCAGAGTATATCATTACAATACAATAGATTCTAGGAAATAGCAGAGAGGAAAAAGATGTCAGAGTATAACATTACAATACAATAGATTCTAGGAAATAGTAGAAAGGAAAAAGATGTCAGAGTATATCATTACAATAGAATAGATTCTAGGAAATAGCAGAGAGGAAAAAGATGTCAGAGTATAACATTACAATACAATAGATTCTAGGAAATAGTAGATAGGAAAAAGATGTCAGAGTATATCATTACAATACAATAGATTCTAGGAAATAGTAGAAAGGAAAAAGATGTCAGAGTATAACATTACAATACAATAGATTCTAGGAAATAGCAGATAGGAAAAAGATGTCAGAGTATAACATTACAATACAATAGATTCTAGGAAATAGCAGAGAGGAAAAAGATGTCAGAGTATATCATTACAATACAATAGATTCTAGGAAATAGCAGAGAGGAAAAAGATGTCAGAGTATATCATTACAATACAATAGATTCTAGGAAATAGCAGAGAGGAAAAAGATGTCAGAGTATATCATTACAATACAATAGATTCTAGGAAATAGCAGATAGGAAAAAGATGTCAGAGTATATCATTACAATACAATAGATTCTAGGAAATAGCAGAGAGGAAAAAGATGTCAGAGTATATCATTACAATACAATAGATTCTAGGAAATAGTAGAAAGGAAAAAGATGTCAGAGTATATCATTACAATACAATAGATTCTAGGAAATAGTAGAAAGGAAAAAGATGTCAGAGTATAACATTACAATACAATAGATTCTAGGAAATAGCAGAGAGGAAAAAGATGTCAGAGTATATCATTACAATACAATAGATTCTAGGAAATAGTAGAAAGGAAAAAGATGTCAGAGTATATCATTACAATACAATAGATTCTAGGAAATAGTAGAAAGGAAAAAGATGTCAGAGTATAACATTACAATACAATAGATTCTAGGAAATAGTAGAAAGGAAAAAGATGTCAGAGTATATCATTACAATACAATAGATTCTAGGAAATAGTAGAAAGGAAAAAGATGTCAGAGTATATCATTACAATACAATAGGTTCTAGGAAATAGTAGAAAGGAAAAAGATGTCAGAGTATATCATTACAATACAATAGATTCTAGGAAATAGTAGAAAGGAAAAAGATGTCAGAGTATATCATTACAATACAATAGATTCTAGGAAATAGTAGAAAGGAAAAAGATGTCAGAGTATAACATTACAATACAATAGATTCTAGGAAATAGCAGAGAGGAAAAAGATGTCAGAGTATATCATTACAATACAATAGATTCTAGGAAATAGCAGAGAGGAAAAAGATGTCAGAGTATATCATTACAATACAATAGATTCTAGGAAATAGTAGAAAGGAAAAAGATGTCAGAGTATAACATTACAATACAATAGATTCTAGGAAATAGCAGAGAGGAAAAAGATGTCAGAGTATATCATTACAATACAATAGATTCTAGGAAATAGTAGAGAGGAAAAAGATGTCAGAGTATATCATTACAATACAATAGATTCTAGGAAATAGTAGAAAGGAAAAAGATGTCAGAGTATAACATTACAATACAATAGATTCTAGGAAATAGCAGAGAGGAAAAAGATGTCAGAGTATAACATTACAATACAATAGATTCTAGGAAATAGCAGAGAGGAAAAAGATGTCAGAGTATAACATTACAATACAATAGATTCTAGGAAATAGCAGAGAGGAAAAAGATGTCAGAGTATAACATTACAATACAATAGATTCTAGGAAATAGCAGATAGGAAAAAGATGTCAGAGTATAACATTACAATACAATAGATTCTAGGAAATAGTAGAAAGGAAAAAGATGTCAGAGTATAACATTACAATACAATAGATTCTAGGAAATAGTAGAAAGGAAAAAGATGTCAGAGTATAACATTACAATACAATAGATTCTAGGAAATAGCAGAGAGGAAAAAGATGTCAGAGTATATCATTACAATACAATAGATTCTAGGAAATAGTAGAAAGGAAAAAGATGTCAGAGTATAACATTACAATACAATAGATTCTAGGAAATAGTAGAAAGGAAAAAGATGTCAGAGTATAACATTACAATACAATAGATTCTAGGAAATAGCAGAGAGGAAAAAGATGTCAGAATATATCATTACAATACAATAGGTTCTAGGAAATAGTAGAAAGGAAAAAGATGTCAGAGTATAACATTACAATACAATAGATACTATCATTTCACTTGAGCAAAACAGAGGTCACTATTTACACAACTACTCAACAAAAACCACTGATAAGCAGATGTCGCTGCATCCTAGACACTTTCCCGTGGCTAACTTCAATTAGTATTGATTCTTTGGCTTTTATAATAATAAAGGAATCATACACTCATTGTAATATGTGTAATATCCTACATATTACACAGTGATAAGCAACGCTGCTTAAATATAAAAGAATGTTTGCAGGGGGAATAGTTTGATTCAAGTAAATCTTTCTTTACAGATTTATAAACTAAATTATCATTATGATTTAAGTCATCAGTAAAATGTTGTAAAATCTCACGGAATGAAAGGCCCCTTGCAAGTTCCTTTAGGATATACACGCAATAATGGCCGCACACAGTGCTATAATTATTCTGAATTTGCCTGTCTTGATAGCAAAATAATTCGCTATTTCTCTTTAGGAAAATTATAAATTCATCCGGAAAAAGTTCGCTGTCTGGAGAGAGTCCATAACTGTCAAAGAATATCGCATTTTTTTCATTGCAAAGTAAAGTTAATATCCAATGTTTGCCGCTCTGATTGGAGCGATCTGTATTCACGATGTACGCCGCAGGCCTCTGAGTTACTCTATGTGACGGCAGCAAGTCACACGGATACACCCCATAAAATATGGCCTCTGTATAGTGATCGGCTTTCAATAACGTAGTGAGCTGCAGGGAATCCATCATCAGTAGAAATCATACAATACTTCACGGCGGTCATTAATTTCTAGAATAGATGAATTCACGCCGTATACCACCATATTTATCGTATGAGGGGTGGCTAGCGCAAATCGGACTTCAGAACGCAGGTTCCCAGTTTTTATGAGAGAGAAGTGACCTCCAGGTTGTTGGTCGGCTGATAAATCAAATGCAAAAAATGTATAGCCCTCCATAGATTCTTCTCGGTCAATTGCCAGTGCACAATCAGCCTTCTGCTTTCCAGAAATATGGGCAATAGCCATATCCTCTCTTACAGCTAATGCAATATTGAAATTAGGTTGGAATGGCTGGGAGGGGATCTGCTGACCATCCAAATATAAAGCCGCATGGTTTACATTATAATGATGAAAGTACAGTGGATTTTTATTATACGTCCCGCTAAAGGCCTCATTATCTACAAAGCCCAATATAATTACTCGCGGGATGGCCCCTAAAAATAGGTTCTCTATATTAGAAATTCAGCTGCTGGCAGGAATGCTGTACACTTTCATACAGGCCCTATCAATAGCATATTTTGCTGTAGCAGATAGTAAGGCCTGAGAGTGACCAATCCTCACAGCGGGAGCCACCTGGACTCTCTTTACATAGAGACATGCGTTCAGAATCTGTACTTTGAGCGGGTCTGGGTCAGCAGAAACCAAACAGAATGCATCTTTATTTTGCGTCAGCTTGATTTTAAGGTCAAGTCCATTCAATATAAGCTTCGGCTGATTAAAAATATCACAAAAAATTTGTCCGAGCAGATCGACGGGCTTAGAGTGTGCGACTGCATGGGCCCGCTTGTTGAAGCCCACATTGGCGCCATCCAGGATTCGTACATCATGATGTCCAGCGGTATCTTTATAGAATAATCCTGATGTGAATTGCGAGGCTAAAGTCTGTGCGCTGTAATTTAGCAGAGCTTCAATGCAGGCCCTATAGCTGTATAGATTGTCTGACTGTGAGATGAGGCGATCAGCCAGGGTGACATCAACTTGATTAAAAAGAGTCGCTAATGGATAGTTAATGAGAGCTACACGGGCTCCATCCGCGATGGCAGAATTATCTTGTTTTACGACCCGGCAACCTATGTAAAGTAGGGTATTATTTAAATCATAATAATATTCACCACTTCCCGATATGAAGTGGTGCATTGTCCGCCAGAGCCGCAATAGGCTGAATTTCTATGAATATTGATTTCTCGACAGAAACCTGCGTAGGAGGTATTTGAAAAATATCCAGTTCTGATTTCATGCACTCCACCGAAGCATCATGTATGAAGGCCATGTTATATATAATATATTTATTTTATATATTTTCCTAAAAGATGTCTTCAACACTGCGTCTTACTCTTTTCTGGCGTTTGCGTCTTGCGGGTGTGATTTTATTCATGAGCATTGGTGGGGGCGAATAGCGAACACGCCTTTTTCTTTTTTCTGTTTTTTAGCAACATAAACAATACCGGATCCTTCCTGAGGAGGTGTGTTTAGCCAATTCATAGCGGCTGCTGAGAAAGAGGCAATGGCGTCCTTAGCAATATTTGAAACAGCTGTCATTACATGGGTTTTACTAATTCGAGGCCTTTTCTCAATAGAGGAACCGCTTTTCTAAATAAGCCTCTAAATATTCCTGCAAGCCCAGCCCCATACATGTACTCATCACCGCGAAAACCCTCTAAACCGTGGCCTGTCTGAGCAATATAGTAGCGGGCATAAATGGTCGGATCTCCGTAAACACGTTGCGACACCATTTTGACGTATCAATCACGACGCGGTCTGAAATGTAATCACAAAATAGCTTTTCCGTACTTGAATTTAACAGGTGTACCCTGATCAGTCAAGATAGAGATGCTTACAGAACCAAAGTGCTGTTTGCATAGAGGAACATAATCAGGTCTTGTGTATTGAAGTGTGATGAGCTCCCCACTTTTACCAGTCACCAGCGCAGTTCTCAGAAGCTGGACGTAAGAATCTCCGACTAGCTGATGGTTAATAATGTCTGAGTAAACAAATAAGGTATAAAATCCATTCATGATATCTGCGTAGTTCTTCTTCTTGGGGCTAATCACACTATTATCATAGGCCTCAATATAAGGCGGTAGCCCTAAAATATGAGACAATTTTGGACCTGGAGCAAAATGTATCGTGGGTGAATCCGATAGAGTAACACTTCTCTTCACTTCATCATAACGAAGTTTAAACCCAACGGAGGCGATCTTTATGCTGTCGATACACTCATTAATGGCCCTTATAAGATCCGAAATATTTAAATAATAGCCTGCTTTTACGAAATATTCTCTTAGAACATCCCCTCGTTTTCCAAGAAAAAATGTGCCTTCGCTATTTTTGAAAGTAAACCAGGTGTGGGGATACTGAAATTCTGTGAGGGCAACTTCATATGGGCCTACAAGATGTACAGGCTTTGCCAGTTTAGTGGTAAAAGTCGAAATCGTGTTGTCTGGGAATAGCTTACTTGACGCATTACACGCTAGGGTAATATAAAATGATCCAGAATCCATGATTAGAGGTCCGTCAGCTGGTTTTCTTTAATTCAAGTATTAAATTTTTCCGGATATCCCTTCCATTTAACGAGATACAGGGTGGACCCTCTGACGCGCTTTTTTCTTAACACTTTTTCTATTTTGTAGATGCGATTCTCATCCGATGTGACTTTTTGTAGTTCCTCCTTATAAAATGACCCAATCACAGGTTCTCCGTACAAATCCACGATTTTGTAGAGGGGGAATTGGAATTTTGTGTTAATTTCAGATATGATAAATATTTCATCGGTATATGATTGTTCATATGCTTTCATAAATGTACGTTTATATTGGACCAAACGTACATTGTCGCCAATTTTAAAAGAAGGATTAATACGTTTATTTTTCATGATCGAGCCAGAAGACTTCATACACTTCAAATTTATGTTAAGGACATATAACTCTGCCCTTCACCTCGCCAAACAGACCTACTTCACCACCCTGATCTCCTCACTATCCAACAACCCCAAGAAACTTTTTGACACCTTTCACTCCCTCCTCAGGCCAAAAGCACAAGCCCCTATCACAGACATTTGCGCTGATGACCTGGCCTCCCACTTTATAGAGAAAATAGACAATATCCGTCAGGAAATCCGCTCCCAATCACCAAGTTCAGTGACTCCCATCCCTCCCTGCATTTCCCCTGGCTCACTCTCCACATTTGCTCCCATCACAGAAGAAGAAGTCTCCAGGCTCCTCTCCTCTTCTCGTCCAACTACATGCACAACCGACCCCATTCCCTCACATCTCCTCCAGTCTCTCTCCCCAGTCGTCACAACTCACCTAACTACAATCTTTAATCTCTCCCTCTCCTCTGGCATTTTCCCCTCCTCCTTCAACACTCTATCATTACTCCATTACTAAAGAAACCCACCCTTGACCCATCCTGCACAAACAACTACAGACCAGTCTCCAATCTCCCCTTCATCTCTAAACTCTTGGAGCGCCTGATATACTCACGCCTTACCCGTTACCTCTCCACTCACTCCCTCCTAGACCCTTCACAGTCCGGTTTCCGCCCCCTACATTCGACAGAAACTGCACTCATCAAAGTGACCAATGACCTTCTGACAGCAAAACGTAATGGTGACCATTCTCTGCTCATTCTTCTCGACCTTTCTGCAGCTTTCGACACTGTTGACCATCCTCTCCTACTCTCTAGGCTCCAGTCACTAGGCATTAAGGACACTGCTCTTTCCTGGTTCTCCTCCTATCTTTCCGACCGCTCCTTCAGTGTTCTGTTTTCTGGCTCCACTTCATCTCCTCTTCCTCTCACTGTTGGGGTACCTCAGGGCTCAGTCCTTGGCCCCCTTCTCTTCTCTCTCTATACAGCCCCAATTGGACAGACCATCAGCAGATTTGGCTTTCAGTACCATCTTTATGCTGATGACACACAACTGTACACATCATCCCCTGACCTTACCTCCGCTGTACTACAGAACGCCACTGACTGTCTGCAGTCTCCAACATCATGTCTGCTCTCTATCTGAAACTCAACCTCTCCAAAACTGAACTTCTTCTGCTCCCACCATCTACTAACCTCCCTAAATCTGACATTTCCCTCTCTGTGGGTGGCACCATAATAACACCCCGACAGCAGGTGCGCTGTCTGGGTGTTATGTTCGACTCCGATCTCTCCTTCACCTCCCATATACAATCTCTTGCCCGCTCATGCCGCTTACACCTAAAGAACATCTCTAGAATCCGCCCTTTTCTCACCATGGAAACAACAAAAACTCACTGTCGCCCTGATCCACTCCCGCCTAGACTACTGTAATGCTCTATTAATTGGCCTCCCTCTCACTCGACTCTCCAGTCTATCCTTAATGCAGCAGCCAGGGTTGTCCATCTGGCTAATCGTTTCTCAGACGCGTCCGCTCTTCGCCAGTCGTTACACTGGCTGCCAATTCATTACAGGGTACAATTCAAAGTACTTGTTCTCACCCACAAAGCTCTCCACAGTGCGGCACCCCCTTACATCTCCTCCCTCATTTCTGTCTATCGGCCTAACCGACCGCTGCGCTCTGCAAATGACTTTCGACTAACCTCTGCCCTAATCCGTACCTCCCACTCCCGACTCCAAGACTTCTCCCGTGCTGCGCCAATCCTCTGGAATGCTCTACCCCAAAATATTAGGACCATCCACAATTTGCATAGTTTTAGGCGCTCGCTCAAAACACATTTGTTCAGAGCGGCCTATCACATTCAGTAATCAAAGTCATGTTTGTGTGTGTAGCCCATTCACTATCTCCATCTAACCCCCACCCCCTGAAGATGGCTGGACCGTCATTGTAAATACATCATTGTAAATACAAACCTGTGCTTTGTATCCCCCCCACCTCATTGTAGATTGTAAGCTTCACGAGCAGGGTCGTCTTATTTCGCTTTAATTATTGTATTGTTAACGTTGTTACTTATGACTGTTGTGTTTGAAACTGTTCAACTGTAAAGCGCTGCGGAATATGTTGGCGCTATATAAATAAAGATTATTATTATTATTATTATTATTATAAATATTTTTCCATATTTGTAGTGAATTTTTGCTTGTAACATCAATTGGTCTACATCGAATGGTAGAATGATAGGTTCGATTGTAGCTATCAACCAAATCTGGTAAAATATCAATATACCTATTAGTGTTATTTTTTGTAAAATACCGCCACATTCGAGTTTTTAATGTACGATTAAACCGCTCCACAATAGAGGCCTTAACTGCATTATTCGTAAGATAATGTAGAATATCATACGTTTTACAAAGACGATTCATCGACGAATTAATAAATTCTTTGCCCCGATCCGTCTGTAATTTCTTCGGTATGCGCTTATCATTTTGAAATATCAGCTCGAATGAACAGGCTACAGCGGCCCCAGTCTTGTTTGATAAGGCTACGCACCACGCAAATTTCGCTAGGCAATCAATCACGGCAAGGATATATTTAACATTATCATTTTCCTTCAAATAGTCAATTAAACTCACTAAATCTCCTTGCCACAATGCTTCCATGTTTGAGACCATGATCTTATTTGTCAGAAATCTTTCTCACGGGTTTGTGCAACAAATAGCTCTCCTGGTTATTTAACCAATCACGCACAATTGATTTTTTAATTCCGTAATCTCTAGTTTCTCTATATAATTTATCAATGCCGCCGTATGATCCTGATGCTTTAGGCGTAAAATATTGGTTCTCTAATATTTTTTCATCGTGTCTAGAAGACATGTTCTCATGAACCAATGCCGTCTTTATCAGAAATTCGAAATGTATAAAATGAAATTAAATGTGGAATGTAATACAAATATATCATGCTTGATATCAGTATAATATGAGTATATCATGATTGCTTGAGTCAGCATGATGAGCTGTAACTGGGAGGCTCTTGTGGGTGTTAACTGGAGGTGTAGACTTTCTGCTGATTGCTTGAGACCTTTTGGTGAGGCGGAACTGGGATGTGAATCTAGGTGGAGCGATCCTGCTGTCTGGCTTTAAAACAGGCCATTAGGTGATGTCCTTACACATTCAGCATTAGAGGCAGTTTTCCTTTTATACTGGGCAGCAACTTCTACTCTTTAAAATAGTAAGTATTAACACATTATTTAATTAATATTATTGTCAATTGTTGTATAGTAACATTTATTATATAGGATATAATTGTATTTTCCTTAGAATAGATTTACTCATTTAGAAGAAATTTAGATATTTAATACAATATTTATTTGATGTATAATTATTTAATTGATGTTCGCCTATAATTTTATTTGCCTTTTATCAAATAGTATATAAAATGTATTTCTTCGGCATAGACTTAGATTATAAATTTATATTATACTACTTTCCACTGCATAGTTATAGTTAATAATTTTAAAAGTATAATGGTATTCACACTTTTAATCATTTTAGTTAAGATGGAAGCCGACGATTTTGAACAAGCCGAGCCTCTTCTTACGAGCACACAATGCCAACAAATAGGTAGGGCTTATATTGAATATAATGAACGGAGTGTTAGACATTCTGATTAAAGATTTTGTTTTTTATATTAATTATATAATATTTCATTCTTTTTAAGAAGAGTCTATAGGGACCGACTTTCCTGAGGTGTATCAGACTTTGGATTTGGATTCCATAAATGCAGGAGCGCCTTTTAACGCTGGCGGAGAAACAAGCTCTGCAATTTCACATTATCCTCTCACTGGTGAGCTGTATATTTGTATAATAACTGCTTTAATCATATGTAGACGTGAAACTAAATACAATTTCTCATACAGATGCTGAGATGCTGCAAGCGGACGATAAGCAAGAAAACGTCCATGTTACTGAACCTGTAAATCTGGCGAATCCGCTGCGGAGGCGACATATCAAAAAGTTAAGAACATATGGAAAAAAGTAGCATCTCTTTGAAAAAAGAGTCCGTATGTATGCAGGGATGAAATTTCCTCTAATTTCTTATACAGGTAACCAACACTTGAAAGAATTCTATAATGTTGATGGGCTCATGGTTTCTAACAATCCTAAAAAGCCGCGGAAACCACGAAACACATCGCTCAAGATTAGGGATCCCAGGGTTTCTATCAGGCCTAGCGGGAAACCAAAAAATATGGCGCTGCTGATTCAAAAAGGTACTGTGAGCTTGAAAACAATAATCAGTATCTTGAAGAAAATCATTTCAGGACTGTGTAATAGTTTTATTTTATTTACAGCAGATAAACGAGCGGCCAGAAAACAGCTATATTCAAATGAAAACGCCGCCATCCCACTGACGGTGAATAGTGAGACGACTATGAACCCAGAGCCTGCAGAAGACCAATACCCAGAACATTCTTGTAAGTATATATTTAGCTTTTCTGTAATAATGATAATAATCTTTATTTATATAGAGCTTACATATTCTGCAGAGATTTATAATTCAGATATTCATATACATCCAGTCATAAGTAACAGTTATCAAAACAATAATTAAAGCAAAATTAGTGAGGCCCCTGCTCATAACGGGTACAACCTAAAATACTATCTTTATACAAATACTTATATGTGTTTCTTCACTATCTGGTACATGTAACATTTCCATTGTTACTCAAGCTTCATGGACATCTGACACATGTAGCTTTTTTCTTTTAGATACAAAGAATATGCTAAAAAAAGATGCACAGCCGTTGCTGCAGCCTCAAGTACTGCAGGAGCATACTTACGGCCCAACGCAGAACCCCCCGCAAAGAGTTAATCCGGCTGTGAGATCAACTCCGCTTTCACCAATCATTGTTCTGTCGGATGAAGAAAGTCCTGTGAAACCCAAGCAACCTAGGAAGGCGGTACCGAAGTCTTCAGCCCGAAAATATAACGCCGACTCAGCTGCATCCAATATTACACATTCAATCATTTCCGTGGACGGTGTGCCACAAGCTGAACGTGAAGCCATCAACAGAGAAATTGATCAGCTTGCTGAGGGTAAGAAGAGACGAACAGTATCAACCCAGACCCAGGGGGCAAGTAAAAAACAAAAAGTACACAATACCCCAATTACCCCTGAGTGGCCTGAAGAACAGTATAAGGTGTTTCATGATATGGGAACTCAGTACCTAAATTACAAAAACGCTATTGTTCAACTTAAATATTTCTGTGACACTTACATGTATGAAAGGTTACAAACTGCGGCCCCAACACCTGACATTGTTGATGAGCTATATGCGTTCCAAAGAGACTGTCCATCAGTCTTTGTGAAATCAAATAAAAATAATTCAATGTGACTAGGCTTGGTTGGTTATGGTCTGCAGAAGTTGTCTAAAACATCTCCACAAAGGGGTTATAGATCGAGAACAATTAAACGAGCTCGAAGGCTGTAGGTTAGTGCAAGACGTTCACTAGCAGCTAGAAGCCTGCGAGAGTCAACTCACAGACCGATAACGACACAAAACCCTCAGCTGTTGATACATGCACAGAGTCCCTCGTTTCACAGCCATGATCCCCCTAGGGGTGTTAGCACCAATGTGTCTCCAATCGCTCAAAGCTTTGAGCCTCTTGAAACACAGGCTGAAAATGTACATGATGTTGCAGCTGATGGTCATGTTGATGAAAATGTATGGGACGTAGATGAAAATGGACATGATGTTGCATCTGATGGTCATGTTGATGAAAATGTACGGGACGTAGATGAAAATGGACATGATGTTGCAGCTGATGGTCATGTTGATGAAAATGTACGGGCTGTAGATGAAAATGTACATGATGTTGCAGCTGATGGTCATGTTGATGAAAGTGTACGGGCTGTAGATGCAAATGGACATGATGTTGCAGCTGATGGACATGTTGATGATAATGTACGGGCTGTAGATGAATATGGACATGATGTTGCATCTGATGGTCATGTTGATGATAATGTATGGGCTGTAGATGAATATGGACATGATGTTGCATCTGATGGTCATGTTGATGAAAATGTACGGGCTGTAGATGAAAATGGACATGATGTTGCAGCTGATGGTCATGTTGATGAAAATGTACGGGCTGTAGATGAAAATGGACATGATGTTGCAGCTGATGGTCATGTTGATGATAATGTACGGGCTGTAGATGAATATGGACATGATGTTGCATCTGATGGTCATGTTGATGAAAATGTACGGGACGTAGATGAAAATGGACATGATGTTGCATATGATGGTCATGTTGATGAAAATGTACGGGACGTAGATGAAAATGGACATGATGTTGCAGCTGATGGTCATGTTGATGAAAATGTACGGGCTGTAGATGAAAATGGACATGATGTTGCAGCTGATGGTCATGTTGATGATAATGTACGGGCTGTAGATGAAAATGGACATGATGTTGCATCTGATGGTCATGTTGATGAAAATGTACGGGACGTAGATGAAAATGGACATGATGATGCATCTGATGGTCATGTTGATGAAAATGTACGGGACGTAGATGAAAATGGACATGATGTTGCAGCTGATGGTCATGTTGATGAAAATGTACGGGCTGTAGATGAAAATGGACATGATGTTGCAGCTGATGGTCATGTTGATGATAATGTACGGGCTGTAGATGAAAATGGACATGATGTTGCATCTGATGGTCATGTTGATGAAAATGTACGGGACGTAGATGAAAATGGACATGATGATGCATCTGATGGTTATGTTGATGAAAATGTATGGGACGTAGATGAAAATGTACATGATGTTGCATCTGATGGTCATGTTGATGAAAATGTACGGGATGTAGATGAAAATGGACATGATGTTGCATCTGATGGTCATGTTGATGAAAATGGACATGATGCATCTGATGGTCATGTTGATGATAATGTACGGGACGTAGATGAAAATGGACATGATGATGCATCTGATGGTCATGTTGATGAAAATGTACGGGATGTAGATGAAAATGTACATGATGTTGCATCTGATGGTCATGTTGATGAAAATGGACATGATGCATCTGATGGTCATGTTGATGATAATGTACGGGACGTAGATGAAAATGGACATGATGTTGCATCTGATGGTCATGTTGATGAAAATGTACGGGACGTAGATGAAAATGGACATGATGATGCATCTGATGGTCATGTTGATGAAAATGTACGGGACGTAGATGAAAATGTACATGATGTTGCATCTGATGGTCATGTTGATGAAAATGTACGGGATGTAGATGAAAATGGACATGATGTTGCATCTGATGGTCATGTTGATGAAAATGGACATGATGCATCTGATGGTCATGTTGATGATAATGTACGGGACGTAGATGAAAATGGACATGATGATGCATCTGATGGTCATGTTGATGAAAATGTATGGGACGTAGATGAAAATGGACATGATGTTGCAGCTGATGGTCATGTTGATGATAATGTACAGGACGTAGATGAAAATGGACATGATGATGCATCTGATGGTCATGTTGATGATAATGTACAGGACGTAGATGAAAATGGACATGATGATGCATCTGATGGTCATGTTGATGATAATGTACAGGACGTAGATGAAAATGGACATGATGTTGCATCTGATGGTCATGTTGATGATAATGTACGGGACGTAGATGAAAATGGACATGATGATGCATCTGATGGTCATGTTGATGAAAATGTACGGGACGTAGATGAAAATGGACATGATGTTGCAGCTGATGGTCATGTTGATGATAATGTACAGGACGTAGATGAAAATGGACATGATGATGCATCTGATGGTCATGTTGATGATAATGTACAGGACGTAGATGAAAATGGACATGATGATGCATCTGATGGTCATGTTGATGATAATGTACAGGACGTAGATGAAAATGGACATGATGTTGCATCTGATGGTCATGTTGATGATAATGTACGGGCCGTAGATCATTCAGTATTTTTACAACATTTTTATCACCATCAAAGAGATGTCCGCAATTTCAATGCTCGCATGTATATTGTTCATTTCAGATTTGTAAATTTAGACCGCATTCAATCATTTGTAGAGACCCTAAACATCGTGCATGGAGCCATTCAGTCTTTGCTGGACAGAGTCGTCAGAGACATTGATCCTGGAGACTTTGTTCAGTTAAGGCTTGAAGGCGGTGACACGTTAGATCCCATTTTCACTACAAAACAGACAAGGGAGGATTTTAGTTCTGAAGCATTCTTAAATGCCGTAGTTCGCACATTGCAAAGCAATGCTGAATGCTTAGCAAACAGCTCCCTGAAATTAGTCGTAACAATTATTAAAAACAGACGCGGGGTATAAAAAGACGTCTGAAATCTATAGTGAGTAGTCAAATCATTAAGCAAAAGAGACGTTGGCTGTACAACTATAACAATTACAGCACAAATCTGTGCTTTGCAGCGAGCGTGTGCGCCCTGATCACCGACACTGATGATGGTGATACAGTTTTACTGAATCGTGCAAAAACCATACACGCGGCCCTGGCTATCCGAGGACCAACTTATAAGTTTTAGTGATATTGAAGCTTTTGAGAAACATCTGGGTATCAGCATTAAAGTATTATACTACAGTCAGGGCGACTGGCGATATTTTCAAACAGGTAATGCCCTTAGTGCTAGAGCTATTTTCATATTGCATCATGATAATCACTACTACGGGAGCAAAAATATGAAGGGTTTTATCGGCGCGGATTACTTTTGTGAAAGATGCAATTCGTTGTTTCATCACAAATTTAATCATTCGTGTCAATATTTTTGCAAGGCTTGTCAAAGAGAGTTGTGTGGAGAGAACCGACATGGAGCAGCCACCTCTCTGTCCAATTTGTCGTGTGTTTTGTCGGTCCAGTGAGTGCTTAGATCACCACACTCGTTTATCTGCAGATAATCCAAAATTCTGCAGAGTTAAAACATTTTTTGATAAATGTCATCATTTTGTCCCCACAGAAAGTGATTCCGAACATAAATGTAAAGGGTTGCGCTGTCCTGTCTGTCACAGACGTTTAAATAAATTTGATGAGCACCTTTGTTACCTGCGCCGGTATGTACCAGAGGAGGCGACAGATCAATATATATTTTATGACTTTGAATGTATGCAGGAGACAGGTACTCACATCCCACATTATATTTATGCTACAACTCTGTATGGTAGCCCAACCTGGGAGTTTGAAGGTAAATCAGCAACTCATGATTTTGTGCAATTCTTTACATCCGGTAAATTTTCTGGATATACATTTATAGCCCACAATGCTGGAAGATACGATGCATACTTTATTGTTAAGGAACTGATTTCTGAAAAACTCTGTGTGAAATGGATATCCCGAGGCGGCCGCCTCTTGTGTGTAACGCTGCCTGATTTGGAACTGAGGTTTATTGACTCCCTAAATTTCATATCGATGAAACTTAGTAAGATGCCACAGGCTATGGGGTTCTCAGGTTCAAAAGGACATTTCCCCCACTTTTTTAACATCGAAGAAAATCAAAACTATGTGTGTCCCCTACCAGCTGTAAAATATTATGGGGTAGAGTACATGTCACCTAGTGAGAAAGGGGAATACATGGAGTGGTATGAGACGCAGGAAACTACAACTTTTGGCTTGAAGTCTGAACTAAAGTCTTACTGTAAACAAGATGTTGAGATTCTGAGACTCTCATGTGAACTTTACACGGAGCGTGTCATGGAAATGACACAGAAAAATGTTAAAATATACTGTAAGCGAGAAAAGAAAAAAATTGAAGTGTCCAGATGTGTTGATCCTTTTCAACTCGTAACCCTTGCATCTGTATGTATGTCAATGTACAGGTTTAAATTTCTTCCAAAAAAGACCATTGCCATTTTACCAGGTGATAATTATCACAAGACACAAAAACGCTTTTCATCACCCGCTATACAGTGGCTCATGTATGTATCCCACACAGAGAACATAGCAATCCAACATGCTTTAAGAGGCGGTGAAAAACGAGTTGGGAAATATTTTTTAGACGGTTATGCCTATGTTAATGACAGACATATCGCATTCGAATTTCAGGGGTGTTTTTATCATGGGTGCCCAATCTGCTATAATGAATACGATGCAAATAAGGTCACAAACACCTCCTATGGTCAATTATATTATGCCTTTTTAGCTAAAAAACGTTTTCTGCAGTGGTGTGGCTACACAGTGAGAGTCCTGTGGGAACATGAATGGAATGAAATGATTCAAAAAGATTCTAATCTTCAATCATTTCTTCTCCAAATGGAATTCCCTACCCCTTTAGACCCCCGCGATGCTCTTTATGGGGGCCGTACTAATGCCATTAAACTTTATCACCAACTGAAACCTGGGGAGACGCTACATTACTATGATTTCACCAGCCTGTATCCATTTGGAAACAAGACTAAACCATACCCCGTTGGTCATCCACACATTATCTATGAGGGATTTGGGTTCATTAAAAATTACTTTGGCATTGCCAAAGTCAAGGTCTACCCTCCGAGGGATTTATTTTTTCCTGTTCTACCGGTAAAACTCAACAAAAAATGATTGTTTCCTCTATGCTACACATGCTCTGTAAATTCGCAGACCGAGGAATGTACACATAGTGATGAAGAGCGGGCTCTGACAGGTACATGTGCACTATAGAGCTTGAGATGGCCGTAGAGAAAGGCTATAGGATAGCCCACATCTATGAAATTTGGGATTTTCCTAAAACCAGTGATCGCCTGTTTTCTCGGTACATTAAGTTACATCTTAGGGATAAGTAGGAGGCCTCAGGTTATCCCAGCTGGTGCACTGATGACAGTAAGAAACAACAGTACATTGATTCCTTTCTTGACAAAAAAGGGGTGCAGTTACGCTCTGAACATATAGGAGAGAACCCTGCTAAGAGACAGATCTCCAAACTTTTCTTAAATTCTTTATGGGGAAAGTTTGCCCAGAAATCTAATTTACCATGTACCAGCATTATTAGCGATCCTGATGAACTGTTTCAACAAGTTTTGTTACCGTATTATGACGTTTCGATGTTGCATTTTATTGATGATGAAACCGCAACAATAGATTGGAAATATACAGAAGGGCACCACACCATCAACAAGAACACAAACATTTTATAGCCTGTTTTACCACAGCGTATGCCAGACTAGAGCTTTACTCTCCGCTGGACTGGCTGCAGGAAAGGTGTCTATCACAATACTGATTGTGTTATCTTTGTGCAGAGAGAAGGTGAGTGGAGTCCTCCTTTAGGTGATTACCTGGGGGAATTGACCAGTGAGATACCTGATGACACATCACTGAGTTTGTATCTGCCGGCCCAAAGACCTACGGATACAAACTCAACACCGGTAAAACTGTCTTAAAAGTGAAGGGAATAACATTAAATGTTGGTAATGCTCAATCTATTAATTTCAGCAGTCTAAAAGATCTTGTTCTGGACTACCAGCGTAATTCCGATTCTGAAACGCAGAAACGTATTATCGTCGAGCAGCCCGGCATTGTGAAAAATAAAAAGTTCTTGTCCGTTGAAACAAGACTTCTTCGAAAAACCCAAAAGTGTGTTTATACAAAGCGCAGACTATTAGACGATTTTACCACCGTGCCATTTGGATATTAATTGTGACTTGTGATGGACCCATGTCTACAACATCCATTCTCGTATATTCTAGCAGGCCCGTCTAATTCTGGAAAAAGTTACTTTGTAAAACAATTGTTACATAATATTGACACTCATTTTTCTCATAAACCTGATAATATTGTTTGGTTTTATTCCTGCTGGCAGAAACTATGATGAAATCTCTCTTTCTTTTCCCTTCATCAGATTTGTGGAGGGTCTGCCGCATACATTCATAGAGGATGAATTATTCCCTCCTGAAAAGGTAAATTTGACTATTGTTGATGATCTCATGGAGAGTGCTAGTGATAACTGCGAAATAGAAAAAGCATTTACCAAGTATGTCCACCACAGAAACCTCAGCTGTTGTGAGTTCATTTTCCCCTTCACCATTGAGGTCTGATGAACTCCCTCTTCTGGTGAAGGAAGGTAGTGAGGCTGATTACCAAGCACCTGAGCTGGATGATGATGACTGGGTGACGGGAATTGCTGACTGGATATAAGGCAGCCGACGCCCTTCTGCCTGGCTGGTGATTTCTCTGAGTGATTCTAGGAGACCAGTCTGATTCCTGCTCCTCAAAAGCTAAGTTTTCTGCTCTGCTTTTGGCATTTGTGTTTTGGTTTTGTTTTGCATTTTTTTTCTGGATTTCTGCCATTCCCTGCTGGGGTGAGCTGAATTCCTTTTTGCCTTTTTGCTCTGTCTTCAGAAAATACCTGAGTACTGATATTGTCTTTTTGAAGCCTAGTGTCTTCAGGGCTTTTTTTTCCCTGTCAGTATGTTGGTTCATGTTTTGATAGGGTTTTTGTGCGGATTGCAGACTGCAGCTTTTCTATCCTGTCCTATTTAGTTAGCTTGGGCCCCATCATTTGCTCAGCCTATCTTTCTATCTGTGTTAGTGTTTTTTCATCTTGCTTCACCGTCATTATATGTTGGGGGCTGCCTATTGCTTTGGGGTCTGCTCTGGGGCAGTTTAGATTTCCCTTTCTGTCTTTAGGCTATTTAGCTCTCTGGCTGTGATCGAGAGGTCTAGGGCACCGTAGGAACCCCCCACGGCTACTGCTAGTTGTTGTTGATAGGTTCAGGGGTCTGCAATCCGATAGCTGCCAACTTCTCTGGTTTTCTGGACTTAGCTAGTATTTCTGTTTTTGCCTCCTACGGTGACTCATTCATAACACTCAGCATTTTCTACCTGATAGAAAGCATATTTTGTCAAGGAAAGAAAAGCCGCATGATAAATTTAAACACAAAGTACATGGTCCTTTTTAATAACCCTCGGGATAAATTGCAAATTGTAACACTAGTGCGACAAATGTATCCAGGAAAAACATGCCATTTCTTAGAAGCTTTTGAGGATGTCACGCGGGTGCCTTATGGGTATTTGTTGCTAGACTTAAGAGCCGATACCCCTGAGGATCTTCGCTTGAGGACGGGCCTGTTTCCTCCAGTGTTACCGGCTGTGTATGTTCAAAAGATAAATACTTCTAAAAAGTGAATATTAAACAAAAACAGACATTCTACACAGCGACCATAGTGTTGTAAAAATGTCAGAGAGAATACGGCGAAAATCTATTTTGTGCAATGCGAGTCATGATTTAATTACAGCTATATTGAAGATTGCGTTAAACATCTTAAAAGGTCGAATCCCTCTGAAAGAGCGACAAAAAAATATACTAAAAAAGTGGCAAAAAGCTATAAAAACCATGAGTAATAAATCTCACAGCATAAAGAAAAAGAAGCAGCTACTAAAGCAGACTGGTGGCTTTATAGGTCCTCTTTAGGCTTTGCAATCCCAATAATAACAAGCCTGCTTACCAACAAATAATGGAACATACCGAGAAAATGTATCTTGTTCCCAAGCGGGAGCTAATCAAACTTCGGCCCCCTATTACAGACATTCGCCAGAGCGTTATCCAACGTCTTGATGGTGAAATTAGTGAGATTTTACAGCGTTGTGACATGCCGGATGACATGAAAATTAAAAAATATAGTGATGTACTGCAGAGATACTTGGTTCATGCTAAACAAGATGCTAAGGAACTATCAACTTTAAAGATCATTAACACTCCAGAATCTGATCACCAACAATTGTCAAATTCACCCGTTGACAAAAGTCCCACTGTCAATGAAATTGTAAGTCATGTAAATCCACGATATAAAAAGAATGCAGAACTTCTACTAAACAAGATGTTGCAAAACACAAATATTACATCGTGGAATGATAAAAGCGAGTTTATTTTCAAAGGAACTGTAATACCAGGCTGTAATATGCTGGATTTGATGCGTAACACAACTCAGAGCCATGCCCTAACTCTCAGGAATTTACCAAGGGGCTGGAATACATTTATGCACGCTATGGCAGAGTTAAATATGCCATCCACAGTTGTGGGTAATTCCACTACTAGAGCACATTTAGATAAATTAAAAATGTCCATGAATGAAACTGATGGCGCATATAATCCTCGAACCCTATCCACCCCCAGTCGGGCGATCTGTCCTTTACACTTCTCACCATTAGGTATCACACAAGGTCCACTGATGCCTAAAAAAAGTACTGTTCCGTTACTACAATCCATGTGGCTCACTATGTAACATCGGTTCTGTTCAATTGTAATGCATTAAATTATTATGTAAGAAATATGATGCATATATTTATAATATTAAATATACAAATTGTTATATATGAATGTAACGCTTTTAAATGTCAAATGTAATGCTTTATAAAAAAATTTTTTTAGATTGTTGTTCAATAAACACCATTATATTTTTCATAAAAATGGCATCTCTCATTTTTATCTACAATTCGAATAAAATGTTTCCTTTTATTAAAATATTGGCCATATAAATAATATGCCCAATGAATCGATACCAATTAAAGTATAAAAAGGCTATAAAAGGGTCCCTTTATTGGCCATATAAAAGTGTATCAAACACAGCCTTTTATATCAAACAATAGCGATTGATATAAAAGTGATTCAATCACAACTAGTGTTGAGCAATACCATCCGATACCCTAAAATATCGGATCGGATGGTATCGGCCCGATACGAAAATAGTATCGGGTATCGCCGATTCCGATACCAGAAGTCCCATTCAAGTCTATGGGACTTCCGGTATCGGAATAAGAAAAAGCCTTTTCTGTCCTTGCACAGCCTTTCGGGGGGGGTGTACGGGCCTGCTGGGGGTCTGTGCCGACTGCCCGGGGGTCTGTGCCGACTGCCCGGGGGTCTGTACCAGCCTGCCGGGGGGCTGTGCTGGCCTGCCGGTGGTCTGTGCCGACTGTCCGGGGGTCTGTGCAGGCTGCAGGGGTCTGTGCAGGCATCGTCCGATGGGACTACAAGTCCCATCGGGCGATGCCTGCTACCATGACGGTGATTGACACATTAGCCAATGATGGGACAGTAGTAGTCCCATCATCCGGCTAATGTGTTGAATGTAAAAAAATAAATAAATAAAAAAATACATACTACATACATACTACATGCTACATACATACTACATACATGCTACATACATGCAAGATACATACTACATACATGCTACATACATACAACATATATACTACATGCATGCAACATGCATACTACATATATACCACATATATACTACATATATACTACATGCATGCAACATACATATATATAACATATATGCTACATGCAACATGCATACTACATATATACTACATGCATGCAACATACATACATACCACATATACACTCACTGGCCACTTTATTAGGTACACCATGCTAGTAACGGGTTGGACCCCCTTTTGCCTTCAGAACTGCCTCAATTCTTCGTGGCAGAGATTCAACAAGGTGCTGGAAGCATTCCTCAGAGATTTTGGACCATATTGACATGATGGCATCACACAGTTGGCGCAGATTTGTCGGCTGCACATCCCTGATGCGAATCTCCCGTTCCACCACATCCCAAAGATGCTCTATTGGACTGAGATCTGGTGACTGAGGAGGCCATTTGAGTACAGTGAACTCATTGTCATGTTCAAGAAACCAATCTGAGATGATTCGAGCTTTATGACATGGCGCATTATCCTGCTGAAAGTAGCCATCAGATGCCTGTTATTAGCTGAGAGGAGTGGTACCCAGTGTGGTCTTCTGCTGCTGTAGCCCATCTGCCTCAAAGTTCGACGCACTGTGCGTTCAGAGATGCTCTTCTGCCTACCTTGGTTGTAACGGGTGGCAATTTGAGTCACTGTTGCCTTTCTATCAGCTCGAACCAGTCTGCCCATTCTCCTCTGACCTCTGGCATCAACAAGGCATTTCCGGCCACAGAACTGCCGCTCACTGGATTTTTTTTCTTTTTCGGACCATTCTCTGTAAACCCTAGAGATGGTTGTGCGTGAAAATCCCAGTAGATCAGCAGTTTCTGAAATACTCAGACCAGCCCTTCTGGCACCAACAATCATGCCACGTTCAAAGGCACTCAAATCACCTTTCTTCCCCATACTGATGCTCGGTTTGAACTGCAGGAGATTGTCTTGACCATGTCTACATGCCTAAATGCACTGAGTTGCCGCCATGTGATTGGCTGATTAGAAATTAAGTCTTAACACACAGTTGGACAGGTGTACCTAATAAAGTGGCCAGTGAGTGTATACCACATGCATGCAACATGCATACTACATATATACCACATATATACTACATATATACCACATGCATGGAACATACATATATACAACATATATACTACATGCAACATACATACTACATATATACTACATGCATGCAACATACATATATACTACATGCAACATGCATACTACATATATACTACATGCATGCTACATACATACATACTACATATATACCACATGCATGCAACATGCATACTACATATATACCACATATATATACTACATGCATACTACATATATGCAACATACATATATACAACATATATACTATATGCATGCAACATACATATATACAACATATATACTACATACAACATATATACTACATGCATGCAACATACATATATACTACATATATACTACATGCAAACTACATACATACTACATATATACCACATGCATGCAACATGCATACTACATTTCCTACGCAGCTTTTGCCATAAAGTGAGACTAGGGACTTTTTTTTACAGTGGCGGAGGAATACAGTGCGAAAGGATACCTACCTCCCGTCATTGGATTCCTGGAGCCCGTAGAGAACGGTAGCATAAGCTGATGCTGCTGTTCTCCACGCAAGATCATCGTGGGACACTCGTGGACTTCTGCGGATCAGGGGTAAGTATATTGGTGGTTTGTTATTTTAATATTTATTCCACAGATGACAATGGCTTCGGGGATCAAAGTGACAATGATGGTGAGTATGTACTCTATGTTATATGTACTGTATGTCTATATGTATGTATTACATGAATGTATTGTATGTAGCATATATGTTGCATGCATGTAGTATATATGTAGTATGCATGTTGCATGCATGTGGTATATATGTAGTATGTATGTATGTTGCATGCATGTAGTATATATGTAGTATATATGTAGTATGCATGTTGCATGCATGTGGTATATATGTAGTATGTGTGTAGTATGTATGTTGCATGTAGTATATATGTAGTATATATGTATGTTGCATGCATGTAGTATATATGTGGTATATATGTAGTATGCATGTAGTATATATGTTGTATATATGTATGTTGCATGCATGTGGTATATATGTAGTATGCATGTTGCATGCATGTAGTATATATGTTGTATATATGTATGTTGCATGCATGTGGTATATATGTAGAATGTATGTTGCATGTAGTATATATGTGGTATATATGTAGTATGCATCTATGTTGCATGTATGTAGTATATATGTAGTATGCATGTTGCATGCATGTAGTATATATGTAGTATATATGTAGTATGTATGTTGCATGTAGTATATATGTAGTATATATGTATGTTGCATGCATGCAGTATATATGTGGTATATATGTAGTATGCATGTAGCATATATGTTGTATATATGTATGTCGCATGCATGTGGTATATATGTAGTATGCATGTAGTATATATGTAGTATGTATGTAGTATATATGTATGTTGCATGCATGTAGTATATATGTGGTATATATGTAGTATGCATGTTGCATGCATGTAGTATATATGTTGTATGTATGTAGCATGTATGTAGTATGTATGTTGCATGTATGTAGCATGTATGTAGTATGTAATTTTTTATTTTTTTTTACATTCAACACATTAGCCGGATGATGGGACTACTACTGTCCCATCATTGGCTAATGTGTCAATCACTGTCATGGTAGCAGGCATCGCCCGATGGGACTTGTAGTCCCATCGTACGATGCCTGCACAGACCCCCGCAGCCTGCACAGACCCCCGGACAGTCAGCACAGACCAGCGGCAGGCCGGCACAGCCCCCCGGCAGGCCGGTACAGACCCCCGGACAGTCGGCACAGCCCCCCGGCAGGCCGGTACAGACCCCCGGACAGTCGGCACAGACCACCGGCACAGACCGCGCATCATGATGACGTCATTTTGGCAGCCAATCAGAGCCACAACAGTGGCTCATTGCATTATGGGAAATTCCGATTCCGATATCCGATATTGAAAAAATATCGGTACTCGGTATCGGAATTCCGATACAGCGAATATCGGCCGATACCCGATATTTGCAGTATTGGAATGCTCAACACTAATAACAACCCTTTTATTCTACTTTTATTCTACTTTATTTAAAGGCCTATAAAAGAGAAAATAATTGGACATATAAATATTTCGTCCTGATACCTTTTATATCAAATTTATAGCAAATTGATATAAAAGTATATCAAACACGACCCTTTTATAACAATTTGATATCAAATTGTATAAAAGGGGCAGGTTTGATACACTTTTATAGGGGCGTGGCACCTGTCAGATTTCTTTTTGACAAGTAATACAGCCCCCTTACTACTTGAGTTTTATGGTGATTAACCAAATCTGATTTCTGGTTAAAACATTTCCCACGTTCTGAACAGGAAAAAGGCTTCTCTCCTGTGTGAGTTCTCTGGTGTCTAACAAAATGTGATTTATGTGCAAAACATTTCCCACATTCTGAACAGGAAAAAGGCTTCTCCCCCGTGTGAGTTTTATGGTGATTAACCAAATCTGATTTCTGGATAAAACATTTCCCACATTCTGAACAGGAAAAAGGCTTCTCCCCTGTGTGAGTTCTATGGTGATTAACCAAATCTGATTTCTGGTTAAAACATTTCCCACATTCTGAACAGGAAAAAGGTTTCTCCCCTGTGTGAATTCTATGGTGATTAACCAAATCTGATTTCTGGTTAAAACATTTCCCACATTCTGAACAGGAAAAAGGCTTCTCCCCTGTGTGAGTTCTATGGTGATTAACCAAATCTGATTTCTGGTTAAAACATTTCCCACATTCTGAACAGGAAAAAGGCTTCTCCCCTGTGTGAGTTCTATGGTGATTAACCAAATTTGATTTCCGGTTAAAACATTTCCCACATTCTGAACAGGAAAAAGGCTTCTCCCCTGTGTGAGTTCTCTGATGTGTAACAAAATGTGATTTCTGTATAAAACATTTCCCACATTCTGAACAGGAAAAAGGCTTCTCCCCTGTGTGAGTTCTATGGTGATTAACCAAACCTGATTTCAGTGTAAAACATTTCCCACATTCTGAACAGGAAAAAGGCTTCTCCCCTGTGTGAGTTCTAAGGTGAATAATCAAATTTGATTTCCGGTTAAAACATTTCCCACATTCTGAACAGGAAAAAGGCTTCTCTCCTGTGTGTGTTCTCTGGTGAGTAACAAAATTTGATTTCTGTATAAAGCATTTCCCACATTCTGAACAGGAAAAAGACTTCTCCCCTGTGTGAGTTCTATGGTGATTAACCAAATCTGATTTCAGTGTAAAGCATTTCCCGCATTCTGAACAGGAAAAAGGCTTCTCCCCTGTGTGAGTTTTCTGGTGTGCAACAAAATGTGATTTCCATGTAAAACATTTCCCACATTCTGAACATGAGAATGACTCCTTTGCTTTAGGAGCAGTTTGTTTTTTATTGCCTCTTTTGTGACTTTGCGTTCCCTTATTACTCAGTAATGAATCAGAAGATGGGACCTGTTTCATAGGATCAGATTACAGATCTTTGCTGTGAATGGATGATGATATATCTGGAGTAACAGCAATCACTTCAGTTGTATCTTGTAGGATCTCAAGATCATCAGATTTAAAAATTGAAGATGTCAGCTGTCCCTCTGATCTCCTGGTACAGTCATCTGCTAAGATAAAAAACAATTATTACTTATTAATAAAATATCCTTGAGTTTTTAACATTTCTACTTAAACTGTCCATTAAATGGCAAGCTATGTAAAAAACTTTAATTATTTACCAAGACAATGACAGTTCACAGTCTAATAGAAAACCTTGTTGGATGAGCCAGTAGTGTGCGGTGTTCAACTGTTGGTTTATTCTGCCTCCCAAATATCGAATAAAAAGAAACCAATCAATGTTATGTAGGCGAAAATAATACCAATTCTCATCTCACAAAAAACAAGTCCCCACTCAGGTCCATCATCTGTCATTGGAAAAACAGAGGTTCCCGCACTATTAGTGGCTCAAAGGCTGTTGAAAAGCAACAAAGTTTCCATAAACCAATCCAGCAAAATCCGCTCTCACTTCGGAGTCTTGCAGTGCGCGCAAACAACATTTAGGATCCCTGTATTTAGCAATATTATAGTGAGAAGAACCCACTTAATTTGTGGTGTGTGTCTCCTGGAGCACAATCTGGGCACTATGTGCTGGGTAATAAAATGGCAAATGTGTAATTTTCACTCCAACATCCACTGCGTGTTAATTTCCAGAAAGTTGCTGTGGAGTCAAAATATTCACTCCTCCTACATACGTGGTTAAAATTGTTGGTACCCCTCATTTAATGACACAAAAACCTACAGTGGTCACAGAAATAACTTGAATCTGACATAAGTAATAATATATCAAAAATCTATGAAAATGAACAACTGAAAGTCAGACATTGCTTTTCATCCATGCTTCCACCGAATTTAAAAAAAATAAAACTCTTGAAATGGGCCTGGACAGAAATGATGGTACCCTTAAGTAAAATATTTTGTTGAACAACCTTTTGAGGCAATTGCTGAAATAAAATGATTCCTGTAACTGTTAATGAGACTTCTGCACCTCTCGACAGGTATTTTGGCCCACTCTTCAAGAGCAAACTGCTCCAGTTGTCTCATCTTTGAAAGTTGCCTTTTCCAGATGGCATGTTTCAGCTCTTTCCAAAGATGAACATTAGGATTTAGGTCAGAGCTCATAGAAGACCAATTCAGAATAGTCCAATGTTTTCCTCTTAGCCATTCTTGCATGTTTTTAGCTGTGTATTGTGTGTCATTATCCTGTTGCAAGACCCATGACCTGCGACTGAGACCAGCTTTCTTACACTGGGCAGCACATTTCTCTCTTGAATCCCTTGATAGTCTTGAGATTTCATTGTACCCTGCAGATTCTAGACACCCTGTGCCAGATGCAGCAAAGCAGCCCCAGAACGTAACAGATCCTCCTCCATGTTTCATAGTAGGGATATGATATGTGATATGTGATATGTGATATGCTTCATTTTTCCACCTGAGAACATAGAGCTGATGTGCCTTGCCATAAAGTTCCATTTTTGTCTTATCTGTCCATAGGACATTCTCCCAGAAGCTTTGTAGCTTGTCAACATGTAGTTTGGCAAATTCCAGTCTGTTTTTTATGATTTTTTTTCAACAATGGTGTCCTCCTTGGTCGTCTCCCATGAAGTCCACTTTGGCTCATACCACGATGGATGGTGTGATCTGACACTGATGTTCCTTGAGCTTGAAGTTCACCTTTAATCTGTTTACAAGTTTTTCTGGGCTATATTACCATTCATATTATCTGTCTCTTTGATTTGTCATCAATTTTCCTCCTGCGGCCACATCCAGGGAGGTTGGCTACAGTCCTATGGAGCTTATGGGTCGCCCTCCCAGGGCTGTGGGGTACTCGGTACCGGGCCGATTTCAGGGGGATGTGTCACAGCAGCAGTGACCCGGTCCGTGGCCCTGGGCGCCCAATAGTGGGGTGGTTGTTGTAGTGATTTATGTGAATAGTTTGTGACGCCACCTGTGGTGTTCGGCAAGTATGGTGTTAAGCCGACGCTGCATGCAGATCCTCTGGGACTGATGGTGTGTGCAGCATAGATGGAGCAGCTCCCCACAGGTGGAACTGTAGTCCCAGGGCAGTGTAGATGCTGGTGCCCAGATGTAGCAGGGCTGAGTGTGTTGGCTCAGGATGAATGGAGGACACCAGAGATTGTAGTTCCAAGGCTTTACTCACAGTCTGTAGTGCACCCAGGTGCCTGCCTCCGCACTGTGTCCTCTGGGTCAGAGACTCAGTCAACCTCCAGGCAAGATGGAATGCTCTCTTCCAACACTCCGCCAACATGTGCCTTCCTGAACGTCTCCTCTATCGTGCCTTTAATTGTGAAGTACTCCTGTCCTAAGTTACTCTGAAGTGCCTCTTGTCCCGGGTTCCTAAGACCCTTACTTGTATGACAGACAGCTGTAGCCTGATCAGGGATCCTCTACTCTGAGGTCCTGGCTCTCTGCATCCATGTTGCTGTTGTGTCCCAAGTCTATGATGGGAGTAGTGCATTTACAGCCCACTACTCCACCGATGACTGCTGCAGAACCATAAGTGTTCGTACAACCTCGGGGACCAGGCCCCGGCCTTGCGCTGGAACCTATAGGCTGGGTTCTCTCTCTCTATCCCACGTCCTCTCTGTTCCCTTCTATTTCGTTCCATACTTTATCCTTCTTTCTTATGGAAACTGCAGTTACAGGTCTACGTCTTTCTCCTTTCTTCCTTTCCCGTGCCAGCTGGCCCAGATCAATGGGGCAGCTGCAGCACTCCTTCCTCCATCCCTTCTTCCAGGGATTCTCACTCCTCTCTGAGTGACTCTCCTACTCCGCCTGCCCTCTTACCAGACTGACCTGAAATCCTACACTTTCCCCTTCTTTTGTATATCTAACTCCACCCATCTCCCAGCACATCTCGTGTTACGAAGCCAGGGACCACGAAAGGTGCTCTGCTACCTTACCAGCATAAAGCATGGATGAGTCTCTGCTGAACTATCCTGTGTGTGGGGTGCAGATGTGGAGTGTGGTTGAGAGCTCCCACCTTACCTGGATGGTGGGGTACCACAAATTAAGAGAAGGTGCAGTACCTCTGTGGCGACCAAGCCTCAGGGGTGCCACACTTACATTTCTGAATAATATGTGCAACTTTAGTCACAAGAATATGAAGCTGCTTGGAGATGGTCTTATAACTTTTACCTGTAATATGTTTGTCTATAATTTTCCTTCTAATCTCCTGGGACATCTCTCTTTTTCACTTCCTCTGGTCCATGTTGAGTGTGATACACACCATGTCACCAGACAGCACAGTGAGGATCTGTAGCCTCCTCTATACAGGCCACTCACTGATTCCAAGACTGTAGACACCTGTGATGCAAATTAGTGAACACCGCGATTTACACATTCTGTGAAAGCTTGATTGAAAAGCAATGTCTGACTTTCATTTGTTCATTTTCATAGATTTTTTATTTATTATTACTTTTGTCAGATTCAAGTTATTTCTGTGACCATTGTGGGTTATTCTGTCATTATACGAGGGGTACCAACACTTTTGACCACGTGTGTATAGATTATAACCATCAGTGAATTAATTTATAAAATGGAATCACTTTATGGGGATTTCTACCATTCTGGTTTTCTGTCATTTAGTTATATTAGGGCTTCTGCATATGGTGTGTCCAATCTCATCTGGGATCTGTTCCTGCTGTCCAGCTGGAGTAATCTGCTCCCTACTTCAGCCAATTGGAAAGTACCACACCCTACTAAAGTGCAAAGCACATGGCCGGAATCTGCCAGATACAGCGCTGTTCTCCTCTGGTTCAGTCCTCTGTGCTCAGCTTGCGGCTTGTGTATTTGTTTCCTGTTGTGACCGTGGCCCGTTTACTGACTACTCTTGTGTCTTCTGATTCTGTATTCTGTCCTTCTGGTTCTGACCCGGCTACCTGACTATTCTTCTTGCCATCTAACACCACAGAATAGCAGGTAACACCATGGTCCAAGCCTAGGGGTCCCAGTGTAAGTCCAGATCCATGTGAGGGTGTTAAAGGGCGATGAGCAAGGCAATCCTTGTGATGTGGAAAGCAGAGAAGATAGAGCCAAGCATGTTCATGGTGGACATCTTTTGAGCTGCCAGGTGACCATGAACAGTGCTCCCAATACATTGTGTCTGCAAACTATTCCAGCAAGATCTGCATTCAAATAGCTAAATGGCGCTCCTTCCCTTCTGAACACTGCCATGTGCCCAGACAATAGTGTACAACCGTATGTAGGGTATAGTGAGAAGCTGGAAAATAATTTGTAAGATCCATTTGTTTTCTATTATCCTTTGTGAATAATTTATCACCACATAAAGTGACACACGTCAGATATTAATAATGGGGCCTGATTAAGAACACAAAACTGGCTGCAGGAAGAGGTTAAATCAGAGGATTTTGGACACTACTGTAATCAAACACTGTGACTATAGACAATAACATCTACTGAAATGATCAAACTCCACAGTCTCCATTAGTAATAAATGAGCAGCTAGTGGTGAAACCTCTCTGGGTAATTAGGGTATGGGGCTCGGTGACGTCACAATCTAAACTATTGTAAGGTCCAATATTTTCTGTCAGATGAGTTTCACGAAGAAATATTACACATTTAAAGAGAACTGTGTATAATAGTGCAGAGCTGAGATGTCTTAAAGGGAACCTGTCAGCAGGATTGTGCTCAGTAACCTACAGACACTGTCAGGTCGGCGCCGTTATACTGATTACAATGATACCTGGTGATGAAATCCGTCTTGTGGTTGTTGTTTAATCTGTATTTGTAGTTTTCAGTTAATGATATTCCCGTGCTCTGGGGTGTGGCTGTGGGCAGCATGTGGGCGGGGCTTTATGTGGTGCTCTGATTACATATTCATCTATATTAGCTTATGACTGGTCGCTGATCCCTCACTGACCTGCCCCCATTATTACATAATGCATATAATAGTGTTGATATTATTGGTGATAATGCCTAAAATATTGTGGCTATTGTGAGGCTTAGAAAAAAAATTACATCCAGCAAAATGTCACCAGCGGCGCCAGCGCAGTAGCCTCTATCTCTTACTTATAGATACTACTGCGCAGGCGCCGCCATCACCGGTGACATTTTGCTGCATGTAATACAGATGAATATGTAATCAGAGTACCATATAGAGCACATATTTTTCTTCAAGCGATTTTCTATCTTATCAGCACATTCTACGTTCGCTGTCATTTGGCTTTATCGTTACAGATCTGGGCAGGTAACGGTCAGCGTCTTCTAATGTGAAGGAGAGAATGGCTAATTAAATCAATTATTAACCCTTATATAAGTCAGTTCACATATGGTGTAGCAAGATGGCGTCTGTGTCTTCAGACAACACCCTGGAAGGAATCCCTGGAATGCAGAAGCTGAGATACTGGATACCATATATGGAAGTGAAGCTGAAATGGACCTATCATAGACTGACACTGGTTACTCAGGAGATTATGTGACGCGCATTTCCTGTCTCTTTGTCTTGAGAATAAACTTCAGTTCTGTGCAAGCCTTTGCTGAGAAAGGAGTAGACATCTAACTCTGTGTTCAGTGTGACTCTTTAAGTGCGCACTCGGCCTATATTGGGTCAGGTACAAGCAATCATATAGATCTTGCTTTAAGGGATCACCCTCACACTAATACCAGGGGGTAGGTGGATCCTCCAGGTTGTAAGTTCTATAGAAAAGCGCTTTCACTGCCCAAAGTCATTTGAACAGTTTTGGGTGGAGGCAAAATGGTGATCATGGTAATACGGCCGGACTACACCATCGATAAAGCAGCCACAGCTGGTGACTGAGAGGAATCTGTGACTTCTCTGCATTCAGTGGTTACTACTCACCTGCGTAGTCATATGTGGGAATCTCCTCTTTACACCACTCATCACCCCTCACATATGTCTCTGTAGTATTAATATGGGTCAGATCTTCACCCTGAAACAAATATTGTAAAAGTCACCGACAGATGGAGAAGTCCCATCTATGATCAGCTCTAATCCTGCCATCTCCACCGTTCTCATTACACAAGTATAAAACATATAATCCTGGTGGATAAAACAAGACTGAGCACAAGACCTTCACAGCCGTCTACACATCATAGGGGAGATCTCCTGACACCTTCTCTCCATCTACCTGATGATCCTGAGGAGCACTGGGATCTTCTTGGTTACAGTCCTGTGGAAGAAGAGGACGGGGACATCTCTCTGGTGTTGTCCTCTTACTGGATAGATCTGGAGGAAACACATACAGGGACTGAATTCATTCTCTACATACAGATAATTATAGGCCGTGTGTATTTAGTCCTGTCTATTACCTGGTGATGTGAGGGGCTGGGGAACCTCCATTATGACGTTCTTGTACAGATCTCTTTGTCCTTCTAAATACTCCCACTCCTCCATGGAGAAATAGACAGCGACATCCTGACACCTTATAGGAACCTGACACATACAATGATACCGTCATCCCCCGATCCCTTCATAGTGTTACTGTATAATGTCCCAGCATTCCCAGCAGTGTCACCTCTCCAGTCAGCAGCTCAGTCATCTTGTAGGTGAGGTCTAGGATCTTCTGGTCATTGATGTCCTCATGGATCAGGGGGTGAGGTGGAGGCCCCGTGATTGGGCTCAGGGGTCCTCCACATCCCTCAGACACAGGGTTCTGACAGCGATCACTAGAGATCTTCACCACTGTGTAATCCTGGTTATGGAGAGACACATTAATAAATCTCACTACAGACATTCCCAGAGTCCTCACCTCTCCAGTTCTGTCCATCTGTTATTCCCATAGATAAGAATGATGTAATGTGACGTCATCAGAATCTCTCACCTTTCCAGTGAGACGGAAGAGGATCTCTAGGGTGAGGTGTAACATCCTCTCCGCCATCTTGTCTCTGTCCATAGCCATCCTTGATGGGTAAATCAGGAAAATTCTCTTCTGTAGAAGATCTTCACTGAGAGGATCCGATATTGTAGAGACCTGAATGAGAAGAAGATGATCCGATGTAACATCATAAGAATCCTGTGTAATAATACAATTACTGGAGATAATAAGGGAAACATATGAGGAGATTTATTATCTTACAGGGTTTAGTTTTCTCCCCTGACATCTACTAATAAAACCTATATATTTAGGCCACAGACAACAAGCAGTTTCCTCCTCGGAGTCGGCAGCTGAACACGTTCCTCATAGACTCATCTTCCATAACGCTAATTCTCGTCTCATTACCGACACTGGAATCGGCATTAGCAATACTGCAGGAGATATTCATTACACGCGACATGAGAAATAACTCCTTCATGATGAGGACGACATCTTCATCTTCTACTGCGGCTCTAGAGACAGATGTGGCCAGAGTCGGTCACTGCCTCCATCCCCACCGGCCGTCTATATGAAGGTTTCCCGTGTTCCCCGCACTGGAATCTTCTCTCCCGTTAGATCTCAGCTCTGAGTCTCACACAGAAGTTTGAGGCTTTTCTGGAAGAACAGGACAGGAGAGATCTGAGGCCGATGTCTCCATGTACAGGGTTTCCCCTCGGGATAAGAGGCTTTTCTATCCCTTTCCCCCAATTAGAGGGGACACCTGTGGATATCGGGGTCTTTACCGGCTGCAGTCCTGGGGGGATTTACTCGGTAACGTGGACGTTGGACAAACGTCACCATCAATTCCCATCAGAGTGAAGGAACATCGCTCCTCTATTCAGCTCTATGGATCCGGGATGAAATCCACTGCGGCCCCTGCAAGAAAAGAGCGAAGTCTGGTGAGACCCCCGAGGCCGGAGATTTCTACAGCTGCTCTGTGCGCACAGGACCTGTGATGAGGTCACAGGAGGGGAGGAGTCAGGGGTCACATGATCAGGAGCCTCAGTGTGGGCAGGACTCTGCTGTGCTGGTTGTCATGGTGCTGGATGAGGGGAAGTTTCTGTGTGGGGTCAGGAGGGGTTTACAGGGTGGATGTAGCAGAGCCGTGTGTGTACGAGGTGTACGGAGCGGAGCTGTGTGTGTACAAGGTGTACGGTGCGGAGCCGTGTGTGTACGAGGTGTACGGAGCAGAGCCGTGTGTGTACGAGGTGTATGGAGCAGAGCCCTGTGTGTGCGAGGTGTACGGAGCGGAGCCGCGTGTGTACGAGGTGTATGGAGCGGAGCCCTGTGTGTACGAGGTGTACGGAGCGGAGCCGTGCGTGTACGAGGTGTACGGAGCGGAGCCATGTGTGTACGAGGTGTACGGAGCGGAGCCGCGTGTGTGCGAGGTGTACGGAGCGGAGCCGCGTGTGTACGAGGTGTATGGAGCGGAGCCCTGTGTGTACGAGGTGTACGGAGCGGAGCCGTGCGTGTACGAGGTGTACGGAGCGGAGCCATGTGTGTACGAGGTGTACGGAGCGGAGCCGCGTGTGTACGAGGTATACGGAGCGGAGCCCTGTGTGTACGAGGTGTACGGAGCGGAGCCGTGTGTGTACGAGGTGTACGGAGCGGAGCCATGTGTGTACGAGGTGTACGGAGCGGAGCCGCGTGTGTACGAGGTGTACGGAGCGGAGCCGTGTGTGTACGAGGTGTACGGAGCCGAGCCGCGTGTGTACGAGGTGTACGGAGCGGAGCCGCGTGTGTACGAGGTGTACGGAGCGGAGCCGTGTGTGTACGAGGTGTACGGAGCGGAGCCGTGTGTGCGAGGTGTACGGAGCGGAGCCGTGTGTGTACGAGGTGTACGGAGCCGAGCCGCGTGTGTACGAGGTGTACGGAGCGGAGCCGCGTGTGTACGAGGTGTACGGAGCGGAGCCGTGTGTGTACGAGGTGTACAGAGCGGAGCCGTGTGTGCGAGGTGTACGGAGCGGAGCCGTGTGTGTACGAGGTGTACGGAGCGGAGCCGTGTGTGTACGAGGTGTACGGAGTGGAGCCCTGTGTGTACGAGGTGTACGGAGCGGAGCTGTGTGTGTACGAGGTGTACGGAGCGGAGCCATGTGTGTACGAGGTGTACGGAGCGGAGCCATGTGTGTACGAGGTGTACGGAGCGGAGCCGTGTGTGTACGAGGTGTACAGAGCGGAGCCGTGTGTGCGAGGTGTACGGAGCGGAGCCCTGTGTGTACGAGGTGTACGGAGCGGATCTGTGTGTGTATGAGGTGTACGGAGCGGAGCCGTGTGTGTACGAGGTGTACGGAGCAGATCTGTGTGTGTACGAGGTGTATGGAGCGGAGCCGTGTGTGTACGAGGTGTACGGAGCGGAGCCGTGTGTGTACAAGGTGTACGGAGCGGATCTGTGTGTGTACGAGGTGTATGGAGCGGAGCTGTGTGTGTACGAGGTGTACGGAGCAGAGCCGTGTGTGTACGAGGTGTACGGAGCAGAGCCGTGTGTGTACGAGGTGCACGGAGCGGAGCCGCGTGTGTACGAGGTGTACAGAGCGGATCTGTGTGTGTACGAGGTGTATGGAGCGGAGCTGTGTGTGTACGAGGTGTACGGAGCAGAGCCGTGTGTGTACGAGGTGTACGGAGCGGAGCCGTGTGTGTACGAGGTGTACGGAGCGGAGCCGTGTGTGTACGTGTGAATTTCTGTGCAATAACTAATTTCCCTTTATCCCCACTTTTCAATTTGTGTTAAAACTACCGTAGTTTTAGGACTATAAGACGCTTGAGGAAAATGGGGGGGTGAGTCTTATAGTCTGGATGTACCGGCTCTGGATGTGGTGGGAAGGTGGGGGAACGGCAGATGGTCACAGGAGGCTGGAGCCGGTGGCTGCGGCAAACTCGTGTTCCCGCTGCTAAAGAGAAATTAATATTCACTGCATTCCATGCCCATGGGCTTGGAGGACAATGAATATTCATTTCTCTTTAATAATAGTGTCTTGATCTGATTACCCCCCCCAAACCCAGTCCTGGTATGCATGGCCCCATCCTTATAATTGGCCCACACCCCCATCCCCATCCTGGTATGCATGGCTGTTGTGAACACTTGTGACCTGGCTTCTGAGTTTGGGCTCCCTCTGGTGGTTGCTGCAGGTAATGGAGCTGGTCGGGTTGACAAAAGTCAATCACCTGAAGATGATGATTGGAGGTCAGGTGTTACAGACTGGGAAGATTTAAGTGAGCAACCTTCCCTCAATTGTTGCTGGTGATTTGGTTTCTTCCTGTGCATTTGGAAGTCTGCCTGCCCCCTGCTTGATCCTGCATCGTTCAGATAAGTCATTTGTTTGCTGGAATCTTTTTGCATTTGATCCAGTTTTTGCCTTTCTCTGATTTCTGCTTTGCAGGTGTTAGTTCAGCCTTGTTCCCTGCGGGGACCTGTGCTGGACCCTGTTGTGAACTCATTTTCTGGTCTATCAGTTGTGAGTTCTCCTTCCGGGCTCCCTCTGGTGGTAACAGGAGGTAGTGAGGTTGATTTAATTAGTAGAGATCTGCCACCTCATGATGAGGATAACGATTGGATCTCTGGAATCTCAGACTGTATTTAAGACAGCCGACGCCCTATTCTGGTGCTGGTGATTCCTTCTGGCTTTTCAGGTTTTGGTTTTCAGCTCTGTTCCAGTCATCTCAAGCTAAGTGTTTCTGCTAATGTTCACACTTGATTTTGTTTGTCTATTCAGTTTTTTGTGTGGTCAGCCAGCCCCGGCTGGGGCTGTGCTGAATTTCCACTCTTGTTTATCTGTATTTGCCAATTTGCTTTTTGTCCCTTATTAGATTGGCCTCTTTTTTGCTCTGTCTCAGAATATTTCAGAGTGCTGATTGTTGTGAGTTGATTTTTCCCTTCACCATTGAGGTCTGATGAACTCCCTCCTCTAGTGAAGGAAGGTAGTGAGACTGATTACCAAACACCTGGGCAGCTAGATGATGACTGGGTGGCTGGAATTGAGGACTGGATATAAGGCTGCCGACGCCCTTCTTCCTGGCTGGTGATTTTCCTGCTGGATTCTTGGAGACCAGTCTGATTCCTGCATCTCAAAGCTAAGTTTTTTCTGCTCTGCTTTGTACTCTTCAATTTTGTTTTTTGTTTTGCCTTGTTTTTTGGGAGTTCTGCCATCCCCGGCCAGGGGTGAGCTGAATTCCATTTTTGTCTCTGATCTGTTGATATTTTGTTCTGTCTTCAGAATATACCTGAGTGCTGATATAGTCTTTTGAAGCCTAGCGACTTCAGGGCCTGTTTTTCCTATCAGTCGGTTGGCTCATTTTGATAGGGTTTTTGCAGATGGCAGACAGCAGCTTTCCTATCCTGTCCAATGTAGTTAGCTTGGGCCCCATCATTTGCTCAACCTATCTTTCTATCTGTGTTAGTGTTTTCATCTTGCTTCACCGTCATTATATGTTGGGGGCTGCCTATTGCTTTGGGGTCTGCTCTGGGGCAGTTTAGTTTTTCCCCTTTCTGTCTTTAGGCTATATAGTTCTCCGGCTGTGATCGAGGGGTCTAGGGCACCGTAGGAACCCCCCACGGCTACTGCTAGTTGTTGTGGATAGGTTCAGGGGTCTGCAATCCGATACCTGCCAACCTCTCTGGTTTTTCTGGACTTAGCTGGTATTTTGTTTTTTTCCTCCTTCGGTGACTCATGATAACAGCTGATATAGTGGGAGAAGTCTAGTGTCTTCAGGGTTAATTTTATCAGAAGTGTTGGACATTATTTTGTAGGGTTTTTGGGCAGATTGCAGACAGTCTTTCCTTTCCTGTCCTTTCTAGTTAGTTTGGGTCCCATCGTTTGCTCAACCTATTTTCCTGCCTGTGTTTGTGTTTTCATCTTGTTTCACCGTCAATACATGTGTGGGGGCTGTCTATTCCTTTGGGGTCTGCTCTGGGGCAGTTAGTTTTCCCCTTTTCTTGCTTTAGGCTTATTTAGTCCTCCGGCTGTGACGAGGCATCTAGATTCATCGTAGGAACGCTCCACGGCTGCTGCTAGTTGTGTGGTTAGGGTCAGGGGTCTGCAATCTGCATAGTTACCAAAGTCTTTGGTTATCTGTGACTTAGCTTGTTTAGTTTTCCTCCTCGGTGACCCATTCATAACAGGACCTTGTTCCATATGCCACAGCTCATATCAGTGTGTTCAGTATTGCTAATCCCCTGCTATGTCAGTATCTTTTGTTTTGCTTCCAGTTCACACCAGAATTCTGATCTAGTGGGGGACAAGTCGTGTGGCCTCAGTATTTTTGCATATCATACGTGTTGGATTTTTCTTAGGGTTTTTGCGTGATTGCAGACAGTATCTTTCTTGTCCTGTTCTATCTAGATAGTTTGGGCCCCATCATTTGCTTACTCTATTTTCTACCTGTGTTTTGTGCCTCATCTTTTCTCATCGGCAATATATGTTCGGGGCTATCTATTCCTTTGGGGTTCTACTCCGGGGCAGTTTAGCTTTCCCCTTTCTTGCTTTAGGCTTAGTTAATTCTTTGGCTGTGCCGAGGCATCTAGGGCCTCGTAGGTACGTCCCATGGCTAATTCTAGTTGTGTTGTCAGTTTTGGGGTCTGCAATCTTGCAATCTTCTTAGTTACCAACCTTTCTGGTTATCTGGTTGCCTAGCCTATTCCCCAGCTATCCTGCTCGGTTACCTAATCATAACACATGGCCCCATCAGAAAACATTAAAAATGCAAACCATTACACTTACCTACCCCGCGCTTCCTCACAGCGTCCTGCTTCGGTGCTAGCAACTGCTATATGCTTGTAAGCAGCACTTGGCAGGGACGTCATGTGCTGCTCACAAGCAGAGCACAGATGCCAGGACTGTGCACGCAAAGGGCAGTGAGTATTCATTGCTCTTCAGTAGCGCACAGTGTCAGCAACTAGCTTCCTGCTGCTACCAGTGGTCACATGTGCCGTTACTTAAGAGAAATGAATATTCATGAATACGCACTGTTCCCAGCGCTGCTTACAAGCATAAAGCAGTTACTGGCACCGGAGCAAGAGGCTGCAAGGGAGCACCGGGTAGGTAAGTGTAATGGTTTGTTTTTTACTGTTTTCTGATAGGGCCATGCATACCAGGATAGGAATGGGGGTGGGGGCCACTTATAGGTATGGGACCCTGCATACCAGGACAAGATGGGGCTGTAGGTTACCAGCAGGTGCGTTGGATGCAGTGACGAGCAGGGGGCAGAGCAAGTGTTAACGGGTGTCTTTTTATAACCAGAGAAAAAGATAACAATGCTTTCCCCATGCAGGGAGTTAATATATACAAGATGCACAAAAGTTTTGCGCGGACAAGTATGTGGAAGTTCAGTATTATGCAGTGACAGCTTGACTTCACCTGTCAACAATGGTAACAACGAAAAAAGAATTGCTAATGACGGGAGAGGAAAAAACAGTAGGGTTCAACTTATCAGACTCTGTCGTCCGAAGGGAGGTGGTTGAAAGATTCCACGATGGCGCCACAGATGGCGCGTCACGTTGAGGAAGCGGTCCTGGATGAACCGGAGGCACTCTCTCTTAGCGGTGAAGAAGAGTCCAGGACCTTTTGGTGGGCTGCTGTATGTCCAGGTACCGGTGGCTGTTGTTTCGGCAGATGAGGTGGAGGCTTCTGGTATCAAGGCTGCAGCCGCGGATGTAAAGTCAAAGTCTCCGACGGGAGCCGTGAACTCTACACTGTCTGCTGTCAAGCGTTGCACAGTACGGTCAGCGCTTGCTGCCTGCGGTCATGTAGGGTCGGCGTCCGGCAGCGGTAAGCGGTCACTGGTGCTGTTGCTGGATATTGGGGGGTGCGCACACAAGCGCAGTCTGTCGTCAGTAGTGTTACCTGCTGGGAGGGAGCAAACTTTCCTCTGCTGCACCTCCTGTCTTCCCACCAGAAACCCCAGGTTCCGGCACACCCCCCTTTTTATATCAGACACACCCTTTGCAGCAGAGGTCACAGGTCTGTCCCGGTCAGGTTCTCTGTCCCCCTGCCACACTAGTGGCAGTTCCAATGGTTACGGCCCACAGACACTGTTGCCTTTATTGTTCTGGTCCTTCCTCCTACAGGGCCATGCATACCAGGATAAGGATGGGGCCATGCATACCAGGATAGGGCTGATGGGACCATGCATACCAGGACGAGATAGGGGACCCTGCATACCAGGATAGGGATGGGACCATGTATACTAGGACAAGATGGGACCATGTATACTAGGACGAGATGGTGGCCCTGCATACCAGGATGAGATGGGGGCCCTGCATACCAGGATGAGATGGGGCCCTGCATAGCAGGATAGGGATGATGGGGCCATGCATACCAGGATAGAGATGAGGTGGCATGCATACTAGGATTAGATGGGGGGCCCTGCATACCAGGATGGGGATGGGACCATGCACACCAGGATAGGGATGAGGGATACATGCATACGAGGATGGGGATGGGGCCAATCATACCACTATAGGGATGAGGGATCCATGCATGCCAGGATAGGGATAAGGTGGCCTTGCATACCAGGGTAGGGATGAGGGGGCCAAGTGTATCAGAATGGGGAGGAGGGGACCATATATACCAGGATAGGGGATATTAAGTACAGAATTGACCACATTTTTTGATTCAATTTGTTTTTCCTAATTTTCTCCTCTAAAACCTAGGTGCGTGTTATGGTGCAAAAAATACGGTAAGTGTGAATTTTCTGTACAATAACAGAGTTTCCCTTTAGCCTGAAATTTCAATTTCTTTTAAAACCAACTAACTTCAAGGAGGATTGTGATAATCTCCAGGACAAACATTCCACCTGTGCCATGATATATCTCTAAGCTGTGCGTGGCTGATGGCTGTAATATACATTTATCCACACCTGCAGGAGATGTGTTGGCTCCAGCCCTGGTGTCATAGATTTACTAAACGTCATGAATTCCATTATGTTTTCCATCCTAAGGAATTCAGATAACTACACAATCTCTCCTGAAATGGGGGCGCTAATACTTTCTCTACTCTTCTGGTCAGGACTCACAGTGGCTCCAATGGTCCACCATAAATGAGTGCAACTTGTACATATGTTGTTGTTGGGGATGTAACATAATTTTTTATTCTGCGTCTTTTTTTAACCTGTTCATTCTGTATGATAGTTTGATTGTGGTGGGATCGGCCTTCCTGCCTAATGTGAGTCTGTAACTCCCTGATAGTCTTGAAAAAAATCTCTCCATTGCTGCTTTCAAATGCCTAAGATCTAAATTTAAAGGGAGCCTGTCAGCAGGATTGTGCACAGTAACCTACAGACACTGTCAGGTCAGCGCCGTTATACTGATTACAATGATACCTGGTGATGAAATCCGTCTTGTGGTTGTTGTTTAATCTGTATTTGTAGTTTTCAGTTAATGAGATTCTCGTGCTCTGGGGAGGGGGTGTGGGCGGGGCTTTATGTGGTGCTCTGATTACATATTCATCTGTATTGGCTTATGACAGGTCGCTGATCCCTCACTGACCTGCCCCCATTATTACATAATGCATATAATAATGTTGATATTATTCTTGACAATGCCTATAATATTGTGGCTATTGTGAGGCTTAGAAAATAAAAATTTACAAATGACACTGGCGGCACCTGTCCAGTAGCATCTATCTCTTACTTATAGATGGTTCTGTGCAGGCGCTGCCATTTTTCTGGATGTAATTTTTTATGTAAAATAGGGGGCAGGTCACTGAAGGAATTAGTGTCATAAGCCAATACAGATGAATATGTACACAGAGCACCACATAAAGCCCCGCCCACAGCCCCGCCCCAGAGCCACTCCCACAACCCCACCCTGAAGCACGAGAATCTCATTAACTGAAAACTACAAATATAGATTCAACAGTAACCTGCCCGCAGCTGCCCAGAAAAGATACATCTATTAGATGCGCCAACTCCGACGCTTCTCCTGGGTCTTCCCACTTGTCCTGTAGCGGTGGCAAGTGGGGTTCATATTTGTATATTTGTGTGGTTGATGTCACCCTCTTATTGTCAGGTGACATCAAGCCCACGGCTTAGTAATGGAAAGGTGTCTATCCATTACAAACCCCATAGTTACATGGTAAATAAAGACACAGCCAGAATAAAGTCTTTTATTAGAAATAAAACAAAACAGTTTTCCTTTTTCAGAAATAACAAACACAGTTATACTCACCAACACCTAAGTGGTAAGAGCCGGGCAAAGCGCCAGAATTGGTGCATCTAATAGATGCCTTTTCTGGGCAGCTGTGGGCTGTTATTTTTAGGCAGGGGGTCAATATCCATGGCCCCTTACAAGCCTGAGAATACCAGCCCTCCAGTTGTCAGCTTTAGCAAGGTTGGTTGTCAAAAATGGAGGGGAACTCCACGCTGTTTTTTAAATTATTTATTCTTGATAACCAGCCTTGCTGAAGCTAACAGCTGAGGGTTGCAGCCCCCAGTTGTGAGTTTTGCCAGAGAGGTTATAGAAAATACAGGGGAACCCACACCATTTTTTTCATTCATTTATTTAGTTATAGCGCAGGCGGCGGGTGAGGAATACTCCCGTCATCCACTCCTGATGTCACTGTACTTAGGAGCAGCAGGTGTAGGTTGATGGGAGTAATAGTCCCAAAAGCCGCCACCTGCTGTCATAATTCTGACTTTAATATAACTCTCATCATTCTCCCCGCCGGCAGAGCAGAGGAGAATGATGAGAGCGTCTTCAGCACCCGCCACCGGGGAACAGCGCTTACTGTACCGCTTCTTCCATGTGGCCATCCATGTGGTACTGATGCTGTACACGGGTGGCACACGGTTGTCACACATGTGCCACAAGTATTACACAAATGGACATCTCTGGTACCATTTTTTACGGTACCGGAAATATCAGGACGTGTGAAACCGGCCTTATACACAGTTCTCTTTAAATGCCTAATATTTCTTCTTGAAACTCATCTGACAGAAAATATTATTGGCGCTTACGATAGTATAGATTGTGAAGTCTCCGAGACCCATACTCTAATTACACCAGAGAGGTTTCACCACTAGTTACTCATTTATTACTGGTGGAGTTTGATCATTTCAGTAGTTCCTAATCAGGCCCCATTATTAATATCTGACGTGTGTCACTTTATGTGGTGGTAAGTTTGGAATTCTTCACAAAGGATAATAGGAAACAAATTGATCTTACAAATTATTTTCCAGCTTCGCACTATACCCTACATACGGTTGTACACTACTGTCTGGGCACATGGCAGTGTTCAGAAGGGAAGGAGTGCCATTTAGCTATTTGAATGCAGATCTTGCTGGAATAATTTGCAGACACAATGTATTGGGAGCACTGTTCATGGTCACCTGGCAGCTCAAAAGATGTCCACCATGAACATGCTTGGCTCTATCTTCTCTGCTTTCCATATCCCAAGGATTGCCTTGCTCATCGCCCTTTAACACCCTTACATGGAATCTGGACTTACACTGGGACCCCTAGGCTTGGACCATGGTGTTACCTGCTATTCTGTGGTGTTAGATGGCAAGAAGAATAGTCAGGTAGCCGGGTCAGAACTAGAAGGACAGAATACAGAATCAGAAGACACAAGAGTAGTCAGTAAACGGGCCACGGTCACAACAGGAAATAAATACACAAGCCGCAAGCTGAGCACAGAGGACTGAACCAGAGGAGAACAGCGCTGTATCTGGCAGATTCCGGCCATGTGCTTTGTGCTTTAGTAGGGTGTGGTACTTTCCAATTGGCTGAAGTAGGGAGCAGATTACTCCAGCTGGACAGCAGGAACAGATCCCAGATGAGATTGGACACACCATATGCAGAAACCCTAATATAACTAAATGACAGAAAACCAGAATAGTCGAAATCCCTATAAAGTGATTCCATGTTATTAATTAATTCACTGAGGGTTATAATCCTTAGGAGGAGTGAATATTGTGACTCCACAGCCACTTTCCAGAAATTAACACGCAATGGATGTTGGAGAGTGAAAATTACACATTTGCCATTTTCTTACCCAGCACATAGTGCCCAGATTGTGCTCCAGGAGACACCACAAATTAAGTGGATTCTTCTCACTATAGTATTGCTAAATACAGGGATGCTAAATGTTGTTTGCGCACACTGCAAGACTCCGAAGTGAGAGCGGATGTTGCTGGATTGGTTTATAGAAACCTTGTTGCTTTTCAGCAGCCTTTGAGCCACTAATAGTGTGGGAACCTCTGTTTTTCCATTGACAGATGATGGACCTGAGTGAGGACTTGTTTTTTGTGAGATGAGAAGTGGTATTATTTTCGCCTACATAACATTGATTGGTTTCTTTTAATTCGATATTTGGGAGGCAGAATGAACAAACAGTTGAACACCACACACTACTGGCTCATCCAACAAGGTTTTCTATTAAGGCCCTTTTACATTTGGCGATGCACCAGCGATCCGACCAGCGATCCGACCCGGTCAGGATCGCTGGTGCATCGCTAGTGAGCTGTCACACAGGCAGACCTCACAGCGATGCAGCAGCGACGCAGTGCACGATACTCACCTTTCAGACACAGCGATCCTGACGTCCTCCCGCCCGCCTCCACGCGTCGCTCGTCGTCACAGCAGGAAGCCCCAGCAGGAAGCTGACGACGAGAAATGGAGCCGCCCGATCTCGCGCGATCAGCGATGGACAGCGGGGGAGCCGGTCGGAGGTAAGTATCACACATAGCGATATCGCTAGCAATATCGCTATAACGTCACAAAATCAGTGACGTTATAGCAATATTGTTAGCGATACTGCTATGTGTAAAACCCCCTTTAGACTGTGAACTGTCATTGTCTTGGTAAATAATTAAAGCTTTTACATAAACTGTCCATAAAAATGGCAAGCTAAGTAGAAATGTTCAAAATTATAAAACTCAAGGATATTTTATTAATAAATAATAATTGTTTTTTATCTTAGCAGATGACTGTACCAGGAGATCAGAGGGACAGCTGACATCTTCAACTTTTAAATCTGATGATCTTGAGATCCTACAAGATACAACTGAAGTGATTGCTGTTACTCCAGATATATCATCATCCATTCACAGCAAAGATCTGTCATCTGGTCCTATGAAACAGGTCCCAAAAGAGGCATTAAAAGAGGCATTAAAAAACAAACTGCTCCTAAAGCAAAAAAGCGTTTTTCATGTTCAGAATGTGGGAAATGTTTTAACAAGAAATCACATTTTGTTACGCACCAAAGAACTCACACAGGAGAGAAGCCTTTTTCCTGTTCAGAATGTGGGAAATGTTTTGCACATAAATCACTGCTTGTTACTCACCATAGAACTCACACAAGGGAGAAGCCTTTTTCCTGTTCAGAATGTGGGAAATGTTTTGCACATAAATCACTGCTTGTTACTCACCATAGAACTCACACAGGGGAGAAACCATTTTCATGTTCAAAATGTGGGAAATGTTTTAGCAGAAAATCATATTGTGTTAAGCACCAGAGAACTCACACAGGGGAGAAGACTTCTTCCTCTTCAGAATGTGGGAAATACTTTAACCAGAAAGCGCTTCTTGATCGCCATCAGATCAGTCACACAGAGGAGAAGCCTTTTTCATTTTCATAATGTGGGAAATATTTTACTTGGAAATCAACTGTTAATAAACATCAGAGATGTCACATAGGGGAGAAGACTTTTTTATGTTCATAATGTTCGAATAGTTTTAACCAAAATTGAATCTTCTTAAATGGATTGTCTCTTGTCATTCCTCATGTTTGCTGACAAAAGGATAAAACTAAAGTTTATTAATTCCAAATATAAAACTATATCCATAATTCACCCCCTGAAGGTTAGTCAGAAAGTGAGTAATAGAAAAAACATAACCCACGTCTCAGTATATAGGGTGAGGTGACGTATACACACTCTCCAAGCCTTTCATTTCTACGGGTTTCATCGTCCTCACCAAAGACGACTCATCAGTAGAATATTTAATATTGATCTATACTCAAGCGAGACTAAACGAAAAAAAAACAACCTAAAATCATGTATCATGTTATTCAAAACAGTTGGAAAACTAGCCCCATATTGGCAGATACCAGACCTCAATCTATATACTTCGGAAGTTTATAAGCCTCTCCAGTGTCAGGAATAGATAGTATGATTTTGAATTTACCTAATGACTGCAATGAAACAATTTAATAATTTAAAGGGGTGTGAATACTTTCCATACCCGCTGTATCAGTAAAAATAACTCATCTTTATTAGGTAAAGTATAAAAGAATTGCGCCATTTTCCGATACCCGTTGTGTCTCCATTTTTCATGATGTCGGATTGGGTGAAGGCTTATTTTTTGTGTGCCGAGCTGACATTTTTAATTGGATACCATTTTGGTGCAGATACGATCTTTTGGTCATCCTTTATTGCTTTTTAATGTTGCGGCGATGAAAAAAAAGTAATTGTGGCGTTTTGACATTTTTTCTCTTTACGACATTTAGCGATCAGGTTAATTCTCATTTATGATTCTGTACAAAAGAGAAAAAAGTGATGGCACTCACCGTTCTGTCATGAAAATTCTTTATTGATTAAAAGGCATTGGCACGGGAGGAACGTACAGAGAGGACCGTTGACGCGCAAGTGCATGAAATGGCCACCGTCCACTCTCTGTACGTTCCTCCTGTGCCAATGCCTTTTAATCAATAAAGAATTTTCATGACAGAACGGTGAGTGCCATCACTTTTTTTCTCTTTTGTACATAATCAGATTACATGTTTGCTTCTCTGGATTGAGCACCCGTTCGGATGGTAGTTTGGCGGTCGGTCCAGGTGTGTGATTTTGGACTTGAATAGCAGTCATGAAACTGCTTAGAGGTTAAGGAGCAGTGCCGAATCTTCTGTCTTTCTATGTATTTAATTCTCTTTTATATTGATAGATCAGGCGATTGTGAACGCGGCTATAACAAATACGTGTGTGTTTGATTTTTTTATTGTTTTATTTTGAAAGGGAGGTGATTTGAACTTTTATATTTTTTAAAATATTTTTTAAACTTTTTTTTTTTTACTTTTGGCATTGTGAAGATATACAGCATTGTATCTTAATTAACCAGACGACTATTTTTTAGCAAACGAAGAATAGAATGTTATCTGTATGTTGGCTTTAACCCTTTCACGACCTTTGACGCCACGTAGGCGTCATGAAAAGTCGTGCCAGAACGACCCATGACGCCTATGTGGCATCATGATTTTAAAGCCCCCCTACGGGTCGGGTGACCTAGGTCACTGAAAGGTCACCCGACCCGCAGATACAGGGGGCTTTGTTCTTCACCACAGGGGGCGTGGCTTCGCCCCCACATGGCTACGATCGCTCTGATTGGCTGTTAAAAGTGAAACAGCCAATCAGAGCGATAGTAATATTTCATCAATGAAAATTGATGAAATATTACAGTCCAGCCATGGCCGATACTGCAGTAGCATCGGACATGGTTGGAGACCGTGATCCGACCCCCCCCACGGCTCACGGGGCCGATCGGCCCCCGATACCGACTGACGGCGGCAATGTGCCGCCGCCATCATTATCGGCTCCCCTCCCCTTCTCTGTGTTCCCCCCACCTTCCGACCCCCCCGGTACCTCCGATGTCCCTCTCCGCCTCCCGGTGTCCCGCGGTCCCGGACCATGGGCGCCGCCATCTTGAAAATGGCGGGCGCATGCGCAGTCCGCCCGCCGGCTGAAATTTCCCTTCATTCTATTTTGATCACTGTGATAAACTCTCAAAGTGGTCAAAATAGAATGAAAAGTAAATCCCCCGTTTATCACCCCCATAGGCAGGATCAACTAATAAAATAAAGAAATTATTTTTATTTTTATATTAGGGTTAGGGTTAGGGTTGGAAAGAGGGCTAGGGTTGGAAAGAGGGTTAGGGTTAGGGTTGGAAAGAGGGTTAGGGTTGGAAATAGGGTTAGGGTTGGAAATAGGGTTAGGGTTGGAATTAGGGTTAGGGTTGGAATTAGGGTTAGAGTGGAATTAGGGTTAGGGTTGGAATTAGGGTTAGGGTTGGAATTAGGGATAGGGTTGGAATTAGGGTTACGGATAGGGTTAGGGGGGTGTTGGGGTTAGGGTTATGGTTAGGGTTGGGATTAGGGTTAGGGATGTGTTGGGGATAGGGTTGTGGTTAGGGGTGTGTTGGGGTTAGGGTTGGAGTTAGAATTGAGGGGTTTCCACTGTTTAGGCACATCAGGGGGTCTCTAATCGCAGCATGGTGCAACCATTGATACCAGACAATTTTGCGTTCAAAAAGTCAAACGGTGCTCCCTCCTTTCCAAGCCCCGACGTGTGCCCAAACAGTGGTTTACCCCAACATATGTGGTACCAGCGTACTCAGGACAAAGTGGACAACAACTTTTGGGGTCCAGTTTCTCCTGGTACCCTTGTGAAAATAAAAAATTGTGCACTAAAAAATAATTTTTTGAGTTAAAAAAAAAAATTTTTATTTTCTCGGCACTGCGTTATAAACTCTTGTGAAGCACTTGGAGGTTCAAAGTGCTCACCACATATCTAGATAAGTTCCTTGGGGGGTCTAGTTTCCAAAATGGGGTCACTTGTGGGGGGTTTCCACAGTTTAGGCACACCAGGGGCTCTGCAAATGTAACATGATGCCCTCAGACCATTCCATTAAAGTCAGCATTTCATAATGCCACTACTTCCCTTCCGAGCCACGACGTGTGCCCAAACAGTGGTCCCCACCCACATATGGGGTATCAGCGTACTCAGGACAAACTGGACAACAACTTTTGGCGTCCAATTTATCCTGTTACCCTTGTGGAAAAAAAATTGCTGGCTAAAAATCATTTTTTTTAGCAAAAAAAATGATTTTTTGTTTTCACGGCTCTGCATTATAAACTTCTGTGAAGCACTTGGGGGTTCATAGTGCTCACCACACATCTAGATAAGTTCCTTGGGGGGTCTAGTTTCCAAAATGGGGTTATTTGTGGGGGAGCTCCAATGTTTAGGCACACAGGGGCTCTCCAAAGACGACATGGTGTCCGCTAACGATTAGAGGTAATTTTAATTTCAGAAAGTCAAATGGCGCTCCTTCCCTTCTGAGCCTTGCCGTGCACCCAAACAGTGGTTCCCCCCACAAATGGGGTGTCAGTGTACTCAGAACACATTGCACAACTTTTGTGGTCCAATTTCTCCTGTTACCCTTGCGAAAATAAAAAATAACGTGCTAAAAAATCATTTTTGAGGAAAAAAAATGATTTTTTATTTTCACTGCTCTGCGTTATAAACTTCTGTGAAGCACCTGGAGGTTCAAAGTGCTCACTACACATCTAGGTAAGATCCATAAGGGGTCTAGTTTCCAAAATGGGGTCACTTGTGGGGGTTTTCACTGTTTAGGCACACATCTCCAAACGCGACATGGTGTCCGATAACGATTGGAGCTAATCTTCCATTCAAAAAGTCAAATAGCGCTCCTTCACTTACGGACCCTGTTGTGCGCCCAAACAGTGGTTTATGATGACATATGAGGTATCAATATATTCAGGAGAAATTGCCCAACAAATTTTAGGATCAATTTTATCCTGTTGCCCATGTGAAAATGAAAAAACTGAGGCTAAAAGAAAATTTTTGTGAAAAAAAAGTACTTATTTTTTTTTACCGATCAATTTGTGAAGCACCTGGGGGTTCAAAGTGATCACTACGCATGTAGATAAGTTCCTTGGGGGGTCTAGTTTCCAAAATGGGGTCACTTGTGGGGGAGCTCCAATGTTTAGGCACACAGGGGCTCTCCAAACGCGACATGGTGTCCGCTAAATATTCCAGCATGTTTTCCATTCAAAAGCCAAATGGCGCTCCTTCCCTTCTGAGCCCTGCCGTGCGCCCAAACAGTGGTTTATGACCACATATGAGGTATCGGTGTACTCAGGAGAAATTGCCCAACAAATTTTATGATCCATTTTATCCTGTTGCCCATGTGAAAATGAAAAAATTGATGCTAAAAGAAAATTTTTGTTGTAAAAATTAAAATGTCCATTTTTTCTTTCCACGTTGCTTTAGTTCCTGCGAAACACCTGAAGGGTTAATAATCTACTAGAATGTAGATTTGAGTAGCTTGAAGGGTGCAGTTTTTAGAATGGTGTCACTTCTGGGTATTTTCTGCCATATAGACCCCTCAAAGTGACTTCAAATGTGAGGTGGTCCCTAAAAAAATGGTTTTGTAAATTTTGTTGTAAAAATGAGAAATCGCTGGTCAACTTTTAACCCTTATAACTTCATAACAAAAAAAATTTGTTTCCAAAATTGTGCCGATGTAAAGTAGACATGTGGGAAATGTTATTTAGTAACCACTTTGTGTCACATAACTCTCTGGTTTAATAGAATAAAAATTCAAAATGTGAAAATTGCGAAATTTTCTAAATTTTTACCAAATTTCTGATTTTTTCACAAATAAATGCAAAAATTATCAACCTAAATTTGCCACTAACATGAAGCCCAATATGTTACGAAAAAACAATCTCAGAATCGCTCAGATCCGTTGAAGTGTTCCTGAGTTATTACCTCATAAAGGGACACTGGTCAGAATTGCAAAAAATGGCCAGGTCATTAAGGTCAAAATAGGCTGGGTCATGAAGGGGTTAAATGTAAGTGTTGATTTCCAGTTGGTCAAGAAAACAGACTTTTTTGTGTAAGCCTGGAATACTGACTTTTATTGTGCGCTTATCCTTAAATCACTACTGATGTTTGCTGATATGCTAATTATGCATTGTGTTATGCAGCCAGTCTGTTGACTTCTAAAGCAGAGAGGGAAAAACTATGCAAATAGTTTAAATAATCAAGTAATGCTATAATAATCTCATCTCCATTCTTACCCTTTATGTAAATACTGAATGAGGGACACTTGTTAAGTCTAAAAATAGGTTACATGCCTCTGTATAAAGAGACTGAGAGAAACAGCCAGAGAGATTCTGCCAAGACATCAAGACATCTATACATCCAAACGACACGAGATAGGACAGCAGCCACAACATCATCACAAGGGACATGGATCGATCATTCTATAGGAAACAACTTAGGGGTTTTCAGCCTCGGTTGGAAGAATACAGATCTGCTCCATTGACCATTTGTTGTGAGCTCATTTTCTCATTCACCTTTAATGTCCGATGAACTCCCTCTGCTGGTGAAAGGAGGTGGTGAAACTGATTTGGATGGGAGAAGCCTGTTACCTGAACAGGTGGATTGCAATTGGACATCCGGAATCTCTGAGTGGATATAAGGCAGCCGACGCCCTGTAGGGTTGCTGGTGATTTCTCTGCTCTGAGCTCTGGCCTCCAGTTCAGTTCCTGTGTTCTAAAGCTAAGTTTTGCTCTGTTATTGTTCCATGAGATTTTATCTGATTTGCTTCATAGAATCATAGAATCGTAGAGTTGGAAGGGACCTCCTGGGCCATCTGGTCCAACCCCCTGCTCAAAGCAGGATTCGCTAAATCATCCCAGTCAGATGTCTGTCCAGCCTCTGTTTGAAGACTTCCATTGAAGGAGAACTCACCACTTCTCGTGGCAGCCTGTTCCACTCATTGATCACTCTAACTGTCAAAAAGTTTTTTCTAATATCTAATCTGTGTCTCCTCCCATTCAGTTTCATCCCATTGCTATTAGTCTTTCATTGTGCAAATGAGAATAAAGTTGATCCTTCTACAATGTGACAGCCCTTTAGATATTTGTAGACAGCTATTAAGTCTCCTCTCAGTCTTCTCTTTTGCAAACTAAGCATTCCCAAATCCTGCAATCTTTCCTCATAAGACAGGGTTTGCAGACCGGTCACCATTCTGGTCGCTCTTTTCTGAACTTGCTCCAGTTTGTTGATGTCTTTTTTAAAATGTGGTGCCCAAAACTGGACACAATATTCCAGATGGGGTCTGACCAAAGAGGAGTAGAGGGAAATAATGACTTCACGTGATCTAGACTGTATGCTTCTGTTAATACATCCTAGAATTGCATTTGCCTTTTTTGCTGCTGCATCACACTGTTGACTCATATTCAGTCTGTGATCTATTAGTATACCCAAGTCTTTTTCACATGTGCTGTCACTTAGCCCTATTCCTCCCATTCTATATATGCTTTTTTCATTTTTATTGCCCAGATGTAGTACTTTGCATTTCTCCCTGTTAAAAACCATTCTGTTAGTTGCTGCCCACTTCTCCAGTTTATTTAAATCTTTTTGAATCCTCTCTCTCTCTTCTCTAGTATTAGCTATCCCTCCTAGCTTTGTGTCATCAGCAAATTTAATCAGTTTGCCCTCAATTCCTTCATCTAAATCGTTGATAAAGATGTTGAACAATACAGGGCCCAGGACAGAGCCCTGTGGTACCCCACTTGAGACATTCTTCCAACTGGATGTGCAGCCATTTACGACCACTCTTTGGGTCCGATCACTAAGCCAGTTATGAATCCACCTAACAGTTGCCTTGTCCATTCCATACTTAGTCATTTTTTCAATAAGGATTGTATGAGAGACTTTGTCAAATGCTTTGCTGAAGTCAAGATATACTATATCTACAGCATTTCCTTGATCCACCCAATCAGTGATACCGTCATAGAAGGAAATTAAGTTAGTCTGACATGACTTATTAGTTACAAACCCATGCTGACTCTGTTTAATCACTTCATTCTTATCCAGGTATTGACATACATGTTGTTTAATAATTTGTTCAAAGATCTTTCCTGGTATAGAAGTCAGACTCACCGGCCTATAGTTGCCTGGGTCCACCTTCTTCCCCTTTTTGAAGATAGGAACAACATTTGCTCTTCTCCAGTCTTCTGGCACTTCTCCTGTTCTCTAAGAATTTTCAAAGATTATGGAGAGGGGTTCAAAAATTTCTTCTGCTATCTCCTTCAGTACTCTGGGGTGTAATTCATCTGGACCTGGAGACTTGAATTCATTTAGGTTAGCTAAGTGTTTCCTCACTATCTTTCTGTTTATAAATATCCTGGATTCTGCTATTCCCTTAATAGGACAGTGAATAACAGTTGATGTTACATTTCCTTTCTGAGAGAAAACAGATGCAAAATAGGAATTTAAAAGTTCAGCCTTCTCAACATCCTGTCTTACCATTTCATCATTTTCATCCTGTAAAAATCCTATAGCATCTTTGACTTTTCTTTTACTTTTGACATATCCCCAAAATCCTTTATTATTGCTTTTGACATCTCTTGCAAGCCTCAATTCATTTTCAGCTTTAGCTAATCTGATTTGTGCCCTGCAGGTTCTGCAGACAGCATTATATTCTTCTTTAGATATGCCTCCCTCTTTCCATTTTATAAACTTTTTTTTCTTCCTTTTTAGCATGTGCTTAAGTTCTGTGTTCATCCATCCTGGTTTCCTTAAATGCTTCCTATTCTTCCCTCTTTTCGGAATTGTTAACAACTGTGCTTTGAGAATTTCATTTTTCAAGATTTCCCATCCTTCCTGGACATTTTTGTCTTTAAGGATATCCAGCCATTGGATCCCTCCAATTCTCTTTCTGAATCCCTTAAAATCTGCCTTTCTGAAATCTAACCTTGACGTCTGAGTCTTCACAGGTCTTCCTCCTCTAGTTATCCAAAATTCTAAAATAGCATGGTCGCTACCTCCTAGGGTCCCAGCCACTTTTACCTCCTCAACCATTTCCTCCCTGTTTAGAAGAATTAGATCCAAGGTAGCAGTTCCCCTTGTTTTCTCCCTTACCTTTTGGAAGATAAAGTTGTCAGCAAGAGAGGATAAGAATTTCCTTGACCTGTTAGTTTTGCCTGAGAGAGATTCCCAACAAATGTCTGGATAGTTGAAATCTCCCATGACAACTATGTCATATCTTTTGGAGAACTTGGCCATTTGATGCATAAAGAGTTCATCCATATCTTCAGCTTGCACAGGCGGCCTGTAGTAAATGCCTACAATGGTGTCCTTTCCATTGTTCTGTCCTTGTATTCTTACCCAAACAGTTTCCACAGAACTCCCAGTCTCTGAAGCTTCAATCTCTGTGCAGATATACGCGTTTCTAACATACAATGCGACACCCCCTCCTCATTTATCAAGTCTGTTTCTTGCAAATAAGTTGTATCCTTCTAGTCTTGTATTCCAATCATGTGTATTGTCCCACCAAGTTTCAGTGATTCCAATGACATCATATTTCTTTTCCTGTGTTAGTAGTTCCAATTCTCCTTGTTTGTTGCCCATGCTTTGTGCATTAGTATAGAAACATTTTAGTTTGTGATTGGTTTCTCTTTCTCCAATATTTTTATTAATTAGATTCTTTCGTCTTTGTTCTTCCACTTCTAATAGCAGAGTTCTCAATAGCATTTGTCAGGTGTATGGCTTTTTCTGGTCTTTTGCTTCCCTTCCCATGTTGTTCTAGTTTAAAGCTCTCCTTACAAGTGTAGCAAGGTGACTTCCAAATACATGCTTTCCAGTCTTCGTAAGGTGCACCCCATCTCTAGCAAGTAGTCCATCGTATAAGTAGTTCACTCCGTGATCCAGAAATCCAAATCGTTGCTGACGGCACCATCGACGTAGCCAGTTGTTCACCTGCAGAATCTTATTCCACCTCCTCGTTCCATGGCCATCCACTGGGAGGATGGAAGAGAAGACCACCTGTGCTCCCAGTTCTTTCACTTTCTTGCCTAAGTCTTCAAAGTCTCTGCAGATGGTTTCCAGGTCATTTCTTGTGGTGTCATTTGTCCCCACATGTAGTAGCAGGAATGGGTAGTCATCTGTAGGTCTGAAGAGTCCTGATATCCTGTCAGACACATCTTTAATTTTTGCACCTGGAAGACAGCACATTTCTCTTGAAGTTATATCCGGTCTGCAGATAGCGGCCTCTGTTTCTCTCAACAGGGAATCCCCCATGACCACCACTCTCCGTTTCTTCTTCACAACATTTTTCTTTCTCCATCCAGGAGGACTCTGAAGGCGTACAAGGTTGCTGTTTGTTGGCAAAGTCTTATCCTGATGTATTTCTTCATCGTTTTCCTGCGTGAGAGCCTGGTACTGGTTTCTGAGCAGTATGGGTGCTGACTGCCTCCTGATCCTCCTGCTTCTCTGGGTCACATGTCTCCATTCCTCTGTTTCTTCAGGTGCACTTCGAATTTCTTCTCTTTCTGTAACATGAAGAGATAATTCTGCTCTGTCCAAGAACTCTTCACCTTCCTTAATGATCGTCAACGTAGCTAACCTCTCTTCGAGATTTTGCAACTTTTCCTCCAACAGGGACACAAGCTTGCATTTGTGGCATGTGAAGTTTGGCTTTTCCACTGGTAAATCTGTGAGCATGTAGCAAGAAATGCAGCTCACCAAATGGCTCCTGGCCTCTTCCATCTTGAGATTTCTTAAAAACGATTAAAGATGAGCCAAAATTCTATCGGCGTGCGGTTTTTCCGATTTCCTCTTTTCAGCTGCAACGGCCAAAACCCAGTGATCGTTGAGCTTGCGGAGACTCTTCACTTATCCCAGAAGGCACTGGGAATATGCAAATGATCTCCTCAAGACTCTTCCCCTGGTTTTGTGCTTAGTTTTTTGTTCTGCCAGCCCCGGCTGGGGCTCTGCTGAATTTCCATTTTTGTCCCTGATTGGTTAAATCTCTTTTGCTCTGTCTTCAGAATATATCGGAGTGCTGATATAGGGATTTTGAAGTCTAGTGACTTCAGGGCCGTTTTTCCTATCAGACGTGTTGGGACATTTTTGGTAGGGTTTTTGCGGATTGCAGCCAGCATCTTTTCTGTCCTTTCCTATCTAGTTGGGCCCCATCATTTGCTCTGCCTGTCTTTCTGTCTGTGTTTGTGTTTTCATCTGTTTTCACCGACAATACATGTTGGGGGCTGTCTATTGCTTTGGGGTCTGCTCTGGGGCAGTTTAGATTTCCCCTTTCTTTCTTTAGGCTTATTTAGTTCTCCAGCTGTGAAGAGGCGTCTAGGACCACCGTAGGAACGCTCCACGGCTACTGTTAGTTGTTGTGAATAGGATCAGGGGTCTGCAATCTGCTAGCTACCAACCTCTCCGGTTTTCTGGACTTAGCTTGCATTTTTGTTTTTTCCTCCTTCGGTGACTCATTCATAACACCATCACTGAACCATGGTTACGTTTGGAGCAGCCAGATTGTGGTCTTTGGATCAACTGGCCTTGTACCTTGTATGGACTCAATGGACTGTCATCTTCCTACACTTATTGTTACCTCCTCTCTGTGCATGCCACAGGTGGAGTAGTCGACCCTGGAAGATGAAGCCAGGTTGTGATCCTTGGATCAAATAGCCTTGTATGGACTGTCATCTTCCTATGCTTGACATTACCTCCTCTGTGTGTGTGTGGGTGCCACAGATGGGCTAGCGACCCTGGAAGTTCTGAAGTCACAGCAGCTATTATCCTGGTGGGTCAGTGGAAGGGTGAGGCTGTCTATATATAATGTCCACTTTAAAGCCCACACTAAGAGAAGATATACAAGAGGGAAATGAAGAGGTGGAGTCTCTATGGGTGGAGATACAAGGAGAGAAAAGTAATAAAATCCTCATAGGGGTTTGTTATAAGCCACCAAATATAACAGAAACCACTGAGAATTTATTATTGAAACAAAGAGACAAAGCAGCAAATCCCAATGAGGTGATTATTATGGGGGACTTCAACTACCCCGACATAGACCGGGAAACTGAAACCTGCGTATCTCAGAAAGGAAACCAATTTCTGTCAGTGACCAAAGATAATTCTCTGTCACCACTTGTGCAGGGCCCAACTAGAGGGACAGCCCTTCTGGACTTAATGTTAAGCCACAGGCCAGATAGAATAACAGAAGTGAGAGTCGATGGCACCGAGGGAACAGTGACCACAATATAACACAATTCCACTTGTCCTTCAGTAAGGTGCCCTGGAAGGGGGTTACAAAAAACGCTGAATTTCAGGAAAGCAAAGTTTGATCAGCTTACAGAGGACCTTCGCCGAATTGATTGGGACAATGTCCTCAAAAATAGGAGCACAGAAAATAAATGGGAAATATTTAAATCAGTTTTACACCCCCACTGCAAGCTAGCCATACCGTACAGAACTAAAAGGGCTAGGAACAGGAGAACACCAATGTGGCTAAATAAGGATGTAAAAAGGGCAATAAAGAACAAGAACAAGGCATTTAGGAAGCTAAAACAAGAAGGCAATGAAGAAGCATTAAAAAGTTATAGAGAAAAAAATAAAATGTGTAAAAAAAAAAACAAATACATTTAGCAAAGTGGAAACTGAGAGACTCATTGCTAAGGAAAGTAAAACAAACCCAAACTATTCTTTAATGATATAAACAGTAAAATGATTAAAATTGATGGTGTTGGCCCTTTAAAGAACAATGAGGGTGAAATCATAGAGAGCGATGTGGGAAAAGCAAATGTTTTAAATACTTTTTTCTCCACAGTGTTCACACAGGAAAAGGATTTGCCAGGGGAAATGCAGAGTGATAATGTAAACTCCCCATTAAGTATTACCTGCCTAACCCAGGAAGAAGTGCAGAACTGCCTTAGTAAGATTAAAATTGACAAATCACCAGGCCCTGATGGCATTCACCCTCGGGTATTAAGGGAGTTAAGTAATGTGATAGAGAGGCCTCTATTCCTTATATTTAAAGACTCTATAGAAACAGGGTCTGTTCCTTTTGATTGGCGGCAAGCAAATGTGGTACCAATATTCAAAAAGGGGTGTAAAAGGGAACCTGGAAACTATAGGCCGGTAAGCTTAACATCTGTTGTGGGTAAAATTTTTGAAGGGTTTCTAAGGGATACCATTATGGAATATCTCAATGTTAATAAATGTTTAACTCCATATCAACATGGATTTATGAAGGATCGCTCCTGTCAGACTAACCTGATCAGCTTCTATGAGGATGTAAGCTCTCAAATGGACCAAGGAGAATCATTGGATGTCATTTATCTCGACTTCTCTAAAGCATTTGACACTGTCCCACATAAAAGATTGGTAAGTAAGATGAGAAAGCTTGGGCTAGGGGAAAATGTGTGTAGATGGGTAGGTAGCTGGCTTAGTGATAGAAAACAAAGAGTGGTTATTAATGGTGCATCCTCAGATTGGGCCAGGGTTACTAGTGGGGCACCACAGGGGTCTGTATTGGGCCCCCTACTATTTAATATATTTATTAATGATCTAGTGGATGGCTTACACAGTAAAATATCAGTATTTACAGATGATACAAAACTATGTAAGGTAGTTAACACAAAGGAGGACAGTTTGCAACTACAGACAGATCTGAGTAAATTGGAGAATTGGGCTGAAAAATGGCAAATGAGGTTTAACACAGATAAGTGTAAGGTTATGCACATGGGAAGGAGAAACAGATGCTACAATTACTTACTAAATGGGAAACTGCTGGGGAAATCAGACATGGAAAAAGACTTAGGCATCTCAGTCAATAAGAAGCTAAATTGGAGTGCCCAGTGTCAGGCAGCTGCCACCAAAGCAAATAGGGTCATGGGATGCATTAGAAGAGGTCTGGGGACACGAGATGAAAACATAATTCTCCCTCTGTACAAATCACTCATCAGACCACACTAGGAGTATTGTGTGCAATTTTGGACGCCGGTGCTCAAGAAAGACATTACTGAACTTGAAAGGGTTCAAAGGCGGGCTACTAAAATGATAAATGGAGTTGGTTCACTACAATACCCAGAAAGGTTATCAAAATTAGGTCTATTTACTCTAGAAAAGAGAAGACTTAGGGGAGACTTAATATATATGTACAAGTATATCAGAGGGCAATACAGAGATCTCTCCAATGAACTGTTTGTACCAAGGACTGTGACAAGAACAAGGGGGCATTCTCTTCGTTTGGAGGAAAGACAATTTCTGAACCAGCATAGAAGAGGGTTCTTCACGGTAAGAGCAGTGAGGCTCTGGAATTCTCTTCCTGAGGAAGTGGTGATGGCCAACTCACTGAATGAATGTAAGAAAGGAATGGATGCTTTTCTTGTGAGTAACAGTATAGAAGGTTACGAATAACAGAATATTATAGGTAGATGGGTGACCCAGCTTAGGGGAAGGAATTTTTTTTCCCTATGGAGAAAATTGTCTTCTACTCTGTGGGTTTTTTGCCTTCCCCAGGATCAACAATGCAGAACAGCTGCACTAAAAATAGGCTGAACTAGATGGACATAAGGTCTTCCTTCAGTCTTCAAAACTATGTTACTATGTAATGTGCCCCATCTTGAGTATTAAGCTGGGACTGTTCCATGTGTTATCTGCCTGTTTTGTGGTTCAATAAAGCATCGCCCACACTGTGTTACCCTCACCCTGTGCTGTCTGAGTAGCGTTTTGCCCATGTTAAAAGGAGAGCGGGAGTTCGTTGGGACGATCCCTGGTCCATTCGGTTTTGTTTAGTGGGCGGCGCTCATAGCATCCCAGAAGTGACAAGCATATAGGTCTGCTGGAGACCTCTGGTTGTCATGCCAACCCATCGGTGACCCATGATCCTGTGACGGGGTCACTGATGGGTGGGATTTCCGGTGCTTGCTGGAAGTGCGCATTAAATGCCACTGTCAGAGGCTGTTAGGGGCAAATGGCAGCTGTTCAAAACAGCTGACATGTGCCGGAAAAGATGTGATCTCACCGCCGGAGCCCACATCAAAGGGAGGAAGTACATTTACACCCAATGTCAGAAAGGGGTTAAAGGGGATTGTTTTTACAGAGACAGAAGTAGTAATCAATCATGTATACGTACAAATAATTACAGAAATACACAGCTTCTAATGTTATAGTATAGAGTTACCACAAGAAAATATAATAAAAAAATTCAGGCAAATGTCAGATGTTGTAGCGCCATCTAGTGGCCATGTGCAAAAGTGCCATCATAGAGTAACATGTATCCTAAGAGAGCGTCACTATCAAGGTGGGGATGAGATAAGTGCACCGAATTTATTGAGTGTAAGATAAATCCATACATAGATGTATGTAACCGGATTGTAGATCTATCACTGGATATCAGTGTATAAGGGGAATAGATCCTGTGCACTTATAGATGAATAGCTCATATAATGAGAGGACACAGAGCAAAGGGTATAAATAGTGAGAGAATAAAGAACTGACAGCACATTACATCCCTGGGATACAGATAGGAGATATAAAGTGCAGCCAGTGCTATATGGGATATCCCAGGAATACAGCACAGCCCATATAGTGTAAAGGAGGAACCATCCTGACAAGAGATGGAGATTACAGATCCTACAGATGACATGCCGGGAGTGTACAGAGAAAGATGGCAGATTCACCACTATTCCCTCTTACCGGCGTTTCGCCCCGTCAGCTTCCTCAGAGGGTACGGATAAGTGTTTCCAACACACCAAGGTCCTGCAAGAATCCAGGCAAGGGGAGTAACTCTGGGGTAAAGTGGGAGTGTTCCTAAAGGAATTGGGGCTGTTCCCCGGTCACATCTTCCCCAGTGAAGCAGGAGGTTCAGGATGAAAACCTGTTGGTAAGACCAAGATGGATAATGCTGCATAGAGCCACCTGGTAGCGATCAGTCAGGTAAAGTGATAGTGAGGGGGGTCCAGAAACAGAACAATGCAGGTGAAAAGAGCCAAATGTGACCCCACCGAGTGACCAGTGAGAGTGCAACTGTGCAACGGGTAAGAAAAGAGAATAAACAGTGATATGGTAAAGATATAAAGAGAAAAGCAGCTTAATAACAGTGATGATAATAAAATCTATGGGAAGTGTTTGTGGTGAAGTGTATACACTCCTAGAAATGTTTCCTCTACAATATAGAGATATAAGTGATCAGTATTAGGACGTGTAACAAAGAGGAATCTGTTATTTTATAGAGAGAATGTAACGAGCAATAAATGACGGGAATAATCGGGAATGACATTGTTATTAATAATATAATGAGATCCCAGCACCTGACACTTCCCGGGATATATGGGCTTATATTAGAATCCCAATTACCAACTGGAAAGATAAAACAAAGGGAAAAGGGCGGAACAAAAAACAAGCCCCAAACACCTCATAACCCACAATGTAAGGGCAGAAAAATACCGGAAATATAAGTTTCTATTCACACTGCAATATTAGTCACCTGTGATCTGTGTCTCTCCCAGAAGAGAAGTCATCACAGCGTCATTCCCCGTAATAACCGTATAGAGGAGGAAATGATGGCGGAGAGAGCGTCCATTGTTAGAATAGTGGGGAGACACAGATGGATCCAATGCTCCTGACTGTCCGGATGTCTAGAGGATCGTCACCATCGGAGAGTAAAGTGCAGATCGGCGATCTTGTGACCGGTGTATTATGGGGAAATAAGAAACAAATAAGACACATTGAGGTCAGAGAAAAAGTTTCTAATTGTGACCAGTAGTGATGGGCGAACCCCAGATGATCGGGATCGGTGGGTTCACCCGAGTTTTTTGTAAAGTTCAAGCTCGGGGCCGGAGATGACGCGAACATGCATCCGAACCCCGAGCTTGGACTTTACAGATATGGGATGGGGCGGGGGGCTGTAAAACAAAGTATAAAATTAATAATAAACATTATAATTATACTTACTGGTCCAGCGACATGTCCTCCCGTCCCGCTGTCTCCCGGCCCATCTACTTCTGGGGCCGCTCATTAACTTCCGGGTTATTTACTCCACCATTCGGCAATTTTTGGTCGGCGTCGGTGGCGTTCGTGTGGTGACGTTAGGGTTCACCCCAGTTCACGGCTCGACCCATGAACTGGGATGAACTCTGACGTCACCGCACGAACACTTCCGGAAAAAGCCGAAGTCTGCCAAGTGCAGTGAATACCGCCGGAAGGTAATGCGCGGCCCCGGAAGCAATTACGGCCGGGAGACAGCGGGATGGGAGGACGCGTCACTGGACAGGTAAGTATAAGGATAATGTTTATTATTAATTTTATGCTATTACAGGCTTTGGACCTGAACAATAAAACACGAGTTTCCCATGGAAACCCATGTTCAGGACCTTATGACCGAGCAGTATATGTTTGGTACAGGGTCGGAACTTTACAGTTCGGGTTCGCCCATCCCTAGTGACCAGATCTTTTCCCAGTCGCCCCCTATTGGTAACCAGGACCCTATCGGTGCCAGAGACACGGAGTAAGCTGGAATCACAGGTATGTGTTTTATAGTCAACTCCTCTAAATCAGGAGCCATGAACATAACGCTGACCTGACACAACTAATTTCTAACTTTCCCTGTAAGTGGCAGAAAGGCGCAATTAACCCCTTCATGCTGCGGCCCATTTTCGTTTTTTGTTTCTATTTTTTCCTTCCCTTCTTCCCAGAGCCATAACTCTTTATCTCTCTGGCCACATAGACATATGAGGCTTGATGTTTGCGGGGCGAGTTGTACTTTTCAATGACTCCCTTAATTTTACCACATAGTGCACTCAAAAACGAGGGAAAAATTCCAAGTGCGGTGAAATCGAGAAAAAAGCAATTCTGACATTGTTTATTGTGAATTGTTTTTGTACATTTTGTGGTATAATTGACCGTGTAATATGATTCTCCTCATCACTATGATTACGGCAACACTGAACATGTCCAGTTTTTATTATTCTTTTAGTGGAGAAAAAAAATCTGAGGTTTGGAAAGAAACATTTTTGGAGCAGTTTCTCCATTTCCCGAGCCCCGTAACATTGTTATTTTCCTCCGGTGGAGCTGTATGATGGATTATTTTCTGCAGGACGAGATAACGTTTTTATTAGTACAATTGTGATCGCTCGTTACAGCATTTTTTGTGGAATTGTGCCAACCATAAATACGTAATTTTGTCATTCTCACATTTTTTCTATTTCCGGTGTTTACTGATCGGGTTAATTGTTTTTATGTTTTTTACAGAGGGGTAAAAGACACACAGGCAGTGCTGTACAAAAACAACAGATAATGTAACAAAAAAGAACAGCGAGCGCTGAAGGAGATAAAAACTGCCAAGATCCTGTTATTAGAGAAGCCGATAAAGGCAATAATGTAGTGTTAGTAGCAATGGACAATATAGTAAGGAGCAGAAAGACAGCGATCAGAGAGCAGCACAGAGAAAAACAAGCGCTGATCCCACAAATAACGAGAAGGAACAACTAAGATCTTCTCTGAGATTTCACATAGAGAAGGGACGATTGTCTAAGAAATACCAGAGAAACTCTTCCCTGAATTTCCACACAAGCCGCATTGGTATTATATTCCTAAAGTCCACAAAGACGCAGCGCCCCCACCAGGCCGCCCGATAGTGCGCGGGGTCGGATCAGTAACAGAATCTTTCTCTACATTTATAGACCGGTGTCTGAGACCATTACTGAGAATAGCACCTGCTCACATCAAGGACACCGGAGATTTATAGAGAATTGTGTCCGATATAGATTGGCAGGAGGGTTATAAATTGGCTTTGATCGACGTCGGGAGCTTGTACGCACGAATTCCACAAATCACAGGACTGGAAGCAATAAAAAATCTATGGAAAAAACTGCTGAAACAGATGACTATATTGGATTCATCCTGGAAAGCCTGAATGTTATATTGTCCCATAAGGCCTTCTCTTCTGGGGGCAGCTGGTCCACCCAGATGACGGGAACAGCGATGGGGGCGACAGATGATCGCAGATTCGCTAATTTGTTCCTCCCAGACTTTGAAAATAAATATATTTATAGTGTAAACCCCACCTGACACCTCCGTGCGGACCACCGGTACATGGATGATGTGTTTCTGGTGTGGGCTGGGACAGAAAGGGGTTAATGATTTCATTAAGTATCTGAATGAGGAGAATAAGGTTAATATGAGATTTATTCACAATTTGGACAGAATAACTTAGATTTCTCAGATGTGAATAATAAAATAGTGGATGGTAGAATAATAACCAGCACCTATAAAAACCTGCAGCCACCAATATGTCCCTCCATTCTAATAATGCGCACCTGGAACATACTAACAGAGGCCGACCATACAGCCGGTATCTGAGGCTGAGAACAATGAATAGTAGAGAAGAAGGTTTCCTACAACAAGCGAATGACCTGACAGACGACTTATTACACAGAGGTCATCCGCCAACATTATTACACTGTGCTAGAGCGATGGAGGAACCCATGTGGGTCTAGTTACAAGATCCAGGAGGAAGAGCAGAAAGAAGGACGAGATAATAAAAGGTTTATTGTTACTTTTACACCTAATCCCAATATGAATGTAATAAAATCAGCGATAAACAGGAATTGGCATTTGTGAGGAGATAAAGATTTAGCCGTAGCAGCAAAGAACAACCCTCGATTGCTTCTAGAAGAAGCGGTGACTTAGATGACTTATCGCTACAGGAAAGATTCCAGGAGAAGAACAATAAAGTCACCTGGTTACATGGAAGACGTCCAAGAGGCCATTTCCATTGTGGGGATCGCTCCTTCTGTCATCTCCATCTTACAGGAGAAATCTGAGGATCGGTGCGATGACGGTAGAGAAACTAATCACGGGCCGCACAGAGCAAGCGCTTTATGTCATATACTGCCCAGGACAATTATTATACTGCCCAGACTATTAGACCGCGGCACATCAGGCTCAGAGAACATTTCCATTCAGTTACACAGGAAAAGGATCTGTGACATTAATGATATAAGAGAGGTCCATAATGCGGACCCCAATGTGCTGAGATCTGCAGGAATTGAGCCCGCTGATTATCCTGTACAAGGCGGTGACCAGAATAGATTACTACTAACAAGAGAAGCAGCGTGGATTGTGGATTGCTGCACAAGTTCCCCTTGGCCTCAGTGATACATTGAATATGTCTGTGTGGCTATGATCTATGTTATATTTCTTTACATTTTTTATATTAATCATTTCACTGTACTCACTGTAAATGTTTTGCACTTCTCAGTTAACCATTCCCTAACCCTTGTTAAGAGGAAGTGGTGTAACCCCCTGACAAGCATGGACCGGTAGAAGTGCTAAGCAAGTGCGAAACGGCCGTAGTCCGTCAGGCTCTCTCCTCTGTATAGCTCCCTGCTACCTGCACGCCGCACTCTAATATGGTCTGATGTCACGTTTCACCATGGAATAAAATTGCAAAAAGGATCTGGGTGACAAATCTTTCAATTTCTTATGATTACTCTTATACGTATACACAATGGTGATGAATGGGAGGCCGCATTCAATACACCGGAGGGGCATACTGAAAATTGGGTGATGCCATTCAGATTAAACAATGCTCCGGCAGTCTTTAAATATTTCATTTTTTTTCTCCCCGATGGGTAGATTTGCGGTAGTTTACCTGGATGATATATTGATTTACTCACGTCCTCTGCAGGAGCATCATGAGTATGTCAGACAGCCGGAGTGGGAAAAACATTACCCAGCAATCCCTTTTTGACATTTTGAAGACCTCCTTCATTGAAAAATGTCCTAGCACCAAGAAACATAAAAAAGGAGGAAGATTTGCTAAAAATCACCTGTCTCCCGAATAAAATCATTACATGCAATCTGAAAACTTGCCTCTGTTGTGACTCGATCTGCCATGGTCTCTCTGAATTCACCCTTATTTCTACTGGTGAAATTTTCCTGATCAAAACTCCCATGTCATGTTCCACCAGTTATGTTACATACGTGATTATATGCTCATACCAGAAATTATATGTGGGAAGGACGACCCGACCCCTCCACAAAAGGCTGAACTCACACCGTTCCAATATTCCATAGGGTTTTCTCCAACATGGGCTTTCACGTCACTGCACCATCAAACACAAGAAAGATTCCACACCACTGAGAACATTCCCCACAGAGGAGATTCCCCCACAGGATCAGAATCGCATTGGACAACTACATCGGGAAGAAATCTTCTGGATTTATAAACTAAACCCCCTTACTCCAAATGGCCTCAGTGAGATTACAGATGTTACAGAGGCTCCTGCTGCACCAGCCTGGGATAAGTCAGATCATCGCCGGATTACCGCACACCTCCTGTGACCCGGCTCCACCAGCGCTGCCGACCCCCCCCCGGGTTTACTGAATTCAGACTGTGGGACAGACCCCCATTTGACACATTACCTTTTGCCCTATTATCCTTCTGAAAATTTGGGGTGCGTCTTATAGTCTAATGCGGCTTATAGTCCAAACCAATGAAGGGACTGCTGGGACTGTAACGGGGTCTATCTGAACCCCCAATGCAGAAGCCAAATGTCCTGAGAACTGGACCTGCTGGACCACAAATTGACATTTCTCCAGGTTAGCAAATAAATAGTTGTCACGTAGAACCTGGAGAACCTGTCTGACATGCTCAGCATGCTCCTCCAGAGGACGGGAGTAACTCACTATATCATCCAGGAAAATTACCACAAATCTACCAATCAGTGAGAAAAAAATATAATTAATGACATTTTCACAGACTGCCGGAGCATTGGTTACCCCGAATGGCGGCATCAGATTTTATATCTGCCCCTCAGGTGTATTGAATGCGGTCTTCCATTCGTCCCCCTGACGTACACTTATAAGGTTATATTCCCCTCTCATGGTAAGTTTGTAAAACCATTTAGCTCCAGATAATTGGATAAACAGGTCAGGTATAAGGGGTAAAGGATAGGGAAGGTGAACCGTGACTCACAGGCACAACCCTCCATCCTTCTACCAAACCCCCCACGGTGACTGGAGAGGAGCATGGCCGTATATGAGCCTCAGCCGGACTCTGGAAGGGGGGAATAACCGAGATTTTGGCATTTTAGCTCCTGGTGTGGAGTCGATAGCACAATCATATGCCGCCATATAGTAGACGGCCGGTATCTGGTGATAATTCCCTCATGTGTGGGGTCTATTTCCCTCCAGAGAAATCACACGTTACATTCCACACATAACACTGTGTAGAAAAGGCGGCGCGGGGTAATTGTGCCAGTAGTGAGGGGCAAATAATGGCGGGAATGTCACTGACTGAGGAGAAGTCTCCATGGAGCATCTTCACTCCGGAGATCATGTGACCCCTGACTCCTCCCCTCCTGTGACCTCATCACAGGTCCTGTGCACAGAGCAGCCATATATGTGGAGTGCGGCTCTGCAGGTTAGTGATGGGCAGTCCGGCTCTTCTGGCTCCTTTCCCCACTTTTCTCCCTCCTGTCCCTTCACTATAAAGCCTGGGCCTCATTATACAGCTGTACAGGGGTCTAGTGAAGGCTTTTTAGCCCTTTCCTCAGTCTGTAGCTCCTGGGAACAGGCCCTCACTCCTGTCCCTTCACTATAAAGCCTGGGCCTCATTATACAGCTGTACATGGGTTTAGTGAAGGCTTTTTAGCCCTTTCCTCAGTCTGTAGCTCCTGGGAACAGGCCCTCACTCCTGTCCCTTCACTATAAAGCCTGGGCCTCATTATACAGCTGTACAGGGGTCTAGTGAAGGCTTTTTAGCCCTTTCCTCAGACTGTAGCTCCTGGGAACAGGCCCTCACTCCTGTCCCTTCACTATAAAGCCTGGGCCTCATTATACAGCTGTACAGGGGTCTAGTGAAGGCTTTTTAGCCCTTTCCTCAGTCTGTAGCTCCTGGGAACAGGCCCTCACTCCTGTCCCTTCACTATAAAGCCTGGGCCTCATTAAACAGCTGTACAGGGGTCTAGTGAAGGCTTTTTAGACCTTTCCTCAGACTGTAGCTCCTGGGAACAGGCCCTCACTCCTGTCCCTTCACTATAAAGCCTGGGCCTCATTATACAGCTGTACAGGGGTCTAGTGAAGGCTTTTTAGCCCTTTCCTCAGACTGTAGCTCCTGGGAACAGGCCCTCACTTCTGTCCCTTCACTATAAAGCCTGGGCCTCATTATACAGCCGTACAGGGGTCTAGTGAAGGCTTTTTAGCCCCTTCCTCACACTCTAGCTCCTGGGAACAGGCCCTCACTCCTGTCCCTTCACTATAAAGCCTGGGCCTCATTATACAGCTGTACAGGGGTCTAGTGAAGGCTTTTTAGCCCTTTCCTCAGACTGTAGCTCCTGGGAACAGGCCCTTACTCCTGTCCCTTCACTATAAAGCCTGGGCCTCATTATACAGCTGTACAGGGGTCTAGTGAAGGCTTTTTAGCCCTTTCCTCAGTCTGTAGCTCCTGGGAACAGACCCTCACTCCTGTCCCTTCACTATAAAGCCTTGGCCTCATTATACAGCTGTACAGGGGTCTAGTAAAGGCTTTTTATCCCTTTTCTCAGTCTGTAGCTCCTGGGAACAGGCCCTCACTCCTGTCCCTTCACTATAAAGCCTGGGCCTCATTATACAGCTGTGCAGGGGTCTAGTGAAGGCTTTTTAGCCCTTTCCTCAGACTGTAGCTCCTGGGAACAGGCCCTCACTCCTGTCCCTTCACTATAAAGCCTGGGCCTCATTATACAGCTGTACAGGGGTCTAGTGAAGGCTTTTTAGCCCTTTCCTCAGACTGTAGCTCCTGGGAACAGGCCCTCACTCCTGTCCCTTCACTATAAAGCCTGGGCCTCATTATACAGCTGTACAGGGGTCTAGTGAAGGCTCTTTAGCCCTTTCCTCAGACTGTAGCTCCTGGGATAAGGCCCTCACTTCTGTCCCTTCACTATAAAGCCTGGGCCTCATTAAACAGCTGTACAGGGGTCTAGTGAAGGCTTTTTAGCCCCTTCCTCACACTCTAGCTCCTGGGAACAGGCCCTCACTCCTGTCCCTTCACTATAAAGCCTGGGCCTCATTATACAGCTGTACAGGGGTCTAGTAAAGGCTTTTTATCCCTTTTCTCAGTCTGTAGCTCCTGGGAACAGGCCCTCACTCCTGTCCCTTCACTATAAAGCCTGGGCCTCATTATACAGCTGTGCAGGGGTCTAGTGAAGGCTTTTTAGCCCTTTCCTCAGACTGTAGCTCCTGGGAACAGGCCCTCACTCCTGTCCCTTCACTATAAAGCCTGGGCCTCATTATACAGCTGTACAGGGGTCTAGTGAAGACTTTTTAGCCCTTTCCTCAGACTGTAGCTCCTGGGAACAGGCCCTCACTCCTGTCCCTTCACTATAAAGCCTGGGCCTCATTATACAGCTGTACAGGGGTCTAGTGAAGGCTTTTTAGCCCTTTCCTCAGACTGTAGCTCCTGGGCACAGGCTCTCACTCTTGTCCCTTCACTATAAAGCCTGGGCCTCATTATACAGCTGTACAGGAGTCTAGTGGAGGCTTTTTAGCCCTTTCCTCAGACTGTAGCTCCTGGGAACAGGCCCTCACTTCTGTCCCTTCACTATAAAGCCTGGGCCTCATTACACAGCTGTGCAGGGGTCTAGTGAAGGCTTTTTAGCCCTTTCCTCAGACTGTAGCTCCTGGGAACAGGCCCTCACTCCTGTCCCTTCACTATAAAGCCTGGGCCTCATTATACAGCTGTACAGGGGTCTAGTGAAGGCTTTTTAGCCCTTTCCTCAGACTGTAGCTCCTGGGAACAGGCCCTCACTCCTGCCCCTTCACTATAAAGCCTGGGTCTCATTATACAGCTGTACAGGGGTCTAGTGAAGGCTTTTTAGCTATTTCCTCAGACTGTAGGTCCTGGTCACCATGTGATCTCACCATAACCCTAACAAGCTAATTAAGGTGTGAAATCTTGATCAAAATTATCTCAGTACACAAATCTCTAAAGGTGCCCAAAGTTCTGCATCGCCCTTTTTCCTTTTTGCAATTATGAAATTGTCAAAAAGTCTCTATATATATTTTTATTATTATTTTTGCCTAAAATACAAAGGCCATGTGTCATCTTAGAGGTTCGGCCTTTTAGAGATCATTTCATCTTCATCTTACTACTGCTCACAATAACGGTCATTTTGACCTGGGGCGCCCACACTTTTACATGCCGCTGTCAATGCTTCGTCCCGCTGGTGCTCAATATTTAATAGGGTCTTACTATTAAATTTAATGAAAAGTTTGGTGAATTTCTGTGAGCTGTTATTACTAGAGATGAGCGAATATCGTCGGAGAAGTTGTTATTGGCTAATATCGCTTACCGAATAGCTGCATCGGGAGCCCGGATCCCTGGAGCGCTCCCGTTAATCAGCTGCATGTGTCGCCCTCCATGCAGGTGCTGTGACTATCACACAGCGCGACACACGCAGCTGATTATCGGGAGCACTCCAGCACACTGAGTCCTGCACACACTGCGGCCCCTGATCATGTGACCCCTGACTCCTCCCCTCCTGTGACCTCATCACAGGTCCTGTGCACAGAGCAGTCATATATGTGGCGGACACTCCTGGATCTTCTGCTTTCTGGGCCGGTTCTTCCTGTGAGTCCTATTAACCCTTTCGCTCCCTGTATTCTCCTTTCTGACAGGACAATATCTGAATTCGGATAGTGTGACAGGAATTTAAGCAATGTGGAAGGAAAGAATGACAATTTTACTTTTTTTCCTCACAAAAATGTGACTTTAGCCCCCAAATTAGCAGCATAACAAATCCTTATTTTCCCCACTGTAGTTTGTAGACTCCATATACAGATCCTTAAGTGCGAAAAGAGCTGAATTCCCCACTTAAGTTATTGCATTTTGGAAATTGCCCCCACTGGGAATTTATCTCCAGGTAAAGGCACAATTGTGTCTCCATGGGGGTTGTGCTCACAGCCCAACATCGTGCGGCCCTCCAAAGAAATGCCACCCCGCACCATTACTGACCCTGTTATGAAATGAGTCACCGTAGGAGGCAAAAACAGAAATACTAGCTAAGTCCAGAAAACCAGAGAAGTTGGCAGCTATCGGATTGCAGACCCCTGAACCTATCAACAACAACTAGCAGTAGCCGTGGGGGGTTCCTACGGTGCCCTAGACCCCTCGATCACAGCCAGAGAACTACATAGCCTAAAGACAGAAAGGGAAATCTAAACTGCCCCAAAGCAGACCCCAAAGCAGACCCCAAAGCAATAGGCAGCAATAGGCAGCCCCCAACATATAATGACGGTGAAGCAAGATGAAAAAACACTCACACAGATAGAAAGATAGGCTGAGCAAATGATGGGGCCCAAGCTAACTAGATAGGACAGGATAGAAAAGCTGCTGTCTGTAATCCGCCAAAAACCCTATCAAAACAAGAGCCAACAGACTGATAGGGAAAAAAGCCCTGAAGACGCTAGGCTTCAAAAAGACTATATCAGTACTCAGGTATTTTCTGAAGACAGAGCAAAAAGGAATTCAGCTCACCCCAGCAGGGAATGGCAGAAATCAAGAAAACAATGCAAAACAAAACCAAAACACAAATGCAAAAGGTAGAGCAGAAAACTTAGCTTTTGAGGAGCAGGAATCAGACTGGTCTCCTAGAATCCCTCAGAGAGATCACCAGCAAGGCAGAAGGGCGTCGGCTGCCTTATATCCAGTCAGTAATTCCAGTCACCCAGTCATCATCATCCTGCCCAGGTGTTTGGTAATCAGCCTCACTACCTTCCTTCACCAGAAGAGGGAGTTCATCAGACCTCAATGGTGAAGGGGAAAATGAACTCACAACATGACCCACTGCCAAACCGGTCATGCTGAAGGATGTTGCAGGCAGCAGATCGCAGATCGCTCTCCACGGCGTCTCCAATCCTGGTGTTCTGTGGCAAATGCGAAGCGTCCTGTGCGGTGTTAGGCTGTGAGCACAACCCCCATCTGTGGACGTCGGGCCCTCAGACCATCTTCATGGAGTCAGTTTCTAACCGTTTGTGCAGACACATGAACATTTGTGGCCTGCTGAAGATCATTTTGCAGGGCTCTGGCAGTGCTCCTCCTGTTCCTCCTTGCGCAAAGGTTGAGGTAGCGGTCCTGCTGCTGGGTTGTTGCTCTCATACGGCTCCCTCCACATCTCCTGGTGGACTGGCCTGTCTCCTGGTAGCGACTCCAGCCTCTGGACACTACGCTGGCAGACACAGCAAACCTTGTCACAGCTCACATTGATGTGCCATCCTGGATGAGCTGCACTACCTGAGCCACTTGTGTGGGTTGTAGAGTCCGTCTCATGCTACCACGAGTGTGAAGGCACAGCCAACATTCAAAAGTGACCAAAACATCAGCCAGAAAGCATTGGTACTGGGATGTGGTCTGTGGTCCCCACCAGCAGAACCACTCCTTTATTGAGTGTGTCTTGATAATTGCCAATAATTTCCATCTGTTGTCTATTCCATTTGCACAACAGCATGTGAAATTGATTGTCAATCAGTGTTGCTTCCTAAGTGGACAGTTTGATTTCACAGAAGTTTGATTTACTTGGAGTTATTTTTTGTTGTTTAAGTGTTCCCTTTATTTTTTTGAACAGTGTATATAGATAGAGAGATTTTTTTTTCTATCTACTCCAATGTGTACAGGATAATAGAGTATAATAAAGTAGTTATGGACGTGACGTAACTAACATTGTGCAGTGACTCTGCTTTCCATATAGTGATGGATATTTCTTGTTGCTGAAACTGTGATTTTTTTTCCACTTTAAACCTTTTTTAAACCCCTCTGATCAGTGCGATCATACAACATACAAGCCTCTGATGGCTCCGGTGATGCCCTGTACTACTGTAGTGCCGTGTATCATCACTGCCTGATAGTGTAACACTAACGGCCCCATACACATGAGATCAGATTTGGCTGAACGGTCATTTGGCAGACGGCGATCTCTCCCGACTCCCCCATACACACAAATATTCCAGCTTTCCTGTGGTCTGTATGAGAGAGTCGCCTCCAGACTCCTCTAGAGGAGGATTATCTACAGGAAGAACACACGGATTATCCTCTGAAATTCAGGATGCCAGATCCTTCTCTGCCCTGACATCATCTGTCAGGAGGCCCCCAAATACATTATATGGTCGGCCAAACCCCAAATCAGTGCTTTCATGGAACTTTAGTGTAATGTGTATGGGGGCGTTATAAGGTAACTTATTGGACGCTGCCTCTGGCCCGGCCTAATAGACCTTCATACATTGCAGCCCAGACCCCATTATTAGGCATGTAAGTATCGTAGTAACTAGGCCGCCCCATACTATCGAGTACTTGGAGGCGGGGGGCATTCAGCCAAACTCTGTCACACCTTCTTAGATGTCATGTTTGCTTTTCACAGCAGCAAATGGATAAACTGTCAGGGTTTTTGTTGCAGCCTCATCTGTGCCGTCCCTGCGGTGTACATCTATGTTCTGAGGCCCAAACAGATTCATTTCTCTTTAATAAATGTTTAAGGCCTCTTTCACACATCAGGTTTTCGCCGTCAGGCGCGATCCGGCGCTTTTGACAGAAACCGGATCCGGCGAAATGCAATGCCGGATCCGTTTTCCCCCCCATTGACTTGCATTTGCGCCGGATCGCGCCGGATGGCCATGCGTTTCATCCGGTTTTCGCCGGATCCGGCGTCTGGAAAAAACGGTGACTGTAACGTTTTTTGTCTCCGTCGAAAAAGCCGGACACGCCGGATCCGGCGCGTCCGGCTTTTTCACACAACGAAAGCCTATGAGCGCCGCAATGCGCCGGATCCGGCGAAAGCCGGATCCGTCGGCCGGATCGGGTTTTTTGGTCTGAGCATGCTCAGTAGCTCTGCCCACAAGACATATATAAAAGCAAGACAGTGGGACCCACAGCCACACCCAACATGCCACCCAAGACAGCAACCAGGCGCAGGAGAAGGCAGGAGACCACTGCAGCACCATCCGCACCACCACCACCCCAAATGGAGCAGCAAATAGAACATGCTGAGGAGGGGAGTCCAGCAGCAGATGAGAGACGGTAATTATCAAATCCCCCATTCCTCCAAACTAGGGCTATTGAATATCAAGATATTCATTGGCCCTTTGTTTCTCTTTATTCAACAGCCGCCCAAGAGATGCAGCAGCAGCAGCAGCAGCACTGGCTTCACTGGCAGCAGCTGTAACACCACCCACAGCCATGGAGTCTGGCCAGCAAGAGGACAGCACATCTTCTGGGAGCCCTCCCTCGCATCGTCAGCGTTTGACGGTAAGTTTTTATTTCCAAAATCCATCTTCTCTGTAATATATGTCTATTCATTGCCTTTTATTTCAAAACAGGAATCACAAGATGAAGAGGAGCTCCCAGAAGAAGAAGGAAGGGGTGGACAGACACTTGGAGTGGGCTCACAATTCGTAAGTTTTTTGCATCAAACGCAGAAACACAACATCACACTACACACAACACATAGAAAACAATGTTCTGCAGACCACACACAGCAAACAAATGCCTACATCCAAAGACATAACTTTTTTTGTTTTCTTCTCTAGTCTTCCCAATCTGGTGCTTGGCCAAGAGGTCCTCGCAGTGCCTCCCAGGGTCGTCGGCGACAGCAACGCGGCGGTCACCAGCGTGTAAGTATAAATATTTTTGCTTTGTTTTTTTGCACTTTTTATTTCATTTCTTTTGTGGAGGCTAATTATGTTATTTTTGTCTTTTTCTTTAACAGCCTTCACAGCGTGCTCCCGACTCTGACGGTGAGGATGGAGGGATTGATGTGGACCGCCTCATCGATCTCGTCAGAGAAAGGGAGCCGCTCTGGAATATGGCTGACCGCCGCCACGCTGACCTGATTGTTACCCGACGACTCTGGGAGGAAATCTGTTCGCTCCTTGTGGGCCGCTGGGAGGACCTCGAAGCTCGGGCCCAGATTAAAGAGCGTAAGTATGTACAGTACCGGTTGCTTGATGTAAACCAGTGTTTCCCGAACTCCAGTCCTCGTGGTCCTCACGGATCATGTGTTCAGGATTTCTATTTACTATAGAAATCATGAAAACATGACCCCTGGGGACCATGAGGACTGGAGTTTGGGAAACACTGATGTTGTATACTAACCACTCCTTTCTTGTTTCAGGGAACAGAATTGTGAATCGGTGGCGGTCTGTGAGGGATCGTTTCAAGAAGGAGTTCAATAAAGAGATGCGGGCCCCGAGTGGATCTGGAGGACGCAGGAGCAAGTACAAGTACGCAGAAGCCCTGTCGTTCCTCCGGGAAACAATGGTCACCAGAAGGTAAATATTACACACCACATGTGAAAAAAAATGTTATATGTAAAAAATTTTTTCAGCCAGGGCCATACCATGTCAGTATTTTAATTGTTTTTTTTTCTCTTTATTCCACAGCACGGTGAGCAGCACTCGGGAGCCGGCACGATTGGACCCTTCTGAGGCGATCCCTGAGGAGACCGGCACCGAGGGACACTTCGACCGCCCCGGTACATCTGCACCTTCCCAGCCTTCCCACACATTCGACCCATCTGTCCCATCCACCAGCACAGGAGCATCGTGGCCGCCTACATTACATGAAGCTGCTGGTGAGGAGATCGCTTTCCCTTTACCCCACCCTTCTGCCCCTGCCACCTCTAGTACACCTGCGGGTACTGGGCGGCAGCGGCAGAGGGGTCAGGAAAAGACTTATGCGCCAGAGTTCTTGCATCTGAATGCATCTTTCCAGAACTGTCTAAAAGTCTTGTCAGAGCAAATATCCGCAGGCTATCAGCAGATCAACTCCAGCATTCTGGAGGTGAAGACACTTCTGCAAACCATGCATTCAGAAGCAAGATCTTCGCCAAACCACACCTTTTTCAGGTCTGTTGTGGAGCGCATGGAAACGCTCTCTCCTGCCCAGCAGATGCATGTAATGCATTCATGCCACGCTGCTCTCCAGCAAGTTACCTCCCAACCTCCTCCTCCTCCCACCACAGTAGTTCCTCCACCTGCACCCCCTCCAGCCACTTTCCATCCTCCCCCTCCTATTACATCTACACCCCCTCCAGCCACTTTCCATCCTCCCCCTCCTATTACATCTACACCCCCTCCAGCCACTTTCCATCCTCCCCCTCCTATTACATACCATCCACCTCCAGCCACTTTCCATCCTCCCCCTCCTATTACATACCATCCACCTCCCCAGCACCATCCACCTCCCCAGCACCATCCACCTCCCCAGCACCATCCACTTCCCCAGCACCAGCAACCTCCCCAGCACCAGCAACCTCCCCAGCACCAGCAACCTCACCAGTACCAGCAACCTCCACAGTACCTGCAAACTCCCCAGTACCAGCAACCTCCCCAGTACCAGACATCTCCCCACTTCCAGCAACCTGCCCCGTACCAGACATCTCCCCACTTCCAGCAACCTGCCCCGTACCAGACATCTCCCCACTTCCAGCAACCTGCCCCGTACCAGACATCTCCCCACTTCCAGCAACCTGCCCCGTACCAGACATCTCCCCACTTCCAGCAACCTGCCCCGTACCAAACTCCTTCCCCATACAACTTGCCATCAACATCATCTGCTCCTACAGTCCCTGCCCAACCCTCCACTCCACCACCCACCACCTCTTCTGCTTCCCACATGTCCACCCATTCTGTAGTTTTTTCCACACCTTCACCTCTAACTGTTCCTTCCCCACCACGATCCCAGTCCTCTCTCCACACTCCCAGTGTCGAAGTGTCCCGCAGCCCCTACAGCAGTATTTCCACCACACACTACACAGAATTATAATGTGTGTATTTAAATAAAAATGACCAGTTTTATGGTTTCAGTTTTATAGTTTCAAAGTTTTATTAAACAAGTTTATTAAAATTTTAAAAAAGTTTACTAAAAAAAACATTTTTCAATAAAAGTTAAATTATTTTACACTGGTTGTCTGTCATTTCTTTCTGCGGCGAAAAAGGTTAAATACAGGGTATTTAAAAGGTGAAATGGTATTCAAAACTAGGTATATAACTGTGGGTAAATTTTAGCTTTTTGCCACAGTTGTGTTCCTGGTTGTGTTTGAAGCAAAGTATTTCACCTAAAAAGTTGTGTTTATTGTTGGTGATTTCCTAACAATGTACACAACTTTTGTTAAAAGGTGAAATACTTTGCATAAAACACAACCAGGTACACACCTGTGGCCTAAAGCTAAAAATAGAGACCATGACAAGATAGCCAACTTTGGTTGGCAAAGGTATATACTGTTGGTCCAGAAGGTACACAAGTTTGGTTAGGGCACAAATCTTTCACACTCTGTCATCCTGCCAGTGTACTCTGCCTTGAGGTGACATAAAGTATAGTGCAAAATTGTCCCTCATTACTGAAACCGTCACAGAACTTCTAGTGGTAATGTCATGGTAATCTTGCAAGGTGGTTTCTTCAGAGGTGTCCTCAATGGAAATGGGTTCCTTGCAGATAACAAAATTGTGGAGTACCACGCACGCTTTGATCACCTCGTCCACAGTTTCTGTCTTGAGGTTGATCGCAGTCAATAGGACCCGCCATTTGGCTGTCAGAATACCAAAGGTACATTCAACCATTCTTCTTGCTCTTGTGAGGCGATAATTAAAAATGCGTTTTGGTCTTGTCAATCCTCTGCTAGAGTACGGTTTCAAAAGGTGTTCTGACAGCTGGAAGGCTTCATCCCCTACACAGACAAATGGCATAGGTGGACCAGATGTTTGCGGCAGCGGTCTAGGTGGTGGGAACTGGAAGGTGTTTCCATACAGTTTACGCCCCATGGCAGACAGTTTGAAAACTTGAGAGTCATTGGAGCGGCCATAGGCCCCAATATCAACCGCAATAAATTTGTATTCCGCGTCAGCGATGGCCATGAGGACAATTGAAAAATATTTCTTGTAATTGAAATATTCCGATCCCGATCCAGCTGGCTTTACAATGCGGATATGTTTCCCGTCCACAGCGCCCAAGCAGTTTGGAAACTGACATATCTGTTGAAACTTGTCAGCAATTTCAATCCACCTCTCTGTTGTGGGCTCTGGTAAAAACTCTTCAGCTAAGGAGTCCCACAGTGCACGGCATGTGTACTTCACAATTCCAGATATGGTGGAAATCCCGAGTCTGTACTGGAAATGCAGTGACGAAAGGGATTCTCCAGTTGCAAGAAATCTGTGGGGAATTAAAAAACAATAAATTAGTTTTAAATCACAGCATTACATACCAAAACTGACCTATAACACTTGGAGATACAAATTACCACCAACAAGATTGCAGTGAAAGTGTGCTCTGATGCGATCATATCCAATAAATGTGGCTTACCTTAAAGTCACCATCAGACGCTCTGCGGGTGAAACAGAGAAGCGGCAATAGGTGTCCGCTTTTCTTATGAGGTGTGCAATGCGCTCCACCAAGTAATCAAAATTCTCCATTTTCATCCTAACATATCCAAAAAATTTATCCGGGTTTCGTCGAAGGTCCATGCATAGTGTAGAATAGACCCCACGCGTCATTCTCTTGGCTGTGATGGGGTGGATCCACAAACGTTGTCTACGATGCCTGATGCGCTGCTGTCTCGCTCTCTCCTTCTCCAGAACAATCACCCTCAAACGATTCGCCTCCGCTGTAAAATCCGCCAAATTCTTCAAAATATTTCCAATCACAACATCCATCTTCGCCAGTAACTTGCTCTTCTCTCCAACCTGCACTTTCTCCTCTACAACCTGTCAAAGAAGGGCTGTAGGAACACGCTATATATAGTTTTCCAGTAGCCAGTCCCGTTCGGAAGGCCACAAGGGTCAATTTTAAAAACCGGATCCGGCGTAATCCGTCGAAAAAACGGATAGAAAAACGGATGAACCGGATGAGACGGATCCGGTTTTGTCTGTCCAGAAAAAGACGGATCCGGCAGAAAACCGGATCCGTCACATCCGGTTTTCAGAAACATTTGCCGGATCCGGCGTTCCGGCACGACGCCGGATCGCGCCTGACGCCGAAAACCTGATGTGTGAAAGTAGCCTAACATGTGAAAAATGATAAAATGTGTCTTCTGCTTTTTGCATATTTTTTTCTTCTTACAAGAATTGTTGGAGCCAATTTTCTTTAGAAACATTTTAATATCGGCTTTTTCTGGAGTTTTTCTTCTAATATAGGAAAACCTAAGGCCAGAAATAATCCCCATAAATCACTGTACATGGAGACTTTGGGATCAGATCATTTCTGTCCGTTGTGTTTGTGGAAACTAAAAATCTTTTCTAAAAGCCTCAAACTACTGTGTGTGACTCAGAGCTGAGATCTAACGTGAGAGAAGATTCCAGTGCGGGGAAGACGGGAAACCTTCATATAGACGGCCGGTGGGGATGGAGGCAGTGACCGACTCTGGCCAAATCTGTCTCTAGAGCCGTAGTAGAAGATGAAGATGTCGTCCTCATCATGAAGGAGTTATTTCTCATGTCGCGTGTAATGAATATCTCCTGCAGTATTGCTAATGCCGATTCCAGTGTCGGTAATGAGACGAGAATTAGCGTTATGGAAGATGAGTCTATGAGGAACGTGTTCAGCTGCCGACTCCGAGGAGGAAACTGCTTGTTGTCTGTGGCCTAAATATATAGGTTTTATTAGTAGATGTCAGGGAAGAAAACTAAACCCTGTAAGATAATAAATCTCCTCATATGTTTCCCTTATTATCTCCAGTAATTGTATTATTACACAGGATTCTTATGATGTTACATCGGATCATCTTCTTCTCATTCAGGTCTCTACAATATCGGATCCTCTCAGTGAAGATCTTCTACAGAAGAGAATTTTCCTGATTTACCCATCAAGGATGGATATGGACAGAGACAAGATGGCGGAGAGGATATTACACCTCGCCCTAGAGATCCTCTTCCGTCTCACTGGAGAGGTGAGAGATTCTGATGACGTCACATTACATCATTCTTATCTATGGGAACAACAGATGGACAGAACTGGAGAGGTGAGGACTCTGGAAATGTCTGTAGTGAGATTTATTAATGTGTCTCTCCATAACCAGGATTACACAGTGGTGAAGAAGACCTCTAGTGATCGCTGTCAGGACCCTGTGTCTGAGGGATGGGGAGGACTCATGAGCCCAATCACGGGGCCTCCACCTCACCCCCTGATCCATGAGGACATCAATGACCAGAAGATCCTAGAACTCATCTACAAGATGATTGAGCTGCTGACTGGAGAGGTGACACTGCTGGGAATGCTGGGACATTATACAGTAACACTGTGAAGGGATCGGGGGGATGACGGTATCATTGTATGTGTCAGGTTCCTATAAGGTGTCAGGATGTCGCTGTCTATTTCTCCATGGAGGAGTGGGAATATTTAGAAGGACACAGCGATCTGTACAAGAACGTCATAATGGAGGTTCCCCAGCCCCTCACATCTCCAGGTAATAGACAGGACTAAATACACACGGCCTATAATTATCTGTATGTAGAGAATGAATTCAGTCTCTGTATGTGTTTCCTCCAGATCTATCCAGTAAGAGGACAACACCAGAGAGATGTCCCCGTCCTCTTCTTCCACAGGACTGTAACCAAGAAGATCCCAGTGCTCCTCAGGATCATCACGTAGATGGAGAGAAGGTGTCAGGAGATCTCCCCTATGATGTGTAGATGGCTGTGAAGGTCTTGTGCTCAGTCTTGTTTTATTTCACCATCCTGTTAGCTCTTCTCTGATCTTGCTCTTGCTTTTCTATTTTTTTTTTTAAATGTGGTACCCAGAACTGGACACAGTGTTCCAGAAGAGATCTGACCAAGAAGGAGTAGACGAGAATAATTATTTGACGTGAGAGAGAGGATTCAAAAAGATATAAATAAACTGGAGAAGTGGGCAGCAACTAACAGAATGGTTTTTAACAGGGAAAAATGCAAAGTACTACATCTGGGCAATAAAAATGAAAAAAGCATATACAGAATGGGAGGAATAGGGCTAAGTGACAGCACATGTGAAAAAGACTTGGGTATACTAATAGATCACAGACTGAATATGAGTCAACAGTGTGATGCAGCAGCAAAAAAGGCAAATGCAATTCTAGGATGTATTAACAGAAGCATACAGTCTAGATCACGTGAAGTCATTATTTCCCTCTACTCCTCTTTGGTCAGACCTCATCTGGAATATTGTGTCCAGTTTTGGTCACCACATTTTAAAAAAGACATCAACAAACTTGAGCAAGTTTAGAAAAGAGCGATCAGAATGGTGACCGGTCTGCAAACCCTGTCTTATGAGGAAAGGTTGCAGGATTTGGGAATGTTTAGTTTGCAAAAGAGAAGACTGAGAGGAGACATAATAGCTGTCTACAAATATCTAAAGGGCTGTCACATTGTAGAAGGATCAACTTTATTCTCATTTGCACAAGGAAAGACTAGAAGCAATGGGATGAAACTGAATGGGAGGAGACACAGATTAGATATTAGAAAAAACTTTTTGACTGTTAGAGTGATCAATGAGTGGAACAAGCTGCCACGAGAAGTGGTGAGTTCTCCTTCAATGGAAGTCTTCAAACAGAGGCTGGACAGACATCTGACTGGGATGATTTAGCGAATCCTGCTTTGAGCAGGGGGTTGGACCAGATGGCCCAGGAGGTCCCTTCCAACTCTGCAATTCTATGATTCTATGATGTAGACTCTATACTTCTCTTAATATGTCACAGAACTTCTGTTGGCAGCGGATTACCCACGATTCTCTCCAAGCGTGTGTCAACAGAACTTGTTTATTCAGGAACAATATATGATAAGCTTAATAGATCAGGAATAAATCATTTGTGTGCCTTTATCTGTGCAGCATCTACAACAGGCTGCTTCTCTCATACACAGACACAGCAGGAAAACAGGAAGTACAGTCACATGCTCTCCCTGTGTGAGCCTCTGAGAGTGTTTTTTTTTAAACTTTAAACCTTATAAACAGCATACAAATCTAGCAACTAAACACTCGTAGACAGGAATGGAGTTGTTGCACTAAACATATTCCAACAACTTGTGTAATGAGAACGGTGGAGATAGCAGGATTAGAGCTGATCATAGATGGGACTTCTCTATCTGTCGGTGACTTTTGCAATATTTGTTTCAGGGTGAAGATCTGACCCATATTAATACTACAGAGACATATGTGAGGGGTGATGAGCGGTGTAAAGAGATTCCCACATATGACCACCAAGGTGAGTAGCAACCACTAAATTCAGAGAAGTCACAGATTTGTAGTCCGGCCGTATTACCATGATCACCATTTTGCCTCTAGAACAGAACATTCTCCTCCACCCAAAACTGTTCAAATCACTTTGGGCATTGAAAATCCTTTTCTATAGAACTTACAACCTGGAGGATCCACCTACCTCAAAACGCTGACCGTTACCTGCCCAGATCTGTAACTATAAAGCCAAATGACAGCGTATGTAGAATGTGCTGACAAAATAGAAAGTCACATGAAGGAAAATATTATGCTGGGCCTGTAAGAGAAAGTGGAGGGTAATGATGCTGTTGGCTTCCTAGATCCCTGAGATCTAATTTCAGGGCTGAAATCTCATCTCCAGAGATCTTGATACCGAGATCTCCATTTGCGCATGCATGGCTCCCCGGCGGCCATGTTCACGGAGTCCACCGCACAGGAAGAAACCACGGCTATGCAGGGGCCTCTGGCCTTTCACGACATGTTGGTAGAGCACCCTCGCAGCGGCGGACACCCCGGGCAACAGCAGCGGTGGCCACCCTGGGCAGCAGCGGTGGCCACCCCGGACAGCAGCAGCGGACACCCCTGGCAGCAGCGCCAGGCACCCCAGCAGCACCAAAGACTCGCAGCGGTGCACTGCACATCGGACACCCTCTCATTCCACCCTGCGGCCTGCAGCATCACCCCACTCCTGCCTCCTCGAGAAGCGACCCTGGACCCCGCTTCGCCACAGCAATAAGACGCATGGATTATAAGAAGCACCACCATTTTATTAAAAAAAAATGTTTTCCTATTTTTCTCCTCAAACTCTTATAATCTAAAGCGTTTTATAATCCCAAAAATATGGTAACATGTTTTTTATTCTTGTTCTTTTTGTACAGATTCATTTTGTATGGTAGTCTGATGATGGTGGGATCGGCCTGCCTCACTTATGTGAGTCTGCAACTACCTGGTAGCCTTTAAAATAAGGTCTCCATTACCTCTGCCAAATGCCTGAGATCTAAATATAAGGCACCTCTGCACTATTATAAAAAGTTATCCGTAAATGTCTAATCTTTCTTCTTGAAACTCATCTGACAGAAAATATTGGCCCTTACGATACTTTAGATTGCCAAGAGCCACCGAGCCCCATACTCTAATTACCCAGAGAGTTTTCACCAGGACAAATACACCAGCTGAGCACAGAGGACTGAACCAGAGGAGAACAAGGCTGTATCTGGCAGATTCCAGGAATGTGCTTCAAGCTTTAGGAGGGTTTGGTGCTTTCTAATTGGCTTAAGCAGGTAGCAGATTGCTACCAGATTGCTGGACAGCACACAAACCCATACTGCCAGGCTGGATGAAACTACTGGTCTCAGGCACCCTAATCTTAGTGGCTGGACAGAGCCAGCACCACCCAGAGCTTCTGGTTTTGACGTCTCTTCTATTACCAGCAACGTCTGCACCATAAATAAGGCGCTGCTTGGTGATGGAACCAAACATCGCAGGAGCAGATTCCAGTGGAGAGGGGGCACACCATCTGCAGATGCCCTAATATAACACAATTACAGGAAACTAAAGCAGTAGAAATCCCCATAAAGTGGCTCCATTATGGAAATTATAACCCTCAGTGAATTATTCTATGGGAGTAGTGACACTTTACGGAAATGTGCTCGCATTGGATGTTGCAACATGAAAATTGCACATTTGCCATTTTATTATCCAACACATAATGCCCAGATTGTGCTCCAGGAAACACACACCGTAAATTAAAGCGAATCTGTCACCACATTTTTGGCCTTTCAGCGTCGCCATCAGGGGCTTATCTACAGCATTCTGTAATGCTGTGGATAAGCCCCCGATGTAACCTGAAAGAGAAGAAAAACTAGTTATATTATACTCACACTTACATTGTTTGTTGGCTTTTTATTCCATGTTTGGGAAGCAGAATGAACAAACCATTGAACACCATGATGCACTGGTTCATGCTATGAGGCTTTTGATTAGACTGTGAACTGTCATTGTCTTGGTGAATAATTCAATATTTCTTAAAAGCTTGTATTTTTTATGGACAGCTTAAATAGAAATGTCCAAAAGTATAAAATTTGAGAAAATTTTATTCAAAATTATTAATTGGTTTTATTTTTAGCAGAGGACTGTACCAGGAGATCAGAGGGAACGCTGACATCTTCAATTTTTAAATCTGATGATCTTGAGATCTCACAGGATCCAATTGAAGTGAATGCGATTACTCCACATATACCATCATCCCTTCACAGCAAAGATCTGTCATCTGATCCTATGAAACAGGTCCCATCTTTTGGTTCATTACCAACTACTAAGGAAAATCAAAGTCACAAAATAAGGATTAAAAAATTAATTGATTGTAAAGGAAAGGAGCCATTTTCATATTCAGAATATGGAAATAGTTTTCTTGAAAATACTTTTCTTAAACATGAAAAAATACACATAACAGACAATAGATTTTCTTGTTCAGAATGTGGGAAATGCTTTACTCAGAATTCACATCTTGTTACACATGAGAGAACTCACACAGCAGATAAGCCATATTCATGTTCAGAATGTGGGAAATGTTTTGCACGTAAATCACTGCTTATAACTCACCATAGAACTCACACAGGGGAGAAGCCTTTTTACTGTTCAGAATGTGGGAAATGTTTTACAAAGAAATCAGATTTGTTTAAGCACCAAATAACTCACACAGGGGAGAAGCCTTTTTGCTGCTCACTATGTGGGAAGTATTTTAGCCAGAAATATGATTTGGTTAGGCACCAAAGAACTCACATGGGGGAGAAGGCTTTATACTGTTCAGAATGTGGGAAATGTTTTACAAAGAAATCAGATTTGGTTAAGCACCAAAGAACTCACACAGGGGAGAAGCCTTTTAGCTGTTCAGAATGTGGGAAATGTTTTAAAGAGAAATCAAATTTGGTTAGGCACCAAAGAACTCACACAGGGGAGAAGCCTTTTTCCTGTTCAGAATGTGGGAAATGTTTTAACTGGAAATCAGATTTGTTTAAGCACCAAAGAACTCACACGGGGAGAAGCCTTTTTCCTGTTCAGAATGTGGGAAATGTTTTACAAAGAAATCACATTTGGTTCATCACCATAGAACTCACACAGGGGAGAAGCCTTTTTCCTGTTCAGAATGTGGGAAATGTTTTAACTGGAAATCAGATTTGTTTAAGCACGAAAGAACTCACACGGGGGAGAAGCCTTTTTCCTGTTCAGAATGTGGGAAATGTTTTAACTGGAAATCAAATTTGTTTAAGCACCAGAGAACTCACACAGGGGAGAAGCCTTTTTCCTGTTCAGAATGTGGGAAATGTTTTGTGAAGAAATCATCTCTTCTTAGTCACCAAAAAACTCACAGAGGGGAGAAACCTTTTTCATGTTCTTAATGTGGGAAATGTTTTCTGCCGAAATCAACTCTTAATAAACTTCAGGGAAATCATACGGGGAGAAGCTTTTTTCATGTTCAAAATGTTGGAAATATTTTAACTCAAAATTGTATCTTCTTAAAGGTGTTGACCACTACTAGGACAACCCCTTGTCATTCCTCATGTTTGGTCATGTTAAAAAACACTCATTGTACGAGAATGATCAGTAGTAAATATATTAAACAGCCATGTCAGACTGAGCTGCCATCATGGAAAATCTTTCGCTAACTAACTTTGCAGCTAATGAGATGACCTTATGGGAGCTCTAGCCAGAATGGAGACATAAAATGACATCAGAGCCATTAGCAGGTATGGTTGGCATACACAAGGGTTAATAGGAGTAGCTGCAGGGCATTGTGAGAGTAAGTAATGGTGTCATATGGTAGTAAGTAGTGTCTGTGATGAGGACAATACAGTAGTCAATATGTGAAGAGTTATGTGAGTAACTGGCATAAAAAGAGGAAAAAATATTATTTACGTGCCCTCACAAATTCTCCAATAGGTAAATTACAGATGGTATTAGCCGTGTGTGAACTAGTAGCATGTAATTCTGCATTACATGCTACTAGTTCACACACGGCTAATACCATCTGTAGTTTACCTACTGGAGAATTTGTGAGGGCACGTAGATTGCGTTTGACTGAAATTTCCTTCCATTCAGAATGTGGAGTTATATTTGATAGGTTGAAGCAGAGCGGGTCCTCTAATAAATCTCTTAAGAGGGCTTTATTTATTGCTACTAAAAAATCAAGATCAGATTTGTTGAGGGATAATGAACCAGGATTAGATGATAAAAATCAGCTTACAGTCTCTACCCCATATAGACTGGATTTTATTAACCTAAAAAAGGCTTTTCTTAAATATATACCTATGTTGGAACAGGATCCAATTCTGAAGGAAATTCTGTCAAATGGTGTGAACGTTGTAGCTAGAAAATCCACAAATTTGGGCAATTTGCTATCACCAAGTCTGTAGATCATCCCTAGAAGCAGTAATATGGGGCTCAGCACAGTGGGCTCATTTAGGTGTGGTACCTCCAGATGTAATCTGTGCAGGTATATGGCTAATTGTAAAGAGTTTTTGGATAATAATGGTAAAATTTATAAGATAAAACATTTATAAACTGTTCAACAACTTATGTAGTGTATTTAGCTAGCTGTGAAGCATGCAGCAAATATTATGTTGGCTGTACATCACGCAAGTTAAAGAAATGATTAGCTGAACATATTTCTGCTTCTGCCCCTGTGGAGACTACTGATCGCTATAGCAATAAAAGACCTAGCTCTGGTTTATCAAAACACTTCTCAGAAGTGCATGGAGGTGATTTGTCTACGTTGTCCGTGAGGGGCATAGAGAGAATTAACAGAGCGGAGCGAGGTGGTGATTGGTTTGCTGCACTATTATCAGCTGAGGCTAAATGGATCCTGCTTCTTGATGCTCGTGCACCGAAGGGTTTAAATTATAGATCAGATTTGCAATATATAATGTAATATGGGGTTTTTTTTCTTGCAATACTCAGCTATTTATGTCTATTGTGATTTATTGCTGTTTTTGCATGTATTCTTATATGTCTGAAAACATATATTTCTTATTTATATGTTAGCTTTGTTTAGTAACATTAATTGCTTAGGTCTGAATAAGGTGGAGCTAATTAATTACCTGAAACTGGGTGTTCACTCTGCAGTCTCCTCATGTATTCATTGATTTAAGCTTCCTAGTTTTGATAAGATAAACCTATGACTAAGGACATGTAATATCTGTCTGAAACGCGTAAGGTAGCCTTGCCTGTCATGGTGGCTTATTAATATGATTTTAAAACCTTCCTAATAAATGTGAGTTTTATCTTTTTTCACTAATTTTGGTGCTGGAGACCACCTCTTAGAGACTTACTAAACAAAGACTCGATAAAAATTTATACTAGATGGAAACACAGGGTATTTGCTCATGGAGACAAAATGACAAAATTTATGACATCCATGATTAAAAAACATAAGGCTAAGTCTCTTATTTACACGGTAAAAGGTCCAGACGGAGGGAAAATTACAAGCCCAGAGGAGATAGCCTCAACCTTCAGGGAATACTACTCCACCCTGTACAATTTACAGCCGGAGGAGAGCGCAGATCAATTAGAGTAAAGACAAATCAATATAAGAGATTTTCTACAAAATATAAACCTCCCTACATTATCTGAAGCACAACAACAGGAACTATCGGCCCCTTTCATGATCGGGGAACTCCAGTCCACACTGTCGGACTGCCCTATGGGCAAGAGCCCAGGCCCTGATGGCCTCCCGGCATCCTACTATAGGACTTTCTGAGATGCGTTGAGCCCGTATCTATTGAAGCTGTGTAATGAAGTATTAGGTGGGGCAGCTTTTGCCAGACAGACGCTGGAAGCACATATCTCCTTAATACATAAAGAAGGTAGAGATCCTGAATTATGTAGTAATTACAGACCGATCACGCTATTAAATAATGATCTAAAAATATTTGCAAAAATGATGGCCACAATGATTAGGCTCATCCTAGACACACTCATTTCACCCGAGCAAGTGGGTTTTGTGAAAAATAGAGAGGGGAGAGACAACTCCCTGAGAGTACTGTACCTGATGCAGCATGCACACAGCCACCACAAACCCCTAGTTTTTTAATGGGAACTGACGCAGAGAAGGCGTTCGACAGGGTGGACTGGACATTCATGCGCGAGACCCTCGTGAGGTTTGGCTTTCCTCCCGTGGTCATTGATGCCATCTTTTAAATGTATAAAGCAACCTCTGCAAAAGTTATGGTAAATGGAGATTTTTCTCCAACCTTTGAAATCAAAAACGGCACACGCCAGGGCTGCCCCCTATCACCAGCTCTTTTTGTCCTGACCATCGAGAAGTTAATTCAAAGCATTAGACAGCATCCAGGAATGAGGGGCATTAAGATCTCAGACTCCTCACACGTTATAGCGGCGTTCGCAGACGATCTTCTATTACTCCTATCAGACCCTGAGAAAGAAATTCCCGTGGTATTGGAAAGGTTCGAGGCATTCGGAGAGCTATCAAATTTTAAGATTAAGCTAGAGAAATCTGAGGCGATGGGGATAAATATACGGCACACAACAATCCAAAATTTGAAAGCTAAATTCCCAATAAAATGGAACTCTAAATATATTAAATACCTCGGTATAAAACTAAGCCCACATTGGAACTCCCTTTTCTCACTCAACTTCGTTCCCCTTCTTGATAATACTTTAGAAGCTATTAAGTCATGGAGAGCGCCCTATGTATCCTGGATAGGACGAAAGAACCTCATTAAAGGGTTCATTTTACCCAAGTACAGTTATATATCTAGAATGCTACCTATTAAAGTCCCAGACACGTTCATCCAAAAGGTCAGATCTCTTTTTGGGAAGTATATATGGGGTGGCTTAAAACCGAGAATAAGCTATAATATACTTTCCCTACCTAAACCTAAAGGGGGCATGGGAATCCCAGACCCACAAAAATACTCTGTCGCTGCTAATTGATTGGGTGAGAGATAGTAACCACAAACTATGGACAGGGATTGTGAACGAGTCATTAACAGCACCAATCTCTGCTATTCTCCACACGTCTACGGCTCCCACAATGAGAGCTCTTTCCCCAAACGCAATAACAAGAAATTTAATTAAGACTTGGGCCAGATTTTCCTCCTCACTAATGCCGCTTCCGTCACCGCTAATAAAAGTAAGAGACCTGCCTGGCCTATATCTAGACCACCCTTTAAGGACACAAACTCTCTACATAAAATAAGCGAAAGCCTAGATGCTTTCACAGAAGATGGTGTAATCCTCTCTCTGCAAGATCTACAAACTAAATTCCCACACTACCACATTATCTTTCTTCTTTACAACAGGCTCAAAAGTGCGATCAGATCATACTTACAATCAGGACTACCATATAGAGAGTTGACAGGCTTTGACAAGATGCTGACCCAGAGGAATAAACCAAGGGGTGTGCTGGGTAAACTCTACCAGATGCTCCTAGCTCCCTCATCCTCTGCTAAACGGGCGTTTATATTGAAATGGGAAAGAGACCTGGGGGTGGAATTGCAGGATTGGGAGGTGGAAAAGATATATAAAAACTCGCATGGCCCTTCTGGTTGTGTGAAGGTTCAAGAAAGCTCTTACAAGATCCTTACCAGGTGGTATACCACCCCTGACACAAGGCAGATTTGGCAGCCTGATGCTTCCTCTAATTGCTGGAGATGTATCGGTGAGAGGGGATCATTTTTGCACATATGGTGGCAATGCGACAAAATTCAACCTTTCTGGAGTAAAGTACTTAAAATTACGACAAAACTTTGCCAGCTGCCAAACCCCCCATCCTTGAAATTGATATTTCTAAACTGGTCAAGTGATATTGCACAATACAAACACAAAAAGCGTCTTACGTATCTGTTGGCAGCAGCTAAAATGCTCATCCCCTTACATTGGCTATCACAGAACAGCCCCTCCGTGTCAGAATGGTTACACAAGGTAAATCAGATATACCACATAGAAGAAATAATAGCTGGCACGTCATTCAAGCTAGTTAGATTCGGTTTGACCTGGGCGCCCTGGACACTCTATAGAGAAACAGACGAAGACTTAAATCTGCTAAACTCTAAGTAAACAAGATTAGTTTGCCCTAAGACCAATTATACATGAAGCAACACCAGCTGACTATCTAGATTGTCAGGGCAGAACATCTAACGACTGGACATCCCTCCTGACTAGAATTCCTTCTCCATCCTTTAACATCCCCCCTTCCTCTATCCTTCCTTTCTACCTAACTGTTGTTTTCCCCCTTAGTTTAAGACTTGTACTTCGTTGCGACTGGAATGCACATTTCTACCTGCGCTCTACGTCAAGGTCTTTCCCTTTGACTCAAGATTTCAAATATGAAAACTCGGATAGACACTGTCTGACCTGTTAAAAGATTGGGTACTTCAAGTGATATTGCTTATGATGTTAATATATGTACAGCAACGCCGGACTGGTAACTCATGTAAATAGTGTTACTTGATCTTTCTAGTCGCATGTATTGTTTCACCCTTTTGTTAAAACAATAAAAAGATGTTTAAAACAAAAACAAAGATGTTAAATAAATAGTAAAGATGGCTGTGAACGTTGGGGTGCAGATAAATGACAGACACAGAGAGGTGCAGTTTCTTTACCTTTTACTGGTAACCAGGGGTGGATTAAGGGTAGCCAGGGCCCGGGGCAGTTCAGACTCTGTGGGCCCCCCTCGTCACGTGACGGGGGTGACGAATCGTAGAGCCACACTCCACATAGAGAATAATGGGGACTCCAGCACCGACCTCCACCCGCAGAGCCACACTCCACATAGAGAATAATGGAGCCTCCAGCACCGACCTCCACCCGCAGAGCCCCACTCCACATAGAGAATAATGGGGCCTCCAGCACCGACCTCCACCCGCAGAGCCGCACTCCACATAGAGAATAATGGAGCCTCCAGCACCGACCTCCACCCGCAGAGCCCCACTCCACATAGAGAATAATGGGGCCTCCAGCACCGACCTCCACCCGCAGAGCCGCACTCCACATAGAGAATAATGGGGCCTCCAGCACTGACCTCCACCCGCAGAGCCGCACTCCACATAGAGAATAATAGAGCCTCCAGCACCGACCTCCACCCGCAGAGCCGCACTCCACATAAAGAATAATGGAGCCTCCAGCACCGACCTCCACCCGCAGAGCCGCACTCCACATAGAGAATAATGGAGCCTCCAGCACCGACCTCCACCCGCAGAGCCCCACTCCACATAGAGAATAATGGGGCCTCCAGCACCGACCTCCACCCGCAGAGCCACACTCCACATAGAGAATAATGGAGCCTCCAGCACCGACCTCCACCCGCAGAGCCCCACTCCACATAGAGAATAATGGGGCCTCCAGCACCGACCTCCACCCGCAGAGCCCCACTCCACATAGAGAATAATGGGGCCTCCAGCACTGACCTCCACCCGCAGAGCCGCACTCCACATAGAGAATAATGGAGCCTCCAGCACCGACCTCCACCTGCAGAGCCTCACTCCACATAGAGAATAATGGAGCCTCCAGCACCGACCTCCACCCGCAGAGCCACACTCCACATAGAGAATAATGGAGCCTCCAGCACCGACCTCCACCCGCAGAGCCGCACTCCACATAGAGAATAATGGGGCCTCCAGCACCGACCTCCACCCGCGGAGCCGCACTCCACATAGAGAATAATGGAGCCTCCAGCACCGACCTCCACCCGCAGAGCCACACTCCACATAGAGAATAATGGAGCCTCCAGCACCGACCTCCACCCGCAGAGCCGCACTCCACATAGAGAATAATGGAGCCTCCAGCACCGACCTCCACCCGCAGAGCCACATTCCACATAGAGAATAATGGAGCCTCCAGCACCGACCTCCACCCGCAGAGCCACACTCCACATAGAGAATAATGGAGCCTCCAGCACCGACCTCCACCCGCGGAGCCACACTCCACATAGAGAATAATGGAGCCTCCAGCACCGACCTCCACCCGCAGAGCCACACTCCACATAGAGAATAATGGAGCCTCCAGCACCGACCTCCACCCGCAGAGCCACACTCCACATAGAGAATAATGGAGCCTCCAGCACCGACCTCCACCCGCAGAGCCACACTCCACATAGAGAATAATGGAGCCTCCAGCACCGACCTCCACCCGCGGAGCCACACTCCACATAGAGAATAATGGAGCCTCCAGCACCGACCTCCACCCGCAGAGCCGCAATCCACATAGAGAATAATGGAGCCTCCAGCACCGACCTCCACCCGCAGAGCCACACTCCACATAGAGAATAATGGAGCCTCCAGCACCGACCTCCACCCGCAGAGCCACACTCCACATAGAGAATAATGGAGCCTCTAGCACCGACCTCCACCCGCAGAGCCGCACTCCACATAGAGAATAATGGAGCCTCCAGCACCGATCTCCACCCGCAGAGCCACACTCCACATAGAGAATAATGGAGCCTCCAGCACCGACCTCCACCCGCAGAGCCACACTCCACATAGAGAATAATGGAGCCTCCAACACCGACCTCCACCCACGGAGCCACACTCCACATAGAGAATAATGGAGCCTCCAGCACCGACCTCCACCCGCAGAGCCACACTCCACATAGAGAATAATGGAGCCTCCAGCACCGATCTCCACCCGCAGAGCCGCACTCCACATAGAGAATAATGGAGCCTCCAACACCGACCTCCACCCGCGGAGCCGCACTCCACATAGAGAATAATGGAGCCTCCAGCACCGACCTCCACCCGCAGAGCCGCACTCCACATAGAGAATAATGGAGCCTCCAGCACCGACCTGCACCCGCAGAGCCCCACTCCACATAGAGAATAATGGGGTCTCCAGCACCGACCTCCACCCGCAGAGCCACACTCCACATAGAGAATAATGGAGCCTCCAGCACCGACCTCCACCCGCAGAGCCGCACTCCACATAGAGAATAATGGGGCCTCCAGCACCGACCTCCACCCGCAGAGCCGCACTCCACATAGAGAATAATGGGGCCTCCAGCACCGACCTCCACCCGCAGAGCCACACTCCACATAGAGAATAATGGAGCCTCCAGCACCGACCTCCACCCGCAGAGCCGCACTCCACATAGAGAATAATGGAGCCTCCAGCACCGACCTCCACCCGCAGAGCCGCACTCCACATAGAGAATAATGGAGCCTCCAGCACCGACCTCCACCCGCAGAGCCGCACTCCACATAGAGAATAATGGAGCCTCCAGCACCGACCTCCACCCGCAGAGCCACACTCCACATAGAGAATAATGGAGCCTCCAGCACCGACCTCCACCCGCAGAGCCACACTCCACATAGAGAATAATGGAGCCTCCAGCACCGACCTCCACCCGCAGAGCCGCACTCCACATAGAGAATAATGGAGCCTCCAGCACCGACCTCCACCCGCAGAGCCGCACTCCACATAGAGAATAATGGAGCCTCCAGCACCGACCTCCACCCGCAGAGCCCCACTCCACATAGAGAATAATGGGGTCTCCAGCACCGACCTCCATCCGCAGAGCCCCACTCCACATAGAGAATAATGGAGCCTCCAGCACCGACCTCCACCCGCAGAGCCACACTCCACATAGAGAATAATGGAGCCTCCAGCACCGACCTCCACCCGCAGAGCCGCACTCCACATAGAGAATAATGGAGCCTCCAGCACCGACCTCCACCCGCAGAGCCGCACTCCACATAGAGAATAATGGGGCCTCCAGCACCGACCTCCACCCACGGAGCCACACTCCACATAGAGAATAATGGAGCCTCCAGCACCGACCTCCACCCGCAGAGCCACACTCCACATAGAGAATAATGGAGCCTCCAGCACCGACCTCCACCTGCAGAGCCGCAATCCACATAGAGAATAATGGAGCCTCCAACACCGACCTCCACCCGCGGAGCCACACTCCACATAGAGAATAATGGAGCCTCCAGCACCGACCTCCACCCGCAGAGCCGCACTCCACATAGAGAATAATGGAGCCTCCAGCACCGACCTCCACCTGCAGAGCCGCACTCCACATAGAGAATAATGGAGCCTCCAGCACCGACCTGCACCCGCAGAGCCACACTCCACCTAGAGAATAATGGAGCCTCCAGCACCGACCTCCACCCGCAGAGCCGCACTCCACATAGAGAATAATGGGGTCTCCAGCACCGACCTCCACCCGCAGAGCCACACTCCACATAGAGAATAATGGAGCCTCCAGCACCGACCTCCACCTGCAGAGCCGCACTCCACATAGAGAATAATGGGGCCTCCAGCACCGACCTCCACCCGCAGAGCCGCACTCCACATAGAGAATAATGGGGCCTCCAGCACCGACCTCCACCCGCAGAGCCACACTCCACATAGAGAATAATGGAGCCTCCAGCACCGACCTCCACCCGCAGAGCCGCACTCCACATAGAGAATAATGGAGCCTCCAGCACCGACCTCCACCCGCAGAGCCGCACTCCACATAGAGAATAATGGAGCCTCCAGCACCGACCTCCACCCGCAGAGCCACACTCCACATAGAGAATAATGGAGCCTCCAGCACCGACCTCCACCCGCAGAGCCACACTCCACATAGAGAATAATGGAGCCTCCAGCACCGACCTCCACCCGCAGAGCCGCACTCCACATAGAGAATAATGGAGCCTCCAGCACCGACCTCCACCCGCAGAGCCACACTCCACATAGAGAATAATGGGGCCTCCAGCACCGACCTCCACCCGCAGAGCCGCACTCCACATAGAGAATAATGGAGCCTCCGGCACCGACCTCCACCCGCAGAGCCGCACTCCACATAGAGAATAATGGAGCCTCCAGCACCGACCTCCACCCGCAGAGCCGCACTCCACATAGAGAATAATGGGGCCTCCAGCACCGACCTCCACCCGCAGAGCCGCACTCCACATAGAGAATAATGGGGCCTCCAGCACCGACCTCCACCCGCAGAGCCGCACTCCACATAGAGAATAATGGAGCCTCCAGCACCGACCTCCACCCGCAGAGCCACACTCCACATAGAGAATAATGGAGCCTCCAGCACCGACCTCCACCCGCAGAGCCACACTCCATATAGAGAATAATGGAGCCTCCAGCACCGACCTCCACCCGCAGAGCCGCACTCCACATAGAGAATAATGGAGCCTCCAGCACCGACCTCCACCCGCAGAGCCACACTCCACATAGAGAATAATGGAGCCTCCAGCACCGACCTCTACCCGCAGAGCCGCACTCCACATAGAGAATAATGGAACCTCCAGCACCGACCTCCACCTGCAGAGCCACAGTCCACATAGAGAATAATGGAGCCTCCAGCACCGACCTCCACCTGCAGAGCCACAGTCCACATAGAGAATAATGGGGCCTCCAGCACTGACCTCCACCCGCAGAGCCGCACTCCACATAGAGAATAATGGGGTCTCCAGCACCGACCTCCACCTGCAGAGCCACACTCCACATAGAGAATAATGGAGCCTCCAGCACCGACCTCCACCTGCAGAGCCACAGTCCACATAGAGAATAATGGGGCCTCCAGCACTGACCTCCACCCGCAGAGCCGCACTCCACATAGAGAATAATGGAGCCTCCGGCACCGACCTCCACCCGCAGAGCCGCACTCCACATAGAGAATAATGGAGCCTCCAGCACCTACCTCCACCCGCAGAGCCGCACTCCACATAGAGAATAATGGGGCCTCCAGCACCGACCTCCACCCGCAGAGCCGCACTCCACATAGAGAATAATGGGGCCTCCAGCACCGACCTCCACCCGCAGAGCCACACTCCACATAGAGAATAATGGAGCCTCCAGCACCGACCTCCACCCGCAGAGCCACACTCCACATAGAGAATAATGGAGCCTCCAGCACCGACCTCCACCCGCAGAGCCACACTCCACATAGAGCCTCCAGCACCGACCTCCACCCGCAGAGCCGCACTCCACATAGAGAATAATGGAGCCTCCAGCACCGACCTCCACCCGCAGAGCCGCACTCCACATAGAGAATAATGGAGCCTCCAGCACCGACCTCCACCCGCAGAGCCACACTCCACATAGAGAATAATGGAGCCTCCAGCACCGACCTCCACCCGCAGAGCCACACTCCACATAGAGAATAATGGAGCCTCCAGCACCGACCTCCACCCGCAGAGCCGCACTCCACATAGAGAATAATGGAGCCTCCAGCACCGACCTCCACCCGCAGAGCCACACTCCACATAGAGAATAATGGGGCCTCCAGCACCGACCTCCACCCGCAGAGCCGCACTCCACATAGAGAATAATGGAGCCTCCGGCACCGACCTCCACCCGCAGAGCCGCACTCCACATAGAGAATAATGGAGCCTCCAGCACCGACCTCCACCCGCAGAGCCGCACTCCACATAGAGAATAATGGGGCCTCCAGCACCGACCTCCACCCGCAGAGCCGCACTCCACATAAAGAATAATGGGGCCTCCAGCACCGACCTCCACCCGCAGAGCCGCACTCCACATAGAGAATAATGGAGCCTCCAGCACCGACCTCCACCCGCAGAGCCACACTCCACATAGAGAATAATGGAGCCTCCAGCACCGACCTCCACCCGCAGAGCCACACTCCATATAGAGAATAATGGAGCCTCCAGCACCGACCTCCACCCGCAGAGCCGCACTCCACATAGAGAATAATGGAGCCTCCAGCACCGACCTCCACCCGCAGAGCCACACTCCACATAGAGAATAATGGAGCCTCCAGCACCGACCTCTACCCGCAGAGCCGCACTCCACATAGAGAATAATGGGGTCTCCAGCACCGACCTCCACCTGCAGAGCCACACTCCACATAGAGAATAATGGAGCCTCCAGCACCGACCTCCACCTGCAGAGCCACAGTCCACATAGAGAATAATGGGGCCTCCAGCACTGACCTCCACCCGCAGAGCCGCACTCCACATAGAGAATAATGGAGCCTCCGGCACCGACCTCCACCCGCAGAGCCGCACTCCACATAGAGAATAATGGAGCCTCCAGCACCTACCTCCACCCGCAGAGCCGCACTCCACATAGAGAATAATGGGGCCTCCAGCACCGACCTCCACCCGCAGAGCCGCACTCCACATAGAGAATAATGGGGCCTCCAGCACCGACCTCCACCCGCAGAGCCACACTCCACATAGAGAATAATGGAGCCTCCAGCACCGACCTCCACCCGCAGAGCCGCACTCCACATAGAGAATAATGGAGCCTCCAGCACCGACCTCCACCCGCAGAGCCGCACTCCACATAGAGAATAATGGAGCCTCCAGCACCGACCTCCACCCGCAGAGCCGCACTCCACATAGAGAATAATGGAGCCTCCAGCACCGACCTCCACCCGCAGAGCCACACTCCACATAGAGAATAATGGAGCCTCCAGCACCGACCTCCACCCGCAGAGCCGCACTCCACATAGAGAATAATGGAGCCTCCAGCACCGACCTCCACCCGCAGAGCCACACTCCACATAGAGAATAATGGGGCCTCCAGCACCGACCTCCACCCGCAGAGCCGCACTCCACATAGAGAATAATGGAGCCTCCGGCACCGACCTCCACCCGCAGAGCCGCACTCCACATAGAGAATAATGGAGCCTCCAGCACCGACCTCCACCCGCAGAGCCGCACTCCACATAGAGAATAATGGGGCCTCCAGCACCGACCTCCACCCGCAGAGCCGCACTCCACATAGAGAATAATGGGGCCTCCAGCACCGACCTCCACCCGCAGAGCCGCACTCCACATAGAGAATAATGGAGCCTCCAGCACCGACCTCCACCCGCAGAGCCACACTCCACATAGAGAATAATGGAGCCTCCAGCACCGACCTCCACCCGCAGAGCCGCACTCCACATAGAGAATAATGGAGCCTCCAGCACTGACCTCCACCCGCAGAGCCGCACTCCACATAGAGAATAATGGAGCCTCCAGCACTGACCTCCACCCGCAGAGCCGCACTCCACATAGAGAATAATGGAGCCTCCAGCACTTACCTCCACCCGCAGAGCCGCACTCCACATAGAGAATAATGGGGCCTCCAGCACCGACCTCCACCCGCAGAGCCGCACTCCACATAGAGAATAATGGAGCCTCCAGCACTTACCTCCACCCGCAGAGCCGCACTCCACATAGAGAATAATGGAGCCTCCAGCACCGACCTCCACCCGCAGAGCCGCACTCCACATAGAGAATAATGGAGCCTCCAGCACCGACCTCCACCCGCAGAGCCACACTCCACATAGAGAATAATGGAGCCTCCAGCACCGACCTCCACCCGCAGAGCCGCACTCCACATAGAGAATAATGGGGCCTCCAGCACCGACCTCCACCCGCAGAGCCGCACTCCACATAGAGAATAATGGAGCCTCCAGCACTTACCTCCACCCGCAGAGCCGCACTCCACATAGAGAATAATGGAGCCTCCAGCACCGACCTCCACCCGCAGAGCCGCACTCCACATAGAGAATAATGGAGCCTCCAGCACCGACCTCCACCCGCAGAGCCACACTCCACATAGAGAATAATGGAGCCTCCAGCACCGACCTCCACCCGCAGAGCCGCACTCCACATAGAGAATAATGGGGCCTCCAGCACCGACCTCCACCCGCAGAGCCGCACTCCACATAGAGAATAATGGAGCCTCCAGCACCGCCCTCCACCCGCAGAGCCACACTCCACATAGAGAATAATGGGGCCTCCAGCACCACCCTCCACCCGCAGAGCCACACTCCACATAGAGAATAATGGGGCCTCCAGCACCGCCCTCCACCCGCAGAGCCACACTCCACATAGAGAATAATGGGGCCTCCAGCACCGCCCTCCACCCGCAGAGCCGCACTCCACATAGAGAATAATGGGGCCTCCAGCACCGACCTCCACCCGCAGAGCCGCACTCCACATAGAGAATAATGGGGCCTCCAGCACCGACCTCCACCCGCAGAGCCGCACTCCACATAGAGAATAATGGGGCCTCCAGCACCGACCTCCACCCGCAGAGCCCCACTCCACATAGAGAATAATGGAGCCTCCGGCACCGACCTCCACCCGCAGAGCCGCACTCCACATAGAGAATAATGGGGCCTCCAGCACCGCCCTCCACCCGCAGAGCCGCACTCCACATAGAGAATAATGGGGCCTCCAGCACCGACCTCCACCCGCAGAGCCGCACTCCACATAGAGAATAATGGGGCCTCCAGCACTGACCTCCACCCGCAGAGCCGCACTCCACATAGAGAATAATGGAGCCTCCAGCACCTACCTCCACCCGCAGAGCCGCACTCCACATAGAGAATAATGGGGCCTCCAGCACCGACCTCCACCCGCAGAGCCGCACTCCACATACTGAATAATGGAGCCTCCGGCACCGACCTCCACCTGCAGAGCCACACTCCACATAGAGAATAATGGGGCCTCCAGCACCGCCCTCCACCCGCAGAGCCGCACTCCACATAGAGAATAATGGGGCCTCCAGCACCGCCCTCCACCCGCAGAGCCGCACTCCACATAGAGAATAATGGGGCCTCCAGCACCGCCCTCCACCCGCAGAGCCACACTCCACATAGAGAATAATGGGGCCTCCAGCACCGCCCTCCACCCGCAGAGCCGCACTCCACATAGAGAATAATGGGGCCTCCAGCACTGACCTCCACCCGCAGAGCCGCACTCCACATAGAGAATAATGGAGCCTCCAGCACCTACCTCCACCCGCAGAGCCGCACTCCACATAGAGAATAATGGGGCCTCCAGCATCTACCTCCACCCGCAGAGCCACACTCCACATAGAGAATAATGGAGCCTCCAGCACCGCCCTCCACCCGCAGAGCCACACTCCACATAGAGAATAATGGAGCCTCCAGCACCGCCCTCCACCCGCAGAGCCACACTCCACATAGAGAATAATGGGGCCTCCAGCACCGCCCTCCACCCGCAGAGCCGCACTCCACATAGAGAATAATGGAGCCTCCAGCACCGACCTCCACCCGCAGAGCCACACTCCACATAGAGAATAATGGAGCCTCCAGCACCGACCTCCACCCGCAGAGCCGCACTCCACATAGAGAATAATGGGGCCTCCAGCACCGACCTCCACCCGCAGAGCCGCACTCCACATAGAGAATAATGGGGCCTCCAGCACCGACCTCCACCCGCAGAGCCGCACTCCACATAGAGAATAATGGGGCCTCCAGCACCGACCTCCACCCGCAGAGCCGCACTCCACATACTGAATAATGGAGCCTCCGGCACCGACCTCCACCTGCAGAGCCTCACTCCACATAGAGAATAATGGAGCCTCCAGCACCGACCTCCACCCGCAGAGCCGCACTCCACATACATGGCTGCTCTCAGTGCTGTGCGCACAGGACCTGTGATGAGGTCACAGGAGGGGAGGAGACAGGGGTCACATGATCGGGGGCCCTGACACCTTACCTCCTGTGATCTCATCACAAGCCTTTGCACGCTACCAGCAGCATCAGCGTTCACGCTACTTGTAGATGCTGCTGGTAGCAGAGCACATAATGCCGCCCCCACGGTCACTCACTTTTAGGTGGGGAGAAGATGGAGTGCCATTGCAGCAGCCAGCAGGAATGTGGTGGGGGCCCCCTTAGAAGCTCTTGTGGTGGGGGCCCCGGGGCTGAAGCCCCGCCTGCCCTGCCTATAATCCGGCCCTGCGCGGTGGCGGATTATAATGGGGCAATTTACTGGCCTGGGCTGTGGGCCCCTTAACCCCACTGGGCCCGGGGCAACTGCCCAAATTGACCTCATTATAATCCGCCACTGCTGGTAATAGGTTGCAGTCCGGAGTACCACATACAGGTGATGGAAGGAGTCCGGCTCGCCTGGAGGCACTCAGGGGATCCACCTTGTCAGGTGGGGATTTAGGGCCTTCCTTCTGTGCTATGTGTGTGGGTCTCCGCTGTATATAACTATGCTGCGACCCTCTATTCGTGATGGCTTCACCAACCTGTACGGCTGTCAGCGTAAGCCTATTATACGGGTACCGTTCTCTTCACCGTCGGCCCCGGGCTCCTTATCTGATGCCGTGCCCTCAGGTATTCAAGGTGCACAGGAATTTACAATCCCCTGTACTTTCAGATTCGGCGATCAGGACTTACAGCTCCTGTCAGCCTAGGACTCTGATGTCCCTTTTCTCTATATTAGCGCTTCACTCAAGGGTCTGCTATATGCAGTATTTTAGCTTCCCTAGAGTCTCTCAATCTCTGCTTTTGTCCTTTCTCTCTTCACAGATCAGCTCCCTGTCTTCATCTCTCTGACAGGATCTTCTAGAAAGATCTTTTCACCTCACCTCCTCATGTTTAACTGTCATTTCTCCTCACAGCTCACAGCTGCTTTGTTTCCATGACAACTCCTCAGCTGATGCCTAGCTGACTCACCAACCCCCTCTGCTGGCCAGAATTTATAAGGCATCTCCCTTTTCTGACCTGCAGCAGGAAATTGTGATTTATTTATGCTGCCTGGCAAGGGGTCCCGTTTTGCCTCCAAGCATGACTTTACCCATTAGAGGGAGGTAATGTCACTGTGACAACCGGACTCTGGGGTGTCACACTTGGAGACGGGGACAACATGGGCCTGTATGATTGCCAATGCCAGGGCTGGATTTCAGCCCCAGTCCGTACCTGCCCTTTTTATTTTTTGGAGATAAGTGTCCACCTCCTATGGGCGTGGCTTCTGATGTTTTCCTCTATGCTGATTGGGCCATTTATCTGCATATACAGGGTGGGGTATTAGCCCCTCCAATATAAGGGCGCTCCTGTATATTGGGCATGTTTCTGTGCTATGAAGAATCCCTTGTGCTATTGAGATGACACCTGCTTATATAATATGATGCTATATAAAGGCAGAAGTGTGGCCTGTATTGTGGGAACGGTCTTGTGCTTTTTAGATCATCCATTGTGCTGTGGATGTTACATGCTTACACATTAGATCTTCAGTTGCTGCAGAGAATGATAGATTTCCTTTTGGGCCTTCTGCTTCGTTATTATAGGCGTCTTGCATTTGAGCAGTAGGTCTATATGATCGATGTCTTTTGTCTCTGATCCATGACATCTTGTTATTTCTCTATCACTACAAGATATTAGACATACGGAGGATATATGGATGCGGCATCTTCTCTGTAACATGGAGCCACATCTGTGCTCAGTGCACATTAAGCACAAGGGGTCAGTTGTACTTCTTGCCCCACTAGCACTTTATTTGTTAGAGGTGTTTGACAATGGCTTTTGGTAAGGAGTCCTGCTAAGGGTCAATAAGGATCAGTGGATGTGGAGCGGAGGCGCCAAATCACTACCCAGGGTGCCACCCTCCGCTGTAAGGAAGGGACATCTACATAGGGTCATGCACAACCTATCTTCCCGAGATATTTCCCCTGTGTTATTTAATTAGTGCTAAATCAATCCGTTATTATTGTATCTTGGTGACTCCAGCTGTCCGGCATTACCACCACCAGACCCCCCATTACCACCACCAGACCCCCCATTACTACCACCAGACCCCCCCATTACCACCACCAGACCCCCCATTACTACCACCAGACCCCCCATTACTCCTTTACATTGGAAAGATTTTTCTTGGTTATTTCTTGTAAAATTTGATAGTTTTTAAATAATGAATAAAAGTTATTTTTTAGGGTTTCTTTTGCTGCAGTTGGTTTCCCCTGTGTCTCTGGCATCGATAGGGTCCTGGTTATCAATAGGGGGGGTGACTGGAAAAAGATCTGGTCACAATCAGAAACTAAATGTATCCGACAATTAAATCCCTTACATCCCAATGGTGTAAATGAAGTTCTCAGCTTCTCCCCTTTCCTATAGGGGGTTGGTAGAATTCGTTCTCTACTTTTTTAATAAAAGTTTGACATGATTTTAATGTCTTGTTTTTCATTTCACTTTATTAAAATCTACAATTCATTTACATATATCTATGTATGGATTTATCTTTTACTCAATAAATACAGTGCACTTATCTCATTTCCACCTTGATAGTGACACTCTCTTAGGATACATTTTACTCTATGATGGCACTTTTGCACATAGCCACTAGATGGCGCTACAACATGGGGAGAATGGGAGATGGAGTATGTGAGTGACGACGGCCATTTTGCGCTTCTGCACTTTTATGGGTTCACACTTTCTTTACTTGGTGTGTACCCACAGTGTCCAGTTACATGAGGTCGTCATGGCTCACTGAGCAGTATCGCACCTAGCACATGTGGCGGCCGTGATTTCCCTGCGGTGCAGTTCATCTCTTTGTATGCTAACACATAGAACAGTCCCAGCAAAATACCCAAGATGGGGCACATTACAGAGTCTCACCCTTCCGCTGACTTACCGGGATAATAGCAGCTGTGACTTCAGATCTTCCAGGGTCACTACCTGTGGCACACACACAGAGAGGAGGTAACAACAAGCGTAGGAAGATGACAGTCCATACAAGGCCAGTTGATCCGAGGATCACAACCTGGCTACATCTTCCAGAGTCGAGTACTCCACCTGTGGCACATACACACAGAGAAGGTAACAAGTGTAGGAAGGTGACAGTCCATTGAGTCCATACAAGGTACAAGGCCAGTTGATCCAAAGATCACAACCTGGCTTCTCCAAATGTATCCATGGTTCAGCGATGGTCAATGGAGCAGATCTGTATTCTTCCAACCGAGGCTGAAAACCCCTAGGTTGTTTCCTATAGCATGATAGAGCCGTGTCCCTTGTGATGTTGTGGCTTCTGTCCTGTCTCTTGTCCTTTGGATGTATAGATGTCTTGGCAGAATCTCTCTGGCTGTTTCTCTCTCTCAGTCTCTTTATACAGAGGCATGTAACCTACTTTTAGACTTAACAAGTGTCCCTCATTCAGTATTTACATAAAGGGTAAGAATGGAGATGAGATTATTATAGCATTACTTGATTATTTAAACTATTTGCATAGTTTTTCCCTCTCTGCTTTAGAAGTCAACAAACTGGCTCCATAACACAATGCATAAATAGCATATCAGCAAACATCACTAGTGATCAAGGATAAGCGCACAATAAAAGTCAATATTACCGGCTTACACAAGCAAAAGTGTTTTCTTGACCAACTAGAAATCAACACTTAAATTTAAAGCCAACATACAGATAACTTGGTTAATTAAGAAACAATGCTGTATGTCTTTAAAATGCCAAAAGTAAAAAAAAAATGTTTTTAAAAATATAAAAAAAGCCAAAAGTAAAAAAAAGTTTTAAAAAATATTTTAAAAAATATAAAAGTTCATATCGCCCCTTCAAAATAAAATAAAAAAAACAAACATACACATATTTGTTATAGCCGCATTCAGAATCGCCCGATCTAAAATGCAATAAAGGAAAGACCAAAAGATCGTATCTGCACCAAAATGGTATCCATTAATAACGTCAGCTCGCCGCGCAAACAATAAGCCCTCACCCAACCCGAGATCATGAAAAATGGAGACGCGACGGGTATCGGAAAATGGTGCAATTCTTTTATAATTTACCTAATAAAGAGGAGTTATTTTTACTGATACAGCGGGTATGGAAAGTATTCAGCCCCCTTTGCATTTTTAAATTGTTTCATTGCAGCCATTTGGTAAATTCAAATTCATACTATCTATTCCTGACACTGGAGTGGCTTATAAACTTCCGAAGTATATAGATTGAGGTCTGGGATCTGCCAATATGTGGCTAGTTTTCTGACTGTTTCGAATAACATGATGCATGATTTTAGTTTTTTGTTTTTTTTTTCGCTTAGTCTCGCTTGAATATAGGTCAATATTAAATAGTCTCCTGATGAGTCGTCTTTGGTGAGGACGAGGAAAACCGTTGAAATGAGAGGCTTGGAGAGTGTGTAAATGTCACCTCACCCTATATACTGAGACGTGGGGTACATGTTTTTTCTATTAGTCACTTTCTGACTAACCTTCAGAGGGTGAATTATGGGTATAGTTTTAAATTAGGAAAAAATAAAGTTTAGATTTATCCTTTTGTCAACAAATATAAGGAATGACAAGAGACAACTCATTTAAGAAGATTCAATTTTGGTTAAAACTACTTCAACATTATGAACATAAAATGGCTTCTCCTCTGTGTGACTGCTCTGATGGCGTTCAAGAAGCGCTTTCTGGTTAAAATGTTTCCCACATTCTGAACATATAAATGGCTTCTCCCCTGTGTGAGTTCTCTGGTGCTTAACACAATTTGATTTCTTGCTAAACCATTTCCCACATTCTGAACATGAAAATGGCTTCTCCCCTGTGTGAGTTCTCTGGTGCTTAACACAATTTGATTTATTGTTAAAACATTTCCCACATTCTGAACATGCAAATGGCTTCTCCCCTGTGTGAGTTCTCTGGTGCTTAACACAATTTGATTTCTTGCTAAAACATTTCCCACATTCTGAACATGAAAAAGGCTTCTCTCCTGTGTGAGTTCTCTGGTGCTTAACAAAATTTGATTTATTGTTAAAGCATTTCCCACATTCTGAACATGAAAAAGGCTTCTCTCCTGTGTGAGTTCTTTGGTGGATAACAAAATGTGATTTATGTACAAAACATTTCCCACATTCTGAACATGAAAATATTTTCTCCCCTGTGTGAGTTCTCTGGTGCTTAACACAATGTGATTTATTGTTAAAACATTTCCCACATTCTGAACATGAAAAAGCCTTCTCCCCTGTGTGAGTTCTCTTGTGGGTAACCAATTGTGATTTCTGTGCAAAATATTTCCCACATTCTGAACAGGAAAAAGGCTTCTCCCCTGTGTGAGTTCTTTGGTGGGTAACAAATTGTGATTTATGTGCAAAACATTTCCCACATTCTGAACATGAAAAGGGCTTCTCCCCTGTCTGAGTTCTCTGGTGCTTAACACAATCTGATTTATTGCTAAAACATTTCCCACATTCTGAACATGAAAATGACTTCTTTGCTTTAGGAGAAGTTTGTTTTTTATTGCTTCTTTTGTGACTTTGATTTTCCTTAGTAGTCAGTAATGAATCAGAAGATGGGACCTGTTTCATAGGATCAGATGACAGATCTTTGCTGTGAATGGATGATGATATATCTGAAGTAATAGCAGTCACTTCAGTTGTATCTTGTAGGATCTCAAGATCATCAGATTTAAAAATTGAAGATGTCAGCTGTCCCTCTGATCTCCTGGTACAGTCATCTGCTAAGATAAAAAAAAATTATTTTTAATGAAATATTGAGTTTTATATTTTTGAACATTTCTACTTAAACTGTTCATAAAAATGGCAAGCTATGTAAAAAACTATAATTATTTACCAAGACAATGACAGTTCACAGTCTAATAGAAAACCTTGTTGGATGAGCCAGTAGTGTGCGGTGTTCAACTGTTTGTTCATTCTGCCTCCCAAATATAGAATAAAACGAAACCAATCAATGTTATGTAGGTGAAAATAATACCAATTCTCATCTCACAAAAAACAAGTCCCCACTCAGGTCCATCATCTGTCAGTGGAAAAACAGAGGTTCCCGCACTATTAGTGGCTCAAAGGCTGCTGAAAAGCAACAAGGTTTCTATAAACCAATCCAGCAAAATCCGCTCTCACTTCGGAGTCTTGCAGTGTGCGCAAACAACATTTAGGATCCCTGTATTTAGCAATATTATAGTGAGATGAATCCACTTAATTTTTGGTGTGTGTCTCCTGGAGCACAATCTGGGCACTATGTGCTGGGTAATAAAATGGCAAATGTGTAATTTTCACTCTCCAACATCCACTGCGTGTTAATTTCCAGAAAGTGGCTGTGGAGTCAAAATATTCACTCCTCCTAAGGATTATAACCCTCAGTGAATTAATTTATAACATGGAATCACTTTATGGGGATTTCCACTGTTCTGGTTTTCTGTAATTTAGTTATATTAGGGCTTCTGCATATGGTGTGTCCAATCTCATCTGGGATCTGTTCCTGCTGTCCAGCTGGAGTAATCTGCTCCCTACTTCAGCCAATTGGAAAGTACCACACCCTACTAAAGCGCAAAGCACATGGCCGGAATCTGCCAGATACAGCGCTGTTCTCCTCTGGTTCAGTCCTCTGTGCTCAGCTTGTGACTTGTGTATTTGTTTCCTGCTGTGACCGTGGCCCGTTTACTGACTACTCTTGTGTCTTCTGATTCTGTATTCTGGTTCTGACCCGGCTACCTGACTATTCTCCTTGCCATCTAACACCACAGAATAGCAGGTAACACCATGGTCCAAGCCTAGGGGTCCCAGTGTAAGTCCAGATTCCATGTAATTGTGTTAAAGGGCGATGAGCAAGGCAATCCTTGGTATATGGAAAGCAGAAAAGATAGCGCCAAGCATGTTCATGGTGGACATCTTTTGATCTGCCAGTTGACCACGAATACATTGTGTCTGCAATCTATTCCAGCTAGATCTGTATTCAAATAGCTAAATGGCGCTCCTTCCCTTCTGAACACTGCCATGTGCCCAGACAGTAGTGTATAATCGTATATAGGGTATAGTGTGAAGCTGGAAAATAATTTGTAAGATCCATTTGTTTTCTATTATCCTTTGTGCAGAATTCCAAACTTACCACCACATAAAGTGACACACGTCAGATATTAATAATGGGGCCTGATTAGGAACTACTGAAATGATCAAACTCCACAGTCTCCATCAGTAATAAATGAGTAGCTAGTGGTGAAACCTCTCTGGGGTAATTAGAGTATGGGGCTCGGAGACTTCACAATCTATACTATCCTAAGCTCCAATATTTTCTGTCAGATGAGTTTCAAGAAGAAATATTAGGCATTTAAAGAGAACTGTGTATAAGGCCGGTTTCACACGTCCTGATATTTCCGGTACCGGAGATGTCCATGTGTGTAATATTCGTGGCACACGTGTGACAACCGTGTGCCGCCTGTGTGCAGCATCAGTACTACATGGACGGCTGGCAGGGAAGAAGCGCTACATTAATCGCTGTTCCCCGGTGGCGGGTGCTGAAGGTGCTCTCATCATTCTCCCCTGCTCTGCCGGTGGGGAGAATGATGAGAGTTATATTAAAGTCAGAATGATGACAGCAGGTGGCGGCTTTTGGGACTATTACTCCCATCAACCTACACCTGCTGCTAAGAACAGTGACAGCAGGAGCGGATGATGGGAGTATTCCTCACCTGACACCTGTGCTATAACTAAGTAAATGACTGAAAAAACTGGCGAGGATTCCCCTGTATTTCCTATAACCAGTCTGGAAAACTCACAACTGGGGGCTGCAACCCTCAGCTGTCAGCTTCAGCAAGGCTGGTTATCAAGAATAGAGGGGTCCCAACACTGTTTTTTAAATTATTTAAATAATGCTTCAGTGCTTGGAAACTGAGGCCATTAATAAAAGTAGCACATTCTGTCACCTGCAACTATAATAGAAACTATTGAGAAAAGACACCGGTGGCACAAAAAACATGGCGCCTTCAGGTAAAAGACCGGAGACACTTTCCTGAAGCAGCTCTGCCCCCTGAAATAAAACTGTGTGCACATACCCTAGTTCTCCGCAAGGAGAAATGATACTTCTTGGATATCGGTCAGACGCCTCTCTCACAGCCAAACCAGATCTCACACTTTGCACTGATGAGGGGCAGTACCCCGAAACACAGTGTCTGCAAATTGAGATTCTGGCTTGGCTTTTATCCTACGTCATTTGACAAGGCTCATTAAAGGGTCAACCTTGACTTCTAGGATTGCTACCTCCAATAGGTGGCACTAGAGTTCTAGTCCTCTTCCTCTCTGAAGAGACAATTTGCATAATTAGCATACCCTAGTTACAAACACTAGGCTACAGCACCCGGCAAACGCTCAGTACATGAATCATACTAAGGCCGGGGTCACACTAGGGTGTGTGATGCGAGAAACAACACCCGGCACTACCCCCGGCACTCGGACCGGAGCGTGCGGCTACATGGATTTCTAAGGGCCAATGCAGACGGCCATATGTATCCTCTGATCTGAGAGAATCGGCCAATTATACTGTACAGCTGACACTTGGATCAGGATCTGACCCGAGTGTCAGCACAGTGTGGTCCGATTGTCTAGGATGAGAAAATCAGAGAACACTGAGGCAAAGATGGAAAACAAACGCTTCTCCATTATGTCATCAGAGTGCAGTCCAATGTCTTCCACGCACTCATTGTATTGCATTACTGAGCGTGATCGGAATATCATACGTTAACAACATATAACAGATATAACATATAACGCATGTTCCAACCCCATGGATTGAGACAAACACCTTGGTCGCCTCAGAAAGACCTTTTTGAGTCAGGGCTACCATCCAAGAACAATTGAAAACCAAATTACAAGAGCCACCAGAATGTCAAGGAATCACCTGCCACATTACAAAGCTAGAGAAGAAAATAACCGGGTGCCTCTAGTGGTCACCTACAACCCAAATCTGGAGGTGCTAAGGGGAGCGGCACGGAAATTACAACCTTTACTGCAAAAAGATGCCCGATTACAATCCATGTTTCCAGACCCCCCACTACTGTGTTTTAGGCAGCCCCCAAATCTAAGAAGCATCATTGTCAGAAGCTCCCTGTCCTCAACAGCTGCAGGAACCTTTCCTTGCAACCAGAAAAAATGTAAAACCTGTCCACTTATAATGACCACGGACAAGATAAAGATCCCCAACTCACATCAGGACTACAAGATCCCAGGTACTCTCACCTGCATTACATCTAATGGGGTGTACTTAATTATTTGTACTAAATGTCCAACTGGGGTCTGCATGTGAGGGAGACTTCTCATCGCCACACAATAAGAGAAAAAAAAAGGGATCTACCTGTGGCAAAACATTTTTATATCCTCGGTCATAGCACGATGGACATTAAATTACTTGTATTAAAAGGTAACTTCAACTCTCAGAGAGACAGGAGGGTCTGGGAGTATAAATTTATGACAACGTTTGACACACTCAGTGCAGGAATGAATGTGTCACATGGATTTATGTCTTTTTACATCAATTAAGGAATTTGCTCTTCAGAACTTCTGTGACACAACACAGAACCAGACCCCAATCAGAGGGCAATAAAACCTTCACACTCCTAATCTATAAACTGTTCCAATATTTATGTTTATACCTCTCCCATAATGACAATTCTGCTAAATGTTACTTGTCTTATCTATTGCGTTATTTCTGTGTTGTTTTGTGTATAAATATGTGATTTTTCAGATGTTGTATTAGTCTAGCCTGATGAAGAGACCTGAGGAGTCTCGAAAGCTTGCAATGTGTTACCACCTTTTCAGTTAGCCATTAAAAGGTATCAACCACTGAGGACTCTCAATTCTAAATATTCTTCTATCTACTGGCTAACACGGTACAAATATATACATCTTTCCTGTAACCAAGTCAATTGAACAGTTTTGGGTGGAGGAGAATGTTGTGATCTAGAGGCAAAATGGTGATCATGGTAATACGGCCGGACTACACCACTGATAAAGCAGCCACAGCCGGTGACTGAGAGGAATCTGTGACTTCTCTGCATTCAGTGGTTCCTACTCACCTGGGTAGTCATATGTGGGAATCTCCTCTTTACACCGCTCATCATCCCTCACATATGTCTCTGTAGGATTAATAGGAGTCAGATCTTCACCCTGAAACAAATATTGTAAAAGTCACCGACAGATGGAGAAGTCCCATCTATGATCAGCTCTAATCCTGCCATCTCCACCGTTCTCATTACACAAGTATAAAACACAGAATACTGGTGGATAAAACAAGACTGAGCACAAGACCTTCACAGCCGTCTACACATCATAGGGGAGATCTCCTGACACCTTCTCTCCATCTACCTGATGATCCTGAGGAGCACTGGGATCTTCTTGTTTACAGTCCTGTGGAAGAAGAGGACGGGGACATCTCTCTGGTGTTGTCCTCTTACTGGATAGATCTGGAGGAAACACATACAGGGACTGAATTCATTCTCTACATACAGATAATTATAGGCCATGTGTATTTAGTCCTGTCTATTACCTGGAGATGTGAGGGGCTGGGGAACCTCCATTATGACGTTCTTGTACAGATATCTGTGTCCTTCTAAATACTCCCACTCCTCCATGGAGAAATAGACAGCGACATCCTGACACCTTATAGGAACCTGACACATACAATGATATCGTCATCCCCCCGATCCCTTCATAGTGTTACTGTATAATGTCCCAGCATTCCCAGCAGTGTCACCTCTCCAGTCAGCAGCTCCATCATCTTGTAGATGAGTTCTAGGATCTTCTGGTCATTGATGTCCTCATGGATCAGGGGGTGAGGTGGAGGCCCCGTGATTGGGCTCAGGGGTCTTCCCCATCCCTCAGACACAGGGTCCTGACAGCGATCACTAGAGGTCTTCTTCACCACTGTGTAATCCTGGTTATGGAGAGACACATTAATAAATCTCACTCCAGACATTTCCAGAGTCCTCACCTCTCCAGTTCTGTCCATCTGTTATTCCCATAGATAAGAATGATGTAATGTGACGTCATCAGAATCTCTCACCTCTCCAGTGAGACGGAAGAGGATCTCTAGGGTGAGGTGTAACATCCTCTCCGCCATCTTGTCTCTGTCCATATCCATCCTTGATGGGTAAATCAGGAAAATTCTCTTCTGTAGAAGATCTTCACTGAGAGGATCCGATATTGTAGAGACCTGAATGAGAAGAAGATGATCCGATGTAACATCATAAGAATCCTGTGTAATAATACAATTACTGGGGATAATAAGGGAAACATATGAGGAGATTTATTATCTTACAGGGTTTAGTTTTCTTCCCTGACATCTACTAATAAAACCTATATATTTAGGCCACAGACAACAAGCAGTTTCCTCCTCGGAGTCGGCAGCTGAACACGTTCCTCATAGACTCATCTTCCATAACGCTAATTCTCGTCTCATTACCGACACTGGAATCGGCATTAGCAATACTGCAGGAGATATTCATTACACGCGACATGAGAAATAACTCCTTCATGATGAGGACGACATCTTCATCTTCTACTACGGCTCTAGAGACAGATGTGGCCAGAGTCGGTCACTGCCTCCATCCCCACCGGCCGTCTATATGAAGGTTTCCCGTCTTCCCGCACTGGAATCTTCTATCCCGTTAGATCTCAGCTCTGAGTCACACACAGAAGTTTGAGGCTTTTCTGGAAGAACAGGACAGGAGAGATCTGAGGCCGATGTCTCCATGTACAGGGTTTCCCCTCGGGATAAGAGGCTTTTCTATCACTTTCCCCCAATTAGAGGGGACACCTGTGGATATCGGGGTCTTTACCGGCTGCAGTCCTGGGGGGATTTACTCGGTAACGTGGACGTTGGACAATCGTCGCCATCATTTACCACCAGAGTGAAGGAACATCGCTCCTCTATTCAGCTCTATGGATCCAGGATGAAATCCACTGCGGCCCCTGCAAGAAAAGAGCGAAGTCTGGTGAGACCCCCGAGGCCGGAGATTTCTACAGCTGCTCTGTGCGCACAGGACCTGTGATGAGGTCACAGGAGGGGAGGAGTCAGGGGTCACATGATCAGGGGCCTCAGTGTGTGCAGGACTCTGCTGTGCTGGTTGTCATGGTGCTGGATGAGGGGAACTTTATGTGTGGGGTCAGGAGGGGTTTACAGGGTGGATGTAGCAGAGCCGTGTGTGTACGAGGTGTACGGAGCGGAGCCGTGTGTGTACGAGGTGTAAGGAGCAGAGCCGTGTGTGTACGAGGTGTACGGAGCGGAGCCGCGTGTGTACGAGGTGTACGGAGCGGAGCCGCGTGTGTACGAGGTGTACGGAGCGGAGCCGTGTGTGTACGAGGTGTACGGAGCGGAGCCGTGTGTGTACAAGATGTACGGAGCGGAGCCGTATGTGTACGAGGTGTACGGAGCGGAGCCACGTGTGTACAAGGTGTACGGAGTGGAGCCGCATGTGTACGAGGTGTACGGAGCGGAGCCGCGTGTGTACGAGGTGTACGGTGCAGAGCTGTGTGTCTACGAGGTGTAAGGAGCAGAGCCGTGTGTCTACGAGGTGTAAGGAGCAGAGCCGTGTGTGTACAAGGTGTAAGGAGCAGAGCCGTGTGTGTACGAGGTGTATGGAGCAGAGCCGTGTGTGCACAAGATGTACGGAGCGGAGCCGCGTGTGTACAAGGTGTACGCAGCCGAGCCACGTGTGTACAAGGTGTACGGAGCGGAGCCGTATATGTACGAGGTGTACGGAGCGGAGCCGTATGTGTACGAGGTGTACGGAGCGGAGCCGTGTGTGTACGAGGTGTACGGAGCGGAGCCGTGTGTGTACGGAGCGGAGCCGTGTGTGTATAAGATGTACGGAGCGGAGCCGTATGTGTACGAGGTGTACGGAGCGGAGCCACGTGTGTACAAGGTGTACGGAGTGGAGCCGCATGTGTACGAGGTGTACGGAGTGGAGCCGTGTGTCTACGAGGTGTACGGAGCGGAGCCCTGTGTGTACGAGGTGTACGGAGCGGAGCCGCATGTGTACAAGGTGTACGGAGTGGAGCCACGTGTGTACGAGGTGTACGGAGCGGAGCCGTGTGTCTACGAGGTGTACGGAGCGGAGCCCTGTGTGTACGAGGTGTACGGAGCGAAGCCGCATGTGTACAAGGTGTATGGAGTGGAGCCGCGTGTGTGCGAGGTGTACGGAGCGGAGCCACGTGTGTACAGAACAGAGCAGTGTGTGTACGAGGTGTGCTCTGTATACACCCATATACCCCCAGCTTCGGTCGCAGACGCCTCTGTGTACGCTGTATACACCCGTGTACCCCCAGCTTCAGTCGCAGACCCCTCAGTGTACGCTGTATACACCTGTATACCCCCAACTTCGGACACGGGCACCTCTGTGTACGCTGTATACACCCGTATACCCCCAGCTTTGGTCGCAGACCCCTGTGTACACGATTCAAGATTCAAGGAAGCTTTATTGGCAGGACTAAATACACATTAGTTTTGCCAAAGCAAGTGTACAAAAGGGAATAGGGATAGGGACTGTAGGGATCTTGGGTAGGGGTTGTAGGAAAGGTGGATGGGGGCAGATCTAGGATGGGGCTATAGAAGTCCATGGCATAGGGAAGGTGAATGGGGGGCATGGGGCAGATCCAGGGTAGGGGCTATAGAAGTCCATGGCATATCATAGTTCTCTTTCTCGCAGTCTATGACATTCGCTCACATATTGCCCTGCTATCTCCACTGCTCTCTCTTCTCCCCTAGCAGGATATATGTTTTCTCTTCCTCCTTCATGGTGATGAAATCTGGGAAGAGATGTGAGAGTCTCCTGAAGTGAGTGTCCCTCACTGCTGAGTACTTGGAGCAGTGTAGCAGGAAGTGGGTCTCATCCTCCAGGGCCTCCTGGTCACAGTGTTGGCACAGTCTTTCCTCCCTGTGTTTAAAGATCTGCCTGTGTTGGCCGGATTCGATGGCCAGACTGTGGGCACTGAGTCTATACCGGCTCAGGATCTTGTGGTCTCTGGGGTCCGGGAGTTTCTCCAGATATGGGGCCAGTCTGTAGTCTCTCTGTAGACTCTGGTGCATGGTCAGTTTCTGTGAGCTGATAATGTCGTTCTTCCAGTCACTTGCGTACCTCTCCTGGCCTTCGTCTACCATCTTCCTGATTCCGGCTTTTGTTAGGTTGCTGTGATTGGTGTTCTGGTCAGGTTGGGTTTGGGTGAGCTGTTCCGAGGGTCCTGGTTTTTCTGTTTCACCGACGTGTCAGGGCTTTATGGTGATGGGAGCTTGGATTGCTCCTTTGTAGGTGAGCCCGGAATGACAGTGCCCTCTTTAGAACTGTTAGGTGTAGAGGGAATCTGCCTAGCTCGGCCCAGCAAGCACTGTTGGAGGTGCTCCGATGGACTTGGAGAAGGTGATTGCAGAATTCCAGGTGGAATATTTCTGTTGGGCTGGAATCCCACCTTGACCAGTCTGGGTAGGTGTGAGGGCCACAGACTTTGCTGCCATACAGGAGGATTGGGGCGATGATAGAGTCGAAGATTTTTAACCAGAGCCTCACTGGTGGCTTCATATGGTAGAGTTTCCTTCGGATGGCATAGAAGGTTTTGCAGGCCTTGTCTTTCAGGGTCTCTATGGCTTGTTTGAAGCTCCCTGACCGGTGAATCTCTAGACCCAGGTAGGTATATTTGTCCATTCCTGTAAGGGCGCAGTTGTTGAGGAAAAATGAAGGGTGCTGGTCTGATTTTCTCTTTCTCTTCTGGAACACCATGATGTTGGTTTTCTTTGCGTTGATCAGTAGTGCTCAGGTGGAGCTGAATTTCTCTAAGATTTTCAGGTTTTCTTGGAGACCTTTCTCGGTTGGTGACAGAAGCAGCAGGTCATCTGCATACGGCAGGAATTTCACCTGCACGTCGAGGAGGGTTAGATCTGGTGCTGTGGAAGATTCCAGAGTGGTAGCCAGCTCGTTGATGTAAATGTTGAAGAGCGTTGGGCTTAGGCTACAGCCTTGTCTGACTCCACGGCTCTGCTGGAAATAGGCCGTTCTTCTACCGTTCACACTCACACTGCAGAGGTTCTCGGTGTAGGAGCTTTTGATAACATCGTAGGTCTTTCCTCCTATTCCGCTCTCCAGCAGTTTCAGGAATAAGCCTGGGTGCCACACCGAATCAAAGGTCTTTTTAAAGTCTACGAAACAGGCGTATATCTTCCCGTTCTTTGTATTGTGGAAGTGTCTCTGAATGAGGCTGTGCAGGGTATAGATGTGGTCGGTAGTGCGGTGGTTTGGCATGAACCCTGCTTGGCTCTTGCTGAGGACGTTGTGCTCGGTGAGGAAACTGAGGATCCTCTTGTTCAGGATGCTGTTGAACAGTTTTCCCAGGTTGCTGCTGACACATATTCCTCTGTAGTTGGCAGGGTCATACCTGTCCCCATTCTTGTGGATGGGTGTGATGAGGCCTTGGTTCCAGGTACGAGGGAAGTAGCCGGCACTTAGCACAATATTGAAGAGTTTAACCATTGCGGCCTGTATTTCTGGTGGGCTGTACTTCAGCATTTCTGGTAGGATTCCATCCAGGCCACTGGCTTTTCTACATCTTATGGAAGAGATTCTCTCTGCTACTTCCTGTAATGTAATAGGTGTATCCACGGGGTTTTGGAAATTTTTTACTTTTTCCTCCATTGCTTTTAGTTTTGCCATTATGCTTTCCTGTTCTTGGCTTAGTTCTTCCTTTGGAATGTCATTATAGAGGTCTCTGAAGTACTGGAGACAGATGTTGCCATTTTGGATATTGATGTTGCTTTTTCTTGTCGTTTGTGCCCATGTGGTTCCATAGTTCCCAGAAGGAGTTGTCTTGGAGGGCATCTTGGAGTTGGTTGAGCTTGATAGAGATGTATCTCTGCTTCTTCCTCCTGAGGATGGTTTTGTACTACCTTTGTATGGTTTCATAGGCTTCCCTCAGACCCGGGTGGTTGGGGTCTCTGTGTTTCTTGTTTGAGGCTGTTCTCAGGGTCTTCCGTACGGCTTTACATTCTCTGTAAACCATCCATTGATTTGTTTTTATTTTGGTCTCTTGTAGTTGACTTTTTTAAGGTCGGACAGTCTGGCCATTGCATAGAATATATTGTTGAGGTCTTTGGCAGCTTGACTCACTCCCTTTGGGTTAGGCTGGTACTCGTAGTTGTAGAAGTGGTGGAGCATCCGCTGTATTTCAGGTCTGCTGGGAGCCTCTTTATACTTTACTGCTGACATTTTGTGCCATTTTTTAGGATGGAGGCCGGGTGAAGCGGCCACTCTGCTGTGGCTTTTGAGTGGATGGTTTCTCTGTAGATTTCAGGTACAGAAGAAGTTGGCTGTGGTCTGACAGGTGCGTTTGTGGGGAGACTATGAAGGCGCTGATATTTACCAGGTTCATATCTGTAATGGCATAATCTACTACACTTCTCCCTACATGGTAGTTTAGTTTACACCTCCCTAAGGAGACCCCTTTGGTTCGTCCATTAAGAATATGAATTCCTAAACTTCTACATACGTTCAGGAGCTTTTTACCACTTTTGTTGACTGTACTGTCATAGATGTTTCTCTCTGTGACTACTGAGTCTTGGCCGTCATTCTCTGCTCCAAATATGTAGATGTTCCCATCCGTGGTCAGGAAGTCGTTTTCTCTCCCTGTTCTTGCATTGAGGTCTCCAAAGATGAGAACTTTGCCCAGGCCCTGATAGTGGGCGGCTTCTCTTTGTTGGATCTCGAAGCAGTCTGGATTGAAGTAGGGTGACTCTGGTGGTGGTATATAGGTGGCGCAGAGGTGGACATCAGACTGAGAGGTGTGGATGGAGCTGCTGATCCTGATCCATATGTGGCTGCCTCCTCTCTTCACCGGTTTGATGTACTGGTGGAGCTCCTCTTTATACCAGATCAGTATTCCTCCTGAGCTCTGGCCCTGTTTGATGTTTTTATTTTTCAGGGCAGGGACAGAGATTTCCCTGTATCCGATGAGCACCAGAGATTTGTTTTCGGCTCTGGTCCATGTTTCCAGGAGGATCTGAATGTCTATATTTCTCAGTCTTTGTATAAAGTCAGGGTCATTTGTTTTACATCCAAAGGTCGAGGTGTTGAGACCCTGAATATTCCAGCTGCTGATTGTAAGTGAAGTCATGTTTCTATATATCTTGGGTGTATATACCTTGTAATGAGTATGGCTGTGTAGATCAAACTGGATTTCTGACTGTTCTGTAGATGTGCTTGGTTGCATCCAGTCACATTAGTTTCCTGCATAGTGCACTGAGCAGGGTCTTTATCTCATCCATATCTCTGCTCTGCATGTATCTGTGTGAGGTCGGTGGACCCCTCCGTGGTGGTCTCCTCCTCTGATGGTCTGATTTTGGGTGAAGAGCTTTGTTTCCTGCTTCTGGAGATAGGATTGGGGTTTTCTGCCTTTTTATTGTTGGGGGTCTTTCAGTGTGATTATGGTCACTGTTGAGTCCAGGCCTCGGTCCTCTGTTTAGTACAATGTATTTCAGCTCTTTGGCCAGGAGGCTGACCCCTTGTTTGTTGAGGTGTTTATTATCATACAGGTGATGGTGGTTTGTGGAAAGGTGTTGTGCCAGGGTCACGTTTGGGACAGTCTTGACCCTTTCTGTCAGTTCCATATTGATACTTTGGGTGGTTTGCCTGGATATATCCTTTGTTGGGAGCAGAGATGACAGAATGATTTTGCTGTCTGGGAATTTTAGTTTTGCTGTCTTTGCTAATTGGATAAGTTGTCCTGCGATCTGCTGGTGCTGGTCTGGCAGGTTGTTTGTATGATAATATGGTTTGGGTTGGTAAACCGCGGATTACTGATGACCTCTGTCACCTGTTCAATAGTTGCACAGTGAACTTTTCTGACCCGTTTTCCTGGGAATAGCCATCGTGTATTTAGGTACTTCCCATTTGAGTCCATTATTAGGACAATGTCAGGACTTTGTGATGTCTGGGGTGGGTTAAGTGGCCACTGATGGGGGTCTGTGATGCTGGCTTTGCTGGTGGTTGGTTCTCTTCTCTTTTCTATCTCTCTCGTTTCTGGTTCACTTTTATTGGTTTCAGGATTGGTCGTATTGGTTATTGTTGTGCTGTTATTTGGCATCTTCACATTCTGGTCAGTGGAGGCCATGTTGTCTGCTCTCTGGCTTGCTTCCTTTGCCCCCTGCTGGGTCAGATGGTGAGGGGTCTGTGTTTTTAGTTCTGCGATCTCCTTTCTGAGTCTCTCATTGTCATTTTGTAATTCACGCATTTCTTCTCTTATTTTCTGTAGAGCTGACTTGTACTCACATTTCAGTTTATTGATCTCACTTGTTACTTGGTCATTTGCATTTCTATGCGAGTTTCTTTGAAGCTCTTCCCTAATTTGGAGTGGTTCTCTTTCTAATTGGGATAGGCAGTCTCTGATGGCCTCAGGGGAGAGGTGTGAAGTGTTGGGGGTTGAGGAGCTGAACCTAGAGGTCTCTGTAGAGATGTGAGCATTAAGGTACTGTCACACTTAGCGATGTACCAGCGATATGACGCGGTCAGGATCGCTGGTACATCGCTAAGTGGTTGCTAGTGAGCTGCCACACAGGCAGATCTCACCAGCGACATCGCTGGGGACGGGGGTCGCTACTTACCTGTCACACCAGGCGATCCTGCGTCCTCCCGCCCGGCTGCACGCGTCGCTCGTCGTCATAGCAGGAAGCGCCGCAGGAAGCTGACGACGAGAAACGGTCCAGGATGTTCTCGCGCGATCAGCGATAACCAGCGGGGGAGCGGGTTGTAGGTAAGTATCAGACACAGCGATATCGCTAGCAATATCGCTATAACGTCACAAGTTATAGCGATATTGCTAGCGATATCGCTTAGTGTGACAGTACCTTTAGAAGTGGCCTCTAGGGGTTGTTTTTTAAAGATTTGTGCCTGTCCTCTGATATGAGTAAAATGGTTTTCAAACTGCTGCAGATTGTCCTCGTCCCTTGCACCATGACATTGTTGTATAGGCTTATGGTAAGTGAGTTGGTGTCATCATCTGCTTGGCTTCTGATTTTAATCTGCCGGCCATTATTAGTGTTGCACTTAAATATATATTTATAATGTTTGCACAGGGTGGTGTGCCAGGCTGAGAGTTGATCTGTGTAGAATAGCAGGTTGGTTTTTCTTTTATCTTCCTCTTTGGTGTAATCAGCAATAAGAGTTTCTGGTTTCTCTCTGATTGTGATTCCTTTCCTGGCTTTACTGCTCCTCTGCCCATGTGTTGTCTCCATGTCTGACCCCCAGGTGTCCTGTGTCTCCAGCTCTGTGCTTTGCTCATTTACTCCTTCTAAATTTGGGTTTTCCATTTTTGTGGTTATATAGTAATTATAATCCTTATTTCTAAGAGGGTTAATTTGTAAGAAGTCTATAGGTTGTTTGGGGTTGCAGGATGGTCCTACCTTTGGATGCTCAGGTCTCTGGATGTCCGATGAATGCTGCCTGTTGTTTGCAGTCTGTCCTCCAAGAGATTCTTGCTTGGTCCTTTAAATCCTCAATTTCTTCCTCTTTCATAAATAACCTAAAGTCCAGCTCAGACCAGATCCCTTTTCTGTTCCATGGAGTTGATTTTTTCCAGGTTTTGTCTTACAGTTGGCTCATTACAAGGTATAACAAGAAAACACAGAATGACAGATTTGCAAAAATACTCTGCAATAAAAAAAATGGCAGTAATCAGCAAGTGCTGGATAAAAAATACAGGGTATATAGTTGATACTTTTTTGGCGCAAAAAAATGTACATCAAGCTGCTCCACCACGTCAAGGTAACCCCTATCGAAGCAGTCTCTATCTAATGCATTAAAAACCTGAACATGTGAACAGTGTCTAATATGAACAGGATTCAGACAGGCCGCTCCATAATATGGGCTTGTGGCCTGAGACAGCTCTTATTTGCACGTCACACAAGAGAGGGGTGGGGTCTCCCAAACCATGCAAAGCAAGGAAAAAAACGGATTAAAAACACAAATGTGACATGCACAATTGTGAACACGTTGATCAGACAATGCTCACACCACCCACTAACTGAGATACAACAAGAAAACACAGAATGACAGATTTGCAAAAATACTCTGCAATAAAAATGGCAGTAATCAGCAAGTGCTGGATAACAAATACAGGGTATTTAGTTGATACTTAAATGTACATCAAGCGGCTCCACCACGTCAAGGTAACCCCTATCTAAGCAGTCCCTATCTAATCTATTAAAAACCTGAACATGTGAACAGTGTCTAATATGAACAGGATTCAGACAGGCCGCTCCCTAATATGGGCTTGTGGCCTGAGACAGCTCTTATTTGCACGTCACACAAGAGAGGGGTGGGGTCTCCCAAACCATGCAAAGCAAGGAAAAAATGGATTAAAAACACAAATGTGACATGCACAATTGTGAACACGTTGATCAGACAATGCTCACACCACCCACTAACTGAGATACAACAAGAAAACACAGAATGACAGATTTGCAAAAATACTCTGCAATAAAAAATGGCAGTAATCAGCAAGTGCTGGATAACAAATACAGAGTATTTAGTTGATACTTAAATGTGCATCAAGTGGCTCCACCACGTCAAGGTAACCCCTATCTAAGCAGTCCCTATCTAATGTATTAAAAACCTGAACATGTGAACAGTGTCTAATATGAACAGGATTCAGACAGGCCCCTCCCTAGTATGGGCTTGTGGTCTGAGACAACTCTTATGTGCACGTCACACAAGAGAGGGGTGGAGTCTCCCAAACAATGCAAAGCAAGGAAAAAAATGGATTAAAAACACAAATGTGACATGCACAATTGTGAACACGTCGATCAGACAATGCTCACACCACCCACTAACTGAGATACAACAAGAAAACACAGAATGACAGATTTGAAAAAATACTCTGCAATAAAAAATGGCAGTAATCAGCAAGTTCTGGACAACAAATACAGGGTATTTAGTTGATACTTTTATTGCGCAAAAAAATGTACATCAAGCTGCTCCACCACGTCAAGGTAACCTGTTATGAATTAGTCACCGGAGGAGGAAAAAACAAAAATGCAAGCTAAGTCCAGAAAACCAGAGAGGTTGGTAGCTAGCAGATTGCAGACCCCTGATCCTGTTCACAACAAATAACAGTAGCCGTGGAGCGAAGGAGCGTACTCTTGCAATGATGGACGTGGCTTCAGTATCTGGGGGATGGAGAAGGTAGAAGACCTGTCTCCCTTGGGCAACCCGTCGGCCTGGGATAGTACCTGGTGAACGAGCCACTATCCGCTGTTGTTGCAGGATCCAGTGTTCCAGATTGTGGAAAATGAAGATGTCAAAGGGGGGAATGATAAGAACTGAATGAGTTAAATGAATTCTGCTGAACTTTATCTTTTCTTTAAGGAGATGTCTCAGACATCTCCCTTGTGAACCAAGGTCAAATACTCCTGTTTTTTAGCCTATATGACTTTCTTTGTAGAAAACAAGTTGTGAAATCATTTTATACTGCGCATGACTGTAAATGTCTAAATTCTTTGCTATAAAAGATGGAAGCCTAACTGATAAGCCAGAGGCGTCTTGGCAGGCATCCCAAGTTGTATTATACAGCTTGCGTCTGTGTTATTCTTCTCGACGGAGCAATCAATTAGAGACATATGGTGCCTTACACCCAAGAACATCGGTCCTTCAGATGAAAGAGATATCTGAGGGATCCCGACATCAAGGTAACCCCTATCGAAGCAGTCTCTATCTAATGCATTAAAAACCTGAACATGTGAACAGTGTCTAATATGAACAGGATTCAGACAGGCCGCTCCCTAATATGGGCTTGTGGCCTGAGACAGCTCTTATTTGCACGTCACACAAGAGAGGGGTGGGGTCTCCCAAACCATGCAAAGCAAGGAAAAAAACAGATTAAAAACACAAATGTGACATGCACAATTGTGAACACGTTGATCAGACAATGCTCACACCACCCACTAACTGAGATACAACAAGAAAACACAGAATGACAGATTTGCAAAAATACTCTGCAATAAAAAATGGCAGTAATCAGCAAGTGCTGGATAACAAATACAGGGTATTTAGTTGATTACTTAAATGTACATCAAGCGGCTCCACCACGTCAAGGTAACCCCTATCTAAGCAGTCCCTATCTAATCTATTAAAAACCTGAACATGTGAACAGTGTCTAATATGAACAGGATTCAGACAGGCCGCTCCCTAATATGGGCTTGTGGCCTGAGACAGCTCTTATTTGCACGTCACACAAGAGAGGGGTGGGGTCTCCCAAACCATGCAAAGCAAGGAAAAAAACGGATTAAAAACACAAATGTGACATGCACAATTGTGAACACGTTGATCAGACAATGCTCACACCACCCACTAACTGAGATACAACAAGAAAACACAGAATGACAGATTTGCAAAAATACTCTGCAATAAAAAATGGCAGTAATCAGCAAGTGCTGGATAACAAATACAGGGTATTTAGTTGATACTTAAATGTACATCAAGCGGCTCCACCACGTCAAGGTAACCCCTATCTAAGCAGTCCCTATCTAATGTATTAAAAACCTGAACATGTGAACAGTGTCTAATATGAACAGGATTCAGACAGGCCCCTCCCTAGTATGGGCTTGTGGTCTGAGACAACTCTTATGTGCACGTCACACAAGAGAGGGGTGGAGTCTCCCAAACAATGCAAAGCAAGGAAAAAAATGGATTAAAAACACAAATGTGACATGCACAATTGTGAACACGTCGATCAGACAATGCTCACACCACCCACTAACTGAGATACAACAAGAAAACACAGAATGACAGATTTGAAAAAATACTCTGCAATAAAAAATGGCAGTAATCAGCAAGTGCTGGATAACAAATACAGGGTATTTAGTTGATACTTTTATTGCGCAAAAAAATGTACATCAAGCTGCTCCACCACGTCAAGGTAACCTGTTATGAATTAGTCACCGGAGGAGGAAAAAACAAAAATGCAAGCTAAGTCCAGAAAACCAGAGAGGTTGGTAGCTAGCAGATTGCAGACCCCTGATCCTGTTCACAACAAATAACAGTAGCCGTGGAGCGATCCTACGGTGGTCCTAGACGCCTCTTCACAGCCGGAGGACTAAATAAACCTAAAGAAAGAAAGGGGAAATCTAAACTGCCCCAGAGCAGACCTCAAAGCAATAGACAGCCCCAACATGTATTGTCGGTGAAAACAGATGAAAACACAAACACAGATAGAAAGACAGGCAGAGCAAACGATGGGGCCCAACTAACTAGACAGGAAAGGACAGAAAAGATGCTGGCTGCAATCTGCAAAAACCCTACCAAAAATGTCTCAACACGTCTGATAGGAAAAACGGCCCTGAAGTCACTAGACTTCAAAATCCCTATATCAGCACTCCGATATATTCTGAAGACAGAGCAAAAGAGATTTAACCGATCAGGGACAAAAATGGAAATTCAGCAGAGCCCCAGCCGGGGCTGGCAGAACACAAAACTAAGCAAATCAGACAAAATCTCATGAAACAATAACAGAGCAAAACTTAGTTTTAGAAGACAGGAACTGAACTGGAGGCCAGAGCTCAGAGCAGAGAAATCACCAGCAACCCTACAGGGCGTCGGCTGCCTTATATCCACTCAGAGATTCCAGATGTCCAATCGCAATCCACCTGTTCAGGTGACAGGTTTCTTCCATGCAAATCAGTTTCACCACCTCCTTTCACCAGCAGAGGGAGTTCATCGGACATCAAAGGTGAACGAGAAAATGAGCTCACAACAGTAACTCCTATTGAAGCAGTCCCTATCTAATGTATTAAAAACCTGAACATGTGAACAGTGTCTAATATGAACAGGATTCAGACAGGCCACTCCCTAGTATGGGCTTGTGGTCTGAGACAGCTCTTATGTGCACGTCACACAAGAGAGGGGTGGAGTCTCCCAAACAATGCAAAGTAAGGAAAAAAACGGATTAAAAACACAAATCTGACATGCACAATTGTGAACACGTCGATCACATGCGGCTCCGCTCCGTACACCTCGTACTGTACACATGCGGCTCCGCTCCGTATACCTCATACACACGTGGGTTCGGTCCGTACACCTCGTACACACAGGGCTCCGCTCCGTACACCTCGTACACACAGGGCTCTGCTCTGTACACCTCGTACACACAGGGCTCCGCTCCGTACACCTCGTACACACAGGGCTCTGCTCTGTACACCTCGTACACACAGGGCTCCGCTCCGTACACCTCGTACACACGCGGCTCCACTCCGTATACCTCGTACACACAGGGCTCCGCTCCGTACACCTCGTACACACATGGCTCCGCTCCGTACACCTCGTACACACATGGCTCAGCTCCGTACACCTCGTACACACGCGGCTCAGCTCCGTACACCTCGTACACACGTGGCTCAGCTCCGTACACCTCGTACACACGCGGCTCAGCTCCGTACACCTCTTACACACGTGGCTCAGCTCCGTACACCTCGTACACACGTGGCTCAGCTCCGTACACCTCGTACACACGCGGCTCAGCTCCGTACACCTCGTACACACGCGGCTCAGCTCCGTACACCTCGTACACACATGGCTCCGCTCCGTACACCTCGTACACACATGGCTCAGCTCCGTACACCTCGTACACACGCGGCTCAGCTCCGTACACCTCGTACACACATGGCTCAGCTCCGTACACCTCGTACACACGCGGCTCAGCTCCGTACACCTCTTACACACCCTGCTCCAGTCCGTACACTTCGTACACACATGGCTCCGCTCCGTACACCTTGTACACACACAGCTCCGCTCCGTACACCTCGTACACACGCGGCTCCAGTCCATACACCTCGTACACACACGGCTCCGCTCCGAACACCTCGTACACACGCGGCTCAGCTCCGTACACCTCTTACACACGCGGCTCCACTCCTTACACCTCGTACACACGCGCTCCTCTCCGTACACCTCGTACAGACACAGCTCCGCTCCGTACACCTTGTACACATACAGTTCTGCTTCATCTACCCTGTAAACCCCTCCTGACCCCACACAAACTTTCCCTCATCTAGCACCATGACAACCAGCACAGCAGAGTCCTGCCCACACTGAGGCCCCTGATCATGTGACCCCTGACTCCTCCCCTCCTGTGACCTCATCACAGGTCCTGTGCGCACAGAGCAGTCATATATGTGGAGTGCGGCTCTGCAGGTTAGTGATGGACAGTCCGACTCTTCTGGCTCCTTTCCCCACTTTTTTCCCACCTTTCCCCACTTTTTTCCCTCCTGTCCCTTCACTATAAAGCCTGGGCCTCATTATACAGCTGTACAGGGGTCTAGTGAAGGCTTTTTAGCCCTTTCCTCAGACTGTAGCTCCTGGGCACAGGCCCTCACTCCTGTCCCTTCACTATAAAGCCTGGGCCTCAATATACAGCTGTACAGGGGTCTAGTGAAGGCTTTTTAGCCCTTTCCTCAGACTGTAGCTCCTGGGCACAGGCCCTCACTCCTGTCCCTTCACTATAAAGCCTGGGCCTCAATATACAGCTGTACAGGGGTCTAGTGAAGGCTTTTTAGCCCTTTCCTCAGTCTGTAGCTCCTGGGAACAGGCCCCCACTCCTGTCCCTTCACTATAAAGCCTGGGCCTCATTATACAGCTGTACAGGGGTCTAGTGAAGGCTTTTTAGCTCTTTCCTCAGACTGTAGCTCCTGGGAACAGGCCCTCACTCCTGTCCCTTCACTATAAAGCCTGGGCCTCATTATACAGCTGTACAGGGGTCTAGTGAAGGCTTTTTAGCCCTTTCCTCAGACTGTAGCTCCTGGGCACAGGCCCTCACTCCTGTCCCTTCACTATAAAGCCTGGGCCTCAATATACAGCTGTACAGGGGTCTAGTAAAGGCTTTTTAGCCCTTTCCTCAGTCTGTAGCTCCTGGGCACAGGCCCTCACTCCTGTCCCTTCACTATAAAGCCTGGGCCTCATTATACAGCTGTGCAGGGGTCTAGTGAAGGCTTTTTAGCCTTTTCCTCAGACTGTAGCTCCTGGGAACAGGCCCTGACTCCTGTCCCTTCACTATAAAGCCTGGGCCTCATTATACAGCTGTACAGGGGTCTAGTGAAGGCTTTTTAGCCTTTTCCTCAGACTGTAGCTCCTGGGCACAGGCCCTCACTCCTGTCCCTTCACTATAAAGCCTGGGCCTCATTATACAGCTGTATAGGGGTCTAGTGAAGGCTTTTTAGCCCTTTCCTCAGACTGTAGCTCCAGGGAACAGGCCCTCACTCCTGTCCCTTCACTATAAAGCCTGGGCCTCATTATACAGCTGTACAGGGGTCTAGTGAAGGCTTTTTAGCCCTTTCCTCAGACTGTAGCTCCTGGGCACAGGCCCTCACTCCTGTCCCTTCACTATAAAGCCTGGGCCTCAATATACAGCTGTACAGGGGTCTAGTGAAGGCTTTTTAGCCCTTTCCTCAGACTGTAGCTCCTGGGCACAGGCCCTCACTCCTGTCCCTTCACTATAAAGCCTGGGCCTCAATATACAGCTGTACAGGGGTCTAGTGAAGGCTTTTTAGCCCTTTCCTCAGTCTGTAGCTCCTGGGAACAGGCCCCCACTCCTGTCCCTTCACTATAAAGCCTGGGCCTCATTATACAGCTGTACAGGGGTCTAGTGAAGGCTTTTTAGCTCTTTCCTCAGACTGTAGCTCCTGGGAACAGGCCCTCACTCCTGTCCCTTCACTATAAAGCCTGGGCCTCATTATACAGCTGTACAGGGGTCTAGTGAAGGCTTTTTAGCTCTTTCCTCAGACTGTAGCTCCTGGGAACAGGCCCTCACTCCTGTCCCTTCACTATAAAGCCTGGGCCTCATTATACAGCTGTACAGGGGTCTAGTGAAGGCTTTTTAGCCCTTTCCTCAGACTGTAGCTCCTGGGCACAGGCCCTCACTCCTGTCCCTTCACTATAAAGCCTGGGCCTCAATATACAGCTGTACAGGGGTCTAGTGAAGGCTTTTTAGCCCTTTCCTCAGTCTGTAGCTCCTGGGCACAGGCCCTCACTCCTGTCCCTTCACTATAAAGCCTGGGCCTCATTATACAGCTGTGCAGGGGTCTAGTGAAGGCTTTTTAGCCTTTTCCTCAGACTGTAGCTCCTGGGAACAGGCCCTGACTCCTGTCCCTTCACTATAAAGCCTGGGCCTCATTATACAGCTGTACAGGGGTCTAGTGAAGGCTTTTTAGCCCTTTCCTCAGACTGTAGCTCCTGGTCACCCTGTGATCTCACCATAACCCTAACAAGCTAATTATGGTGTGAAATCTTGGTCAAAATTATCTCAGTACACAGATCTCCAAGGGTGCCCAAAGTTTTGCATCGCCCCTTTTTCCTTTTTGCAATTATGAAATTGTAAAAAAGTCTATATATATATATATATATATATATATATATATATATATATATAATTTATTATTATTACTTTTGCCTAAAATACAAAGGCCATGTGTCATCTTAGAGGTTCGGCCTTTTAGAGATCATTTCATCTTCACGTTACTACTGCACACAATAACGGTCATTTTGACCCGGGGCGCCCACACTTTTACATGTCGCTGTCAATGCTTCATCCCGCTGGTGCTCAATATTTAATAGGGTCTTACTATTAAACGTAATGAAAAGTTCGGTGAATTTCTTTGAGCTGTTATTACTAGAGATGAGCGAATATTGTCGGAGAAGTTGTTATTGGCTAATATCACTTACCGAATAGCTGCATCGGGACCCCGGATCCCTGGAGCGCTCCCGATAATCAGCTGCATGTGTCGCCCTCCATGCAGATGCTGTGACTATCACACAGCGCGACACACGCAGCTGATTATCGGGAGCGCTCCAGCACACTGAGTCCTGCACACACTGAGGCCCCTGATCATGTGACCCCTGACTCCTCCCCTCCTGTGACCTCATCACAGGTCCTGTGTGCACAGAGCAGTCATATATGTGGCAGACACTCCTGAATCTTCTGCTTTCTGGGCTGGTTCCTCCTGTGAGTCCTATTAACCCTTTCGCTCCCTGTATTCTCCTTTCTGACAGGACAATATCTGAATTCGGATAGTGTGACAGGAATTTAAGCAATGTGGAAGGAAAAAATGACAATTGTACTTTTTTTCCTCACAAAAATGTGACTTTAGCCCCAAAATTGGCAGCGTAACAAATCCTTATTTCCCCACTGTGGTTTGTAGACTCCATATACAGATCCCTTAAGTGTGAAAAGAGCTGAATTCCCCACTTAAGTTATTGCATTTTGGAAATTGCCCCCACTGGGAATTTATCTCCAGGTAAAGGCACAATTGTGTCTCCATGGGGGTTGTGCTCACAGCCCAACATCGTGTGGCCTCCAAAGAAATGCCACCCCACACCATTACTGACCACTGCCAAACCGGTCATGCTGAAGGATGTTGCAGGCAGCAGATCGCTCTCCACGGCATCTCCAGACTCTGTCACGTCTGTCACATGTGCTCAGTGTGAACCTGCTTCCATCTGTGAAGAGCACAGGGCGCCAGTGGAGAATTTGCCAATCCTGGTGTTCTGTGGCAAATGCCAAGCATCCTGTACGGTGTTGGGCTGTGAGTACAACCCCCATCTGTGGAAGTCGGGCCCTCAGACCATCCTAATGGAGTCAGTTTCTAACCATTTGTGTAGACACATGAACATTTGTGGCCTGCTGAAGATCATTTTGCAGGGCTCTGGCAGTGCTCCTCCTGTTCCTCCTTGCACAAAGGTGGAGGTAGCGGTCCTGCTGCTGGGTTGTTGCCCTCCTATGACCCCCTTCACGTCTCCTTGTATACTGGCCTGTCTCCTCGTAGTGCCTCCAGCCTCTGGACACTACGCTGACAGACACAGCAAACCTTCTTGCCACAGCTCGCATTGATGTGCCATCCTGGATGAGCTGCACTACCTGAGCCACTTGTGTGGGTTGTAGAGTCCGTCTCATGCTACCACGAGTGTGAAAGCACAACCAACATTCAAAAGTGACCAAAACATCAGCCAGAAAGCATTGGTACTGAGATGTGGTCTGTGGTCCCCACCAGCAGAACCACTCCTTTATTGAGGGTGTCTTGATAATTGCCAATAATTTCCATCTGTTGTCTATTCCATTTGCACAACAGCATGTGACATTGATTGTCAGTGTTGCTTCCTAAGTGGACAGTTTGATTTCACAGAAGTTTGATTTACTTGGAGTTATATTCTGTTTAAGTGTTCCCTTTATTTTTTTGAACAGTGTATATAGATAGAGAGATTTATTTTTCTTTACGTGGAGGGTCCAATTCCAGCTATTGCTGTGGGATCTGTGATTTCTATCTACTCCACTGTGTACAGGATAATAGAGTATAATAAAGTAGTTATGGACGTGACGTAACTAACATTGTGCAGTGACTCTGCTTTCCATATAGTGATGGATATTTCTTGTTGCTAAAACTGATTTTTTTTCCACTTTAAACCTTTTTTTAAACCCCTCTGATCAGTGCGATCATACAACATACAAGCCTCTGATGGCTCCGGTGATGCCCTGTACTACTGTAGTGCCGTGTATCATCACTGCCTGTCAGTGTAATACTAACGGCCCCATACACATGAGATCAGAGTTGGCTGAACGGTCATTTGGCAGACGGCGATCTCTCCCGACTCCCCCATACACACAAATATTCCAGCTTTCCTGTGGTCTGTATGAGAGAGTCGCCTCCAGACTCCTCTAGAGGAGGATTATCTACAGGAAGAACAAACGGATTATCCTCTGAAATTCAGGATGTCAGATCCTTCTCTGCCCTGACATCATCTGCCGGGAGGCCCCCAAATACATTATATGGTCGGCCAAACCCCCCAAAATCAGTGCTTTCATAGAACTTTAGTCTAATGTGTATGGGGGTGTAAGATGGGCGCCAAACGAGTCCTTGAGGGGAGATATGTGTCATCATGGCTCTTAGCTGCGGTGATGTGACCTCAGAAGAATGCTCCAGCACATATAGTGCTGAGAGAGTTATTAGGCCATTCCAGTGATGGGATTGAATGACTGCTTACATGTCCCATTCCCAGGGGTGTGGTTTGGCAGATAAAATGGAGGCTGATTCTCTCAGTCAGTGTCTGGAACTGGAGATGTGTGAAACTTCTGTGTGAATCAGAGCTGAGATCTAACGGGATAGAAGATTCCAGTGCGGGGAAGACGGGAAACCTTCATATAGACGGCCGGTGGGGATGGAGTCAGTGACCGACTCTGGCCAAATCTGTCTCTAGAGCCGTAGTAGAAGATGAAGATGTCGTCCTCATCATGAAGGAGTTATTTCTCATGTCGCGTGTAATGAATCTCTCCTGCAGTATTGCTAATGCCGATTCCAGTGTCGGTAAATGAGACGAGAATTAGCGTTATGGAAGATGAGTCTATGAGGAACGTGTTCAGCTGCCGACTCCGAGGAGGAAACTGCTTGTTGTCTGTGGCCTAAATATATAGGTTTTATTAGTAGATGTCAGGGGAGAAAACTAAACCCTGTAAAATAATAAATCTCCTCATATGTTTTCCCTTCCCCATGACAGCACCGCACATGAGAGAAGGTACCCGCCCCCAGGAAACAGGAAACCTGTAGCAGAGACATAAGAAGGGGGGCGGCACCTCTCCCCTCAGTTTGGTTTCCTGTTTCTTGCAGGCGGGATGCTTGGAGGGGTCCCCTCTGATGATCCGGTCGGGAGGCCGAGGTCCGGGGTCCGGGGGGAGAGAGCGGCAGGGGGCGCGGTCACGCGCGCCTGTCAGCCCAGCTTGTGGGCGCTGCAAATGACATCCTCCTCCTGTGACTCCCCGGCAGCCTCTCCAGTGGGAGGCAGGGCCGGGGGAGGCATGTCCACCATGACGCTGGCGCCGATTGAGTGGCGACGGCTTCCGGAGTCGCACCGGAAGTGACGTCGCACGCCAGGGGAGCGGTGTACTGGGCACTTCCAGGCGGGAGCAGTCCCAGAAGCGTGCACCGCTCCTCCATAAGAAGGGAGTCGCGGCAGACGCCACTGGTGCCAGAGAGGCTGCACACAGGCTCCACGGTATATAGCCAGCAGCAGAACGGAATGGATCCTGAAGTTGGAGAGCAAGTACAGGAGGAAGAGCCACCAGCTGCCGGGGTACCCAGAGGGCCGGGTGAGTGCCTTTGTAAGGCAGCACAATATATTAACAAAGGCCCTGTGTATGTTTTCTGTAGGGAAAGGCCACAACCAAACAAAAGAACAAAGAATGTGCGTTATGTAAAAAGGTCCTAGCTAAAACGTATGACACGCGACTCTGTCGCTCGTGCATTAAAAAGACAGTGGCCGAAGAGTCACCATCCCTGCTCCAAAGCATTAAAGCTATGATCCGGGATCAAGTAAAATCGACGGTGAAAGATGAAATAAAAGAGCAGGCCACACGTAGCACCGATATAATGCCTGCCTCACCCCCGCCCCCACTGCCTCCCACAGAGATAACTACTGATATAGAGTCTGAGGAAGAGCAAGGAAAGGAGATAGAGGCCTCGGATTCAGACCTAGACTCCTCGGACGAGGAAAAGGGGCGTCCATATTTTCTATCTGAGGACATTGGGAATCTGCTAAAACTTGTAAGGTCCACAATGGGACTTGAGACACCAAAAGAGCCTAAATCAATTCAAGATGCTATATTTAGCAATCTTGAATGGAAAAAGCGAAGGGTTTTTCCCTTCCATAATAACCTGCTAAATTTAATCAAGAGAGAGTGGAAAAAACCCAACAAATAAATGTCCATACCGCAGGCGCTCAAACGAAAATACCCGTTTGATGAGGAGGTATGCGATAAATGGGGAAAAGGCGCCCAGACTAGATGCCGCCATTGCTAGTACATCCAGAGGGATAGCATTGCCATTTGAAGATATGGGCGCCCTAAAAGACCCCCTTGACAAGAAAGCAGACGCTTTTCTAAAAGCTGCTTGGGAAGCATCAGCTTGGTCGTTTAAACCAGGGGTGGCTGCCACTTGTACGGCACGTGCTATGGTCAGGTGGTTAGACAAATTAAGTAACCAAATTAAGAATAAATGCCCAAGGGAGACACTGCTGGAGGCAATACCTTTCCTACAGAAAGCAGCAGGATTCCTGGCTGACGCCGCAGTAGATTCCTTCCGAGGTGCCGCCCGTGCATGCGCCCTTTCTAATTCAGGCCGCAGAGCACTTTGGTTAAAAAACTGGTCGGCAGATTTCCAGTCAAAGGTTAAACTCTGTGCCGTCCCCTGTGAGGGTCAATACTTATTTGAAAAAGCACTGGACGAAATTTTGGAAAAAGCATCAGATAAGAAAAAACTGTTTCCAACCCCCTTCCCAAGGCGTCTGTGGACTGAGGCTCACTCGTCCTTTCGTGGAACAGGGAATAGAGGGAGCCGAGGGCGGCCAGACGATAGAACCACGCGGGGTAGGCCCTGGAGGGGAAGGAAGGAGAGCGGTTTCCTCTTTAGTAGAACCACCCCGAGACCCGATACCAAGCAATGACGCCAGGGCGGTTGGGGGAAGGCTTCGATTCTTTGTCCATCAGTGGGTAGCATTGCCCACCTCAAAGTGGGTAACCGACCTGTTGGCCAAGGGCCTACGACTCAGTTTTCTAACCCTTCCTCCTCAAAGACTAAAAGTGACCCGGGTAGCTAAGAAGAATCAGGCTACATTAGAAAAGGAGATCCAGCTCCTCATTCAAAAAGAGGTACTTCTAAAAGTACCGTGTCATCAGAAAGGAAAAGGGTTTTACAGTACTCTGTGCCTCACGCCAAAACCAGATGGGTCACTAAGAACAATATTCAATCTCAAAGCCCTGAACCAATATATCAGAACAGAAAAATTCAAAATGGAGACCTTGGGGTCAGCAGTAAAACTGCTCGACCCAGGTTGCTACATGGCAGTAATAGATCTTACCGATGCCTATTACCATGTCGCAATATGGGAAGAACACCAACAATATCTGAGACTGGTAGTAGAGATTGCTCAAATCCCCACTCATCTACAGTACCGGTGCCTACCCTTCGGGGTATCAGTAGCCCCGCGTATATTTACGAAAATCATCGGGGAAGTAGCGTCCTTTATAAGAAGGGAAAATATCCTGTTAGTACCTTATCTAGACGATTTCCTGGTTATAGCAAACAGCAGGGAAAACTGCGAAGATGCAGTTACAAAGGTCCTGGAGATATTAACCAGGTTAGGCTGGAAGATCAATCTGAAAAAATCCAAATTAACTCCAGTACAGTCACAAGAATTCCTTGGAATTTGGTTGGACTCATTAAAACAACAGTGCAGCCTTCCAGGAAGGAAAATTGTAGCTGTCCAGAAAAAAATACAACGGATACAGTCCGGTCGAGCCATACCAGTAAGAGAGGCAATGTCGCTCCTGGGCACGTTAACAGCAACAATTCCAGCGGTCCGGTGGGCACAAAGCCATACGAGAGAACCACAGTGGCAGATCCTGTCCGAGCAGGAGAAGAGTCCTTCCAATTTAGATCGGGGGATTATCCTCTCCCCTCAAGTGCAGGAGTCCCTAAAATGGTGGCTGAGCACCGAAAACTTAAACAGAGGAGTGCCCTGGACTACTCAAAACTCGGTGATATTGACCACGGATGCAAGTCTGAGTGGTTGGGGGGCACACATAGGTAAACAAACCCTACAGGGCCAGTGGGAACCCGGAATGAGGGAGGCATCCTCAAATCTAAAAGAACTGGCGGCCGTAAGGCGAGCCCTTCCCCTAGTAAAGCAAAAAGTACAAGGGAAACATGTCACCATATTATCCGACAACAACACGGTCATAGCATACATAAACAGACAAGGGGGTACAAGGTCGGCAACCCTTATGGCAGAGGCCATGGAATTATTCGCTTGGGCAGAAAACAATATTCTATCCTTACCGGGTACACATTTAAAGGGGGCAGACAATTATCTGGCCGATTTATTTAAGCCGTCATGTACTACACCAGGGAGAATGGTCCCTAAGTCAAAAAATATTTGGGGAAATCTGCGCTGCCTGGGGCACACCAGAAGTAGACTTGTTTGCCACCAGGGAAAATCGGAAAGTGGACAGGTTCTACTCCCTAAATCCAAGAGAGCGGGGTGGATTCGCTACTACACCGGTGGAAATTTCACCTGGCATATGCGTTCCCCCCCCCCCGTTGGCATTGATTCCAGTAGTCTTAAAAAAGATCCAGCAGGAAAAAGCTTGAATAATCCTGATTGCGCCCTTCTGGCCGAAGAGGGCATGGTTCACATGGCTCAGACGCATGTCTATCTCGGACCCATGGATTCTCCCAGATACCCCGAATCTGCTATACCAGGGCCCAGTAGAACACCCCAGGGTTCACAGGCTGCACCTCACTGCGTGGAACTTGAGAGGGGACTCCTTCTAGCAAAAGATTTCTCAGTCCCGTTAGTAACCACCCTGCTCGCTAGCAGGAAGGAGGTAACTTCACGAAAATACCAAAAAAATTGGGAAAAATTCTTACAGTTCACGGGCCGACAATTGACTAGAACAGCCCAGAAAATACCAATAAAAGAGATCCTAGAGTTCCTCCAGAAAGGACTGGAAAAAGGACTGTCCACAAGCACCTTAAAAGTGCAGGTATCGGCCCTGGGTGCACTGTTTGATCAAAAACTGGCAGATCACCCATGGATCTATAGATTCATTCGGGCCTCCTTCACATCCAGGCCCACAAAATTAACACCTAAGGTAGCTCCCTGGGATCTAAATTTAGTATTAAGGGCACTGACAGCATCTCCATTCGAACCGATTGCTTCCATCCCAATAAAGGCGCTGACACTAAAAACAGTACTCCTGGTGGCCCTAACCTCAGCTCGTCGTGTCTGTGAGCTGCAGGCAATATCTGTAAATCCACCACATACCACCTTTTTGGATGATAGAGTGATCATAAAAACTGATCCAGCCTTCCTACCAAAGGTAAATTCCAAATTCCACAGGGAGCAGGAGATAATTTTGCCCTCGTTTTGTTCGAAACCCAAATCCCAGGGAGAGGAAACCTTTCATTGTTTAGATGTCAGACGTTGCCTGCTTCAATATATTGAAGCCTCAAAATCATGGCGACAGTCTTCAGCCCTTTTTTTCTCCTTTCAAGGGACAAACAGGGGTAAAAAAGCTTCAAAGTCAACGATTGCACGATGGCTTTGTATGGGTATTGCACTAGCTTACTCTTCTTCAAACCAGACTCCCCCACTGGGTGTAACAGCTCACTCTACAAGAGCCATAGCCACGTCCTGGGCTGAAAGGGCAAATGCTTCAGTTGAGCAGATCTGTAAAGCAGCAGTATGGTCATCACCATCCACTTTCTTCCGACACTATAGACTAGACCTAGGGCCCTCAAATCTGGCCTTTGGGAGAAAAGTGTTGTCTGCTGTTGTCCCACCCTAGGAGTCTATTCTATCTTTCCTCTCATGTGCGGTGCTGTCATGGGGAAGGGAAAAAATGATAATTACTTACCGGTAATTTGATTTTCCAGAGCCATGACAGCACTGCATTGTTCCCGCCCTATCTTGGTGATGGTTGTGTGGTGCACCAGAGGTTTTAAAAATTATATCTGGATGTGTAGATATATGTATATAGACATGTATATAAAGGGAAAGGGGAATATTAGTAACACTGTTATATAACATGTATGTAAACTAATAAGGCGGTTACCTTGCATACTCTGAAACAAACTGAGGGGAGAGGTGCTGTCCCCCTTCTTATGTCTCTGCTACAGGTTTCCTGTTTCCTGGGGGCGGGTACCTTCTCTCATGTGCTGTGCTGTCATGGCTCTGGAAAATCAAATTACCGGTAAGTAATTATCATTTTTCCCTTATTATTTCCAGTAATTGTATTATTACACAGGATTCTTATGATGTTACATCAGATCATCTTCTTCTCATTCAGGTCTCTACAATATCGGATTCTCTCAGTGAAGATCTTCTACAAAAGAGAATTTTCCTGATTTACCCATCAAGGATGGCTATGGACAGAGACAAGATGGCGGAGAGGATATTACACCTCACCCTAGAGGTCCTCTTCCGTCTCACTGGAGAGGTGAGAGATTCTGATGACGTCACATTACATCATTCTTATCTATGGGAATAACAGATGGACAGAACTGGAGAGGTGAGGACTCTGGAAATGTCTGTAGTGAGATTTATTAATGTGTCTCTCCATAACCAGGATTACACAGTGGTGAAGAAGACCTCTAGTGATCGCTGTCAGGACCCTGTGTCTGAGGGATGGGGAAGACCCCTGAGCCCAATCACGGGGCCTCCACCTCACCCCCTGATCCATGAGGACATCAATGACCAGAAGATTCTAGACCTTATCTACAAGATGACTGAGCTGCTGACTGGAGAGGTGACACTGCTGAGAATGCTGGGACATTATACAGTAACACTATGAAGGGATCGGGGGGATGACGGTATCATTGTATGTGTCAGGTTCCTATAAGGTGTCAGGATGTCGCTGTCTATTTCTCCATGGAGGAGTGGGAGTATTTAGAAGGACACAGAGATCAGTACAAGGACGTCATAATGGAGGTTCCCCAGCCCCTCACATCTCCAGGTAATAGACAGGACTAAATACACACGGCCTATAATTATCTGTATGTAGAGAATGAATTCAGTCCCTGTATGTGTTTCCTCCAGATCTATCCAGTAAGAGGACAACACCAGAGAGATGTCCCCGTCCTCTTCTTCCACAGGACTGTAACCAAGAAGATCCCAGTGCTCCTCAGGATCATCAGGTAGATGGAGAGAAGGTGTCAGGAGATCTCCCCTATGATGTGTAGACGGCTGTGAAGGTCTTGTGCTCAGTCTTGTTTTATCCACCAGTATTATATGTTTTATACTTGTGTAATGAGAACGGTGGAGATGGCAGGATTAGAGCTGATCATAGATGGGACTTCTCCGTCTGTCTGTGACTTTTACAATATTTGTTTTAGGGTGAAGATCTGACCCATATTAATACTACAGAGACATATGTGAGGGGTGATGAGCGGTGTAAAGAGGAGATTCCCACATATGACTACCCAGGTGAGTAGTAACCACTGAATGCAGAGAAGTCACAGGTTCCTCTCAGTCACCGGCTGTGGCTGCTTTATCGGTGGTGTAGTCCGGCCGTATTATCATGATCACCATTTTGCCTCTAGACCACAACATTTTCCTCCACCCAAAACTGTTCAAATGACTTTGGGCAATGAAAGCCCTTTTCTATAGAACTTACAGCCAATTACATTGTTTTTGATCCTAAGGAATTCAGATTACTGCACAATCTTTCCTGAAATGGGGAGCAATATTATTTTCTCTAATCTTCTGCTCAGGATCCATAGTAGCTCCAATGATCCACCATAAATGAGGGCAACTCTGGTTTACTGTTGATTAATCTTTGTTTGTAGTTTTCAGTTAATGAGATTCTCGTGCTCTGGGGCGGGGCTGTGGGCGGGGCTGTGGGCGGGGCTTTATGTGGAGCTCTGATTACATATTCATCTGTATTGGCTTATGACAGGTCGCTGACCCCTCACTGACCTGTCCCCATTATTACATAATGCATATAATAGCATTGATATTATTGGTGATAATGCCTATAATATTGTGGCTATTGTGAGGCTCAGAAAAAAAATTATATCCAGCAAAATGTCACCAGCGATGTCGGCGCCTGCGCAGTAGCATCTGTAAGTAAGAGATAGAGGCTACTGGACAGGATCCGCCGGTGACATTTTGCTGGATATAATTTTTTTTCTGAGCCTCACAATAGCCACAATATTATAGGCATTATCACCAATAATATCAATGCTATTATATGCAATGTAATAATGGGGGCAGGTCAGTGAGGGGTCAGCGACCTGTCATAAGCCAATACAGATGAATATGTAATCAGAGCTCCACATAAAGCCCCGCCCACAGCCCCACCCACAGCCCCGCCCCAGAGCACGAGAATCTCATTAACTGAAAACTACAAATACAGATTAAACAACAACCACAAGACGGATTTCATCACCAGGTATCATTGTAATCAGTATAACGGCGCTGACCTGACAGTGTCTGTAGGTTACTGAGCACAATCCTGCCGACAGGTTCCCTTTAAGACATCTCCGCTCTGCACTATTATACATAGTTTTCTATAAATGTGTAATATTTCCTCTTGAAACTCATCTGACAGAAAATATTGGACCTTACTATAGTTTAGATTGTGAAGTCACCAAGCCCAATGCGCTAATTATCTGTTAATTGCCCCCTGCTGTAAACCGTCCTCCAACTCCCTCCTCCTCCCTCCCTCACCTGGCTTCATTTCATGGACAGTTGAATGGTATAAGTTGAACAGAGAAGGTCAGAAATGACCTTGGTCAGATGTGACATCATTTGAAGTGACATACAGTGGGGCAAAAAAGTATTTAGTCAGTCAGCAATAGTGCAAGTTCCACCACTTAAAAAGATGAGAGGCATCTGTAATTTACATCATAGGTAGACCTCAACTATGGGAGACAAACTGAGAAAAAAAAATCCAGAAAATCACATTGTCTGTTTTTGTTTCATTTTATTTGCATATTATGGTGGAAAATAAGTATTGAAGAGATGGAAGAGGCCAGGAGCCATTTGGTGAGCTGCATTTCTTGCTACATGTTCACAGATTTACCAGTGGAAAAGCCAAACTTCACATGCCACAAATGCAAGCTTGTGTCCCTGTTGGAGGAAAAGTTGCAAAATCTCGAAGAGAGGTTAGCTACGTTGAAGATCATTAAGGAAGGTGAAGAGTTCTTGGACAGAGCAGAATTATCTCTTCATGTTACAGAAAGAGAAGAAATTCGAAGTGCACCTGAAGAAACAGAGGAATGGAGACATGTGACCCAGAGAAGCAGGAGGATCAGGAGGCAGTCAGCACCCATACTGCTCAGAAACCAGTACCAGGCTCTCACGCAGGAAAACGATGAAGAAATACATCAGGATAAGACTTTGCCAACATACAGCAACCTTGTACGCCCTCAGAGTCCTCCTGGATGGAGAAAGAAAAATGTTGTGAAGAAGAAATGGAGAGTGGTGGTCATGGGGGATTCCCTGCTGAGAGGAACAGAGGCCGCTATCTGCAGACCGGATATAACTACAAGAGAAATGTGCTGTCTTCCAGGTGCAAAAATTAAAGATGTGTCTGACAGGATATCAGGACTCTTCAGACCTACAGATGACTACCCATTCCTGCTACTACATGTGGGGACAAATGACACTGCAAGAAACGACCTGGAAACCATCTGCAGAGACTTTGAAGACTTGGGCAAGAAAGTGAAAGAACTGGGAGCGCAGGTGGTCTTCTCTTCCATCCTCCCAGTGGATGGCCATGGAACAAGGAGGTGGAATAAGATTCTGCAGGTGAACAACTGGCTACGTCGATGGTGCCGTCAGCAACGATTTGGATTTCTGGATCACGGAGTGAACTACTTATACGATGGACTACTTGCTAGAGATGGGGTGCACCTTACGAAGACTGGAAAGCATGTATTTGGAAGTCGCCTTGCTACACTTGTAAGGAGAGCTTTAAACTAGAACAACATGGGAAGGGAAGCAAAAGACCAGAAAAAGCCATACACCTGACAAATGCTATTGAGAACTCTGCTATTAGAAGTGGAAAGGAAGAACAAAGACGAAAGAATCTAATTAATAAAAATATTGGAGAAAGAGAAACCAATCACAAACTAAAATGTTTCTATACTAATGCACAAAGCATGGGCAACAAACAAGGAGAATTGGAACTACTAACACAGGAACAGAAATATGATGTAATTGGAATCACTGAAACTTGGTGGGACAATACACATGATTGGAATACAAGACTAGAAGGATACAACTTATTTGCAAGAAACAGACTTGATAAACGAGGAGGGGGTGTCGCATTGTATGTTAGAAACGCGTATATCTGCACAGAGATTGAAGCTTCAGAGACTGGGAGTTCTGTGGAAACTGTTTGGGTAAGAATACAAGGACAGAACAATGGAAAGGACACCATTGTAGGCATTTACTACAGGCCGCCTGTGCAAGCCGAATATATAGATGAACTCTTTATGCATCAGATGGCCAAGTTCTCCAAAAAATATGACATAGTTGTCATGGGAGATTTCAACTATCCAGACATTTGTTGGGAATCTCTCTCAGGCAAAACTAACAGGTCAAGGAAATTCTTATCCTCTCTTGCTGACAACTTTATCTTCCAAAAGGTAAGGGAGAAAACAAGGGGAACTGCTACCTTGGATCTAATCCTTATAAACAGGGAGGAAATGGTTGAGGAGGTAAAAGTTGCTGGGACCCTAGGAGGTAGCGACCATGCTATTTTAGAATTTTGGATAACTAGAGGTGGAAGACCTGTGAAGACTCAGACGTCAAGGTTAGATTTCAGAAAGGCAGATTTTAAGGGATTCAGAAAGAGAATTGGAGGGATCCAATGGCTGGATATCCTTAAAGACAAAAATGTCCAGGAAGGATGGGAAATCTTGAAAAATGAAATTCTCAAAGCACAGTTGTTAACAATTCCGAAAAGAGGGAAGAATAGGAAGCATTTAAGGAAACCAGGATGGATGAACACAGAACTTAAGCACATGCTAAAAAGGAAGAAAAAAATGTTTATAAAATGGAAAGAGGGAGGCATATCTAAAGAAGAATATAATGCTGTCTGCAGAACCTGCAGGGCACAAATCAGATTAGCTAAAGCTGAAAATGAACTGAGGCTTGCAAGAGATGTCAAAAGCAATAATAAAGGATTTTGGGGATATGTCAAAAGTAAAAGAAAAGTCAAAGATGCTATAGGATTTTTACAGGATGAAAATGATGAAATGGTAAGACAGGATGTTGAGAAGGCTGAACTTTTAAATTCCTATTTTGCATCTGTTTTCTCTCAGAAAGGAAATGCAACATCAACTGTTATTCACTGTCCTATTAAGGGAATAGAAGAATCCAGGATATCTATAAACAGAAAGATAGTGAGGAAACACTTAGCTAACCTAAATGAATTCAAGTCTCCAGGTCCAGATGAATTACACCCCAGACTACTGAAGGAGATAGCAGAAGAAATTTTTGAACCCCTCTCCATAATCTTTGAAAATTCTTGGAGAACAGGAGAAGTGCCAGAAGACTGGAGAAGAGCAAATGTTGTTCCTATCTTCAAAAAGGGGAAGAAGGTGGACCCAGGTAACTATAGGCCGGTGAGTCTGACTTCTATACCAGGAAAGATCTTTGAACAAATTATTAAACAACATGTATGTCAATACCTGGATAAGAATGAAGTGATTAAACAGAGTCAGCATGGGTTTCTAACTAATAAGTCATGTCAGACTAACTTAATTTCCTTCTATGACGGTATCACTGATTGGGTGGATCAAGGAAATGCTGTAGATATAGTATATCTTGACTTCAGCAAAGCATTTGACAAAGTCTCTCATACAATCCTTATTGAAAAAATGACTAAGTATGGAATGGACAAGGCAACTGTTAGGTGGATTCATAACTGGCTTAGTGATCGGACCCAAAGAGTGGTCGTAAATGGCTGCACATCCAGTTGGAAGAATGTCTCAAGTGGGGTACCACAGGGCTCTGTCCTGGGCCCTGTATTGTTCAACATCTTTATCAACGATTTAGATGAAGGAATTGAGGGTAAACTGATTAAATTTGCTGATGACACAAAGCTAGGAGGGATAGCTAATACTAGAGAAGAGAGAGAGAGGATTCAAAAAGATTTAAATAAACTGGAGAAGTGGGCAGCAACTAACAGAATGGTTTTTAACAGGGAGAAATGCAAAGTACTACATCTGGGCAATAAAAATGAAAAAAGCATATATAGAATGGGAGGAATAGGGCTAAGTGACAGCACATGTGAAAAAGACTTGGGTATACTAATAGATCACAGACTGAATATGAGTCAACAGTGTGATGCAGCAGCAAAAAAGGCAAATGCAATTCTAGGATGTATTAACAGAAGCATACAGTCTAGATCACGTGAAGTCATTATTTCCCTCTACTCCTCTTTGGTCAGACCTCATCTGGAATATTGTGTCCAGTTTTGGGCACCACATTTTAAAAAAGACATCAACAAACTGGAGCAAGTTCAGAAAAGAGCGACCAGAATGGTGACCGGTCTGCAAACCCTGTCTTATGAGGAAAGGTTGCAGGATTTGGGAATGTTTAGTTTGCAAAAGAGAAGACTGAGAGGAGACTTAATAGCTGTCTACAAATATCTAAAGGGCTGTCACATTGTAGAAGGATCAACTTTATTCTCATTTGCACAAGGAAAGACTAGAAGCAATGGGATGAAACTGAATGGGAAGAGACACAGATTAGATATTAGAAAAAACTTTTTGACAGTTAGAGTGATCAATGAGTGGAACAGGCTGCCACGAGAAGTGGTGAGTTCTCCTTCAATGGAAGTCTTCAAACAGAGGCTGGACAGACATCTGACTGGGATGATTTAGCGAATCCTGCTTTGAGCAGGGGGTTGGACCAGATGGCCCAGGAGGTCCCTTCCAACTCTACGATTCTATGATTCTATGATTCTATTTGGTCAGAAACAAAATTTCATCTCAATACTTTGTGATATATCTTTTGTTGGCAATGACAGAGGTCAAACGTTTTCTGTAAGTCTTCACAAGGTTGCCACACACTGTTGTTGGTATGTTGGCCCATTCCTCCATGCAGATCTCCTCTAGAGCAGTGATGTTTTTGGCTTTTCGCTTGGCAACATGGACTTTCAACTCCCTCCAAAGGTTTTCTATAGGGTTGAGATCTGGAGACTGGCTAGGCCACTCCAGGACCTTGAAATGCTTCTTACGAAGCCACTCCTTCGTTGCCCTGGCGGTGTGCTTTGGATCATTGTCATGTTGAAAGACCCAGCCACGTTTCATCTTCAATGCCCTTGCTGATGGAAGGAGGTTTGCACTCAAAATCTCACGATACATGGCCCCATTCATTCTTTCATGTACCCGGATCAGTCGTCCTGGCCCCTTTGCAGAGAAACAGCCCCAAAGCATGATGTTTCCACCACCATGCTTTACAGTAGGTATGGTGTTTGATGGATGCAACTCAGTATTCTTTTTCCACCAAACACGACAAGTTGTGTTTCTACCAAACAGTTCCAGTTTGGTTTCATCGGACCATAGGACATTCTCCCAAAACTCCTCTGGATCATCCAAATGCTCTCTAGCAAACTTCAGACGGGCCCAGACATGTACAGGCTTAAGCAGTGGGACACGTCTGGCACTGCAGGATCTGAGTCCATGGTGGCGTAGTGTGTTACTTATGGTAGGCCTTGTTACATTGGTCCCAGCTCTCTGCAGTTCATTCACTAGGTCCCCCCGCGTGGTTCTGGGATTTTTGCTCACCGTTCTTGTGATCATTCTGACCCCACGGGGTGGGATTTTGCGTAGAGCACCAGATCGAGGGAGATTATCAGTGGTCTTGTATGTCTTCCATTTTCTAATTATTGCTCACTCAGTTGATTTCTTCACTCCAAGCTGGTCGGCTATTGCAGATTCAGTCTTCCCAGCCTGGTGCAGGGCTACAATTTTGTTTCTGGTGTCCTTTGACAGCTCTTTGGTCTTCACCATATTGGAGTTTGGAGTCAGACTGTTTGAGGGTGTGCACAGGTGTCTTTTTATACTGATAACAAGTTTAAACAGGTGCCATTACTACAGGTAATGAGTGGAGGAAAGAGGAGACTCTTAAAGAAGAAGTTACAGGTCTGTGAGAGCCAGAAATCTTGATTGCTTGTTTCTGACCAAATACTTATTTTCCACCATAATATGCAAATAAAATGAAACAAAAACAGACAATGTGATTTTCTGGGTTTTTTTGTCTCAGTTTGTCTCCCATAGTTGAGGTCTACCTATGATGTAAATTACAGACGCCTCTCATCTTTTTAAGTGGTGGAACTTGCACTATTGCTGACTGACTAAATACTTTTTTGCCCCACTGTATTTAAAGTGATACATGAGAAATATACCAGAAATCGGTCAAAAGGTAAGACTAACCACTGCTTTCTTACTTTACTTGTTTGTTTTTTTTACTCTGCTCTTTAACCATGCTTACATTTGCCATCACCATTTTTGCTCCACTAATTATTATTATTATTATTTATTTAGCACCATTGATTCCATGGTGCTGTACATGAGAAGGGGTTGCATACAAATTACAGATATCACTTACAGTAAGCAAACAAACAATGACAGACTGATACAGAGGGGAGAGAGGACCCTGCCCTTTCGGGCTTACATGCTACAGGATGGTGGGTTGCAATTGTTCCGGTGTTGGTTGAGGTGATATCACCGGTAGTGGTGAGGGAGGAGGTAGCGGAGTTATTTCATGCTGTAGGCTTTCTTGAAAAGGTGGGTTTTCAGGTTCCGTCTGAAGGATCCAAATGTGATTGATAGTCGGACTTGTTGGGGTAAAGAATTCCAGAGAATAGGGGCAGTTCGGGCGAAGTCTTGGAGGCAGTTGGGTGAAGAACGAATGAGTGTGGAGGAGAGAAGGAAGTCTTGGGAGGACCGGAGATTACGTGAGGGAAGGTATCGGGAGATGAGTTCAGAGCCATATGGCGGAGACAGGTTTTAGATGGCCTTGTAGGTCAGTATTAGTAGTTTGAACTGGATACGCTGAGGGAATGGGAGCCAGTGAAGAGATTTGCAGAGGCGAGAAGCGGAAGAGTAGTGAGGAGAGAGATGAATTAGTCGGGCAGCAGAGTTAAGGATGGACTGGAGAGGTGCGAGGGTGTTAGCAGGGAGACCACAGAAAAGGATGTTGCAGTAGTCGAGGCGGGAGATGATGAAGGCATGCATAAGCATGATGGTGGTCAGATAGGGGGAAGGGAGAGGTTGTGAGATTAGATAGGGAACAGAGGCGGGTGAAGTTGAGGTCTAATGTATGTCTGTCATGGTCACGTGTGTCTGGACGCAGATGTTACCGCAAGGTGGACCCATAACACACGTGACCCTGGATACAGCGCCTCCAGTGGCGAATTTAAATAATAATACGTGCAGATGGATACACCGCCTCCACCAGACGAATTTGGGTATTACACGTTAATATAAATTCTGGAAACCGCCTCCAGTACGGTGAATTTAAATAATAAGGGGGAACCTGGGAAACATTAACAATGGTGGGCCCTGCGATAGGGAATAGGGGAGTGGAGACCTCCTGAGCTCCCCTGAGCCAGTGTCCCTGCACTCCTTACGTTCCCTATACAGGCTCCGCACCTGTCGCCGCATGCGAACCTTAAACCCTTGCTCGCCCTGACCCTAAACCCTCACTAGGGAGTAGGTCGGTGCGGAAACTAATCCCACCACTGCACTAATAACACACATGAGGGAAAGAGACAATACAGGGGGACACCACTTAGCTTTATGCTCTGTGCTTATGCTCCTGCAACAGAGCCCTCCACCTGCGTGTGTCTTCTCCTCCACCCGGATCCATCACCATAACAGGATCCTTCACCATAGTGCAGCCTTGGAGCAGAGTCCATCTCCAGTTGCAGCAGTCCAATAACAGAGTCCCAAGGATGAGTCAGCCTCTGCCAAAATTCTAAGCATGCTTGAGTCCAGCTCTCGGCCACCAAGTCGAGCACGCCGAGTGCAACTCTCTCCATAGTCGCCACTCCACAAAGCCATGCACGCACTTCCCGCCGACACATAAACTGCGACTCCTCCACACCATGCCAGCAATTACTGCAGACACCATTAGCTGCCACTCGTCTCCTCTGGCTGACTGTGCAGGACTCCTCTTCAGCTCCATGTTCACCCAGGCTTCACAAACTCAGAATGAATCAATCAATCAGTCAGTATCACCAGCCGTGATTGCACACCCTGAGACTCACTTATGGAGCCCCACACCTGATTCATAATTACGTGCAAATTAAACCTAAAGTGCGATACCACTAACCACCACCGGGGACAGTCAAGTCACTTGGCACTTGCCAAAGTAAAAAAAGTTCACCCTGTGCAAATTAAAACTGTCAGATCAAATTCAGATCATGACAATGTCCATCTGTGTGGGTGGCTGTGGAGGACCACTGAGTAAGTCCAAAGGATGAGGTAAGTGACAGGAGTTTGGAGGCTGCTGGCTGGTGGGTGTCAGTAGGGATGTTGAAGTCCCCCATGATGATGGTTGGGATGTCAGAAGAGAGAAGGTGGAGGAGCCAGGTGGAGAATTGGTCGATGAAGTTTGTGGCTGAGCCCGGTGGTTGGTATATGACAGCCATTTAGAGATTAGAGGGAGAGTAAATACGGAGAGTGAACCTCGAAAGAAGGGAGGATAAGGGAGGGTGGGGGTTGGATAGGATTGAAGGAGCAGTTTTTAGAAAGGAGGAAACCCATTCCTCCGCCTTGTCTGTTGCCAGGGCGAGGAGTGTAGGTTAAGGGGATACCGCCGTAACTCAGTGCGGCCGGGAGGCCGTGTCAGGGGGTGTCAGACAGGTTTCAGTGTCAGTGAGGGCCAGGAAGGAAAGGTTGCGGGAGATAAAGAGGTCGTGGAGCTTGTTGCAGATGGAGCGAGCATTCCAAAGTTCTCCAGAAAGAGGGTGGGGGAGGGAGGGGGTCAGTGGCACAGGTTTTAAGTGTGAGGGATTGCAGTAGTTTCTCTTAGTGTGAGAAAGATTAGTGGGATGTATGAGGCGGGGGGGGAGGCAGGATTGGGGGATATGTCACCAGCAGTGAGAAGAAGCAGAGAAAGGGAAAGCAGGTGGGTGAAGGAGAGTGATCGTCTTGTATTGTATGTTAGTAGGATAGGTCTGAGGTTAAGAAGTATGTCTGCAGATAAAGCGAGGTGGGGGGTTAATAGAGAGGGGGAGATAGTTATTTGGTTCGAGGGTGCAGGGGTTTGGGGATAGCGAAGGAGAGTGAAGATTAGTGGACAAATCTGAACTCATCATCTTTCCTCCATCTCACAGATCTTCCTTACCCAACCTAACTAAAACAATTAATGACATCACACTTTCCCCAGTACCGGAAGTCCGCTGCCTCAGAGTAACCTTTGACTCTGCCCGGTCCTTCAAACCGCACATCCAAGCTCTTTCTACCTCCTGTCGCCTCCAGCTCAAAAATATTTCCAGAATCCGTCCTTTCCTCAACCCAACATTACTGACCAAAAGTACTAATGACTTACGCACAGCCAAAGCTAACAGACAGTTCTCCATCCTCCTTCTTAACCTGTTCTCTGCCTTTGACACAGTTGACCACTGCCTACTGCTACAGATTCTTTCTTCCCTTGGCATCAAAGACCTTGCCCTGTCCTGGATTTCCTCATACCTTTCTGACCGCACATTCAGCGTTTCCCACTCCCACAGTACCTCCTCATCCCGCCCCCTCTCTGTTGGAGTCCCCTAAGGCTCTGTCCTGAGGCCCCTACTTTTTTCCATCTATACTCTTGGCCTAGGACAACTTATCCCATGGCTTCCAGTACCATCTCTATGCGGACGACACTCAGATCTACCTCTCTGGCCCAGATGTCACCTTTCTGCTGTCCAGAATCCTGGAGTGTCTATCAGCCATATCCTCCTTTTTCACCTTTCGCTTCCTAAAACTCAACGTAGATAAAACTGAACTCATTATCTTTCCTCCATCTCGCATATCTTCCCTACCCGATCTATCTATTATGGTAAACGGTATCACACTCTCTCCAGCACGTGAAATCCGCTGTAATTCTCGACTCTGCCTTTCCTTCAAACCACACGTCCAATCTCTTGCTACCTCCTGTCGCCTCCAGCTCAAAAATATTTCCAGAATCCGTCCCTTCCTCAGTCCTCAATCTACTAAAACTCTTGTACATGCCCTCATCATCTCCCGCCTTGACTAATGCAACACTCTCCTCTGTGGCCTCCCTGCTAACTCTCTTGCACCACTCCAGTCTGTCCTCAATTCTGCTGCCCGACTAAACCACCTCTCTCCTCGCCACTCCCGTCTCCCCCCCCCTGCAAATCTCTCCATTGGCTCCCAATTCCCCAACGAATCCAGTTCAAACTACTAACACCGACCTACAAAGTCACCCACAACCTTTCCCCTCCCTATATCTCTGAACTAATCTCCCAATATCTTCCCTCACATAATCTTCGATCCTCCCATGACCTCCTACTCTCCTCCACACTTATTCGTTCCTCACACAACCGCCTCCAAGATTTCTCCTGAATATCCCCTATCCTCTGGAATGCCATGCCTCAACACGTCCGATTATCCACCACCCTCAGTTCCTTCAAACGGAACCTGAAAACCCATCTTTTCAGGAAAGCTTACAGCCTGCAATGACGATTCTGCCGCCTCACCACCGCCCGAGCTGCCGCCTCATCTCCACCAGAGCTGCGGCACCCCCGACCTTCTGTCTCTTCCCCACTATCCCGTAGAATGTAAGTCCGCAATGACAGGGTCCTCTCCCCTCTGTACCAGTCTGTCATTGTAAATTTGTTTACTGTTAACAATATCTATAACTTTGTATGTAACCCCCCTTCTCATGTACAGCACCATGGAATTAATGGGCGCTATAGAAATAAATAATAATTACCCCAGAGAGGTTTCACCACTAGCTACTCATTTATTACTGATGGAGACTGTGGAGTTTGATCATTTCAGTAGATGTTATTGTCTATAGTCACAGTGTTTGATTACAGTAGTGTCCAAAATCCTCTGATTTAACCTCTTCCCGCAGCCAGTTTAGTGTTCTTAATCTGGCCCCATTTTTAATATCTGACGTGTGTCACTTTATGTGGTCGTAAATTATTCACAAAGGATAATAGAAAACAAATGGATCTTACAAATTATTTTCCAGCTTCTCACAATACGCTACATACGATTGTACACTACTGTCTGGGCACATGGCAGTGTTCAGAAGGGAAGGAGCGCCATTTAGCTATTTGAATGCAGATCTTGCTGGAATAGTTTGTAGACAAAATGTATTGGGAGCACTGTTCATGGTCACCTGGCAGCTCAAAAGATGTCCACCATGAACATGCATGGCTCTATCTTCTCTGCTTTCTATATCCCAAGGATCGCCTTGCTCATCGCCCTTTAACACCATTACGTGGATCTGGACTTACACTGGGACCCCTAGGCTTGCACCATGGTGTTACCTGCTATTATGTGGTGTTAGATGGCAAGAAGAATAGTCAGGTAGCTGTGTCAGAACCAGAAGGCCAGAATCAGAAGACACAAGAGTAGTCAGTAAACGGGCCACGGTCACAGCAGGAAACAAATACACAAGCCGCAAGCTGAGCACAGAGGACTGAACCAGAGGAGACAACGCTGTAACTGGCAGGTTCCGGCCATGTGCTTTGCGCTTTAGTAGGGTGTGGTACTTTCCAATTGGCTGAAGTAGGGAGCAGATTACTCCAGCTGGACAGCAGGAACAGATCCCAGATAAGATTGGACACACCATATGCAGAAGCCCTAATATAACTAAATGACAGAAAACCAGAATAGTCGAAATCCCCATAAAGTAATTCCATGTAATTAATTAATTAATAATTCATTGATGGTTGTATTCTATACACACGTGGTCAAAATTGTTGGTACCCCTCTGTTAATGACAGAAAAATCCACAATGGTCACAGAAATAACTTGAATCTGACAAAAGTAATACAAAAGTAATAATAAATAAAAAAATCTATGAAAATGAACAAATGAAAGTGAGACATTGCTTTTCAATCAAGCTTCCACAGAATGTGTAAATCAAGGTATGTTCACTAATTTGCATCACAGGTGTCTACAGTCTTGGAATCAGTGAGTGACCTGTATAGAGGTTACAGATACTCACTGTGCTGTTTGGTGACATGGTGTGTATCACACTCAACATGGACCAGAGGAAGCAAAGAAGAGAGATGTCTCAGGAGATTAGAAAGAAAATTATAGACAAACATGTTACAGGTAAAAGTTATAAGACCATCTCCAAGCAGCTTCATGTTCCTGTGACTACAGTTGCACATATTATTCAGAAATGTAAGTTCCATGGGACTGTAGCCAACCTCCCTGGATGTGGCCGCAGGAGGAAAATTGATGACAAATCAAAGAGACGGATAATACGAATGGTAACAAAAGAGCCCAGAAAAACTTCTAAACAGATTAAAGGTGCACTTCAAGCTCAAGGAACATCAGTGTCATCGCACCATCTGTCATTGTATGAGCCAAAGTGGTCTTCATGGGAGGCAACCAAGGAGGACACCATTGTTGAAAAAAATCATAAAAAAAAGACTGGAATTTGCCAAACTACATGTTGACAAGCTACAAAGCTTCTGGGAGAATTTCCTATGGACAGATGAGATATAAATGGAACTTTCTGGCAAGTCAGATCAGCTCTATGTTCTCAGATGGAAAAATGAGGCATATCACAAAAAGAACACTGTTCCTACTGTGAAACATGGAGGAGACTCTGTTACGCTCTGGGGCTGCTTTGCTGCATATGGCACAGGGTGTCTAGAATCTCAGTCACAGGTCATGGGTCTTGCAACAGGATAATGACACACAATACACAGCTAAAACACGCAAGAATGGCTAAGAGGAAAATATTGGACTATTCTGAAGTGGTATTCTATGAGCCCTGACCTAAATTCTTATGAGCATCTTTGGAAAGAGCTGAAACATGTCGTCTGGAAAAGGCAACCTTCAAACACAAGACAACTGGAGCAGTTTGCTCTTGAGGAGTGGTCCAAAATACCTGTTGAGAGGTGCAGAATTCTCATTGAGAGTTACAGGAATCGTTTGATTGCAGTGATTGCCTCAAAAGGTTGTGCAACAAAATATTTTAGTTAAGGGAACCTTCATTTCTGTCCAGGCCTATTTCATGAGTTTTATTTATTTATTTATTTTTAATTCTCTGGAATCATGGTTGAAAAGCAATGTCTGACTTTCATTTGCTCATTTTCATAGATTTTTGATTTATTTCTACTTTTGTCAGATTCAAGTTATTTCTGTGACCATTGTGGGTTTTTCTGTTATTAAACGAGGGGTACCAACAATTTTGACCATGTGTGTAGGAGGAGTGAATATTTTGACTCCACAGCCACTTTCCGGAAATGAATAGTGGATGTTGGAGAGTGAAAATTACACATTTGATATTTTATTACCCAGCACATAGTGCCCAGATTGTCCTCCAGGAGACACCGCAAATTAAGTGGATTCTTCTCACTATAATATTGCTAAATACAGGGATCCTAAATGTTGTTTGCGCACACTGCAAGACTCCGAAGTGAGAGCGGATTTTGCTGGATTGGTTTATGGAAACCTTGTTGCTTTTCAGCAGCCTTTGAGCCACTAATAGTGTGGGAACCTCTGTTTTTCCAATGACAGATGATGGACCTGAGTGGGGACTTGTTTTTGTGAGATAAGAATTGGTATTATTTTCGCCTACATAACATTGATTGTTTTTTTTATGCTTTACATTTGGGAGGCAGAATGAACAAACAGTTGAACACCGCACACTACTGGCTCATCCAACAAGGTTTCTATTAGACTGTGAACTGTCATTGTCTTGGTAAATAATTAAAGCTTTTTACATAGCTTGCCATTTTTATGGACAGTTTAAGTAGAAATGTTCAAAAATATAAAACTCAAGGATATTTTATAAATAAATAATTGTTTTTATCTTAGCAGATGACTGTACCAGGAGATCAGAGGGACAGCTGACATCTTCAATTTTGAAATCTGATGATCTTGAGATCCTACAAGATAAAACTGAAGTGATTGCTATTACTCCAGATATACCATCATCCATTCACAGCAAAGATCTGTCATCTGATCCTATGAAACAGGTCCCATCTTCTGATTCATTACTGACTACTAAGGGAAATCAAAGTCACAAAAGAGGCATTAAAATACAAACTGCTCCTAAGGCAAAGAAGTCATTCTCATGTTCAGAATGTGGGAAATGTTTTACATGGAAATCACATTTTGTTGCACACCAAAGAACTCACACAGGGGAGAAGCCTTTTTCCTGTTCAGAATGTGGGAAATGCTTTACACTGAAATCACATTTTGTTACTCACCATAAAACTCACACAGGTGAGAAGCCTTTTTCCTGTTCAGTATGTGGGAAATGTTTTACACATAAATCACATTTTGTTACTCACCATAGAACTCACACAGGGGAGAAGCCTTTTTCCTGTTTAGAATGTGGGAAATGTTTTAACCAGAAATCAGATTTGGTTAATCATCAAAGAACTCACACAGGGGAGAAGCCTTTTTCCTGTTCAGAATGCTGGAAATGTTTTAACTGGAAATTACAATTGGTTAATCACCATAGAACTCACACAGGGGAGAAGCCTTTTTCCTGTTCAGAATGTGGGAAATATTTTAACTGGAAATCACAATTGGTTAATCACCATAGAACTCACACAGGGGAGAAGCCTTTTTCCTGTTCAGAATGTGAGAAATGTTTTAACCAGAAATCAGATTTGGTTAATCACCATAGAAATCACATAGGGGAGAAGCCTTTTTCCTGTTCAGAATGTGGGAAATGTTTTGCACATAAATCACATTTTGTTAGACACCAGAGAACTCACACAGGGGAGAAGCCTTTTTCCTGTTCAGAATGTGGGAAATGTTTTCACCAGAAATCAGATTTGGTTAAGCACCAGAGAACTCACACAGGGGAGAAGCTTTTTTCATGTTTAGAATGTGGGAAATGTTTTATCCAGAAATCAGATTTGGTTAATCACCATAGAACTCACACAGGGGAGAAGCCTTTTTCCTGTTCAGAATGTGGGAAATGTTTTGCACATAAATCACATTTTGTTAGACACCAGAGAACTCACACAGGAGAGAAGCCTTTTTCCTGTTCAGAATGTGGGAAATGTTTTCACCAGAAATCAGATTTGGTTAAACACCAGAGAACTCACACAGGGGAGAAGCCTTTTTCATGTTTAGAATGTGGGAAATGTTTTAACCAGAAATCAGATTTGGTTAATCACCATAGAACTCACACAGGGGAGAAGCCTTTTTCCTGTTCAGAGTGTGGGAAATGTTTTGCACATAAATCACATTTTGTTAGACACCAGAGAACTCACACAGGGGAGAAGCCTTTTTCATGTTTAGAATGTGGGAAATGTTTTCACCAGAAATCAGATTTGGTTAAGCACCAGAGAACTCACACAGGGGAGAAGCCTTTTTCATGTTTAGAATGTGGGAAATGTTTTATCCAGAAATCAGATTTGGTTAATCACCATAGAACTCACACAGGGGAGAAGCCTTTTTCATGTTCAGAATGTGGGAAATGTTTTTACACTAAATCAGATTGTGTTAGGCACCAAATAAGACACACAGGGGAGAAACTTCTTTCATGTTAAATGGAAGCTAAATCTTGATCACATCGGAGAAGCCATTTTTCCTGTTCACAATGTGGGAAATGTTTTAACCAGAAATGGAATGTTACTAATAATAATAATCTTTCTTTTTATATAGTGCTAACATATTCCACAGCCCTTTACAGTTTGCACACATTATCATCGCTGTCTCCAATGGGGCTCACAATGTAAATTCCCTATCAGTATGTCTTTGGAGTGTGGGAGGACACCCATGCAAACACGGAGAGAACATACAAACTCCTTGCAAATGTCCTTGGTAAGAGTTGAACCCAGGACTACAGCACTGCAAGGCTGCAGTGCTAACCACTGAGCCACCTCACCAGAGAACCCACACAGGGGAGAAGCCTTTTTCTGTTCAGAATGTGGGAAATATTTTAACCAGAAAGCGCTTCCTGATCACCATCAGAGCAGTCACACAGGGGAGAAGCCGTTTTCATTTTCTTAATGTGGGAAATATTTTGCTTGGAAATCAGCTGTTTATAAACATCAGAGACGTCACATAGGGGAGAAGCCTTTTTTATGTTTATAATGTTGGAATAGTTTTAACCAAAATTGAATCTTCTTAAATGGGTTGTCTCTTGTTATTCCTCATGTTTGCTGACAAAAGGAAAAAACTAAACCTTATTAATTCCAAATATAACACTATACCCTTAATTCACCCCCTGAAGGTTAATCAGAAGGTGACTAATAGAAAAAACATATACTCCACATTTCAATATATGGGGTGAGGTGATGTATACACACTCACTCTCCAAGCCTCTCATTTCTACGGGTTTCATCATCCTCACCAAAGAGGACTCATCAGGAGACTATTTAATATTGATTTATGTTCAAGCGATACTAGACAAAGAAACACTAAAATCATGTATCATGTTATCCGAAACAGAAAACTAGCCACATATTGGCAGATCCCAGACCTCAAACTATATACTTCATATAGTTTTTACATCACGAGGGACACAGATCTATCATTCTACAGGAAACAACCTAGGGGTTTTCAGCCTCAGTTGGAAGAATACAGATTTGCTCCATTGACCATCGCTGAACCATGGATACGTTTGGAGAAGCCAGGTTGTGATCCTTAGATCAACTGGCCTTTTACCTTGTATGGACTGTATGGATTGTCATCTTCCTACGCTTGTCGTTACCTCATCTCTGTGCGTGCCACAGGTGGGGTAGCGACCCCAGGAGCAAATCAGCGGAAGGGTGAGACTCTGTAATGTGCACTCTGTTGGGTATTTTGCTGGGACTGTTCTATGTGTTATCTGCCTGTTTTGTGGTACAATAAAGCATTGCCCACACTGTTTTACCCTCACTGTGTGTTGTCTGAGTAGCGTTATTCCCATGTTAAAGGGAGAGCCTGCGTTCGGTGGGAGGATCCCTGATCCATGTCGTTTCGGCCAGCGGACCGGGGTGCTCGCTGACCACCCCATGTCTCCACAGGCATGCTTCAATAGTCTCAATGGGAGGCTAGAAGCTGCTATAACCCGATCGGCTCTGCTACATGCGGGCAATGATCAGATCACCTGCATGTAGCAGAGTTGCTCACTTGCTATGAGCGCAGACCACTGGGTAGCGCTCATAGGATCCGGAAGTGACAACCATAGAGGTCTGCTGGAGACCTCTGGTTGTCATGCCAACCTATCGGTGACCCGTGATCGCGTGACAGGGTCACCGATGTGCGGGATTTCTGGCCCATCATGTGTGAAAAAAGATGTGGGCTCAACGTCGGAGCCCACATCAAAAGGAGGGAGTCCGACATCAGCGTACATTTACACCCGATGTCAGAAAGGGGTTAAAAGGGATTGTTTTTACAGACAGAAGTGGTAATTAATCATGTATACATACAAATAATTACAGAAATACACAGCTTCTAATGTTAAATAGTATAGAGTTAAGACAAAAAATATAATATGTGTAAATATAAAAATTCAGGCAAATGTCAAATGTTCAAAACCACAGCAAAAAGGCAGAGATGCTGACCTGCCCAGACCTCCAAACAAATGCACTGTCAGGGTGAGTGGGCCCATATAGTTAAGATGGCGGCAACACAGGTGCAAGAATACCGATGAGACAACCGCTCACAACCTACCAATGTATGGAGGGGCGGTTGCTTGGTATATTAATGCACAATGAAGACTTGTATGCGGCGCTGTTCACACAATGGGAATGCACATCATCCAGGCCAACAGCCTATTAGTTACGCCCATACTATTAGATCAGGCGGGCTGCCTAGCGCCATCCAATGTGAACAGACACCACAGTTTACAAGACTGAATGGACCCAACTGCACCCTGAAAAATAAAGTGCAAAAAACACATATAGAAAATATGAGAGGTATTAGTTAATATTTTGGCCAAAATACGTAAGCAAGTAACCCACGTCATGCGTTGGCCTAAAAAAGTGTCAAAGGACTCACAGAAATCGCTTCTACCTCCACCACTGCTGCTGCTGCTAATGTTTTGGCGTTGAAGAATTGAGTCTACAGCTGCGATGTGAACGGTGTGATTCACTGCCGTATTGGGGAAAAGCTCTCTTAGGCCGGTTTCACAGGTTGCGTTTGGCTGCGCTCGGCACACCATCAAAAGGATGCATGCGCCACCAAACGCATACTGCGCACGGCCTGCATCCCCAGTGATAAAGATAGGGGACGCAGGACACTTGCAGCTTCATGCGCCGGTAGGCGGAGCTACCGGAGGAGGCACGGCAGTGGCGGTGCTTAGCGGCGGCCGTGCGCAGGCCATCGCTGCGCCCTGAAATGCAAATTTGAAACCGGCCTTAAGGTTGTGTAAAAGCGTGTTTCAATACTCCAGCATTCGCTGTTCCTTTTCTAGGGTGGGGATCATCTGGCAAAATTTGGTTTTATAATGTGGATCTATTAAAGTGGCAACCCAGTAGTCAGCATTATTCCTAATCATAACTATACGGGGATCATGTTGCAGATAGTGCAGCAAGAAGGCACTCATATGTCGGGCTCTACCATGAGGTCCAAGCCCATGCTGTGTTGGTGGCTGGGTAACAATGAGGCTCATTTCTTCCATCTCATCCCTCCATTTTGAAACTGTGCAGAAGGGTGCAGAAGTCCTTAATCTGTGCGCACTCTGTAAATGTGACTTGCGCCAGGTCCATACTGCATTGGCCCAGGCTATATGACATGACATACTGCGTCAGGACTTGTTGCTGCTGCCACAGTCGCTCCAACGTGCAGAGTGGAATTCCACTGCAAGTCGATGAGGAGAGGGGTGTGAACGGCAGAAATGAGCACACAGCTTACGTGCCTTCTTGAGCAGTTCACCCAGGCCAGAATAGTGGTGGAGAATACGCTGTACTACCAAGTTGAGAACATGAGCCATGCAAGGCACGTGTGTGGGCTTGCCTTGCCGTAGGGCCGCCACCAAGTTTGCACCCTTAACACCTTCCCTGCATGCAGGTTCAGCGGAGACAGCCATTGATCAAACTGAGCCTGGAGAACTGTCCACAACCCTTTAGCTGTATGACTGCGATCTCCAAGACATATCAATTTTAAGACTGCCTGATTGCAGAGAGCCCATGTTGTGCAGTACGGAGGTGGTGGGGGTCTGCTCCGCACTTGGAACGCGTGTCTCATTAAGGCAGAGGTTGAGGGCACAGGTGGAGGCCCTAGAGGTGATAGAGGAGGCAAAAGCAGTGGAGGAAGTGTTAAATGTAGAGGTTTGTCCTGCAAGCCTTGGGGATTCGAAGACTTGTGGAGCAGCATCTGTCCCCACAGCCAGTAGAGTCACCCAGTGCCCAGTCAGCGAGATGTAATGCCCTTGGCCATGCTTACTCGTCCAAGTGTCTGTGATGAAATGCATTCTAGCAGACAGCGATTTTTTCATGGAACGGGTGATGTCTGCGACATGCTGGTGTAGCATAGGCACAGCTTTCTTAGAAAAGTAATGACAACTGGGTAATTGGTACTGGGGGACTGCAACAGCTATCAGATTTCGGAAACTGTCTGTATCAGGCAGAAAGGCAGCATTTCCGTGGCCAACAAATTGGAGATGGTGGAGTTCAACCTCTTTGTTTCCTCCTACGCATGACAAAGCTATCTTTTACGTGACCATAACTGCGGAACCATGGGCTGGCTGCAGTGCTGAGAGAGGGCGGAGAACGATGAACGGGACAAACTGCTGGACTGTGAGAGTTGCAGGCGGAGATGTTACTGTGGTTTGAGAAACTTGTGGTGTGATCGTTCTCTCTGATCAGTCAAAAACTAGGCTTGTCCGGTTCCGTTACAGCTGAAGGCGGCATCTCAGTCAGCGTGATTGGCGCAAGTACAGAACGTGAGGTTTTGTGGTTGAAGATCTACGTCTCAATAGTTGATACAGTAACCGAGGAGGAGGAAGCAGCAGATGTGATTGAAGGGGCGGCTGATGGTTGTTGATGTCTGCTGGTCCGCATTTTTGTGCAGTGGAATTCCCACAGTAAAGCATGTTAACATAGTTAAAAAGAAGACATTTGTCCATCTAGTTCAGCCTATATTCCATCAGAATAAATCCCCAGATCTACGTCCTTCTAAAGAACTTAATAACTGTAAGATACAATATTGTTGCGCTCCAGGAAGACATCCAGGCCTCTCTTGAACCGCTCGACTGAGTTCGCCTTTACCACCTCCTCAGGCAAGGAATTCCAAATTCTCCCTGCCCCAACAGTAAAGAGTCCTTTTCTCTGTTGGTGGAAAAACCTTCTCTCCTCCAGACGCAGAGAATGCCCCCTTGTGACCGTCACCTTCCTTGGTATAAACAGATCCTCGGAGTGATTGTATTTTCCCCTTAAATACTTATACATAGTTATTAGATTGCCCCTCAGTTGTTTTTTTATAGACTAAATAACCCTAATTTTGCTAATCTCTCTGGGTATTGTAGTTCCCCCATCCCCTTTATTAATTTTGCTGCCCTCCTTTGTACTCGCTCTAGCTCCATTATATCCTTCCTGAGCACCGGTGCCCAAAACTGTACCAGTACTCCATGTGCGGTCTAACCAGAGATTTGTACAGAGGCAGTATAATGCTCTCATCATGTGTATCCAGACCTCTTTAATGCACACCATGGTCCTGTTTTCCTTGGAAGCCACTGCCTGGCACTGGCTGCTCCAGGTAAGTTTATCATTAACTAGGATCCCCAAGTCCTTCTCCATGTCAGATTTACCCAGTGGTTTCCTGTTCAGTGTGTAATGGTGATATGGACTCCTTCCCATGTGTATAACCTTACATGTATCATTGCTAAACTGCATCTGCCACCTTTTGGCCCAGCTTTCCAACCTATCCAGATCCATCTGTAGCAGAATACTATCTTCTCTTGTATTGACTGCTTTACATAGTTTTGCATCATCTGCAAATATCGATATTTTACTGTGTAAACCTTCTACCAGATTGTTACTAAATATGTTGATTAGAATAGGTCCCACACGAATCCCTGTGGTACCCCACTGGTCACAGCGTCCCCAGTTAGAGAATATACCATTTATAACTACCCTCTGCTTTCTATCACTAAGCCTGTTACTTACCCATTCACACACATTTTCCCCCAGACCCAGCATTCTCATTTTGTGTACCAACCTCTTGTGTGGCACGGTATCAAACGCTTTGGAAAAATCAAGCTATACCATGTCCAATCACTCACCTTGTTCCAGCCTATAGCTTACCTCTTCATAAAAACTGATTAAATTGGTTTGACATGAGCGATTCCTCATAAACCCATGCTGATATGGCGTTACACAGTTATTCTCATTGAGATAATCCAGAATAACATCCCTCAGAAACCCTTCAAATATTTTACCAACAATAGAGGTTAGACTTACTGGCCTATAATTTACAGGTTCACTTTTAAAGCCCTTGTGTTGATTGTGCATGTGAAAGTTCATGTTGTAGTCAAATTATTGCACTTTTTACCTCGGCTCAGTTTTTTTTTTTGCAAAGTTGACAGATTGCGTGAGTTGGATCATAATTTGCAGTGTCAAAGGCCCACATTAGGCAACCCTTGCCACCTCTGCGAACTGCAGACCCATGGACGCTGCTGGTCAGAGGCACAGTTGTGGCTGAGGATGCATCGCTCGTCGTGGCTGCCTCACTGCGTGTTTGCGATGTACAGCGCAGCCTAACCTCGTTTTCCTTCTCAGATGACCTACTCAGCTGTGTGTCTCTATGTTCACACCAACTGGGATCTATCACCTCATCATCATCATCCTCCATGTTATCACATTCCTCGCCATTGGAGTCACCCTCCTCCTCTTGCCCTGACAGCACAGTACAATCCACATGAGCCTCAGATATCTGAGTCTCATCAGGACCATCTCCCCCAGGGGTAAGCGTCTGCTGATGAGGGTCAGGATGCTGTTCAGACCCTACTTTGTCCTGCCCCGGATCCAGCTGAATAAATTTTGGGCATCGGTGCAGATTTCCTCCTCTTGACTCTGTGAAGCTTTTGAGTACACTTCTGATGAATTCGGGATAGAATGTGTGAACAGCTCTTCAGACTCACCCATCTGTGGTTCCGTACAGTCAATTGAAAGGTTGGATAGTTGGGATGCGGTTGGAAGTAAATGGAATTTTTGTGCCACATCTATGAACTGTACTGGGTGTGATGTAGGAGGAGGAGAAAGAGGAGGAGAGGCCACTTGAATGTACACTTTGTCAAAGAAATGGTTAATCTTAGTTTCCTTAAATCTAGAAAAATAACTGAAAAACAGCTTGTAACCCGTGACACTATTTTTATTGTTATCATCTGCCTACGTGGTTGGATAATTCTGCCAGTGGTCAGTTCCAAATTCCCCTTTTCTTCCTTGAATAATGTCTAAATATGTCGAGGCCAAATATCTATCTGGGCAAAATGTACTAACAGGATATGGTTCCACGAATTGTTAAATTGACATAAGGGAAATGCCAAAACCCCCACATACCCGTCACCTCCAATTAAATAATATCTCATAACTCATGATATAGTTGACATATCGTTATATAACTATCATTCTTACCAATTATTGTGTAATCTCTCCTCCATTTTTGCCAATTGTTACACAATGTTACGGAATTGTCCATATTTGTTCATTTCCTCTTCTAGTGGGCTATAAAAGATCCAGCCTGACCCCCCCTAATAAAGGAGATTTACTTGATAGACAAGCAACCTGTGTCTCTCGTTTTATTTCTCCCAATCCTAGGTACCTAGGCAAAAGCTCCTCCTGAGCTATACCTGAGGAGACATAGAAATCCCTTCTCCGACAACTTGGAGGCCCCAGCGAGATATAATATTCCCCTTTGACTTTCATCTCAGACTGAACAATTGACGGCCTCTATCCTGAACAGAAAACCAGATCCCGGGTAAGTGAGTAGAATTGTTACTAACACAGTTTTCTCTCCGGGAAAGGAGGCTTTCTGGAGTCAGTCTGTGGGGATTTCTAATGGGAAAAGCCCTTGGGTAAAAAGGTATATATTATTTGTTATCTCTTGCTTGATTGTCTGTTTAAGTGCTGTTAACAATTGTTTTGTTTCAGGATGAAGTGCGATGATTTCCCATTTGTTTTGTCTGTATCTATAACAAAGGTTCCTGTCTTTCTGTTTGTAATGATGTCAGTGTTTGTTAATATTGAGAATATTGCAATCAGATTGTCTTGATCCTGCTTTGCTATACTTGGTTTATGTTTGTTCTAACTTTTATTCTTCTTTTGTTTGTTGATGCCTTGTCAGATATTAATTGATAAGTAGTACTGATAATGCTGTGATGGACTGTTCTGATTATACTGCGGTCCTGATTTTGTTATATCTGTGTTGTGGGGCACTAAGCTGCGCTGTTGATGTATGGAGACTAAATGATTTGTGCTCAGTGTATAAATAGCCTTTTCATTCCTCAAAGCAGTGAGTAAGATAAAACTCTCTGGTTAGTTGCTACTTTTAAAAAAAACTTATAGGAAGGTCCTGGGTGGGAGTTTGTAGTGAAGAGGGAAACTCACGTGAAGATAATCTATGGGAATGTAAATGTTTTTTGTATGTAACCCGGTACTCAGATAGGACACTAATTAGAGGATATAGTGAACCAAGCAAGAGTTTCTACAAATAGATGCGATTCATGTTTTTGTCCATTGGCACTAGAGCATTTTTGATAAGATGCGGGGAGCGGGAGAGTACAGAAGTACTACGTGTATGGATGTGATTGAAGTGTCAGACAGATGCTTACCATGTGTGCACCATATGCTGTGTGATAAGGGTCTGTGTTCAGTTCACCAGTATAGGCACGGAGTATATTCTTGTCATGTACATTGTTTAAAAGCTGGGTAGATGTATTGGACTCTAGAGGGTATATGCCAAGGTGGCAAGATAATATCACGCACGAATATTATCTTATTGAACCCGGAGTGGATTCAGGAATAGATCTTCCATATTCAGAGTCTAGTAAGGGCTCAGATCCAGGTATGAGGAGTATACAGCGCTTGTGTTTGGAGCTGTGTTGTTGACAGTATTCTGTCTAATTGTTTGGGAGAGTATGTATCAGCATTAGGATAGAACAGAGCTGCGGTTCAGGTTATTGCTTTGATAGTGGGATTGCTGGCTATTGTAGTAGACCAGTGGGATCCCACTATTACATAACAGGGCTGAAGACAGGGGTCGCTACCCTTGACAGCTGTTATGGTGCTAGGCACACCAGGTCAGGACAGACTACGGATCCGAGATATAAGATAAAGGACCTGCAGGATTATGGAGCAGTTAACAATACCGCTGACAAGTCTTGAAAAGGCAGAAGTGCCAAGGAATGGATGATTGGATGCTGAGAGATACGATGAGTGTTTAAGTAAGGAGCATGCTGTATGGATTGGAAAATGTGATTATGGTGTGCAAGTTGCAGCGTGGATCAGAACTTCTGAATGATATGTTGTGTTTTATTACTAAGAATGATGAAGTTATTACTAAGAAGTTATGATGAATGATGAAGTTAATACTAAGTGTGATGAAGTTAGAATGAGAGAATGTATGTCAGGCAATCTGCAGCGTCTCCACACACAGGCTGCTCCCCTTCACAAGATCAGTCTGTGTTTCCACAGCTCCCTCCACCCCTGTAGTAGCAGAGGGGATGAGACCGGCCCCCCTTAATCAGCCCAAAGAGCGAAGTTATGTGCTGACAGGAGATTTCTTCTGTGTCTGCAGTCTTAACATCTGTATAATTCTATACGCCCCATCTCTGGCAGACCCTGGTGATATACCATCAGCCAGGGGTCCCATAGGTGCCAAACACGGGGGGAGGACTGATCCCCATGTCTCCGCAGATGCAAACTAGCTGACTTGTATATGATGCTTCTCCTCTATACTTATTACCCTTGGGTTGCCACAGGGGTTCACAGACAGTTTCTCCACTCCGGTAAGGAACAGCCCCAAGCAATTCCTACGGAGGGGAGAAATGAGGAAACATTTTACATTACACTTGCAGACAACCCTTACACCTCATAACTATGATTTGTAAAACCCCAGAGAAGCTAGATTTGTAAAAATATGTTACTGATAGGACTGAAGGAATATCTGAGAACAGAAGTGATGAGAGTACGGCCAGAATGTATATACAATCCCTTCCCATGTTCAGGGGATAGAGGACCAGATTAATATTAGGAAAGTGAAGAAGCAGCAGAAGGCGACTCCTGTTATGGGGAATATACCTCCGGATGCATTTAATAATGCTGTGAAAACTGTGGTGCAGGCGGCAGGTATACATCACAGGGGGAGAGAAGAAAAGGAAAGATGGGAGAACAGACCCGGAGAAGTGGAAACAAGAATAGCGGTTCCCCCACAGGATGGTCCAATCACTAATCACTTAATTAAATCTTCCTCCTGGGAAACAATTAAAATGCCTGATTGATAGGGGGTGAGCCGTACTATAATATATAAGAAAAGGATATGCCACAACGATTCATGACAGGGAAAACGTTACAGGGATTAGGAGCAGGAGGAATAGTTCATCCCTTGTATGAAACAGAACCCATGAATGCGTGAAAAGCACGTACCACAGACTTGTGTGCCTAATTGCTAGTCTCAGATACAGTTGTGGCCAAAAGTATTGACACCCCTGCAATTCTGTCAGATAATAGTCAGTTTCTTCCTGAAAATGATTGCAAACACAAATTCTTTGTTATTATTATCTTCATTTAATTTGTCTTAAATGAAAAAACACAAAAAGAATTGTCCTAAAGCCAAATTGGATATAATTCCTCACCAAACATAAAAAAGAGGGTGGACAAAAGTATTGGCACTGTTCGAAAAATCATGTGATGCTTCTCTAATTTGTGTAATTAACAGCACCTGTAACTTACCTGTGGCACCTAACAGGTGTTGGCAATAACTAAATCACACTTGCAGCCAGTTGACATGGATTAAAGTTGACTCAACCTCTGTCCTGTGTCCTTGTGTGTACCACATTGAGCATGGAGAAAAGAAAGAAGACCAAAGAACTGTCTGAGGACTTGAGAAACCAAATTGTGAGGAAGCGTGAGGAAGCATGAGCAATCTCAAGGTTACAAGTCCATCTCCAAAGACCTGAATGTTCTTGTGTCTACCGTGCACAGTGTCATCAAGAAGTGTAAAGCCCATGGCACTGTGGCTAACCTCCCTAGATGTGGACGGAAAAGAAAAATTGACAAGAGATTTCAACGCAAGATTGTGCGGATGTTGGATAAACAACCTCGACTAACATCCAAACAAGTTCAAGCTGCCCTGCAGTCCGAGGGTACAACAGTGTCAACCCGTACTATCCGTCGGCGTCTGAATGAAAAGGGACTGTATGGTAGGAGACCCAGGAAGACCCCACTTCTTACCCCGAGACATAAAAAAGCCAGGCTGGAGTTTGCCCAAACTTACCTGAAAAAACCTAAAACGTCTTGGAAGAATGTTCTCTGGTCAGATGAGACAAAAGTAGAGCTTTTTGGGCAAAATCATCAACATAGAGTTTACAGGAGAAAAAAGAGGCATTCAAAGAAAAGAACATGGTCCCTACAGTCAAACATGGCGGAGGTTCCCTGATGTTTTGGGGTTGCTTTGCTGCCTCTGGCACTGGACTGCTTGACCGTGTGCATGGCATTATAAAGTCTGAAGACTACCAACAAATTTTGCTGCATAATGTAGGGCCCAGTGTGAGAAAGCTGGGTCTCCCTCAGAGGTCATGGGTCTTCCAGCAGGACAATGACCCAAAACACACTTCAAAAAGCACTAGAAAATGGTTTGAGAGAAAGCACTCGAGACTTCTAAGGTGGCCAGCAATGAGTCCAGACCTGAATCCCATAGAACACCTGTGGAGAGATCTAAAAATGGCAGTTTGGAGAAGGCGCCCTTCTAATATCAGGGACCTGGAGCAGTTTCCCAAAGAAGAATGGTCTAAAATTCCAGCAGAGCATTGTAAGAAACTCATTGATGGTTACCGGAAGCGGTTGGTCGCAGTTATTTTGGCTAAAGGTTGTGCAACCAAGTATTAGGCTGAGGGTGCCAATACTTTTGTCTGGCCCATTTTTGGAGTTTTATGTGAAATGATCAATGTTTTGCTTTTTGCTTCATTGTCTTTTGTGTTTTTTCATTTAAGACAAATTAAATGAAGATAATAATACCAAAGAATTTGTGTTTGCAATCATTTTCAGGAAGAAACTGAGTATTATCTGACAGAATTGCAGGGGTGTCAATACTTTTGGCCACAACTGTACACACGTGGCTCTGCTCCGTACACATTGTACACACATAGCTCCGCTCCGTATACCTTGTACACATGCGGCTTCGCTCCACACACCTCGTACACACGCGGCTCCGCTCCATACACCTCGTACACACGCGGCTCCGCTCCGTACACCTCGTACACACACGGCTCCGCTCCGTACACCTCGTACACACGCGGCTCCGCTCCGTACACCTCGTACACACACGGCTCCGCTCCGTACACCTCGTACACACGCGGCTCCGCTCCGTACACCTCGTACACACGCGGCTCCGCTCCTTACACCTCGTACACACGCGGCTCCGCTCCGTACACCTCGTACACACGCGGCTCCGCTCCGTACACCTCGTACACACGCGGCTCCGCTCCGTACACCTTGTACACACACGGCTCCACTCCGTACACTCCGTACACACACGGCTCCGCTCCGTACACCTTGTACACACGCGGCTCTGCTCCGTACACCTCGTACATACACGGCTCCGCTCCGTACACCCCATACACACATGGCTCCGCTCCGTACACCTCGTACACACACGGCTCCGCTCCGTACACCTCGTACACACACGGCTCCGCTCCGTACACCTCGTACACACACGGCTCTTCTACATCCACCCTGTAAACCCCTCCTGACCCCACACAGAAACTTCCCCTCATCCAGCACCATGACAACCAGCACAGCAGAGTCCTGCACACACTGAGGCCCCTGATCATGTGACCCCTGACTCCTCCCCTCCTGTGACCTCATCACAGGTCCTGTGCGCACAGAGCAGCTGTAGAAATCTCCGGCCTCGGGGGGGTCTCACCAGACTTCGCTCTTTTCTTGCAGGGGCCGCAGTGGATTTCATCCTGGATCCATAGAGCTGAATAGAGGAGCGATGTTCCTTCACTCTGATGGGAATTGATGGTGACGTTTGTCCAACGTCCACGTTACCGAGTAAATCCCCCCAGGACTGCAGCCGGTAAAGACCCCGATATCCACAGGTGTCCCCTCTAATTGGGGGAAAGGGATAGAAAAGCCTCTTATCCCGAGGGGAAACCCTGTACATGGAGACATCGGCCTCAGATCTCTCCTGTCCTGTTCTTCCAGAAAAGCCTCAAACTTCTGTGTGTGACTCAGAGCTGAGATCTAACGGGAGAGAAGATTCCAGTGCGGGGAAGACGGGAAACCTTCATATAGACGGCCGGTGGGGATGGAGGCAGTGACCGACTCTGGCCACATCTGTCTCTAGAGCCGCAGTAGAAGATGAAGATGTCGTCCTCATCATGAAGGAGTTATTTCTCATGTCGCGTGTAATGAATATCTCCTGCAGTATTGCTAATGCCGATTCCAGTGTCGGTAATGAGACGAGAATTAGCGTTATGGAAGATGAGTCTATGAGGAACGTGTTCAGCTGCCGACTCCGAGGAGGAAACTGCTTGTTGTCTGTGGCCTAAATATATAGGTTTTATTAGTAGATGTCAGGGAAGAAAACTAAACCCTGTAAGATAATAAATCTCCTCATATGTTTCCCTTATTATCTCCAGTAATTGTATTATTACACAGGATTCTTATGATGTTACATCGGCTCATCTTCTTCTCATTCAGGTTTCTACAATATCGGATCCTCTCAGTGAAGATCTTCTACAGAAGAGAATTTTCCTGATTTCCCCATCAAGGATGGATATGGACAGAGACAAGATGGCGGAGAGGATGTTACACCTCACCCTAGAGATCCTCTTCCGTCTCACTGGAGAGGTGAGAGATTCTGATGACATCACATTCCATCATTCTTATCTATGGGAATAACAGATGGACAGAACTGGAGAGGTGAGGACTCTGGAAATGTCTGTAGTGAGATTTATTAATGTGTCTCTCCATAACCAGGATTACACAGTGGTGAAGAAGACCTCTAGTGATCGCTGTCAGGACCCTGTGTCCGAGGGATGGGGAAGACCCCTGAGCCCAATCACGGGGCCTCCACCTCACCCCCTGATCCATGAGGACATCAATGACCAGAAGATCCTAGAACTCATCTACAAGATGATTGAGCTGCTGACAGGAGAGGTGACACTGCTGGGAATGCTGGGACATTATACAGTAACACTATGAAGGGATCGGGGGATGACGGTATCATTGTATGTGTCAGGTTCCTATAAGGTGTCAGGATGTCGCTGTCTATTTCTCCATGGAGGAGTGGGAGTATTTAGAAGGACACAGAGATCTGTACAAGGACGTCATAATGGAGGTTCCCCAGCCCCTCACATCACCAGGTAATAGACAGGACTAAATACACACGGCCTATAATTATCTGTATGTAGAGAATGAATTCAGTCCCTGTATGTGTTTCCTCCAGATCTATCCAGTAAGAGGACAACACCAGAGAGATGTCCCCGTCCTCTTCTTCCACAGGACTGTAAACAAGAAGATCCCAGTGCTCCTCAGGATCATCAGGTAGATGGAGAGAAGGTGTCAGGAGATCTCCCCTATGATGTGTAGACGGCTGTGAAGGTCTTGTGCTCAGTCTTGTTTTATCCACCAGTATTATATGTTTTATACTTGTGTAATGAGAACGGTGGAGATGGCAGGATTAGAGCTGATCATAGATGGGACTTCTCCATCTTTCTGTTACTTTTACAATATTTGTTTCAGGGTGAAGATCTGACTCATATTATTACTACAGAGACATATGTGAGGGGTGATGAGCGGTGTAAAGAGGAGATTCCCACATATGACTGCCCAGGTGAGTAGTAACCACTGAATGCAGAGAAGTCACAGATTCCTCTCAGTCACCGGCTGTGGCTGCTTTATCGGTGGTGTAGTCCGGCCGTATTACCATGATCACCATTTTGCCTCTAGATCACAACATTCTCCTCCACCCAAAACTGTTCAAATGACTTTGGGCATTGAAAGCCCATTTCTATAGAACTTCCCACCTGGAGGATCCACCTACCCCCTGGTATTTGGAGACGCTGACCGTTACCTGCCCAGATCTGTAACTATAAAGCCAAATGACAGCGTACGTAGAACGTGCTGACAAGATAGAAAATCACTTGTAAAAAAGTATTATGCTGGGCCAGTAAGAGAAGGAGGAGGGTAATGATGCTTTTGGCTTCCTAGATCCCTGAGATCTTATCGGATGAATCTTCTCTCCCTTCTGTGCTGCTGAATGTCTCATGTTCCCTACAAGACCAGGTCCAGTCTTTCTGGCCAATCTTCCCTTTTATGATCGACAACAGTAAATGTGCAGTGAGGCCAAGTGTGAATTTCTCTACAACAACAGCAGAGTTTCCCTTTATCCTGACTTTTCAATTTGTATTAAAACCAACTAACTTCCAGGAGGATTGTGATAATCTACAGGACAAACATTCCACCTGTGCCATGATATATCTCTAAGCTGTGCGTGGCTGAGGGCTGTAATATACATTTATTCCCGCCTGCAGGAGATGTGTTGGCTCCAGCCCTGGTTTCATGGATTCACTCCTCGTCATAAATTACATTGTTTTTGATCCTAATGAATTCAGATTACTGCACGGTCTCTCCTGAAATGGGGGCGCTAATACTTTCTCTACTCTTCTGGTCAGGACTCACAGTGGCTCCAATGATCCACCATAAATGAGGGCAACCCTGTTTTAGTGATGGAGTTCTCCCTTCATATTTACGTTGTTGTTGGGGATGTTACATCGAGTAATAAATTATGTCTTTTTTACCTGTTCATTCTGTATGATGACAGAGGTATAGTATTGAGGCGCACACAGTCTAATAGGGGAGGTGCTGGTGTAAGGACTGAGAAGTCCCAAATAAAAGAGAGTCAAGGGTTCACCGCGCACTCATTTATAATGCAGATTTTCATTTATTACAGTCCAAAAAAAGCTGCTCTTACAAATGAGCGGGTCTTACCTTTTATGTTACTTATTCTTTTGTTCGTACTTACAGTTTTGTCTGTTTCTTTGTATTTACATTTTATTCTTTTCTGTTAGTGATTCAGTGAGTAAGACCCGGGAGGGGCGAAATGTCTGATGTAGCTGTTGTCCCTTTTTACAACCTTGGTTGCTATGTTTATGACTACTGCTCATTTGTAAGACCAGTATTTTGGACTGTAATAAATGAAATTCTGCATTATACATCTTATGAGTGTGCACTGAACCCTTGACTCTCTATTCTGTATGATGGTTTGATTGTGGCGGGATCGGCCGGCCTCACTTATGTGAGTCTGTAACTCCCTGATAGTTTTGAAAAAAATCTCTCCATTGCCACTTCCAAATGTCTGAGATCTAAATTTAAGGTGAACCTGTCAGCAGGATTGTGCTCAGTAACCTACAGACACTGTCAGGTCAGCGCCGTTATACTGATTACAGTGATACCTGGTGATGAAATCTGTCTTGTGGTTGTTGTTTAATCTTTATTTGTAGCTAGCTGAAGACCCCGGTGCTGCCTGGGCATAGTAACTAACTGTGGTTAGTTATAGCAAATTATAATTATCCTCCATCCCATAGTCCCGTGCCCATATACCCATCATACATATCCACGATCCCATAGGCCCGTGCCCATATACCCATCATACATATCCTCCATCCCATAGTCGAGTGCCCATATACCCATCACACATCTTCCATCCCATAGTCCCATGCCCATATAACCATCATACATATTCTTCATCCCATAGTCCCATGCCCATATACCCATCATACATATTCACCATCCCATAGTCGAGTGCCCATATACCCATCACACATCCTTCATCTCATAGTCCCATGCCCATATATCCATCATACATATCCTCCATCCCATAGTCCCGTGTCCATATACCCATCATACATATCCTCCATCCCATAGTCCCGTGCCCATATACATATCCACCATCCCATAGTCCCGTGCCCATATACCCATCATACACATCCTCCATCCCATAGTCCCGTGCCCATATACCCATCATACATATTCGCCATCCCATAGTCCCATGCCCATATACCCATCACACATCCTCCATCCCATAGTTCCGTGCCCATATACCCATCATACATATCCTCCATCCCATAGTCAAGTGCCCATATACCCATCACACATCCTCCATCCCATAGTCCCATGCCCATATACCCATCACACATCCTCCATCCCATAGTCCCATGCCCATATACCCATCATACATATTCGCCATCCCATAGTCGAGTGCCCGTATACCCATCATACATATCCTCCATCCCATAGTCGAGTGCCCATATACCCATCACACATCCTCCATCCCATAGTCCCATGCCCATATACCCATCATACATTTCCTCCATCCCATAGTCCCATGCCCATATACCCATCATACATATCCGCCATCGCATAGTCCCGTGCCCATATATCCATCATACATATCCTCCATCCCATAGTCCAGTGCCCATATACCCATCATACATCCTCCATCCCATAGTCCTGTGCCTTTATACCCATCATACATATCCTCCATCCCATAGTCCCTTGCCCATATACCCGTCATACATATCCTCCATCCCATAGTCCAGTGCCCATATACCCATCACACATCCTCCATCCCATAGTCCCTTGCCCATATACCCGTCATACATATCCTCCATCCCATAGTCCAGTGCCCATATACCCATCACACATCCTCCATCCCATAGTCCCTTGCCCATATATACATCATACATATCCTCCATCCCATAGTCCAGTGCCCATATACCCATCATACATATCCTCCATCCCATAGTCCAGTGCCCATATACCCATCACACATCCTCCATCCCATAGTCCCTTGCCCATATATCCATCATACATATCCTCCATCCCATAGTCCAGTGCCCATATACCCATCATACATATCCTCCATCCCATAGTCCAGTGCCCATATACCCATCACACATCCTCCATCCCATAGTCCCGTGCCCATATACCCATCATACATATCCTCCATCCCATAGTCCAGTGCCCATATACCCATCATACATATCCTCCATCCCATAGTCAACTATTATGACATCATAATGAGCGGCGGCGGGGCTTGCAACCTATGATGACATCAGCGTCGCCATGGCAACCATTGTGACATTATAATGAGGGGCGGGGCTTGATACGCACACACTGCTTCCCCAGTATGTAAATAGGGGCATTATGACATCATAATGAGGGGCGGGGCTTGACGCGCAAACACTTTTTCCCCCAGTATGTAGATAGGGGCAAAATTGTTTGGTGAATTGGAACGTGCGGGGTTAAAATTTCCCCTCACAACATAGCTTAGGACGCTCTTGGAGTCCAGAAATGTGACTGTGCCAAATTTTGTGGCTGTAGCTGCGACGGTGCGGATGCCTATCCCGGACATACACACATATACACACACACATACATACACACATACATACACACTTTGAGCTTTATACATTAGATTAACAGTGAACGAGATTCTCGTGCTCTGGGGCGGGGCTGTGGGCGGGGCTTTATGTGGTCTGATTACATATTCATCTGTATTGGCTTATGACAGGTCGCTGATCCCTCACTGACCTGCCCCCATTATTACATAATGCATATAATAGCATTGATATTATTGGTGATAATGCCTTTAATATTGTGGCTATTGTGAGGCTTAGAAAAAAATTACATCCAGCAAAATGACACCTGTTCTGTCCCCACTTAATGGCGATTAAAGGTATGCAGACATGTAAGTGAGAGAAGTTTCCTACCTTTGTGTATCCAATAAGCGAGGCAGACATGACCCTTAGCAGCTTCTCAGATAAGCATACACGCGTTGTGATGAAGAACAATGTTGGTTTATTCCGTAGATAACGATCCAAACATTACATTGAGTCTCTTGCATGGAGCTTGTCTCTGGAGTCGCTACTTGCGGGTCAAAAGACTTTGCTTCCTCAGCTCATGAGGGAGAACAGTTCTCTCAGGTAAGATGTCTGCCGATGACTGAGCAAACAGGAAGAGAAGAGGCTGAAGAGAAGCCCCTCCCCATAGGCTGAACAAGGAAAGACTGAGGAACTAAATGGTCTGGCCAGTAGATGGCAGCAGAGACAAGCGAAAAAACATAAATACATTTCTTTAACTAGAAACATGCATGGAACAGCACACTCCCCGTCTGGAATTCACTATGGGGATTCCACTATTGTCCATAATAATAATAAACCTAATAGAAAGGGCATGTTAAATGCAACAATTAAAGTTCAAAAAATCAGAAAAACGGCCAAACTTCGGGTGCAGAACGCTCATCCCGTAGTGGCGCTCTCGATAGGCAGTAAGAGGACGAGTTCATGGATTGGCCTCGCAAAGATCTTCGTCTCACCCTTCCTAAAGACCCTCAGCTCCACCTTCCGCACGTTGCCGTCCTGGCTAGGCAGTGTCCTGGTAACAAGTCCCAGAGGCCAGTCAGTCCTTTCAGTGGTCTGGTCTTTCATGAGGACCAGATCTCCTTCCTTGATATTCGGCTTGGGATGTCGCCACTTTCTTCTCCCTTGAAGAATGGTAAGGTATTCCTTCCTCCATCGGTTCCAGAAGTAGTCGGCCAAATATTGGACTCGTTTCCAGTGTCTTTGGTAGGTGTTGGCATGAGTGAAGTCTCCGCTGGGAATTACCGCGTTGTCGATCTTCTGGGTAAGAAGGATGTTGGGAGTCAACATGGTTGGTACCTCTGGATCCATTAACACCGGCACAAGGGGTCTCGAGTTGATGATGGCTGAGACTTCGGCTAAAAGAGTCACTAGAGTCTCGTGTGTGAGTCTCGAGGAGTTGACGTCCTTTAGCATGGAGTTCAGGATGTTGCGTGAGATTCCGATCATCCTCTCCCAGGAGCCTCCCATGTGAGAACTGTGAGGAGAATTGAAGATCCAGGTGCAACCCTTGTCTGCCAGCTGGTCTTGGATTGGCTTGGTGTCGATGTTCAGCTCTCTACATGCACCGACGAAGTTGCTGCCGCGGTCGGACCTCAGCTGCTTTACTGGTCCTCTGATGGCGAGGAATCTTCTCAAGGCGTTAATCAGGCAGGAGGTATCCATGGACTCTAACACCTCGATGTGAACGGCTCGGATGCTCAAGCAGGTGAATAGCACAGCCCACCGCTTACTGTCCGCACGGCTGCTACGAGTTCTGCGTGTGGATACCATCCATGGTCCGAAAACGTCTAGGCCCACATAGGTGAAAGGTGGTTCCATGGAAAGTCTATCTATAGGTAGGTCGGCCATTTGTTGGCACAGTTGCTTTCCTCTCACTTTGCGACAGTGCACACAATCGTGAAGTATTTGTGCTACACGTCTCTTCATCCCGACAATCCAGAGGCCTGCAGACCGTAGAGTGCCCTCTGTAATTTGCCTGCCTTGGTGTTCAGCCCTTTCATGATGATGACGGATCAGTAAGACTGTAACGTGGTGTTTGTTGGGAATGATGAGAGGATTTTGCTCTGCGACACCGAAACGAGCCTGGCTTAAACGACCGCCAACCCTCAGTAAGCCGAAGCTGTCCATTACTGGGTTTAAATTGGCGAGGGGGCTTCTTAATGGAATCTGCTGTTTGTTATTTAAGCACTTCCATTCGGTGGCGAATTCGCTCTGTTGGAGGTGGCGTATAATGAGGGACTCACTATGGGAGATGTCCTCAGCAGAAAGAGGTCTGTGGCATACATGCCAGCGATGACAGTCCTTGTCTTTAAAGTCTGCACGATAACATCTGGCGATGTGCACTAACCTGGCAACAGTCCTGACGAGTCTTAACCAGCTGGAGAAACGTTCAAAACGTTGGCAGCCGAGGTTGGATGTTTTCTCAGCACTGGTGGTCAGGGTATGGACTTCAGTTCGAACATCTGGATCGTTGTCTGGATCTAGGATGCTGAAGTCTTCCTGGACACCTTCTTCTGACTGTCTCAGCAGGAACCCTGGACCTGTAAGCCAAGAAGAGTTAACGAAAGAAGATATAGACATGGGTCTGGTTGCAAGATCTGCTGGATTCAGCTCCGATGGTACGTAACGCCATTGTTCCGGTTTGGAGGATCTCCTGATCCTTTCGATGCGGTTACTGACATACACGTAGAATCGTCTCGATGTATTGTAGATGTAACCCAAAACGACCTTGCTGTCGGTGTAGAATTGGACCTCATCTATTTCGATACACAGTTCTTGTAGTATGAAGTCAGCAATTTCCACTGCCAAGACGGCTCCACAGAGTTCGAGTCTGGGGATGGTGTGGTCGGGCTTCGGGGCTAGCTTCGCCTTGCCGAACACCAATCCGACGTAGCTTTGCCCGCTGGCGTCCATCACCTTCAGGTATGCAACCGCCGCTATGGCTTCTGTGGAGGCGTCTGAAAAGACGTGGAGTTCTTTCCTTCCGCTAGAGGCAAGGGAGATTTTGGTGTAGCATCTCGGGATGTGAATATTGTTCAATCCGCACAACGACTGTTTCCAAGTTTCCCATTTTTTCTCTTTGTCGGAGGGGAGCGGGGTATCCCAATCCTTGACAGTTTCAGATAGTTGTCTCAACAAGGATTTGCCTTGTATTGTGATGGGCGCCACGAACCCCAGCGGGTCAAATAAGCTGTTCACTATGGAGAGGACACCACGTTTTGTGAACGGTTTGTCCGAGCAATTCACTTGAAACCCGAAGGAGTCGGCTGCGAGATCCCATCTGATGCCTAGGCTCCTCTGCACGGGTGGGCTGTCTAGCCCCAAGTCAATGTCCTTGAATCCAGGGGCGTGATCACCCGAATCAAAGGCTCTCATTACGGTCGGGCTGTTTGAAGCGATTTTATGAAGCCTGAGCCTTGCCTGGGCCAGCATACCTTGGGTCCTCTTGAGCAAATCAATGGCTGCTTCTTCAGTGGGCAGTGATTTGAGTCCGTCGTCTACATAGAAGTCTCTTTCAACGAAGTCTCTTGCGTCTGTGCCATACTCAGACTCTCCCTCTGATGCGGTCCTTCGGAGACCGTAGGTTGCTACTGCGGGTGAAGGGCTGTTCCCGAAGACATGGACTCTCATTCGGTATTCCACCGTCTCTTTGTTGGTGTCGTTGTCCTTGAACCACAGGAATCTGAGGAAGTTCCGGTGGTCCTCCCTGACTAGGAAACAGTGGAACATCTGTTCGATATCGGCAGTGATGGCGACGAGTTCTTTCCTGAACCTCAGCAACACTCCTACTAAGTTGTTCGTCAGGTTGGGACCTGTGAGGAGGACATCGTTGAGTGATACGCCTCCATGTTTGGCGCTGGAGTCAAAGACAACCCTGATTTGGTTCGGTTTCCGTGGGTGGTAGACACCAAATGAAGGCAGATACCAGCACTCTTCGTTCTTCTTCACGGGAGGAGCGGGTTCCGCGTGGTTGTTGCGAAATATTCTGTCCATAAAGGCGACAATATGCTCCCTCATTTCAGGTTTGTGGTTCGTTGAACGTTGAAGAGAGTTGAATCTGTTCTGAGCTTGGTCTCGGTTGTTTGGCAGTCTTACCCTGGTGGATCGGAAGGGTAATGGAGAGACCCAGTGGTCGGTTTTGTCCTTAGAGAACTCACGGTCCATTATGTCGATGAATTCTCTGTCCTCCACTGACAAGGCTACTTTATCGTCGTCCTTGGTGATGTGAAAGACTGATCTTCCCAAGTTGTCGGTACGCAGAGAAGAAGCGATGTCAGGCAGCTGTATTGAGTCTGGGGGCTTCTCTTTCACTTCATAGTGATGAGGACATGGCCTTAGGCAGGTTGTGCGTCCGTCTCCATGGACGTAGGTCCTGAAGGAGTCGATTTCTGATCGATCAACGCACACGTTTCCTATGACTACCCATCCGAGGTCCAGTCTCTGGGCGTATGGTGCGTAGTCAGGTCCGTTGCACTGTTGTCGCACCTTGTGTACCCTCAGGTTGTCTCTGCCGAGCAGGAGTAGAATCTCCGCGTTGTTGTCCATAGGTGGGATGACGCTTGCGAGGTGCTTCAGGTGCGGCTGATGAAGTACAGCTTCTGGGGTAGGAATTTCACTCCTATGGCTGGGTATTTGGTCACATTCAACTAGCGTTGGCAGAGGTATTTCAGTCTTCCCGTTGATAGGAGAAGCGATGAATCCCTGGGCTCTTCTGCCGCTAGTCTCTATGCGGCCTGAGCAGGTGTTCAAGGTGTAGGGCTCTGATGGTCCACTAATTCCGAAGGCTTCAAAGAATTTGGCTCCTGCCAGGGACCGGTTGCTTTGGTCGTCTATGATGGCATACACCTTCATTGCCTTTTCTGGATGTCCTTCGGGGTAAACCTTGATGAGGCATATTCGGGCGCAACATTTCTCCATGCGGCCCTCTCCACATACTTCTGAGCATGAGCAGGAGACAGTTGTGGCGGTGTCGGTCTGATTCTGTGGCTCCCCGCCATGACTTGGAGCGGGAGCGGTGGTGACTGCAGCCGGTGTGTCTCTAGCTATTCGGGTTGAGTGCATGGCTGAAACATGCTTTTCGCTGTGGCACTCCCCACACTTGACTGTGGATTTGCAGTCCTTGGCCATGTGCTCAAGTGATGCGCAGCATTTGAAGCAAACCCCGAGCTCTGTGAGGATCTTCTTGCGCTCCTGTAGGGTTTTGGATCTAAACCCTTTGCACTTGGTCAACGAGTGTGGCTTCTTGTGGATGGGACATTCACGATTAAAGGATTTATCTCGTGTTGAGACGATGTTCTGTTCGTCTGTGGGCGTTGCAGGTGACGGTAGCTCGGTCTTCCTAACGCTCACAGCTCTCTTAGTGTCTCTGCGTTTGTATGTGGTGTTTTCATACCTTGGCGCAGGAGTTGGTGCGGCTGTCGAAGCGTTGGACTCTAGGAAGTCGAGGCTGGGGTCATTCCTCATCTGGGCCTGTTCATCGATGAACCTGCAGAAGTGGATGAATGGAGGGAAGGTAACGTCGTTCACTCTTTTGTATCTGGATACTGACATTGCCCACCTTTCCTGCAGGCTGTATGGCAGCTTCACCACGATCGGGTTTACTCCATGGGCTGAATCCAGATAGCACAGCCCAGACAGACGAGGGTCTCTTTTGGCGAGCTCCAGCTCCATTAGCAGGTCACTTAGGTCTTGCAGCTTGTGGACGTCTTTAAGGTTGATCTTTTGGAAATCCTGCAGTCTCTTGAATAGGGCTTTCTCTATTGCCTCTGCGCTGCCAAAGGTGTGTTCCAGCCTTTGCCATGCGGCAGCGAGACCTGCTTCTGCTTGTCCCACGTGGACCGCTCTGAGGCTCCTGACGCGGGTTGAAGAGCTTGGACCTAACCACTTTATCAGGAGGTCAAGTTCCTGTTCTTCAGTTAGGTTGAGATTGGCGATGGCTGCCTTAAAGGTTGCTTTCCAGGCCCTGTAGCTCTCTGCACGATCATCAAACTTCGTAAGACTGGTGTTGATTAGCTCTCTGCTCACCATGAACCTGGCGAACTCGGACATATCCAACTTCTCACCACTCGTTGCCACGACGACTCGTGATGCCCCTGGGGCGTATGGGCCGCCTGGTGTGAATGGATGAGCTGTTCCCGGATAGAATGATGTTGCTGCGGGGTTGAGCTGTGGTTTAGCCCTTGAAGAATCTGACGAATACCGCTTGAGCTGTGAAGGTGGGTCAGGAAACACTTGGTTGCGATCTTGTGGTGGTGACTGTGTTTGAGAAGGTATCTCTGGGTGACTGTCATTAATTAGCTCGGGTGCCTTCGAGGGTACTGGCACCTCTGGAAGTACGTTGGAGGTTTTGGTGTCGTCGACTTGGACGGTACTGTAGACCGGGGTTGCTACAGGTAGCTGGTTTAGTACATAGTCTTTCGTGCGATTGACTGGATCGTCTGATTCCAGTGGTGGCGAGTTAGCTGCATCAGGACCTTGGATCAACGCCTGCTCAAGTAGTCTCACTTTAGCTAGTGCGACCTCCTCTTCCATCTGTGACCGAAGAATCTTCAGCTGAGCCTCCGCTTCTGCTTCTGCTCTCTTGGCTTCCACTTCTGCCCTTTTTGCTTCCATGTCTGCTTCTGCCCTTTTTGCCTCTGCCTTAGCTTCTCTCTCAGTGAAAGAACGTCTCACTCTGGATTCCTCTGCCTTTATGCGGGCCTCTAGTATCCTGTCGCTCATGGTTGAACTTCTTGAGGACGATGCCCTGGATGACCGAGAGGAACGTTTAGATGAGGTCGATCGGTGTGACCTGGTTTCTTGCAGGTGAGAGATACGGTGTTCAGCCTTGTTTATGGCATGTTGGACCTTGGCGTCTCTCTCCTTGTCCGTCTCTAGCACCTCACTGAGGTCTGGAAGAGCTTCATCAGAATTAAAATCTTTTAGAAGAGCGATGTACTTTGCTGATAGTCTCTTGTACCTTTCACGGGCGGTGTTCAGCCGCTCCATGACGGATTGCAAGCTTGCGGCGTTGCCTGATGAGGATTCGAGTCTTGACATATAAGAGGTGACGCATTCCCACTGTTCTTCCAGGTGATCACATAGCTCATCTTTCATATTGTGATAGTTTTCAAGCACCTTTATAGTTGGTTTGGCAGAACGTTTTGGTCGGGTGACTTGGTCTGCTTGAGATGTGGGGTCTGCCTCCTGGGCTTCATCGTGGACGGTATCAGGTTGTATTTGCACTGTTTCATCAGTAGGGACCTGTCCGAGGTCTTTTTCGGCCATTTTGAATAAAGGTGTACTGTCTCTTTAAAAAATTCAACTTTTGAATCGGGGTCCAAAAATCGCTGTGCGGCTCTGCGGGAGGTCCCGGATGAGATTCCCAGAGTGGCTTTGGCGAAACTTGGGGGTTCGCGGATCGCTGATGCGCGGTAATGAGGTATGGAGTACTGCAGGCCTTTAGGAGCGATGTGGCCAGAAGGAAACAGCAGGTGCATAGACAGTCCTCATTAACAGTACGAGCAGAGTTATTGCAAGATGTGGCAGGTGGTGGAGCTACTTCTAGGCTTGTCCAGACGTGCACTGCTGCAGGCAGACTGGTGTGCGAGGCTTGTTGCTGGGCAGATTACACATAGGGAGACGGGGCAGATGGAGATCTGTAGCTGGGGTGCTGGGCTATAAGGAGGTTTTCTAGCTGCTTATGAGCTTTAAAAGTAGTCTTCTGACTTGTATGGGCCGGCAAGCTAGTCTTTTGACTGTTCTGTCCCCACTTAATGGCGATTAAAGGTATGCAGACATGTAAGTGAGAGAAGTTTCCTACCTTTGTGTATCCAATAAGCGAGGCAGACATGACCCTTAGCAGCTTCTCAGATAAGCATACACGCGTTGTGATGAAGAACAATGTTGGTTTATTCCGTAGATAACGATCCAAACATTACATTGAGTCTCTTGCATGGAGCTTGTCTCTGGAGTCGCTACTTGCGGGTCAAAAGACTTTGCTTCCTCAGCTCATGAGGGAGAACAGTTCTCTCAGGTAAGATGTCTGCCGATGACTGAGCAAACAGGAAGAGAAGAGGCTGAAGAGAAGCCCCTCCCCATAGGCTGAACAAGGAAAGACTGAGGAACTAAATGGTCTGGCCAGTAGATGGCAGCAGAGACAAGCGAAAAAACATAAATACATTTCTTTAACTAGAAACATGCATGGAACAGCACAACACCAGCGGTGCTTGTCCAGTAGCATCTATCTCTTATTATAGGTGCTACTGCGCAGGCGCCGCCACCACTGGTGACGTTTTGCTGGCTCTAATCTTTTTCTAACCCTCACAATAGTCATCTATAGATTATCAAAAATAAGGAAGCGAGAGCGAAACGTGCGTCGGGGCCTTGGCGTGGCGCACAGGCATCTTTGAACATGGGTAAGAGGGTTTGGTTCAATCTCATGTGAGCATTGGCTTTCATATTTTGTTACTGTTTTTTTTGTCTCCACAATACGTGTGTCTATGGTAATATAATACGGAACGATACTCTCACTTTGGCAATATGTGGTGTGCATACGTATTCCTATATTTGCCAGTGTTTATTTGCTGAATGTACATTTGCGGTTTGATTGTCTTTCTAAACGCCTCTTTTCATGTTCATGTGTGATTAAGGCATCTTTCACACATCCGGTTTTACATAACATTTGCCGGATCCGGCGCTCTGGCACGACGCCGGATTGCGCCTGACGGCGAAAAACTGATGTGTGAAAGTAGCCTAAGGGAGCTTCGCACATGTAATAGTCCTCTTAGGTTACTATCACATCGTGTTGCTCTCTGTCTTAATTACCTCATGCCTGTGTGGCCGCACCATGGTTGTGCTGCTGTCCGCCTGATTTTATTAGTTTTTGTACATAAGGTGTGGAGCATTTTATATGTATATTTATATGCCCTGTTTTGGTGGATTTAAATAAAGGCTTTGTCATACTTTTTTTGATAAACAGGGATAAGATGGAAGTTGTGACTTTTCTTATACACACACCTTCTTTTGACTCTATTCTAGGGATCTAAGCTCCCAAAGGTTCTTTATTGCTTTTCATGATTCATGGACAGTATCTCTAATCAAGAAATATGATTGTTATATCTACCTTTGATTCTAGCTATGTTTTCATCACTATTATATGCATTACATAAAAATGGGGGGCAGGTCAGTGAGGGATCAGCGACCTGTCATAGGCCAATACAGAGGAATATGTAATCAGAGCACCACATAAAGCCCCGCCCACAGCCCCGCCCCAGAGCACGAGAATCTCATTACTGAAAACTACAAATACAGATTACCAACAACCACAAGACGGATTTCTTCACCAGGTATCACTGTAATCAGTATAACGGCGCTGACCTGACAGTGTCTGTAGGTTACTGAGCACAATCCTGCTGACAGGTTCCCTTTAAGACCTCTCAGCTCTGCACTATTATACACAGTTCTCTATAAATGTGTAATATTTCTCCATGAAACTCATCTGACAGAAAATATTGGACCTTACGATAGTTTAGATTGTGAGGTCACCGAGCCCCATACTCTAATTACCCCAGAGAGGTTTCACCACTAGCTGCTCATTTATTACTGATGGAGACTGTGGAGTTTGATCATTTCAGTAGATGTTATTGTCTATAGTCACAGTGTTTGATTACAGTAGTGTCCAAAATCCTCTGATTTAACCTCTTCCTGCAGCCAGTTTTGTGTTAATCAGGCCCCATTATTAATATCTGACGTGTGTCACTTTATGTGGTGGTAAATTATTCACAAAGGATAATAGAAAACAAATGGATCTTACAAATTATTTCCCAGCTTCGCACTATACCCTACATACGGTTGTACTCTACTGTCTGGGCACATGGCAGTGTTCAGAAGGGAAGGAGCGCCATTTAGCTATATGAATGCAGATCTAGCTGGAATAGTTTGCAGACACAATGTATTGGGAGCACTGTTCATGGTCACCTGGCAGCTCAAAAGATGTCCACCATGAACATGCTTGGCTCTATCTTCTCTGCTCTCCATATCCCAAGGATTGCCTTGCTCATCGCCCTTTAACACCCTTACATGGAATCTGGACTTACACAGGGACCCCTAGGCTTGGCCCATGGTATTACCTGCTATTCTGTGGTGTTAGATGGCAAGAAGAATAGTCAGGTAGCTGGGTCAGAACCAGAAGGACAGAATCAGAAGACACAAGAGTAGTCAGTAAACGGGCCACGGTCACAGCAGGAAACAAATACACAAGCCGCAAGCTGAGCACAGAGGACTGAACCAGAGGAGAACAGCGCTGTATCTGGCAGATTCCGGCCATGTGCTTTGCGCTTTAGTAGGGTGTGGTACTTTCCAATTGGCTGAAGTAGGGAGCAGATTACTCCACCTGGACTGCAGGAACAGATCCCAGATGAGATTGGACACACCATATGCAGAAGCCCTAATATAACTAAATGACAGAAAACCAGAAAAGTAGAAATCCCCATAAAGTAATTCCATTTTATAAATTAATTCACTGAGGGTTATAATCCTTAGGAGGAGTGAATATTTTGACTCCACAGCCACTTTCTGGAAATTAACACGCAGTGGATGTTGGAGAGTGAAAATTACACATTTGCCATTTTCGTACCCAGCACATAGTGCCCAGATTGTGCTCCAGGAGACACCGCAAATTAAGTGGGTTCTTCTCACTATAATATTGCTAAATACAGAGATCCTAAATGTTGTTTGCGCACACTGCAAGACTCCGAAGGGAGAGCGGATTTTGCCGGATTGGGTTATAGAAACCCTGTTGCTTTTCAACAGCCTTTGAGCCACTAATAGTGTGGGAACCTCTGTTTTTCCATTGACAGATGATGGACCTGAGTGGGGACTTGTTTTTTGTGAGATGAGAATTGGTATTATTTTCGCCTACATAACATTGATTGGTTTCTTTTTATTCAATATTTGGGAGGCAGAATGAACAAACAGTTGAACACCGCACACTACTGGTTCATCCAACAAGGTTTTCTATTAGACTGTGAACTGTCATTGTCTTGGTAAATAAAGATTTTTACATAGCTTGCCATTTTTATTTACAGTTTAAGTAGAAACATTCAAAAATATAAAACTCAAGGATATTTTATTAAAATAATTGTTTTTTATCTTAGCAGAGGACTGTATCAGGAGATCAGAGGGACAGATGACATCTTCAACTTTTAAATCTGATGATCTTGAGATCCTACAAGATACAACTGAAGTGAATGCCATTACTCCAGATATACCATCATCCATTCACAGCCAAGATCTGTCATTTGATCCTATGAAACAGGTCCCATCTTCTGATTCATTACTGACTACTAAGGAAAATCAAAGTCACAAAAGAGGCAATAAAAAAAAAACTGCTCCTAAAGCAAAGAAGTCATTTTCAAGTTCAGAATGTGGGAAATATTTTACACGGAAATCATATTTTGTTAACCACCAGAGAATTCACACAGGGGAGAAGCGTTTTTCATGTTCAGAATGTGGGAAATGTTTTAATCTTAACTCAAAATTGGTTAGGCACCAGAGGAGTCACACTGGGGAGAAGCCTTTTTCCTGTTCAGAATGTGAGAAATGTTTTAATCAGAAATCAGACCTTGTTATACACCAGAGAATTCACACAGGGGAGAAGCCTTTTTCCTGTTCAGAATGTGGGAAATGTTTTAATATTAACAAACATTTGATAAGGCACTGGAGAATTCACACAGGGGAGAAGCCTTTTTCCTGTTCAGAATGTGGGAAATGTTTTAAACAAAAATCACATTTTATTACTCACCAGAGAACTCACACAGGGGAGAAGCCTTTTTCCTGTTCAGAATGTAGGAAATGTTTTAGCAAAAAATCAAATTGTGTTATGCACCAGAGAACTCACACAGGGGAGAAACCTTTTTCTTGTTCAGAATGTGGGAAATGTTTTAATCTTAACTGAAATTTGGTTAGGCACGAGAGAACTCACACAGGGGAAAAGCCTTTTTCCTGTTCAGAATGTGGGAAATGTTTTAATCTTAACTCAAGTTTGGTTAGGCACCAGAGAACTCACACAGGGGAGAAACCTTTTTCCTGTTCTGAATGTGGGAAATGTTTTAATCTTAACTCAAATTTGGTTAGGCACCAGAGAACCCACACAGAGAAGAAGCCTTTTTCCTGTTCAGAATGTGGGAAATAGGGAAATATTTTATCCGGAAAGAGCATCTTGTTAGACATCAGAGCAGTCACACAGAGGAGAAGCCTTTTTCATTTTCTTAATGTGGGAAATATTTTACTTGGAAATCAACTGTTAATAAACATCAGAGATGACACATAGGGGAGAAGCCTTTGTTGGAATCATTTTAACCAAAATTGGATCTTAAAGGGGTTGTCTCTTGTCATTCCTCATGTTTGCTGACAAAAGGATAAAACTAAAGTTTATTACTTCCAAATGTAAATCTATACCCATAATTCACCCCCTGAAGGTTAGTCTGAAGGTGACTAATAGAAAAAACATATATCCCACATCTCAGTATATAGGGTGAGGTGACGTATACACACTCACTCTCCAAGCCTCTAATTTCTATGTGTTTCATCATCCTCACCAATGACGACTCATCAGGAGACCATTTAATATTGACTTATATTCAAGCGAGACTAGACAAAAAAAACTAAAATCATGTATCATGTTATCCGAAACAGTCAGAAAACTAGCCACATATTGGCAGATCCCAGACCTCAGACTATATACTGTGTAAGTTTATAAGCCCCTCCAGTGTCAGGAATAGTATGTGAAAATACAGTTTTATTCTTGTGATTTTTCTCCTATAGGGACTGCCCTAGTTTGGCATTGTAACAGCTGTTAATTAATAGTGCAGACAAATTGGAAATTATCTCTGAAAGTTAAGTGTTCCCTGAGCAGTATATACTGTATTTTCACATACTATCTATGTGATAGATACTTGGCCGACCTCTTCGTGAGGTCTAAGGTCCATTACCATTCTATAGGCCTGCTCAAATTTTACCAAAAAAGAGAATGGATCATCGGAAATATTTGTTTGTAAATTCCCTAAAATATCAACAGTAGGCATGTCTTTGGGTCGCCCTCGCACACCCAGGGCAGCGGGGTACTCGGTACCGGGCCGGTGTCAGGCGGGAATGTGTCACAGCAGCGGTGACCTGGTCCGTGGCCCTGGGCGCCCAATATCAGTGGCGGTGATGTAGTTAATGGTAGAATAGTTTGTGACGCCACCCGTGGTGTTTGGCAAGTAAGGTGTTGAGCCAACGCTGCATACAGATCTGCTGGGACTGATGGTGTGGTGCAGCAGAGATGGTATAGCTCCCCACAGGTGGAGCTGTAGTCCCAGGGCAGTGTAGGTGCAATGGATGAGGAGAGGCGCAGAATGATATTGAGGCTGGTGCCCAGGTGTAGTGGTGCTGGAATAACTGGAGGACACCAGAGTATGCGGTTCCAAAGCTTTACTCACTGTTTGCAGTTCACACAACTGCCTGCCTCCGTACTGTGTTCTCCAGGTCAGGGCTCCAGCCAACCTCCAGGCAGGATAGGATTCTCCCTTCCACACTCCGCCAATATGTACCTTCACTGAACGACTACTCCAATGCGCCTTTAGGTGCGAAGCACTCCAGTACTTAATTACCCTGGAATACCTCTCTCTAGGTGTTCCTAGTCTTTACTTGTATGACAGACAGCTGTAGCCTGCTTCGGGGACTCCTCACTGCGTCCTGGCTCTCTATTCAGTTGCTGTTGTGTCCCAAGTCTATGATGGGAGCAAGGCGTTAGCGGCTCACTACTCCTCCGGTGTCTGTTGCCGGACATAAAGATCCAATCAACCTCGGGGACTGGGCCCCGGCCTTTGCGTTCTCTGGACTGGAAGGGTTCTCTGTCTTTCTTCAACCAGCTTCCCACCATCCTTCTATTCTCCTTCGTTCCGATCTGTTCTATCTCTCTTATGGAAGGTTAGGTTATCAATCTTATCAGTCTCTTTCTCTGGTCTTTCTCATGCCAGCAGCCCAGATCACTGGGACCTGCTGCAGCACGTCCCTCAGACACCTATCTTCTCTCTCCTCTAACCAACTGCTCACTAACTCTCACTCTTCCCACTCTTTTGCATCATCTCACTCCACCCGCCTCCCAGCACATCTCGTGTTACGAAGCAGGGTTCCACGAGGGGTGCTCTGCTAACCCCAGCCTGAAGCTGTTAGGTGGCCCCACTGAACTATCCTGTGTGTGGAATGCAGGTGTGGAGTGTGGTCAGGAGCTCCCACCTTACCTGGATGGTGGGGAACTACACCTTAGGAGAAGGTGCAGTACCTCTGTGGCAACTGAAGCCTCAGGGGCGCCACATACCCCCCCGTTAATCACAGCATGTCCGCGGGCTGCAAGACAACAAAAGGTACAATACAGGAACACACAAAAATTTGTAAATGCTGTTTAACAATACTTATCTAATCTTCCTAATGTAGGAGGCACATTTCTTAAACGTTACAAACAGGCTAACTTCCTATCTTAGTATCAAAAATTTACTTAAGTGCAATTCTTAATTCAAAGTGCTATACTCAACACATTTTCTTTATTACATTTGCTATCAATTATTCTCTTTTTCTCTTTCTCTACTGGACGCAAGACACTGACCATCTACTCTTGGCCTGTCACCTGTCACTTTCAATTCTTCAGTCTTTATTCAATTCTCACATTCTATCTCAAAACTTTTCTAACTCTATAAAAGACATTTACTTTTCATAAGACACAACATTATCAAATACGTTATCATAAAACATTCAAAATTCTTGCAAAGTGCTGAACACTGCTCCCAGCCGGGATTTCTTTCAGTGTCCCTTGAGGTAGACATCATTCTTCGAAAAGTGTCCATTCAAAAACATCATCTTCGCAAAGTCTTTATATGTAAAACCAAGAGAGAGCACCCAAAGGGGTGCAAACTATTTACAAGAAAGTTTTGGATCACACAGCGTTCATGATCTCCACAGTTCCATTTGTAGAAAAACACTGCCAATCAAAAGCAGGCAACAAAAGTGCTACCGTAAAAACATGATAGCAAACAAGGCACAACTGGTGCAAAGAAAACCCTCCTGGGTAACGAGATTTTGTAAATTATTTTAACGGCTACCAGATTCCAAGTAGTCATTAGCAATCCGCAGGTACTCCTCTTCCCACGGTGTCAAGCCAAAGATCTTTGGTTTGGGCCGCCGAACTGGAGGTGATGCAATAGCAGCCTTGTTCTTGGAAACAGGTACCTGAGCAGTCTGTGGGGTACCGGTGGATGGACCATTGACTGGTGTTGATGGCAGGTACCTCTCGATGAACTCTGCAGGGATACGTCGTACATTCAGGGTGTACCATCCCCTGAGTCATGAGGCAGGGTAAACGTCACATATTCCCCAGACTGCAGGTCTCCATCTGGATGCCCTCTCCTCAGATGGGGCTCCACATCTCGCCGGTTGAAGAACAGGTCACCAATGCTTTGGGGTCCGTGATGAATCCAAAACCTCTCCTTATTCACATTAAGCACCTGCCCCTAACCAGCTGCATCCTGGGAACCATAATGCCCAGCACGGGTCCTCACTTTTCTCTTCAGATCCGGGCCCAGTACAGCCAAACTCCTCTGCTCCCTCTCCCGGTACTCATCTGCCAGCTTTTTAATGGTGGCTCGACAATAGGCCTCATTCTGCTCCTCCCGGGGCCTGCTTTGGCCTACTGGGGCCTGCAGTGCCACCGTTGGGGGTTCCGGTATCTCCTCCCGGGGACTGGCTTCCCGGTCCCAGACCAGGTCTAACACAACCTGGCCGGCCGTTGCAACGGTGGGGCAACCCCGGGTCTTCTCAGGGGAAGGAACATCAGACATACCTGAGGTCTCCCGGCAGTGCGGCCTCGGCTCCAGGTCCAGGCGGGAGCTCTGCTTCCACTCCCGGGTCCTCCGGTAACTTCTCCGGGCCGGTGGTGCTCAACCGCACGGTCAAAGTAGATGTGTAGGTCAGCGCCGCCCGGGGACAGTCCAGTGCGGTAGCCACGGGTACCGATGGAGAGGGTGGTACCGCTGGTGTAGGCCCCGCCGGGGCGCGCTGCCGTCTCAGCTTCTCCAGCGCTTCTCTTCGTAGCTGCAGACGGGTAGTCAGTTCAGCGATTTCATCTTCTAATTGCTGGCGGTTCATTCCGGAGTTCGGGTTGGAGCCGTCAGCCATGGCGCCAAGGGTTTGCACTTGCCCGCGCTCCGCAGGCCTCTTTCCCTCACTCTCCAAAATGGCGTTCTGGCGTTCTTCTCCTTGCTCCACCCTTCTGCTCGCCACTGGCTTCCTCTGCCCCTCCTTCCGGGGCGGCGTCTTCTTCCAGCGCCTCCATACGAAGCCAGTATACGAACCCCTCGGGGGTGGGCCATGCATCTGTCACATAGTAATTCAGGCAGGGACGGCCCAATACTCTTCGCGGTCTTTTCTTAGGACCTCCCATCTCTTCACGCCCTTCTTCTCCGCACCAGCGGCCATTTCTAATGTCCATTTTAGAGTCTATTAAATTTGGTCTTCTGCACATTTTCAAAAGTTGCAAATCCAAGGCACACAGAACCCGATGGCATCGGGTCTCGTCATCCTGTTCGTGACACCAAAATTGGGTCGCCCTCGCACACCCAGGGCAGCGGGGTACTTGGTACCGGGCCGGTGTCAGGCGGGAATGTGTCACAGCAGCGGTGACCCGGTCCGTGGCCCTGGGCGCCCAATATCAATGGCGGTGATGTAGTTAATGGTAGAATAGTTTGTGACGCCACCCGTGGTGTTTGGCAAGTAAGGTGTTGAGCCAACGCTGCATGCAGATCCACTGGGACTGATGGTGTGGTGCAGCAGAGATGGTATAGCTCTCCACAGGTGGAGCTGTAGTCCCAGGGCAGTGTAGGTGCAATGGATGAGGAGAGGCGAAGAATGGTATAGATGTTGTTACTCAGGTGTAGCGGTGCTGGAATAACTGGAGGACACCAGAGTATGCAGTTCCAAAGCTTTACTCACTGTTTTCAGTTCACACAACTGCCTGCCTCCGTACTGTGTTCTCCAGGTCAGGACTCCAGCCAACCTCCAGGCAGGATAGGATTCTCCATTCCACACTCCGCCAATATGTACCTTCACTGAACGACTCCTCCAATGCGCCTTTAGGTGCGAAGCACTCCAGTACTTAGTTACCCTGGAATGCTTCTCCCTAGGTGTTCCTAGTCTTTACTTGTATGACAGACAGCTGTAGCTTGCTTTGGGGACTCCTCACTGCATCCCAGCTCTCTATTCAGTTGCTGTTGTGTCCCAAGTCTATGATGGGAGCAAGGCGTTAGCGGTTCACTACTCCTCCGGTGTCTGTTGCCGGACATAAAGATCCAATCAACCTTGGGGACTGGGCCCCGGCCTTTGCGCTCTCTGGACTGGAAGGTGTTGTGAGTTCATTTTCCCCTTCATTACTGAGGCCCGAGGAACTCCCTCTTCTGGTAAAGAAAGGTAGTGAGCCTGATTATCAAACACCTGAGGCTGATGATGATGACTGGCTGAGTGGAGTTACTGACTGGATATAAGGCTGCCGACGCCCTTCTGCCCTGCGGGTGATTTCTCTGTGGGATCCTTGGAGACCAGTCTGAATTCCTGCTCTAAAGCTAAGTTTGCTGCTCAGCCTTTTGCTTTTGTGCTTAGACTTTGTTTTGCTTTGTTTTTCTGGATTTCTGCCATTCTCTGCTGGGGTGTGCTGAATTCATTTAGCTCTGTCTTCTGAAAATACCTGAGTGCTGATTTAGTTTTTGAAGCCTAGCTGCTTCAGGGCCTTTTTCATATCAGCTTGTTGGCTTATGTCTTTGATAGGGTTTTGGCAGATTGCAGACAGCAGCCTTCCTGTCCTTTCCTATCTAGGTAGTTTTGGGCCCCGTCTTTGCTCAGTCTATCTTTCTGTCTGTGTTAGTATTTTCATCTTGCTTCACCGTCATTATATGTTGGGGGCTGCCTATTGCTTTGGGGTCTGCTCTGGGGCAGTTTAGATTTCCCCTTTCTTTCTTTAGGCCTATGTATTTCTCCGGCTGTGATCGAGGGGTCTAGGGCATTGTAGGAACCCCCCACGGCTACTGCTAGTTGTGTTGATAGGTTCAGGGGTCAGCAATCTGATAGTTGCCAACTTCTCTGGTTTTCTGGACTTAGCTTGTATTTCTGCTTTTGCCTCCTACGGTGACTCATTCATAACAGAATCACCCGCCATACCGCAGATTCTAGGGAACTCAATAGCAGGAAAGAATTGTTAAAAAAAAAAAAAAAAAAGTGTATATTTTTTCCTCTATATCTCTGAGGCCGTAGGGGGAATTTTTTTTTTTTTCTCTCAATGGAGATAAATCAATTGTCTGATCGTGTGGAGCAGCTCGCTGCGGAAGTGCGGGGAATTTCCGCCTACCTTGCTCATTCACATGCTGCTGAACCAAAGATTCCTACACCTGATGTATTTTTTGGGGATCGGTCTAAATTTTTGAATTTCAAAAATAATTGTAAATTATTTTTTGCCTTGAAGCCTAACTCGTCAGGGAGCTCCACGCAGCAGGTTAAAATTGTCATCTCTTTGCTGCGTTGCGATCCCCAGGATTGGGCGTTTTCTTTGAAACCAGATGATCCTATTCTGACTAATGTGAACGCATTCTTTCAAGCTTTGGGGTTGTTGTATGACGAACCTAATGCCATTGATCAGGCTGAAAAGACCCTGCTGGCATTGAGCCAGGGTCGTGATTCTGCAGAATTGTACTGTCAAAAATTCCGAAAGTGGGCAGTACTTACTACCTGGAATGATAATGCCTTGGCTGCTCTCTTTCGGAAGGGGTTGTCAGAAGCCGTAAAAGATACTATGGTGGGATTTCCTGTTCCCTCTGGTCTTGACGATTCTATGTCATTAGCCATTCAGGTTGATCGGCGTTTGCGCGAACGCAAAGCTGCACGAGAGGTGTTGACACCTGTTGAACAAATGTCTGAACCTATGCAATGTGATAGAGTTTGTTCCAGAGAGCAGCGTCAGGAGTTCAGAAGGCGTAATAAGTTGTGTTTTTTCTGTGGAGATGCCTCGCATATTATTTCTGTCTGTCCTAAACGAGAGAAACGCTTTGCACACACGTTTTCTGTTGGGGGTGTTCAACCTAAGTTTCTTCTGGCTATTACTCTGATCTGCTCCCTGTCCACATTTTCCGCCAAGGCTTTTGTGGATTCGGGAGCAGCCCTAAACCTAATGGACTTGGATTTTGCTAAACGTTGTGGATTTCCGATGACACCTCTGCAGACGCCTATCCCTTTGAGGGGGATTGATGCTACTCCTTTGGCTAAAAATAAACCCCAGTTTTGGACCCAGGTGGTAATGCGGGTCGCCCCAGACCATCAAGAAAATTGCAGATTTTTGGTGTTGCATAATCTGCATGATACTATTGTTCTGGGGTTTCCCTGGTTACAGATTCATAATCCAGTTTTGGATTGGAAATCTGTGTCTGTGGTGAGTTGGGGTTGTCGGTGTGCCTTTAGTGAGGCTCCGGTGTTTTCCACCTCTCCTCAGTCGCATGATGTTCCTGATTATTTGGCGGACTTTTATGATGTATTTAGTGAGAATGAGTCTGCGTCTCTGCCTCCTCATAGGAGTTATGACTGTGCAATTGAACTGAGCCCGGGGTGTAAATTTCCCAAGGGTCGGCTCTTCAATTTATCTGTACCCGAGCACGAGGCTATGCGATCCTATATTAAGGAGGCGTTGGAGAAGGGTCATATTAGACCATCCTCGTCACCCTTAGGTGCCGGTTTTTTTTTTGTAGCCAAAAAGGATGGATCATTAAGACCTTGTATTGATTATCGTGCCCTCAACAAAATTACTGTTAAATATCAGTATCTGTTACCTCTGATTTCTGATCTATTCTCCAGAGTTAAAGGTGCTTGCTGGTTTACCAAGCTTGACCTCAGGGGGGCGTATAATCTTATTCGCATTAAGCATGGGGATGAATGGAAGACGGCGTTTAATACGCCGGAGGGACATTTTGAGTACCTGGTGATGCCTTTTGGGCTCACTAATGCCCCTTCTGTCTTCCAGTGCTTCATGAACGATATTTTCCGAGATTTTGTCGATAAATTTTTGATTATCTATCTGGATGATATTTTGATCTTCTCCAAGGATTGGGATTCTCATGTGGAACATATTCGGACTGTGTTCCGGATCTTGAGGGAGAATTCCCTGTATGTCAAAGGATCTAAATGCCTTTTTGGAGTACAGAGGATTTCTTTTTTGGGATTTATTTTGTCCCCGTCAACTATTGAAATAGACCCGGCCAAGGTACATGCCATTCACGATTGGGTTCAGCCCACTTCTTTGAAGGCCCTCCAGAAGTTTTTGGGTTTTGCTAATTTTTATCGGAAATTTATAGCTAAATTTTCTAGTATTGCCAAGCCATTGACTGATTTGACTAAAAAGGGTGCTGATGTGTTGAAATGGTCTCTGGAAGCTGTTTCTTCCTTTCAGGAGCTGAAGCGAAGATTCACCTTCGCCCCAGTTTTGCGGCAACCTGATGTCTCACTTCCATTCCAGGTAGAGGTGGATGCTTCTGAGATTGGTGCAGGAGCTGTTTTGTCCCAAAAGGATCCTGTAACATCTAAAATGAATCCCTGTGCTTTCTTTTCCCGAAAGTTTTCTCCACCTGAACGTAACTATGATGTGGGGAATAGGGAACTGTTGGCCATGAAATGGGCATTTGAGGAGTGGAGGCATTGGTTGGAGGGAGCTAAGCATCAAGTCGTGGTCCTCACTGACCACAAGAATTTGATTTACCTAGAGTCGGCTAAGCGCTTGAACCCTAGACAGGCTAGGTGGGCCTTGTTTTTTACACGTTTTGATTTTGTGGTTTCTTTTCTTCCTGGAACAAAGAATGTCAAGGCAGACGCCCTCTCTAGGAGCTTCTTTGCTGATTCTCCTGTGGTGACCAAGCCTGCTACCATCTTAGGCGAAGGGGTAGTTCTTTCTGCCATCTCGCCCGATTTGAGACGTGCTCTGGAAGAGTTCCAGGAGGACAAACCTGAGCGTTGTCCCAGTGGAAAGTTGTATGTTCCTGACCAGTGGAAGAAGAGAGTGATGTCTGAAGTTCATTGCTCTGCTTTGGCTGGTCATCCAGGTATTTTTGGTACTAGAGATCTGGTGAGTCGGTCTTTTTGGTGGCCCTCCTTGTCTCGTGATGTCAGGAATTTTGTGCAGTCCTGTGGGACGTGCTCCCGGTCCAAATCGTGTTCTCGCTCTAGTGGGTTGTTGATGCCTTTGCCTGTCCCCAAGAGGCCATGGACCCATATTTCAATGGATTTCATCTCTGATATGCCTGTCTCTCAAAGCATGACTGTTATTTGGGTGATTTGTGATAGGTTCTCTAAGATGGTTCATCTTGTACCACTCCCGAAGTTGCCGTCTTCCTCTGAGTTGGTGCCCCTGTTTTTACAACAGGTCGTTCGCTTGCACGGGATTCCTGAGAACATTGTATCTGACAGAAGAGTTCAGTTTGTGTCTAGATTTTGGAGGACTTTCTGTTCCAAGCTGGGAATTCAGTTGTCCTTCTCCTCTGCTTTTCACCCTCAGACCAATGGGCAGACAGAGAGAACAAACCAGACCTTGGAGTCGTATTTGAGATGTTTTATTTCCGCTGATCAGGATGATTGGGTTTCATTTTTGCCCTTGGCCGAATTTGCTTTAAATAATAGAGCTAGTTCTGCCACTTTGATGTCACCTTTTTTTTGTAACTTTGGGTTTCATCCTCGATTTTCTTCAGGGCAGGTGGAGCCCTCTGCCTGCCCAGGTGTTGACACTGTGGTGGAGAGAATGCACCAGATCTGGGACCAAGTGGTGGATAAGTTATCTCTCTCCCAGGAAAAGGCCCAGCGGTTTTCCAACTGACATAGGACCATTGGTCCCCAGTTTAAGGTTGGTGATATGGTGTAGTTATCATCAAAAAATATTGCTATGAAGGTGGCTTCTCCTAAGTTTAAGCCTAGATTTATTGGACCTTACAAGATTGTGGAGATTATTAATCCGGTCTCTTTTCGTTTGGCTCTTCCTGTCACATTTAAAATCCATAATGTGTTCCATAAATCTTTGTTGAAGAGGTTTGTTGAACCTGTTGTTCCGGGGGTGGCACCTCCAGACCCTGTATTGGTTGAAGGTAACATGGAATATGACGTAGAGAAAGTACTGGATTCCCGTCTGGCTAGACGGAGACTCCAGTATTTGGTTAAGTGGAAGGGTTATGGTCAGGAGGATAATTCCTGGGTCTCTGCCTCTGATATTCATGCCAAAAGATTGGTGCGTGCCTTTCATCGGGCTCACCCTGATCGCCCTGGTGGCGTAGTTGAGGGTTCGGTGACCCCTCCTCAAGGGGGAGGTACTGTTGTGAGTTCATTTTCCCCTTCATTACTGAGGCCCGAGGAACTCCCTCTTCTGGTAAAGAAAGGTAGTGAGCCTGATTATCAAACACATCAGGCTGCTGATGACTGGCTGAGTGGAGTTACTGACTGGATATAAGGCTGCCGACGCCCTTCTGCCCTGCGGGTGTTTTCTCTGTGGGATCCTTGGAGACCAGTCTGAATTCCTGCTCCTCTAAAGCTAAGTTTGCTGCTCGGCCTTTTGCTTTTGTGCTTAGACTTTGTTTTGCTTTGTTTTTCTGGATTTCTGCCATTCCCTGCTGGGGTGTGCTGAATTCATTTAGCTCTGTCTTCTGAAAATACCTGAGTGCTGATTTAGTTTTTGAAGCCTAGCTGCTTCAGGGCCTTTTTCATATCAGCTTGTTGGCTTATGTCTTTGATAGGGTTTTGGCAGATTGCAGACAGCAGCCTTCCTGTCCTTTCCTATCTAGGTAGTTTTGGGCTCCGTCTTTGCTCAGTCTATCTTTCTGTCTGTGTTAGTATTTTCATCTTGCTTCACCGTCATTATATGTTGGGGGCTGCCTATTGCTTTGGGGTCTGCTCTGGGGCAGTTTAGATTTCCCCTTTCTTTCTTTAGGCCTACGTATTTCTCCGGCTGTGATCGAGGGGTCTAGGGCATCGTAGGAACCCCCCATGGCTACTGCTAGTTGTGTTGATAGGTTCAGGGGTCTGCAATCTGATAGTTGCCAACTTCTCTGGTTTTCTGGACTTAGCTTGTATTTCTGCTTTTGCCTCCTACGGTGACTCATTCATAACAGGAAGGGTTCTCTGTCTTTCTTCAACCAGCTTCCCACCGTCCTTCTATTCTCCTTCGTTCCGATCTGTTCTATCTCTCTTATGGAAGGTTAGGTTATCAATCTTATTAGTCTCTTTCTCTGGTCTTTCTCGTGCCAGCAGCCCAGATCACTGGGACCTGCTGCAGCACGTCCCTCAGACACCTATCTTCTCTCTCCTCTAACCAACTGCTCACTAACTCTCACTCTTCCCACTCTTTTGCATCATCTCACTCCACCCGCCTCCCAGCACATCTCGTGTTACAAAGCAGGGTTCCACGAGGGGTGCTCTGCTAACCCCCAGCCTGAAGCTGTTAGGTGGCCCCACTGAACTATCCTGTGTGTGGAATGCAGGTGTGGAGTGTGGTTGTGGAATGCAGGTGTGGAGTGTGGTCAGGAGCTCCCACCTTACCTGGATGGTGGGGCACTACACCTTAGGAGAAGGTGCAGTACCTCTGTGGCGACTGAAGCCCCACGGGCGCCACATCTTCTCCGGTTGTAAACAATACCAATTGTCTAAGGCCTCTTTCACACATCCGGTTTAGGGTTCCGGCGGCATGCGGCGAAAAGTCGTGCCGCCGGAACCGGCCTGTAGCGGTGACACCGGATGTGGATGCGTCGCCGGATGCGGCCTGGATAAAATTTAAAGGAGCCGCAGCATCGGGCGACGAGAGCCGCGCTGTAGAGAAGGGAGCCGCGCTGTAGAGACGGGAGCCGCAGTGATGAGAGCCATCTGGAGAGAGCGGGGGAACGAGTAGTCAGACAAAAGAAAGGTATGGAGAGAGAGAGAGAGTCTTGCGCTTGCCGGGCACCTGTGGGGTTAAATCACACAGTGTCCGGGCATGCGCACTTTAAAAAGCCGTTCCGGCGCTGCCAAAAAACGTTGCAGGGAACGTTTTTTGCAGAAGCCGGACGGCGCATTTTTGCCGTATCCGGAAAGAACCTGGGCCGCCGCATGTACATCCGGCACGATGCGGCGATCATTACTTTCTATGTGACAAAACCGGATCCAGTTCCGGATCCGCTTTTCACACTTTTCGCCGCATCGTGCCGGATTAAAAAAGACGGATGTGTGAAAGTAGCCTAAGTCTGTCTTCTTTTGTACTACAGTGGGGCAAAAAAGTATTTAGTCAGTCAGCAATAGTGCAAGTTCCACCACTTAAAAAGATGAGAGGCGTCTGTAATTTACATCATAGGTAGACCTCAACTATGGGAGACAAACTGAGAAAAAAAAATCCAGAAAATCACATTGTCTGTTTTTTTTTCATTTTATTTGCATATTATGGTGGAAAATAATTATTTGGTCAGAAACAAGCAATCAAGATTTCTGGCTCTCACAGACCTGTAACTTCTTCTTTAAGAGTCTCCTCTTTCCTCCACTCATTACCTGTAGTAATGGCACCTGTTTAAACTTGTTATCAGTATAAAAAGACACCTGTGCACACCCTCAAACAGTCTGACTCCAAACTCCACTATGGTGAAGACCAAAGAGCTGCCAAAGGACACCAGAAACAAAATTGTAGCCCTGCACCAGGCTGGGAAGACTGAATCTGCAATAGCCAACCAGCTTGGAGTGAAGAAATCAACTGTGGGAGCAATAATTAGAAAATGGAAGACATACAAGACCACTGATAATCTACCTCGATCTGGTGCTCCACGCAAAATCCCACCCCGTGGGGTCAGAATGATCACAAGAACGGTGAGCAAAAATCCCAGAACCACGCGGGGGGACCTAGTGAATGAACTGCAGAGAGCTGGGACCAATGTAACAAGGCCTACCATAAGTAACACACTACGCCACCATGGACTCAGATCCTGCAGTGCCAGACGTGTCCCACTGCTTAAGCCTGTACATGTCTGGGCCCGTCTGAAGTTTGCTAGAGAGCATTTGGATGATCCAGAGGAGTTTTGGGAGAATGTCCTATGGTCTGATGAAACCAAACTGGAACTGTTTGGTAGAAACACAACTTGTTGTGTTTGGAGGAAAAAGAATACTGAGTTGCATCCATCAAACACCATACCTACTGTATAGCATGGTGGTGGAAACATCATGCTTTGGGGCTGTTTCTCTGCAAAGGGGCCAGGACGACTGATCCGAGTACATGAAAGAATGAATGGGGCCATGTATCGTGAGATTTTGAGGGCAAACCTCCTTCCATCAGCAAGGGCATTGAAGATGAAACGTGGCTGGGTCTTTCAACATGACAATGATCCAAAGCACACCGCCAGGGCAACGAAGGAGTGGCTTCGTAAGAAGCATTTCAAGGTCCTGGAGTGGCCTAGCCAGTCTCCAGATCTCAACCCTATAGAAAACCTTTGGAGGGAGTTGAAAGTCCGTGTTGCCAAGCGAAAAGCCAAAAACATCACTGCTCTAGAGGAGATCTGCATGGAGGAATGGGCCAACATACCAACAACAGTGTGTGGCAACCTTGTGAAGACTTACAGAAAACGTTTGACCTCTGTCATTGCCAACAAAGGATATATCACAAAGTATTGAGATGAAATTTTGTTTCTGACCAAATACTTATTTTCCACCATAATATGCAAATAAAATGAAAAAAAAACAGACAATGTGATTTTCTGGATTTTTTTTTCTCAGTTTGTCTCCCATAGTTGAGGTCTACCTATGATGTAAATTACAGACGCCTCTCATCTTTTTAAGTGGTGGAACTTGCACTATTGCTGACTGACTAAATACTTTTTTTCCCCACTGTATGTGTCATTTCATGATCATCATTTAATCTGGGTGTGGTCAGTAATCTTTTTCCCATATGTGAAGGAAGCCATACTTTGAATATCTTATTTTTTTGTTCATCATTAAGATTGAATTTGTGTTTGATTCAAAAATGTCCGCATTATAAAAGGCGTCCATCTTATCGTTGTAATTTGGAATGTCTTTTACAATTTTCATTAACTGATCGTGTATTTTCAGATTAATGCGTGCTTCTCTGTCATGTAATTTTTTTCCATTGTATGTCATCTGCCCATAAATCCTCTACTGTGACATCTGGATCTTGTGTGTCTGGTACAAATGATGAGGCAGCAGCACTGTCCTCCTGTTTACCTGTTGATCTTGTGTTAGCAGAAACCTTTTTTATGTCTTGTCGCAATTTGGACAATAACTCTGTCCGAGTATCAATCTGATCTTCCAATTATTGTTCAATATGCTCTGACAATATCAAACAATTTGGATCATCAAAGTAATCCCCGTCAGACTCCTGTGTGTCACCGTGTTTGTCAGTGTGATCAGTTTCCTGTGTGACAGTACAAGTTTTATATGTTTCAGTTTTCTTAAAGACTAAATTATTGTACACTCGGACCATGTGCATGACATTTTGAAGCTTTCTTTGTAACTTTTTTACTGAGAAAAACCTCTTATCAATTTTAACATTTTCTGCTTCACATTGATTATACAAACTAGACCATAATTGTGCATCTGTATGACTATGAACATACTTAAACTCTATGTTACTTTTCTTAGAATAATTATGTATAAAATCCATTTTCTCACCTATGGAGCGTCTTTTCCTCTGCTGGGTTGATCCAACCGTCTATGGATGGTCCTTTGTCTTTACTGAAATCCTTAGACCTCCGTCTGGATGGGATGCATGCAGCTCTTTATGGTTGGAGATCCTTACACGTAGTCTGTAGATTCAGTCTGATCTTTGTGACGTGAAATGGTGGAATTCCTGAGGAGGCTTTGTACAACAGGTGTGTTGTTAGCAGAGTTTTCCCCCCGTGTACAAACGATGAAGGAATGCCAGCCAAAATTAGCACAAAAGGTCAACCTGGCCTGAGCTCGCCAAAATGAAAATATCTCTTTCTTACTTTTCAAGTAAGAGCACGGTGAGGATAAAAAGGAAAAGCGATGCTGAATTGTGGATAAAATAAATCTTGTTTAATTGTTCATTCAAAAAATGATTACAAAAATGAAGAAAAGTGAGTACATGACATGCAATAAAAATTGAAGGAAAAAACAAACATTCAACTGTTCTTACATATGGCCTTGAGTTGAGCAGCTGTGGTCCGTGTGTTCGAGAGTCTCCAGCTTATGGGAGATCTCCTGAACAAGAGTAAGGCTGGCTTTTATACTATTTTGACCCATAGACTTGCATTAGTGTCTGTCCTATAATCACATATGGTGATTTGCCGCTATATTCGTAGCCTCTTCCATATTAGAAGAACTTTAGTTATTTTAACACTTTGCATATAGTTATTATCTTAGCCTAAGAAACTTAAACCTATGGAGAACCATTCATCATAAATAGTCACATATTGACAGTTCTGACAAGTGACCTATAGGTTTGACAAGCAGGGAACAGATGTATCAGCCAAAATCCTCAGAATAGCTCTCTCATCCACTGACCAGAGTTTCTGCTAGCTAGTTAGACTCTGCATATGTGAATTAATCTGTATTTTTTATTATAGAAATACTGATATTTTACAACATAACGTTGATTGGTTTCTTTTTATTTGACATTTGGGAGGCAGAATGAACAAACAGTTGAACACCGCACACTACTGGTTCATCCAACAAGGTTTTCTATTAGACTGTGAACTGTCATTGTCTTGGTAAATTAAGTTTTTTACATAGCTTGCCATTTTTATGCACAGTTTAAATAGAAATGTTCAAAAATATAAAACTCAAGGATATTTTATTAAAAAATAATTGTTTTTTTATCTTAGCAGATGACTGTAACAGGAGATCAGAGGGACAGCTGACATCTTCAATTGTTAAATCTGATGATCTTGAGATCCTACAAGATACAACAGAAGTGATTGCTATTACTCCAGATATACCATCATCTATTCACAGCCAAGATCTGTCATCTGATCCTATGAAACAGGTCCCATCTTCTGATTCATTACCGACTACTAAGGAAAATCAAAGTCACAAAACAGGCAATAAAAAACAAACTGCTCCTAAAGCAAAGAAGTCATTCTCATGTTCAGAATGTGGGAAGTATTTTACATGGAAATCACATTTTGTTTATCACCAAAGAACTCACACAGGGGAGAAGCCTTTTTCATGCTCAGAATGTGGGAAATGTTTAAAAAAAAAAATCAGATAGGGTTAGGTACCAGAGAACTCACACAGGAGAGAAGCCTTTTTCATGTTTAGAATGTGGGAAATGTTTTAACAATAAATCAGTTTGTGTTAAGCACCAGAGAACTCACACAGGGTAGAAACCTTTTTCATGTTTAGAATGTGGGAAATGTTTTCCACATAAATCAAATTTTGTTACCCACCAGAGAATTCACACAGGGGACAAGCCTTTTTCATGTTCGGAATGTGGGAAATATTTTAACAATAAGTTTGTGTTAAGCACCAGAGAATCCACACAGGGGAGAAGCCTTTTTCCTGTTAATGTGGGAAATATTTTAACCAGAAAGCGCTTCTTGATCTCCATCAGAGCAGTCACACACATTTTCATTTTCTTAATGTGGGAAATTTTTTACTTGGAAATCAACTGTTAATACACATCAGAGATGTCACATAGGGGAGAATCCTTTTATATGTTCATAATGTTGAAATAAATAGTTTTAGCCAAAATTGAATCTTCTTAAATGGGTTGTCTCTTGTCATTCCTCATGTTTGCTGACGAAAGGATAAAACTAAACCTTATTAATTGCAAATATAAATCTATATCCATAATTCACCCCCTGAAGGTTAGTCGGAAAGTGACTAATAGAAAAAAACATATACCCCACGTCTCAGTATATAGGGTGAGGTGACGTATACACACTCACTCTCCAAGCCTCTCATTTCTACTGGTTTCGTGGTTGTCACCAAAGACGACTCATCAAGAGACTATATAATATTGGCATATACTCAAGCGAGACTAAACAAAAAAAAAACTAAAATCATGTATTGTTATCAGAAACAGTCAGAAAACTAGCCACATATTGGCAGATGCCAGACCTCAATCTATATACTTCGGAAGTTTATAAGCCAATCCAGTGTCAGGAATAGATAGTATGAATTTGAATTTACCAAGTGGCTGCAATGAAACAATTTAAAAATTTAAAGGAGTCTGAATACTTTCCATACCCACTGTATCAGTAAAAATAACTCCTCTTTATTAGGTAAAGTATAAAAGAACTGCGCCATTTTCCGATACCCGTCGCGTCTCTATTTTTCATGATCTCGGGTTGGGTGAGGGCTTATTTTTTGTGTGCCGAGCTGACGTTTTTAATGGAGACCATTTTGGTGCAGATACGATCTTTGGGTCATCCTTTATTGCATTTTAATGCAATGTTGCGGCGACCAAAAAAAGTAATTCTGACGTTATGACATTTTTTCTCGTTACGCCATTTAGTGATCGGGTTAATTCTTTTTTATATTGATTTGGCGATTCTGAACGCGGCTATAACAAATATGTGTATGTTTGTTTTTTTATTGTTTTATTGTGAAGGGGGGTGATTAGAACTTTTTTTTATATTTTTAAAAACTTTTTTTTCTACCCATGGCATTCTGAAGACTTCTAGTTGGTCATGAAAACAGACTTTTGTTTGTGTAAGTCGGTAATATTGACTTTTATTGTGTGCATATCCTTGATCACTAGTGATGTTTGCTGATATGCTAATTATGCCTTGTGTTACTGAGCCAGTTTGTTGAATTCTAAAGCTCCCATCACACTTAGTGATGCACCAGAGATCCCAACAATGATATGACCTTGTCAGGATCGCTGTTGTGTCGCTACATGATTGCTGGTGAACTGCCAAAGAGGCAGATCTCACCAGCGATCAGGACCAGTGACGACGTGGGTAACAAGCACGCGCGTCGCTTAGTTACCCGCTGTCTACCTTGGATACCAGCATGCTGGCGCTGGGAGCTGGTATCCAAAGTAAACAGCAGGTTTCTAAGCGCCGCTTAGTTACCCGCTGTTTACCTTGGATACTAGCTCAAGCTCACTGATCGATGGTCTCCCGCTGCCACACACAGCGATGCATGCTGGCCAGCAGGAGACCAACGATCGAAAAAATGTCCAGGGCATTCGAGCATGATCAGCGATACCCGGAGGGGGGGGCGGTCGCTGATACATGTCACACAGCGAGATCGCTGTGAGATTGCTGTTGCGTCACAAAACTTGTGACTCAACAGCGATCTCGCTAGCGGTCTCACTGTGTGTGATGGGGGCTTACAGTAGAAAGGGATAAACTATGCAAATAGTTTAAATAATCAATATTGCTATAATGCTATAATAATCTCATCTCCATTCTTACCCTTTATGTAAATACTGAATGAGAGACACTTGTTAAGTCTAAAAATAGGTTAAATGCCTCTGTATAAAGAGACTGAGAGAGAAACAGCCAGAGAGATTCTGCCAAGACATCAATACATCCAAAGTAAAAGAGACAGGACAGCAGCCACAACATCATCACAAGGGACACGGATCTATCATTCTATAGGAAACAACCTAGGGGTTTTCAGCCTCGGTTGGAAGAATACAGATGTGCTCCATTGGCCATCACTGAACCATGGATACGTTTGGAGAAGTCAGGTTGTGATTACCTCTTCTCTGTGTTCATGCCACAGGTGGAGTAGTCGACCCTGGAAGATGAAGCCAGGCTGTGATCCTCAGATCAACTGGCCTCGTATGGACTGTCATCTTCCAACACTTGTCATTACCTCCTCTCTGTATGTGTTCCACAGCTGGGGTAGTGACCCTGGAAGGTCTGATGTCACAGCAGCTATTATCCCGGCGGGTCAGTAGAAGGGTGAGTCTGTAATGTGTGCCATCTTGGGTACTGTGCTGGGACTGTTCTATGTGTTATCTGCCTGTTTTGTAGTTCAATAAAGCATTGATCACACTGTTTAACCCTCACCCTGTGTTGTCTGAGTAGCGTTTTGAACATGTTAAAAGGAGAGGGGCAGTTTGGCAGGACGATCCCTGGTCCATGTGGTTTTGTCTAGCGGGCAGTGCTTATAGCATTCCGGCAGTGACAAGCATAGAGGTCTGCTGGAGACCTCTGGTTGTCATGCCAACCCATCGGTGACCCAAGATTATGTGACGGAGTCACCGATGGGCGGGATTTCCGTCAATCTTGCTGGAAGTGCGCATTAAATGCCGCTGTCAGAGGCTGTTAGGGGCAAATGGCAGCTGTTCAAAAGAGCTGACATGTGCCGGAAAATATGTGGGCTCACCGCCGGAGCCCACATCAAAGGGAGGAAGTACATTTATGCTTGATGTCGTAAAGGGGATTGTTTTTACAGAGACAGAATTAGTAATCAATCATGTATATGTACAAAAACTTACAAAAATACACAGCTTCTGATGTTAAATAGTATAGAGTTAAGACAAGTCCTGCGATAGCACTGCTCCTACTCCAACCTCAGAGGCATCAATCTCTACAACAAAGGGGCAGTCTAGATCAGGCTGAATCAATAGCGGGTTAGAAGCAAAACATTCTTTTAAAACAGAAAATGCCTGAAGTGCCTCAGGCTTCCAATTAACCACATCCGCCCCTTTTCGGGTCAAATCCGTGAGTTGTTTAGTGATCTCCGAAAAACCTTTAAT